>NC_089232.1:36729158-37329158 GCF_963924675.1 Phocoena phocoena
AACTATCTCCCACCCCCATCCCTCACTTGCTCACTGTGCTCTAGTGTCCTTAAGACATGTTCTTCCTCAGAGCAAGTAGCCACTGCCCACTCAGCCCCTGTTCTCAAATTGAGGCAGCTAAAGTTCTTATCTCCTGCAGGGTATGGAAGAGGCTAGAAAGAGTAGGAAGGGAAGATGAGATTAGGTGGAAAATGATTAGGAATCTCACCTCAGGATGTGGGCAGATGGTGGGTCCTTGTAGCACCAGGATTTTCCCAGCCCAACCCGGCAGATGAGGGAGGCACGAAAGACCAGGGAGACTTCTAAAATGCCTGATGCTATCTTGGAAATTACAGCCCAGCCACAAGACCCAGAATGATAGCCCCAAACATATAAGGGCAAGTACACACATCCACACGAGGTGACACTAAACCACAACCAGGACTAGAATAGACTTGCATAGCAGGACTCTATAGGCCAGCCACAAAAGCTCACCCTGTCACTTCATTAACCTCACAGCATTTTATGTGATTAAATTTTTTGGTTTCCACTTATCATGTTAGGGTCAGTTTTACTATACTTGCTATTCCTCCTGCCTAGAATGCTTTTTTGCCCCAGATACCTGCATGGTGTACTCAATTTCTCAGTGAGGCCCTCTGGCCACCCAATGTAAAATGACACCACCACTGCCACACCCACACATTCCCTACTCCTGCTTTATTTAGCATTTTCCATCATTCAACGTACTATACGTTTGTCTTACTTGCTTATTATCATCCTTCCCCACTAGAATATCCAGGAAGGCAAAGATTTTAGTCTGTTTCATTTACTGCTAAATACCTGGCACCTAGAACACTGCCTTACACATGGTAGAGGCTCAATACATTTTGTGAAACTAGAATTAACATTCTCTCACTGATGAAAACAGTAATGGTCTTAAACGAGACATAAGATAAAATGTCTTAAAATGTAAACATTCTTTTCTACTCTATAGCAGTTGGTTTAAAAATGAGTTACATTTTCACCTTCTATGATTGATTCCCTTTAAAAGACAATAGAGATGGAGGAATATAATAGATCAGCAGCAAAGACTGTAATTAGATTCCAATTCACACGTGTATCGTATCTTTATAATTACACATTTAAGAAATACAAATCTACATGTGTATCATCTTTATAATTACCTACCTTGGTAAAAGAACTGCCTAATTTAACCAAGGGCACTGTAGGAAATTCCCGCTTTTCACTCATTGTCAGAGATCCTGCATTAAGGCTATAGAGGTTTGACATCACAAGCAAGAGATCTGATGTGGTTTTGACAGGCAGAAAACGGCTCCTAGGAACATTAATACCTAGAGAGTTCTCAAAACTTTTAATGGCAGCCCCTACTGCAGTTTCCAACTGAATGACATTCAGGCCTCCATCCAAAGTCTGTAAGAAAGGGAGCAGGAGAGAGAAACAGAGATTTCAGCAACTTAGTTCCACATGGGCTAGTTAATACTTGGGGAGTGGTTTCAGAGATCCATTGAAGAAAACAGAATTTTGAGAGCTGACATTTCTCAAGCCCCTACCGTACGCCAGGTGCTTATATATATGTGATCTTTTTCAGCTTCATAACTCTTCTCAGTAACATTTCTATTTTATGAGAAAGAACCAAAGGTTCAGAAAACCCACACAGATGCCTGTGACCGAAAGGCCTATCAGTACCAGAGCAACAGGACTGAGGTGGGCCCTTAACTTTTGGGCCCAGTGCTCTTGCCACTGCCACAGCCCAGGGTCAAGTAAGGGCACCATGGCTCGTCTGGCACACTAAAGGGATGGGTGTCGACTCTGAAAGACAGGGCCAGGAACTGAAGAAACTAACTAGGTGAAAAGCAGTGACCCATGGGATAGATGGGCCATAGGGAGTGGGCAGGGGGTCTGTGTGTAGCATGCTGTGATCAGAACCAGGGAGTCTGATGGCCTGCAACTCTGGCTTACCTTTGGATTTACAATGATTTCCATGTCAATAGCATTCTGCTCCTGCAGTCTTTTAACTGCTGCAAGAGAGATCCATAGGTTGTTTGTATTAAATATTTTGAATTTTGATACAGATTTGAACTCATCAACATGTGCTTTTGGCACTTGAGCAATTTCCACCAGTCTCAATTTTCCTTCATACTGAGTGAGTGTCCCACCCTAGAAAGGCAGAGAAGAGTGAGTGCCTCCACATCTCTCCCAATTACAGCCATACTACATTGTTTACAGTCTACGAACGATACAGAAAAGACACTCGTGACAAAATCCCCCAGAAATAAAAAGCATTGGCAGTGATTTGATCTGTGATACAAAGCAACACATGTATTAAAGTAGAACCAAAGAAAATAATTCAGGTTGTCTGTCATCTTATACTGTATACACGCCCTCTTGTCCACAATAAAAGCCCTGGGAGTACATCAGAGTCTGCCTCACTTTCCAAAGATCTCCTACAAGAACAGACATTCCTCTTATTCTCAAACCACCAACCACTACCAAACAACCGATCCTACCACCTCACAACCCTGCTCTGACTACCTCTAAGGTAAGGGGAGTAAAGTCAAGACAGGCTCAAGTGGAGGGGAAGGTACCTCTGAGTGGCCTTAGCCTAGAGGCCATGGCAGTGTGGGAAGAGGGAAGGGATGTCTACTCGTGTGAAGGGGTCATTTGCAAGAGGCATAGAACCCAGCCCCGGGACCAACCATAGTAGTATTCACACATTGCCCACTTTTCTTACTCCCTGAGGGTGAGGAGAAAACCTTGTGTACCATTCCATCAAAGGCCAAGTGTCATCACCATTAAACATGCAAAGTGAAAAAAACAGATTTTTGCTTTGTATCAAACTGCTTTTTTTTTTTACAACAGATATTACAGTGATAAAAAATATAGAGAAATACATATTATAGAAATAAATTTTCATTAAAGGAATAATTAAATAAAAAACACTTAAGCACCAAACTAGAAGAATATTAATGGTTTGAACAAAGTTACTGAAAGTGTTTTCACATATGTTTCAGATTATCCTATAAATATATGTGGAATTGTTTTCAGTTAAAATTGCCCATACAGATTATTCAAAAAGTAAAGATGATTTTACTACTATTAAACCTGGATTTATATACACACTTATATCAGATGGAACTTAGGGTACTCTAGAGTACTATCCCACTTTGGCTTACAATGATGTTATCAAGTTTCTAAACAGAAACTTTCCGACAAAAAGTTTGAACTATGAAATGTGAAGATGTGAATCCCCAAACTGCTTCCTCTCAGTATTTACCTTTACATCTGCACGTGTTTTATTTGTGACTTCCATGACAAATTCACAAGGTTTTCCATTGGGTGGGTTCATTAGATGATTAAGAATATAAAGATCCACGGTGGCACCCAAATTATCTATGTTGGACACAAAAATATACTCTTTGCCTTCTCCTATAAAGGTATCGAGCAAACCAGAGTTGTAGAAACTGGCGTAAATATCTCCATGACCCGGAGGGTACCAGGCTTCTGTATTTTCCCCTGAGAACGATACATTCTTTGCTACAGGTAGTAAAGATTCTTTATTAATCCTCGGGTACCTTAAAAAGAAAACGTTCTTTTTCAGTATCAACTCTTTAGAGCATTCCAGACCTTCAAGTAAAATAATGCATTTAAAGTTAAATAAAACTTCCCTCCCTTTCAGTCTATCAGTAGTAATTTAATCGTAAGTGAATCCATTTAAGAAAATCTCTCATTATCTGTGTTGACCCAAAAAATCAGCTTCCTAGATAGTAATATTTGCTGCAAAAAAAAAAGTATTCCATGGTCATGCAGATGGGAGGACACCCCATATTTTTAAGACATTAATATGTTTCATGACTTCTTAAGAGAGGAGAGACATATTAAGTAAATTTTCTCAAACTTATTTGGTGGTGGGATTGTTCTTTTCCCTGAAAACCTATTTGGGAAATGGTGTCCATTCTTACCAACAGATATATTCAGAAAATCAACAGCGGGATAGTACTTTCCCAGAAAATCAACAGCAGGTTAGTACTCAGGGATGTCTGCTTCCTACCACTGGCAGAACCAGAATCTCAGGCAGATTCTCTTTTAAGAAGTCCAAGTTACATAACCAGAGTGATTGCAACTATCACATATCTATTAACAAATGTTCAGCCTTTAAAGGCATTAAACACTTGCAGACAGTCTTTGGCACTTGTACATCTTGAGGCTGCTGTTTAAACAAAACAAAGAAGTCCTTCTTTCCCAGGAATAACATCCCCCAGAGTTAATTTTTTTACTCCTTGTACCTGCTTTGATTAAAAGTGTAGATTTTCACACGACAGTGATTATACTTCTGTAGTATTTTTTTTGTATCTTCATCCGTGTTAAAAGAGTTCATTAGAACAAGAGGAACATCTGTATTGTAGGTTTTGTTCAAATGCTAGGGAAGAAAACGACAATCAGACTACCCAGACTTACTTTTCTTTTGCTTCAAAGTGTAAAATTAACTCTCCGTGGTTAATCACAAGATGTCCAAAACATCATCTATAAGTTGTAAAATATATAGGTTTGCAATAAAATATAACTATTTAGCATAAGACATTTTGCTATCAATTCACCATGTACTTGCTCATTAAGTCACAACCCTATGAGATAGAAACTACTGTCTGCATTTTATGGATGGCTAAACTGAGGCCCAGAGAGGTGGCAGGTCAGTGGCAGAACAAGGACACCACCCCCCTCACCCCCGCAGTCTGACTCTGCAGCTGTGTGCCCAGCCACAATGCCCTATGGCCTTGCTGGATGGGCAAACACAGGCTAAGCATTTACTCTGTGTCCAAAGCACAGTGGAGATGAAAGTACAAATGTTACAAAGACATGTCTCCCTATTCTCAGGATTCATGTTAAGAATTGTAATTTTACCCCAACTGAAATCTTTTCCATCTCCAGAAAGAGCTAAGAGGCAACAGAGTGAGAAGAAAATAGGATATTAGAAGTCAGACTGTCCTATGTTCAGAGTTTGATTCTGCACTTACTAACTAGCTAGGGAACCTTGGGCAAGTAAATCAACCTGAGTCTTGGTTTCCTCATCTGTAAAATGGGGATGATAATAGTGCTTATCTCACAGAGTTGTGGAGAGGAACAAATGAGTCAATTCACGTAAAGAGCTCAGAATAACACTTGGTGTACAGTAAGTGCTGGATAAATGTTAGCCACTGCTACTGCTCTTATTATTGTGGTTGATGGCACCATATGAGACACTAGGGATAAAGAGATGAAAAACATAGGGCCACTGCCCCTGAAGAGCTTATGGTCTATGATTAATGACTTTATGGACTATGATCAAGAGAGACGCCAACAACAGTTCTTAGCATCCACGGTGCCCAACCAGATACATGAAATTTTCCCCAGCCTCCCAAAAGGGGTTAATAAAGCCAGATCATCCCAGCTGTGATGAAGGCTACCACTAGACAGACAGCGGGGAGAGAGGCGGGGAGATGAAAGGAGAATCCAAAGAGATCCAGAGATTTCAGCACCACAAATGCTATTTAAAGATCAAAAGCTTTTACATCACCCTAAGGCTTTGCTCTTAGAACACCAAACCTTTTCTATACACTAATAAAGAGACTAAAGGTAGCAAGCTCCTTGACTAGTTCAAATGCACATCTGTTATTTTATAAGGTAACATTTACAATACCCTAAAAACTAAAAATGATTTTGTTAGCTCGTGAGAAAGGCTAACAGCTACTACTCACTTCGATTTGCTGAACGGTCAGATCCAGAAAGGTATTCTCATTCCTCACACCAATCAGACTCTTCGGGCCTTTGCAGCCCATGCTGGTTCCCAAACCACCATTGAGTTTCACCACCACCAGCTTGTTCAGCACAGAAGATATGTTATCAGGTAAGCCCCTGGCCTTTATCTTCTCATAGGGTTGAATCTGAAATTTTAAAAAAAAATTATAGAATAATTCAAACAGCTTTATAAAAGGTTAAACCAAATCAATACCAAGGTTATTTCCATGCTTCCTTAAAGAGGTCTGCTTTCTCTGTAGAAAGTTTCAACTACATTTCCTTTAATGTCCAGGGCCCTTCTGGTTCAAAATCAAGTTCTCATCGGCAACTTCCCTTGCACAGAGAAGTAGTTCAGCAGTTCATTGACAGTACAATGGAGTACAAGAGGGGGAAAAGTATTTATAGTCTACAAATATTTGTCTGGCTGGTGAGAACACCCAAGTCTCGTGGACTACCTTCAAAAACTCAGAATTCTCAATTTGCATCAACATAGCAAATAGGGTGCACTAAACTCATCAAATCTGTGACTATTTCTGGTACACTGTGAATCTACTTCAGTTCTGGAGAAGTATATATACGATCACACAGTTCTTGGTAATATATTCATGCTACTCCTGGAGACAGTGCCAAATACTCAAAACAAGCTAACAGTACCTGCTCTATTATGGTTCACAAGGGTGTGATTATTGCAATCTGAAAGTCTTTTTTTTTTTTTTTTTTAACGAAAGCAAGTTTGCCTGAAAGAAAATGAGTTGTGTAAACAGTAAAACAAGTTCGAAATGAGCATAGAACCTTCACCTTCGATTCATCCCTCACAGGGAAGGAACAATGACACAGTGGAAGCTCAAATTCTTCTGTTTAAAGAAGAGGCACAAGCAAGTCTAAATATCTTATAACAAGAATGAAAGTTTTTAAAAAGTTCACAGTATATTTTCTATCCATTTACAGAAGAACATTTGTTGTTATTTTTCTTTAATGAAATAAGTCATCAAATGTCCTCTTTGGTTACATGATGGTGGAGGATAGATAACACTTGAGGGGACTGAAAAAATAAAACCCTATCATACACTTTGCTGTTTTCATGTTCTACTACATGTAGGTGTGTGTGATGGTGTGTGTGTGTATGTGTGTGTGTATGATGAATAAAGTCTATGATTGGAAAAGGAGTTGATGGGCTCACATTGCAGTGATTAGGCTGTGAAGGCAAAAATCCCTTTATACTTGGTCAAAAATACATACATGTCAAATGTGGATTCCTGGCCATACACTTCAAGTATCTATTGAGAATTTCTTAGGCACATTATATCTACTCAAAAGAGTCATTAGCGGGCTTCCCTGGTGGCGCAGTGGTTGGGAGTCCGCCTGCCGATGCAGGGGATACGGGTTCGTGCCCCGGTCCGGGACGATCCCACATACCGCGGAGCGGCTGGGCCCGTGAGCCATGGCCGCTGAGCTTGCGCGTCCGGAGCCTGTGCTCCGCAACGGGAGAGGCCGCAACAGTGAGAGGCCCGCGTACCGCAAAAAAAAAAAAAAAAAAAAAAGAGTTATTAGCAAATGGGACCAAGCCAATTAGTTTCCAATTATCTTTTTAAAGCCAAGAATTTACATTTCCATTTAGCAGTTTTTTTGTTTTTTTAATTGGCTGTGTTGGGTCTTCGTTGCTGCGAGTGGGCTTTCTCTAGTTGCGGCGAGTGGGGGCTACTCTTCGTTGCAGTGCACGGGCTTCTCATCGTAGTGGCTTCTCTTGTTGTGAAGCATGGGCCCTAGGCACACAGGCTTCAGCAGTTGCAGCACATGGGCTCAGTAGCTGCAGTGCATGGGGCTCAGTAGCTGTGGCTCAAGGACTCTAGAGCATAGGCTCAGTAGTTGTGGCGCACAGGCTTAGTTGCTCCGCGGCATGTGCGATCCTCCCGGACCAGGGCTCAAACCCATGTCCCCTGCATTGGCAGGCGGATTCTTAACCACTGCGCCACCAGGCAAGTCCCTAGCGGTTACTTCTGACTTCCCAGAAAAGAGTCTGATATTTACAGAAGCCTCACAAGTGTGTGAAAATCAATTTAACTGAAAACCCCTAGTTCATGTATTCATTTTAGGTAAAACTGTTTTAGTATGGAAATATTTTTACCTATTTAATGTTTCTTTTAATACACTTTAAAAAGAAAATAGAATACATAGAAGCAAATTTTTTTCCTACATATGGTGAGACAGGCCTATGTTTTTCAATTTCACCTAAAAATACTTTGATTGTGAAATATCACACATACAAAAGTTTATAAAATACACATACAGGGTAGAAAGAATAACCTAAATTTAAAAAGAATACTGCCATAGCGTAGAAGCCTGCATGCATCTGTCCCTGATCATATTCCTCTTCCACCCCTAGTGGTAACAACCACCTTGACTTTGACTTCCTGTAGTTTTACCACCTATGTATGCATTCATAATGATAACAATATTTTACTTAATTTTATTTGTCTCTAAACTTTTAAATAAGTTGAATCATACTATAAAGTATCCTCTTGTGACTTGCTTCTTTAATTCAATGTTTTGTTTTAAGAATTATTCACATTAATGCATGCAGCTATAATACATTCACTTTTCACTGCCATGTAGTATTCAGTTTATGTATCCACTGAGAGACAAAATTGTCATTATTCACAGATGATATGATTTTACATGTGGAAAAATCCAAAGACCTCACAAATAAATTGTTAGGATAATGTAAGCATAGCAACATTGAAGATACATGGTCAGTATTAAAAAAAAACAACAAAAAACACTGCTTTTAGGGACTTCCCTGTTCGAGCATTTGTTAAGAATCTGCCTGCCAATGCAGGGGATATGGGTTCGAGCCCTGGTCCAGGAAGATCCCACATGCCGCCAAGCAACTAAGCCCGTGCCCCACAACTACTGAGCCTGAGCTCTAGAGCTGTTGAGCCACAACTGGTGAGCCCACATGCCACAACTACTGAAGCCTGCGCGCCTAGAGCCTGTGCTCCGCCACAAGAGAAGCCCGCGCACTGCAACAAAGAGTAGCCCCAACTCGCCACAACTAGAGAAAGCCCGCGCAGAGCAACAAAGATCCAACGCAGCCAAAAATTAAAAAAAAAAAAGCCACTGCTTTTGGAGCCCTTGTGCACTGTTGGTGGGAATGTAAAATGGTGCACCTGTTAAGGAAAAAAATATGGTGGTTCCTAAGAAATTAAAAATAGAATTATCATATGATCCAGCAATTCCACTTCTGGGTATATCCCCAAAGAATTGAAGGCAGACTCTCAAGAGATGTTTGTATACTCACCTTCTTAGCAGCAGTATTCACAATAGCCAAAAATGGAAGCAACTCAAATGTCCATCAACAGATGAATGGATTAAAAAAAATGTGGTGTATACACACATGGAATGTTTTTCAGCCTTAAAAAGTTAGGAAGTTCTGATACATACTACAACATGGATGAACCTTGAAGACATTATATTAAGTGAAATAAGCCAGTCACAAAAAGACAAATACTTGTATGATTCTACTTACATGAGGCACCTAAAACAGTCAGATTCAGAGACAGAAAGTAGCAGGATGGTTAACAGGAACAGGGAGTTGCTGTTTAATGGGTTGAGAGTTTTAGTTTTGCAAGACCAAAGAGTTACGGAGGTTGGTTGCACAACAATATGAATGTACTTAACAATACTGAATTGTATACTTTAAAATGTTTAAAGGTGGTAAAAAATTAACTGCTTCTATATGTAAAAAAATTATAAAATTGATTTTAAAAGTGTCTTTTATAATAAAACCATCAAAAATAGCAAATATCTAGCAGTAAATCTAACAAAAGATACATAAGATTATACACAGAACACATTTTTGAGAAAAATTAAGACTTAACTAAATTCAGGGATTTATTTATCATGTTCCTAAATTAGAAGACTTGCTAATGTAAAGATGTTAATTCTCCCCAAACTGATCAATGCAATCCTAATAAAAATCTGAAGAGTTTTTTGTGTGGTAACTGACAAGCCAATTTAACATATGTATGAAAACACAAAGGGCCAGGAAGAGCCAAGACACTCTCAAAGAAAACCTTAAGTCGGAGAACCAGCTTTATAACTTATAACATTCTTTTTTTTAAAACTGTAGTAAATATGTATAGCATAAAATTTGCCATCTTAACCATTTTTAAGTGTACAGCTGAGTAGTATGGAGTACATTCACATTATGGTGCAGCCAATCTCCAGAACTCTTTCATCTTGCAAATGGAGCTATACTCATTAGAAAACAAGTCCCCACTCCCTCCTTTCCCCAGCCCCTAGCGATCACCCTTCTACTTTCTGTCTCCATGAGTTTGACTACTCTGGGTGCCTTAGACAAGTAGAATCATACAATATTTGTATTTTTGTGACTGACTTATTTCACTTAGCACAATGTCCTCAAGGTTTATTTAGCATTCTTTTTTTAAAGTGGCTTATATGTCTGAGGAGATTCCAAATTAATGCAGGTTTTTCCAGAAACATATTTTTATTTAATAAAGTTGATGTGTGTGTATGCAACAGATCTGAGAGAAGGCAGGATTGATATGAAGAACTGGAATACAGGTACAGGTTGGCAAATTCTATGGCAAATTGAGCCTTATATAAGTTATTTATTCCATTTGCAGGTATTAAAACTGGAATAGAATACATGTTCTGAAGTCTTAGTTTAGTAAATCAGAAAATGGATTCTCTTTATTTGAATTTAATGAACATAACAATACTCTCTTAACTTTGAATTAAAAGAATGAAAAGAAAACTACAGGTGTACCACAGTTCTAAAAGTATAAATCTAAGAAAATGCTGATCTTTCGGATACATATGAAAACAGGACAGAATGGCAGGGCTTGGGGTTTCAGACACTGCTCAACACCTGAGTTGTGAATTTACTAGTATCTCTGAGGGATAGGCAGCTTGTCATTTCAAGGCAAAAGCTTTACAAAAATGTAAACAATGTAAAAAGAAATTTAAGTATGTAGTCAAAAGATCAATAGTATGGCATTTTTTTCACTGTCACTCTCCAGACAGTGCTAAATGCAGCTGAGGAACTGAAGTTTTCATTTTATTTAGTATTAAATGTAAATCAATACACATGGCTAGTGGCATGTGCAGTTCTAGATGGTCTGTTAAAAGAAAAAAATCAACTGAGGGATGAGAATTATGTTTCAATTCGTTTTAATAAAACTCTGCCAAAATCCTTCTTTGTTCAATACAATCTTTTTTTCTTTCACTTTAATGACACTGACATCACATCACAAGACATTCAACCAAACACATAAACACAACATTTGAGTATATTAGATATCTTTAAGAAGAATATAATTTCCTTTTTGAGCCAACAAATGTTTACACAAATTTAAATAATAATATCAGGCAGAATAATGTAAACTGGATTATATCTTAATTCTACTCTTTGAAGAACTGTTTGGTATAGTAACACTCACAGGATTAAACAAAGTGAGGTTTAGGAACCATTTTTAGAAAAAGTACTAATAGGGATTTTTCACCTCCTGTGCAGATGAATTAAAAACCAAATGTCAACCTTGTTGCCTTAAAGTTTCACCAAGAGAAAAAAACCCTCCAAAGTCATGTATGTTCATGATAAAACATCTTTGATCCACATACCATAAAGAATATAAAGTATTTAGAGAAAAAATACGTTTTGTTCCCACTAAACAATCTTCAAAACATGCATTTTACTAGAATGCTTTAAGAAGACAATTCCTTATGACTGAGTCTATGGAGGCTAAACTAATTTTTTCTCGTATCCCCCAAATTTATTCTATAATGGTGATAAACAAAAGGTCTCAGCCTCATGATTTTAACACTAGGCCACTTGGCCTTCAGCCAAAAGGTATATTAAGTATACTTTTAGTTTTAATTCAAATCTTCCCAAGACTGGTATCTTAACTTGAGTTTAAATTTAAAATGTACTTCTGAATTACTTTTCAAATATTTGGAGTGAAATAAAACAAGCTGATCCAAGCATAACACTAAATTCCAAAACCGAGCTAATGAAGACTTTTGGGTACAGGCCCAGGCAACTCACAAGTAGAAAGACTTGTTTACCATTCAGGTTAGGGCCCAGAATTCTCTGTGAAGTGCCATATTTAGAACCTTGTACCCCAATTTAAGTGGGCAGGGAGTCACCCTACAAATGTCAAGGAACCATGGTTCTTTAGATGGTGCTCTCAGTAACACCTACTTGTCTTGCTATATCTAATTCTTAAAAGCAGCTAGCTAATTAAATACCAGTACCACTGAGGAATTGACTGTTAACAAGAAAAGGACTATGGAGAGAAAAGGAAGAAGTCACAAGGTGTGAAGTAACAAGGTACAGCCAGGGGAAAGATGTCCAGAGTCATCAAGTTAGTGTTGCTGTTCGAAGGCTCCACTTTTACTTAGGTTTCGACTTATACCCACAACACTCCCACACGCAGACACAGACACACAGAAAGGCACCAATTGTGTGAGTCCAGGAAGCCAGGACACTTTTGGTCTACAGCTTATTACAGGTTAAATTAGGTGGTAAGCTCAGCTTCCCAACACACAAATCACCCTGTATACATGCCAACACAAGTTCTCTCTGTTGGTGATGCTATTCACACCCTCCACCAGGGACCTCACCAAGCAATCCCACAGAGCTCGGTTTATTTCCACAAGCCAAGGGGACCTGTGTTAGAAGGTTGCTTGGTAACAGCTGAAGTTTTGCTGGACACACCTAGTCACAGAAACATTATTAGACCTGTGCTCCACTTTCTCCTCCTCAGCTCCCCCAGGAGAATGCACAAAGACATCCACTCAGGCAAAGATGGAAGGTGTTGGGAGACAACAGGGAGTACCATGCACTGCCGGATGTGGCCTTGATGTTACTCTGATTGAATCACTTTAGTCAGTGACTAGTGCTATCTTTGCGCTTTCAATCCTGATCACCCTGTTTCTCTTTCATGTCTCTATTCAGACATGAATAGAATTCAGTATTCTAAGAAGACCACTGCTGCACGTAAATATACAGCAGGGCAACCCCTACAGGTGAGGTGGGGCAAACCGCATGAGACTCCCTCAAAATACGCAGCGGAGACGAGGCCACTCATGTTCTCTTCTCACTGGGAGAAAAGAATGGGTCAAACACCCAAGTTCCTCTGGGGAATGAACAAAAGAAAGTAGCTGGCAATCTATGAAAGAACATACTTTAAACACCATTCTTCCCTCTAGGATGTCAATCTAGTTTTTCTGCAGAAACAAAGATTTTTAAAAAGATCATTTAAAAACTGTCTAACGTGATCTGTATCTTGCCAAGTCTGCTCACACTTACTTTCCAGTTATCAGAAAAGCTGAATTCCTCACACCGTCATGGAGACATGTTCCCATTAGCAACAGTATAACCTGGTTCTTGGTAGCATATTCGTGCTATTCCTGGAGACGGTGCCAGACAAGCTAACAGTGCTGCCCTGTTACGGTTCACAAGGGTGTGATTATTGCAATTCGAAATTTTTTTTTTTCAACAGAAGCAAGTTTGCCTGAAAGAAAAGAGCTGTGTAACAGTAAAAAAAAGAGTTTGAAATGACGCTCCATATGTACAGGAAGTGTTCCAAGAACATCAGCTTATTCACCAAACCCTCACTGCACAGCCTTTGTGTACCAAGGCTCACATTGTCTCTTTACTTCACATTTCTAAAGGTAACGACCAAAATCTGGGTCATTTGAAAGCTCCTACCAATTAATTTAATGACAGAAAAATCATACCTAATCCAGACATTTGTTTTCTCATTCAGGAAAAGCCAGCAAATCATGTACATTATCACATACTCCACCAACACACTTGCCAGCACCCCCTCGGCCACCAAGATACGCTCAACTGCTATTCATAGAGCAAATAAAGCCATCCTCTATGGGGAATGCCCTCGACCTTCTGCCACCAGATCAGATCCTCGGGACCTCCCTGCATCTCCACCTCTGCTGCTTCCCCTTCCTTCTCGTCACAGGAAAAGCTGTCCCCCACCCTAAGGCAATCTCTCTGCCAGTGCCCATCTCAAGATCCCTGTTTCATCAATCTCCCAGTCTCAGCATCAACCTCTCCTTCTCTATTCCTTTCCATCAGCATGAACAAATTCAAATATTTGACATCTAAAAAGCAAAGAAAACAGCAATGCATACACTCACTCATCCCTTTCCATACTCACATCCCTCTTTTCTCCATCTTCTTAAAGGCAAAGGTTCTTGAAAAAGTTGCTGCACTCACCTCTACTTCCTCACCTCCCTTTCACTCGCTCACCTGCTGCAATCTGGTTTTCTCCATAGTTCAATGAACTGCTCTTACCAAGGTCATCAACATCCTTCTAATTGCTAAATCCTATCCATAACATCAGTACTTCTCTAACTGTGCTCTCAGCTGCATTTGACACAATTGACCACTCCCTAGATCTTGAAATCCTCTATCCTCCTTGACTTCTGAAACACTGCATTCTATTTTCCTCCTCTTTCTTCCTGTTCCTTTTCAAGCCCCTTCTCAGTAGACCTCCTCTTTCCAGCAATCTGCTCCTGTCTCTATGGCACCAAGACACACCCAACTGCCAAGCCAAGAGCTTGCTTACATCTGATCAATGACCAAGTCCTGTCAGCCTCAGGAAACTGTCTCTGTTGTCACAGCCGGCATCCCACCCACCTCTCATCTATGTTACTGCAGTGGTCTCTACGGTCTCCTTACCTCCCTCCAACCCACCCTCTACCTTGCAGGTGGTGATCTTCTGGAAAATAAAATTTGAAGATGTTTCTCTCCTGATTACATCATTCACAAAGCAAACAATGACACGGCATGGCAGAGATCATTAGCTGCCTACCCCAACATCATTTTTCCCCTTCCGTTTCAGAACGCTGATTGTCAGCTGGGCACATCATCACCCCCCAAAAAAGACCACATTTCCAGCTTCCCTTGCAGCAGGTATTTGTGCCAAAGTGCTGGTCACTGTGATTAACTGGAAGTGAGTTGAAAGATTTCCAGAAAGTCTCTGTGAAAGGGCAGAGGTTGTGCCCTTCTTCCCCCTTCCTGCTGTTTGGAACGAAGACACGATGACTAGAGTTCATTCAGGTGGCCACCGGGGACCATAAGGAGATATGGTGAGAATAGTAGAGTGGCAAGACAGAGAAGTGCAGGTTCCTGATAACCCACCAGGTTGCCATACTAGCTCTGGATTGTGTCTCTCTACATTTACTCTATTATTTTGAGTTTCACTACTAAATGTAGCTGAATTGAATCCCAAACAGAAGATGTGGTATACAAGGTCCATAATGATTTGGCCCTTTTTTTCCTCTGCTCTCCTACTTTCCCTACACACTGTTCTCCACGAACATGCAGCGTTGGGCTCTCTAATGTGCCACATCTCTTGCTTGCAAGTCTCTGCACTTTCCCCCTCATGCAAACTCACTTCACCAAATGCCTTGTCTTCATCTTCCACATCTCAGTTCAGAGCAGTGATTCTCAGCCTTTATGAGCTATCAGTCACTTGTGAAAATCAGACGCTAATGGACTCTCTTTCAGGAAAGTGCAATGCCATCCCCCCAAAAAAACAAAACTTCACTACTGTGGAAATTTCACAGCATATAAAAATAATCTTTATAAGAGATGCTGTTTATTTCCCAGTGAAAGTTAACATGCAAATAAAGCAAAAAATAAACTAACTCTCCAAACTGAATTTCAATGAAAAGGCTTCTGTTTGGCTTGAATTAGAAGTTGACACTGTAGATGGACTTTGAGATGCCTGCCATCTTTAACTGCCATTCAATTTTGACTTTCTTTTTTGATGATCTTGAGTACTAAAAACCTCAACTCTCTCCAAGGCAAGCTCTCACAGCTTGCTCTGTCAGTTGAATGCAGGCTTATGCTACGAACACCAGAATTCCCCAAGACTTCGAGAACTCAATGGCTCGTACATTTTCTGTATCTTCAAAAGTCAGTAAGGTCATCTTCGGTGAAGTCTGCCTTACTCGTGCAGGATTGCACCATCTTTGATGCAACGCTCACAGATGCAGAAGAGGATGAATGCCAGTGTATGTGGTGCTTACTCTCCTCTGCAGTAGCAGGACCAGAAGTGCTGGCTGGCATCACAGATACTACTGTGTACACAGCACCAAGACTTTTCTTCCAGCACAAATTTTGTTTGGCTTGGAAACTTTATCATTTTAAAAACATTTCCAGAAGAGGTTCATAAATAACAATTCCTCTTTGAGGGCACCAGCAGGCACATAATGGGTGAAAAACATTACTCTGGCTGCCCTGAGAAATGTCTGAAATTGCAAGGACATGCTAAAGGGAAATGATGTAGCTGCTGTTTCCTCCATGACCTGATTCAAATCATTTTAATAAACTACGTCAATTCCAGCATGAATTTTATCATTTGACAAAAAGATTGCTCCAGAACTGAATGAGGCAGGAGAGTAAAGTAGCTGAGAGCACAGGCTTTTAGCCAGGCTGCCTGGGTTTGGATCCTAGGTTCCACTGCTTATTATGGCAAATTATTTTTCTGTTCAAAGTCTTTTTCAACTACTTCATTGACCTGTTATGAGGATAAATGAGACAATATGTGCGAAGTGCTAAGCGAAATGTGTGGCCCGCAGTAAGAACACAGGTGCTGGCTGTGCTATCACTACATCACTGATCCACCCCACCCCACACTTGAACATTTCTGAAACCAGGATGCATCATACAACCAACGGGATCTGAAAATTAATGGGTTGCACTTTTTTTCTTTCTTAGTTGTACATAAAAGGTACAACTTATAATCGATGGCACAAATTTGATAAAATACGGCAAAAAAATTTGATAAAACTGAATTTCTCTCTTTGCTCTGGGTCACAAACCAGCTCAGTGATCTCCCAGGTATGGGTTCCACCCCATCTCTCTCCAGTTATGTGTAGCTTGAGGATAGTTTAAGACAGAGGCCAACAAACTATAGCCTGTGGGATAGTCAGACCTGCCACCTGTTTTCACAGGGTGCTGCTGGAACACAGCCGCTCTCGTCAATTTACATGTCGTCTATGGCTGCTTTTACGCTGCCATGGCTGAGGTGAGCGATCATGACAGAGACTACACAGCCTACAAAGCCTAAAATACTCATCATCTGACCCTTTACAGAAAAGGTCTGCCAAACCCTGGTTTAAGACGGTCTTCTGTGGTTTTGATAATATCTCTGCCTTTCCAAACTTTTCTCCTCCTAACCTGGCTCCATGCTGCGTGATGACTTCTCAGGATGGCCAGAGTAGGCGCTCCCTCAGGCCGTGTGAGCTTGCAGTTCCGCTGGCAACAATGCTGCCACAGAACAATCCCCCAGGCTTTTGTATCCCCGCATATTCATCCAAGAAAGCAAAACCAAGGATGTGTAGCTGGTAGCAGAACTCAGCAATTTTCAAAACAACAGAAGGAAAACCTGTTTATAAAAGATAAAAGTCTTTTATCTACTCATATGAGGTACCTAGAGTAGTCAAATTCATAGCGACAGAAAGCAGAATGGTGGTTGCCATGAGATCAGGGGAGAGGGAAATGGGAGTTGTTTAATGGGTATAGAGTTTTGGTTTTGCAAGATGAAAAAGTTCTGGAGATTGGTTGCACAACAATGGGAATATATTTAACCCTACTGAAGTGTACACTTAAAAATGGTCAAGATGGTAGATTTTATGTTATGTGTATTTTACCACAATTAAAAGAATTTTTTAAAAAGTTAGTCTTTTGTGTGGGTGTATATGTGCAGGTACACATATACACCCTGTCAAGGTGTCAGAGAACCACATAGCAAAATCGCTTTCTGTGACACTCATATGACCAGGAGGGAGTCTGACAAAGCCCCCACTTCCTGCTTCAGGTACTACCAGCTTCTATCAGTAATTATTACACTGTCTCCAAATTGCCTGTTCAGTGCTCCGTATCCCCAGGAAGGCAGTAACTGCCATATGGTACTCCCCCTACCGTATCTATCACCTTTAATTATGTGTCATGCTCATTAGCGGCACTCACATATTTGTTGAGTAAATAAGTGAATAAATGAATGGAACAAACAGCTATTAATAAATGAAATCCATTCTCTGGAACTTATTTCTTGCCTTATTAAATACTAAGTTTCAAACAAAAGTGGTGTCATCACTAATTAGAAACCTGATTACAAACATCATTATTTTAATTTAAAAAAAAGTACTGAATTAGCCAACACTATATACAATTCTGATAAAGAAAACCTAAATCTAAGACTTTGCACTGCATAAAAAATCATTTTTACAGGCCATAATATTAGTGTAGTAATTATAAAATGATCCCTCTGTGATAGGAAACAAACAGAACGATCACATACTAAACATTATAAGCTAAGCCTGGAAAAGTACATTTCCTAAGAAAGTTCTTTCGTCTTCTTTCACTTAAGAAATTATAAGAACACAAGACAAACTATCAAATCAAGTACATATTTTAATTGTGCCAGCTATTGATGTTAACTCCCACATCTTTGTTTCTTTTTAAATTAATTTTAATTATTCTAAATTACATGTCAACTAGACCTTACAGACAGGAAAACTGGGTAATTTTTCCAGTAGTGGAGGAAATGAACTGTCCTTTTCATACACTGAGTCCACACATGTCCAAAAGCAAAAATTTGTAAGACGGAGTAAGTAAACAGGTCCTTTCAAAGAAAAAGTCAGAAATCTTGGCAACAACACTGCTTTCTAAACAACTACACTCATCAGCACCAACCCAATAACTCATGCACAATATCCTTCACCACAATCTGCTACCTCAGTTACTAAAGTCAACCTTAATAAAAATCTCAGAAAGAACTATTACCAGGAGCTAGAATCATAAAAATCACTTATTTTCATCTTAAGTCTCATATTGCCCTCTCAGGGGAGCCAAACTTGAATACTGTGCCTTTTTGTTACATAAAGGTAAGGATCATAGCCATTCAAAGTCCAACAACCAATTATTACAAATAAAAGGATGGCTCCATATTAAATTAATACAAACAACTAACATAATGCAAATAAGCCAAAGGAAAAATTCAACCTAATAATCAAATAAAAATTTTAAAATGTTTCACCTCAACTGGCAAATATTTTTTAAAACAATAATACTCAATGCTTTAATAAATGTAGCAAGACTGACAATAGACTGTAGGTCTCTACTCAATGCTAATTCAGAGAGGCCTTTCCTTTCTCTGCCTACCCCCTCTAAAATATTACCTCTACTCCCTCATTCCCTATATCCTTACCTTTGTTTTTTTCATGTCACTTATCACTACCTGAAATTACATTACATATCTTTTACTGTCCACACCTCCACTAGACTATAAACTAAAAACTAGATGAGGGTAAGGCTTTATCAGTATGGTTCTCTACTAATATACAGTTGGCACTCAAAATATAGCTGTTGATCCAATAAATTAATGTGACTAGGAGTGCAAACTGGTATACTTTCTGGAAAGGAATTTGAAATGTCTAATAAGAAACTTTAAAAACTTTATATCCTCCGAACACAACACCATTTCTGAATATTTATTCTTAGAAATAATTCTGAGATGCAAGGATTTATATATAAGTATATTCATTACAGGGTTTTTATAATAGGAAAAAAAGTAAGAGTCAACCTACATGCCCAACTACAGGAGATTTTCCAGAAGTAACACACACTGATACACTTGTACAAACTCCCAACTCTCACACTTCTGTCAACTGTTTTTACTACTATATTTCCTTCAAGTGATGAGTTAGATTCATTATCTTATTTCCTACCATCAAAAAATTGAGAAAAAACATTTGAATTCCCAACTTTTGCCACGCCCAATGATAGATGATCAAAGAATCTTATAATGGTCATCCATCAACCTTCCTACAATTTCACCTAAGCTTTAACGATCCAATGCCAAGAACGCTCTGCAAAACTTCCCCTGCTCACTAAACCTGACACCCCACAACGAACACACAAATCCTTTAAATACCTAAATGTCCACACAAAATGAGAATGGGTGCCCAATTCTTTTAATAGCTACTACGATAGTCCTCTGAAACAAGGCTTCACATCTAGCTTGAGTTTAGTAGATAAAAAAATCTATAAACATGGATGGAGTTGCTGGTTAAAGACAATCTACATACACCACCCTGGAGCTTTCACTACGTGGATCTTCAATAAAACTCATAAAACAGAATAGTACAGCTAATCATTTTCATAACAGAGAACATTATGTTGCTTATCCTCACTGGCCTTACAGCTACTAAGGAGCACAGACTTCCTGTAATCCAGAAAGTTAAAGAATTTCCTAGAATTTATCTCTGCAATCAGGAAAAATCACTAGCGATAGATGAGCTTTATCTATTACAACAAAAATTGCAAACTACCAACACATTTGATACAAGAGAATTACAGGGATGTAAAGTATGGCTCACCTACTTGGTGGAATATTTTACAAAAAATAAGATACATAGAAAGAATTAAAGTATTCATGACCATAAATGAAATAGATATCAAATTAAATATACTGATAACAAATAAATATATATTCATAACCAAAGACAAAGAATATTTAAATAAGAAAAGTTACAGAACTTAAAAAAGAAATACCATCTTAATACAATTCTGTTGTTTTCACTGTGTCCAGGATAGCACCTGACATCTAAGAGGTACTTAGTAAATATTTGTTGAATGTATAACAACAATAGTAAACATTTACTGAGTCTTTATCAGAGTGCCTGGCACATAGTAAATGCTTTACATGCATTCTCAATAATATTAAAATCTTACTTTTATTATGTCTACTTTTTATGAGTGAGGAGACTGGGATTAAAGCAGTTAAATAACCTGCTGAATGTTATGTGGCTAAGAAGTAATGAAGCTAGGATTTAAAACTCTGGAGTCTATTCTTGACCTCACTTCCATTACAGGTAAACTGGAAAAAAACCCTGCTAAGTACACTGAAGGCAGAATGAATTCAGTATACATAGGGAGGTGGTTTTGTAATGGTGGAATATATTGATTGACACTGAGCATGAGGTAATTTCTCACATACCTGTTGAATAAGTATATGATTAAGAATATTATAGCTCAATATCATGAGATCAGAGATTTTAAACTATAAAAAATTGCTCAATACACATCATTAACGTATAGAAGCTAAACTGCAAGGAAGTCAGCTAGCCCTGATAAAGGGAGTTGAAAAAAGAAAAACAAAACAGGAAAAATTAAAAGTAGCCATTTCTTCAGTGGGAACCAAGAACTATAAGAAATCGGAATTTCCGGGCTACCCTGGTAGCGCAGTGGTTGAGAGTCCGCCTGCCGATGCAGGTGACACGGGTTCATGCCCCGGTCCGGGAAGATCCCACACACCGCAGAGCAGCTGGGCCCGTGGGCCATGGCCGCTGGGCCTGCGGGTCCGGAGCCTGTGCACCGCAGCGGGAGAGGCCACAGCAGTGGGAGGCCCGCGTACCGCAAAAAAAACAAAAAAAAAAACCAAACAAAACAAATCGTAATTTCCTATGTAACTCAGAGTGAGAGGGCCACTCCTCCACTTACCTCCTAAAAACACATTCCAACTAGCCTGCTATATAAAGCCTGCTATATAACCTCTCATCTCCTATATTTTCCAGCATCTTCTTAGTTCAGCCAAATGGATCCCTCCAAATCGACAATGAACTGCAGACATGGTCCCTACTTACCTTGTGTAGACTCAGTTCTAATGTCACCTCTTCATCCCTAACTTGCTTAGGACTTTCCAACTCCCCAACTGCTCTTTCCTGCTACACTTGCTACATGTACCAGAAACCCACTTATCTAAAACATTTTAGATAGGTAGACGGTAGATTTAAAAAACAAGTTCAAACACAGAACAATGAAAAAGTTTTAGATACATAAAATATTTCAACTTTTGTTCAATCGTTCACAGAGATCTTTTCCTTTGGTATGGTATGGATCTGCTGACCAGAGCTCTGTCAACTTATGTAAACCAATAAGATACCATCTGTGATTTTCCAGTTTCGTTTCTTCAAAGTGGACCAAGATCTTAGTCAACTGTGAAACAATCTGTGTGCTGAAGATTCATACTTATCTCGCCCTCACCTAATTTAACAATACTTTTTTTCTCTTTGGCTACTCATCTTTATCCAACTTTCTCAAAGGATTCAACTCAATTTTCATGGAAATAAATTTTTGAAGCCCATTTCATTCATAAAATTTAATTTCATTATGTCATTACAAAACTATAACTAGTATGAACAGGTTTGGGAACAAACACTATTAAGTTTTGGTGAACAAACTACTCCACTTAGTAAGAGAAGAATTTAGGATGATTTAGACCCAAGCATTCAAAGAAAACGGAGAACACCAGTTAATCGCTCTAGGATGGAAGTGCGTTAGTGAACTGTCTCTGAAACTACCTTCACAGCTATTATCCCATTGTACTATAAATGTAACTTTGTGTAAACATCTCCCCACTAAACCAAAAATTCAAAATTGGCTTGCTATTGCATGCTTGTGTTGTTTATTTCTTTAGCCCTCTAGGCAGCTACACAGACCCTGAGGTGGCCAAAGCCCTCCTCCCAGCTTTAAACAACCTCTTGTATTTACCCCATTCATTTTCTGTGTATGTTATTACATGGGAAAGGTTGGGAAGCATTGCACAAAGTTGTAAGGTGTTTAAGAGCAGTGATTGTCTTTATTTTTGCATTCCCAATAATTAAAATAGTGGATATTTGATAAATTTGTAGAGTAAAAGTAATGAGAAAAGGAGACCCTTGTCTTCAGCTAGGGATGAGATGTGACTGCTGAGGTAAACCTGGGCCAGCACAGCAGCGATGGGAAATGAGTCTTTTAAAATAATCTTATTTCTTTACACATTTATGTTTTCTCTCTTCTACCAGAATGAAGCTCCACTGAGTGTCAGGCCCTTGTCTATCTTGTTCACTTGTATTCTGATGCCTAGATAAATGCTTACCCCACAGTACCCATTTAATAAATATTTGTTAAATGTGTTGCTGTTAGAACTTCAAAGTCAAGTAAGAATTTCTGAAGCTCTATGGGAAGGAGTGGAGCCTACTCAACAGTTCTACTTAAGGAAAGGTGGAGAAATGATGGAAAAGCCAAGCTTTAAAGACTTTCAAGTTCCTTTCAAACATGGATGGCAACTGGTGATTGCTCTATAACATACCAGAGTGGTTAAGAGCCTGGTCTCAGGCAGATCTGGGCCTAAATTCTGGTTCTGCCACTTACTTAATAGTTAAGTAAACCACTCAGTCTCAGAGCTTTCAATTGTGAAACAGAGAAAACAGCGAGCTCCTAGACTCATCTAAGGATCATGTAAGGAAATGCATGTGAAAGCTGAGAACATGCTTGGCACATCAGCACAGAATAAATGTCTGCTGTTATTGCTCTTACTACTGTTGCTGATAAGCACATAAAGTAGGCCCCAATCTGTGCACTAGAGATGAAAATAGGGCTGTACTCCTTGAAGAGCTCCATTATTGTTACTAAAGGATATGAAAGAAACAGGTCTTTGGAGCCTGCCACCTGGTTCATACCAGGGCTCTTCCTTTTAGATGACTTACTAACTGAACTTCAGCTTCCTCTTTTTAAAATGAGCATAATAATAGCACCTATCTTCCAGGTCTGTTGTGAATATTAAATGAGATAACAAACACAAAGGATTCAGTACATCTGACATAAGCACCCCAACATTGAAAATAAGCATTAATTACAGAATACAGAGCTGCACATACACAGGTTTTTTTTTGTTTTGTTTTGTTTTTTTGCGGTACGCAGGCCTCTCACCACTGCGGCCTCTCCCGTTGCGGAGCACAGGCTCCGGACGCGCAGGCTCAGTGGCCATGGCTCACAGGCCCAGCCGCTCCGCGGCATGTGGGATCCTCCCAGACCGGGGCACGAACCCGCATCCCCTGCATCGGCAGGCGGACTCTCAACCACTACGCCACCAGGGAAGCCCCATACACAGGTTTTTATGAAATTTTTAAATGAAAAATCCTTAATGCTTTGCTTCATTAAAAAACAAAAAATTTTGGAATAGTGTTTGTTTCATGCTCTTTTGAAATAATAGAAAACTTTCCAATCTCCCAAGGGCTTTAGGACTATATACAATGAAAACACTTGTCTTTCACAAGCCTTTCTATAAAAAGAAATCTTTGTTTAATGGCTTACTTCTGCCTTTTTCCATATTTAGTCTAGTTATAGGTACCCCTCTGGCATTTCTATGTTTCTTCTCAGCTATCTTTTTTTTTCTGAGCATGGAAGAAACATTCCATAAGCATTTTTAGCAATTATTTTGTGCTTCCTTTGACTCAGCAGGAAGTTTAAAAATGAATACATGTAACAAAAATCAGTTTAGATAGCTTGATAATGTTTCTAGTTAAAAACACAGTGAATCTCTGCAACTTTTCTAAAAATCGAACTATTCTAAAATTAAAAGCTTATTTAAACACATATTGTAAATTGTTAACTTATTCAATTCTCATGTGTTTACTTACCTATAGCATTTTGTTTCTTACCCTTAATATTTTTGCCTCTCAAGGTCCCATACTTAATGCCCTCCCATTAAAACTTGTAGCAACTTCCAGGACTTCCTTGGTGGTCCATGGTAAAGAATCTGCCTTCCAATGCCGGGTACGCGGGTTCAATCCCTGGTCAGGGAACTAAGATCCCACATGCCGTGGGGCAACTAAGCCCTTGAGCCACAACTACTGAGCTTGTGCACCTCAAGGAGAGAGCCTGTGTGCCACAAACTACAGAGCCCACAAGCCCTGGAGCCCACGCGCTCTGAAGCCTGCGCATCACAACTAGAGAGAGAAAACCGGCACGCCACAACTAGAGAGAAGCTCACGCACCGCAACGAAGAGCCGGCATGCCTCAACAAAGATCCTGCAACTAAGACCAAATGCAGCCAAAAAGTAATAATAAAATAAATAAATTAAGAAAAAAACTGTAGCAACTTCCAAAATGTTGAAGAGATTTAAAATCATAATAGTCTTATTACAACCGTATACTTTAAACCTGATAAACTAGAGAAGAGATGACAGTAAAAGAACTGACAGAAAACCTAAATGACAAAAACAAGAAACAGTGATTACAGATGGCAAATGATCCTACAAAGTAGGTGGTAACTGAAGAGACGTGCCAACTGCTCCCTAACCCTTACAATAATTGAGAATATTTTTATAGACACTCCAGGAAGTTCAAAGACTTTTCGATATTTTTTTTTAACTGTTAAAGTCAAAAGTAATATATACCAATGGTAAAAAAAAAAAAAAAAATTCAAATACTACAAACAGGTACATGCTCATCACCCCTTTATAGAAGTGAGCTAAAATCATAAAATTAGTCAACCTTGTGAGACATTTGGCCCATATCCTTATCAGCTAGGGTGGTAGTTTTCAAAGAACATTCCACTTCAGTATGGATTAGAAAGGGCAAAGGGTGATGACCAGAGTTGGAAAGGAATTCTAACAGAAGAGATAGGAAGTCCAAAAGCCAATCTGCTTATGTGACTAGGACTAGCTCTTCACTAAATTCACCGTAAATTTCCCCTATAAGTCAACCCTCCTGTTAGTCTAACTGTGGACAAAAGATGCTTCAAAATAACTGTGACAATCCTAAATTTCCAAAAAAATAACACTGAAGCCTCTAACATCAAATCTTATTTATGCTGCATACTAGCTTTAAACTCTAAGGTACTAAATAGCAGTGTGATTAAAGTGATTAAAGCAGTGTACATTGTTAGTTTAATTATATAATTCACACTGTTGGAGCAGCCCTGGAGAAATGAAGGTGGGGCAGGGGGGAAAGGTCAGAGGCTATTAAAAAAAAGTTTTATGGAAGATTAAAGAGCAGGAGGAGGGAGCTTCCCTGGTGGCGCAGTGGTTGAGAGTCCACCTGCCAATGCAGGAGACATGGGTTCATGCCCCGGTCCAGGAAGATCCCACATGCCGCGGAGCGGCCGGGCCCGTGAGCCATGGCCGCTGAGCCTGCGCGTCCAGAGCCTGTGCTCCGCAACAGGAGAGGCCACAAGAGTGAGAGACCCACGTACCATTAAAAAAAAAAAAAAAAAAAAAGGAGCACGTGGAGGAAAACAAAGGCTAAAAGAAAGGCCAGATATAAAACTGATATAAAACTGAGGAGGAGATAT
Organism: Phocoena phocoena; assembly: GCF_963924675.1. NCBI lineage: Eukaryota > Metazoa > Chordata > Mammalia > Artiodactyla > Phocoenidae > Phocoena > Phocoena phocoena. Next base: position 36,755,105 of record NC_089232.1, read on the forward strand.
GGGGATATATGTATACATATAGCTGATTCACTTTAATATACAGCAGAAACTAACACAACATTGTAAAGCAATTATACTCCAATAAAGATGTTTAAAAAAAAAAACTGAGGGTAGAGGCTAGACTGACCTCTTCTTTGGAGAACTCTGAATGAAGGAAAAGGCAATACTTTAGAAAGATACATATTTGCTTAGCTTGTGTGTTTAAGGAAAGAAGTAAAGTGGGAATCAAGCCCTACAGCTGCACAAGGAAACTGTTGGGGATAATGGAAAAGTTCTATATCTTGATTATGATGGTAGTTACACGGCTGTATGCGTTTCTGAACTCAGAAAACTTATACTAAAAAAGAATAAATTTTACTGTATGTAAATTATAACTTAATCAACCTAACATTAAAAAAAAGCTATTAACAGCTAAAATGCTGATTAACCTTATAAAGTTTATCACAAGAAACAAAAACAAGAATAAACATCTTTTTTTTACCTTGAACTTATTTTTTTAATTGTAGTTGATTTACAATGTTGTGTTGGTTTCAGGTGTACAGCAAAGTGCTTCAATCACATGTACACACACACACACACATATGCATGCATTTTTTCAGTTTCTTTTCCATTAAAGGTTATTATAAGGTACTGAATATAGTTCCCTGCAATATTACAGCAGGACTTTGTTTTTACCTATTTTACATATAGTAGTGTGTATCTGTTAATCCCAAACTCCTAATTCATCCCTCTCTCCCATCTTTCCCCTTTGGTAACCATGTTTGTTTTCTATGTCTGTGAATCTATTTGTTTTGTAAATAAGTGCCTTTGTATTTTTTTAGATCCCACATATAAGTGATATCATATGATATGTGCCTTTCTCTGACTTACTTCACTTAGTATGATAATCTCTAGGTCCATTCGTGTTGCTGCAAATGGCATTATCTCATTCGTTTTTATGGCTAATATTCCTGTGTGTGTGTGTGTGTGTGTGTACACCACATCTTCTTTATCCATTCCTCTGTCGATGGACACTTAGGCTGTTCGCATGTCTTGGCTATTATGAATAGTGCTGCTATGAACATTGGGGTGCATGTTGTCTTTTCAAATTATAGTTTTATCTGGATATATGTCCAGGAATGGGACTGCTGGATCATATGGTAACTCTATTTTTAGTTTTTTAAGGAAACTCCATGCTGTTTTCCATAGCAGCTGCACCAATTACATTCCCACCAACAGTGTAGAAGGGTTCCCTTTCTTTACACCCTCTCCAGCATTTATTATTTGTAGATTTTTTTGATGATGGTCATTCTGACCAGAGTGAGGTTATATCTCAATGTAGTTTTGATTTACATTTCTCTAATAATTAGCAATGTTGAGCATCTTTTCATGTGCCTGTTGGTTATCTGTTTGTCTTCTCTGGAGAAACGTCTCTTTAGGTCTTCTGCTCATTTTTTGACTGGGTCGTTTTCTTTTTTTTTATATAGAGCCATATGAGCTGTTTGTATATTTTGGAGATTAATCCCTTGTCGGTCACACTGTTTGCAACTATTTTCTCCCATTCTGTAGGTTGTCTTTTTGTTTTGTTGATGGTTTCCTTTGCTGTGCAAAAGCTCTTAAGTTTAACTAGGTCCCATTTGTTCATTTTTGCTTTTAAGAATAGCATCTTTTAACTATTTGGGTTGATGTTTTACAATGTTGAAAAATCTAAGCAAACTGTTTGAGGTATATAATGAAGCATGGTTTTTAAATTCTGTTCCCATCTTCCACCGTTAGTGTCTCTCTCAAATGGAAACTGTAGTTTCTGACATTTTTCCTGTGTAACCCAGCGGCTGAGGTTTTCAGCCAGCAACAGGAGCTGCAATGTCAGGCAAAGAGACTCAGCACCCGGCTCTCTCAGGGCCTTTCTTCTGGCTCTAGACATGGAGAAGCAGACACATCTACCATACGCTCCACAACCAGAGAACAAGCTAAATGCTATAAACCTGTTTGTTTCTAGACTCCTATTATGTTCAAAGCTTTTTTCTCTTTGATTTTCCTCCCATCCTCAGAGAAGTCTTGCCTCAAGGTTACCCCAAGAGTCTACCTTAATGCTAAGAAGTCTTTCCGGAGCCCCCATGCCAGTTAGATGCTTCCATAGCACCCTATGGATTGCTTCTCACACTATTCCATAGGTAGCTGTTTCTGGATCCATTTCCTCTAAAACTCAAGGCCAAAATGCTGAAGAAGGGCCAAGACTTATTTTTTTGTAGTCCCAGCATGCAGCTAGTTCCTGACAGAGAGGAAGCACCCAATAAAAGTTTCTCGAATGATATTCTAAAAAAGTACTTCTGTCCACTCTGAGAAAATGTACATTTATACAGTTTTACCTATAAGTTCAAAAAATCTATCTAGGGCCTACAATCCCTGCAGAGACTTCCTGGGTTCAGATGCCTAGTGTAAACTTATTCCAGTTTCATCTTGCGTATACAATGGGATGAGCAGAGGGTCAGTTGTCCACATCTGATCTAGAATAAGGAAAAGGAATTAGTAAAATGTTCCCAAGGAATTACAGGGCAGAAAGGATTACAGGTAGGTATGGGCCACCCACTCTTTTTTTTTTTTTTTAAATTCTTCCAGTGCCAATCTTGCAGGTTCAGGGTTGTCCTGTATTAGATAAAAATAATGGGAATTCCCTCACAGTTGTACCACAGATGAAGATGTGGGATAGGAGAACTTCACGGATGTATTGTTCTTATCTGATTATAAGACACAAAATGCCTACATAAAATATACACTTGGAGAGTATAATAATAAATTGATCTATATTAGGCCTTGCAACAATGGGCCAAGGTCCAAAAAGGTTCTTTATATGGTGGGGGTTGCGGAGGGGGGGAATGGTAATGTTCAGAGGAGTGGTACTACTACCTATATCCATGCTATAATTTTCCCAAGGAACTCGATTCTGTGGGATTGGACCATCCCCAACTCTAGACACAGGGGGTGTGGTTAGAGACCCTGGTCTAACACTATTACCTAGAGTCTCTCAGAGTCAACCATGGGATTGATGTTAAAGTGGCCATATATTTACTATTACTATTTCTAAAGTGAAATAATAAATAAGTAACCAGAACAGAAGTAAGACTCATAGGCCTGTGGTCAGCCCCCTTAGTCACATCCCCTTCCTGAAATAAGTTTCCTGTATATAAAGGCATGTGAAGGAAGGTAGTCCTGGAGAAAATTAAAGACTGTTCAATTCATCATGGAATCAAAAGGCAGGGAATGAGTTTTAGCAATATTTGCCAAATTAGTATTAGTATTTTTGATTAGATTAGTAATTCTACATATTACCATTTTAAAATTTTACTTCAAGGAAAAGATGAGGCCCTCTGGTATCCACCCATGTCCCCAGGTCCATTTCCTTAAATGCTACTACCTATTTCCTTTTTGTGGAATACTTTTACATTCAGGATCTAATGTTATCTTTTTTTTTTAATTAAAAAAAAATTTTTTTTTATACAGCAGGTTCTTATTAGTTATCCATTTTATACATATTAGTGTATATATGTCAATCCCAATCTCCCAATTCATCCTACCACCACCATCACCCCCCACCCTGCTTCCCCCCTTGGTGTCCACATGTTTGTTCTCTACATCTGTGTCTCTATTTCTGCCTTGCAAACCAGTTCATCTGTACCATTTTTCTAGATTCCACATATATGTGTTAATATACAATATGTTTTTCTCTTTCTGACTTACTTCACTCTGTATGACAGTCTCTAGGTCCATCCATACCTCTACAAATGACCCAATTTCATTCCTTTTATGGCTGAGTAATATTCCATTGTATATATGTACCACATCTTCTTTACAGGATCTAATGTTATCTCTACACACACACAAAACAACAAGTCTCTAATGGCTTTGCCATTAGCTGCTGACTACAGTTGGGAAATCTTCATCATGCTCAAAGCAAACCATCCTGTGTCATATCACGGCAGATCCTTGGCCAAATTGCCTCCAGTAAGTCTTTCAAAAAAGATGTGCAAACATTAGCTGCACAATATATTATAATTCACCTTCCAAAAGACAAATTTTAAAAATCTGTATTTTTACTCTGTACACGTACACTGTAACTTTCTCAGAATGCTTTATTATTATATTTAAACACGTTTTAATGTTTTTGTACTGATAAGACTAAGAGTACTAGGGGGAAGCAGCCGCAAGGCACAGGGATATTAGCTCGGGGCTTTGTGACAGCCTGGAGGGGTGGGATGGGGAGAGTGGGAGGGAGGGAGACGCAAGAGGGAAGACATATGGGAACATATGTATATGTGTAGCTGATTCACTTTGTTGTAGAGCAGAAACTAACACACCACTGTAAAGCAATTATACCCCAATAAAGATGTTTAAAAAAAAAAGACTAAGAGTAAGGAAAGCTCTCAGTTATTTTGTGGAACAAAACAAAAAAAATCTGTTGAAGCTAAATACCACATTGATACAATATTTTTCATGCCAAGTCTCTATCTCAATCAAACAAACAAAAAGAGTTGACCCTATATAACTCCTCCCCATTCACAAATACACCCTCACCCTTTTGAGGACTATAAAACAAGAATGACAATCATAAAACAACCAGGGACTTTGTGTTCCTATCTAAATGAAACATTTAGAGAATATTTTTCATATAATTTTCATATAAATGATAATGTACTTTATTGTCACCAGAGGTCATGGCCAGCCAGGTGATAACAGGTTTTAAGTTAGGTCTCAAAAGAACCCGTCAGTCCCAATACCTTCTTGAGTAGGCTCTGTATCTTCCCAAATCTTTTATCTATTTCCCATCCCTCTCCATCCTCAACATTTAAGCTCAACCATTAAGCTTGGCAAGGAACAAGACACTCTTACGGCCTCTCTAGAAAGCAATTAAATGGTCCAATGAAGCTGTACATGCTGACTGGTCCCTCCTCGCTAGTCAAAAACATTAACCTTAATACATTTTTTAAAAAACTTTCCTTAAGTAGCTAAATATCAAGATAACTAAATGAATGTAATAATCAAGATTAACACTCACAAAATGGGGGCAAAGCATTATCCATGGCATAACTCCATAAATTGCGTTCTTCTTCTAAGCATAATTCAATAAAATATGGGCTCAATAGGCTTTTCAAAAAAAAAAAAAACGTATGTCAGAGAACAGACTGGTGGTTGCCAAAGGGGAGGAGGAAGTGAAATGTGTGATGGGGATCCAGAAGCACAAACTTTCAGTTATAAAATAAATAAGTCATGGGGATGTAAAGTAAACATGGAGAGTACAGTCAATAACATTGTATTAACTCTGTATGGTGACAGATGGTAACTAGACTTACAGTGGTGATCATTTAGCAATGCATACAAATGTTAAATTAAATCACTATGTTGTACATCTGAAAGTAATAAAATGTTGTATGTTAGTTATACCTCAATAAAAAAAATATATATATGTGCTCACTGACAGAGCTAAAATGAAGTATGCAACACAGTAGGCAAGAATGAGTAAGTAAAACTTGACAACATAAAATTTCAATGTCTCTCTATAAGTATATCCTTCAATCTAGTATTTATAAAAAAATAGTTTTACCTAAAATGTAATCATCTGAATTGAAAAAGGCATTTGAGGTCAGTTTTCTGGGAACCAAAGAAGTAAACTACTGAAGATCTTCTAAAAATAAATACACTAAAATGGGGTCAACAAACTTTCCATAAAGGTCCAGAAAGGAAGTATTTCGGGTTTTGTAAGCCGTATGGTCTTCATCACAACTATTCAACTCTGCCATTGTAGTATCACAGCATTGTAACACCTATAGAAAATATGTAAATGAGTAAGTGTGGTTGTGTTCTGAAAACTTTATTTACAAAACAAGGTGGCCAACTCCTACACAAAAATATAGATCCTCTGTCATAACAATGTTTATATGCAAGGATGACATGAGAAATGTCACTCTAAATGGCTATTCTCTGACAATAATTTCTTTTTAGTTAAGAGGGTACAGTATCACCTGCATTTAAAAAATAAAAACCTATGTTCAGGCTTCCCTGGTGGCACAGTGGTTAAGAATCTGCCTGCCAACACAGGCGACACGGGTTCGAGCCCTCGTCTGGGAAGATTGCACATGCTGCAGAGCAACTAAGCCCATGTGCCACAACTACTGAGCCTGTGCTCTAGAGCCCTCGAGCCACAACTACTGAGCCGCGTGCCACAACTACTGAAGCCCACGCGCCTAGAGCCCGTGCTCCGCAACAAGAAAAGCCACCGCAATGACAAGCCCGCGCACTGCAACAAACAATAGCCCCCGGTTGCTACAACTAGAGAAAGCCCGCACGCAGCAACGAAGACCCAACGCAGCCAAAAACAAATAAATTTTTTTAAATGCTTAAAAAAAAAAAAAAGAACCTATGTTCACTAAATAATGTGTTTTGAAAGGAAAACTGACCTCTATATAACCTCTATGACCAGAGAGTAAAAAGCCTGGGGGTGGGGAGGAGAGGGAGGGAGCCGGAGGAGTGTAGGGGAAGCAAGGTGAATGAATATTAACCTATAATTTGTATTCTCAGAACTACTTGCCAAAGCTAATAGTTAACAGAGTATGTAAGACACATTTGTGCCCTCAGGAAGCTCATAACATAGTTAAAAGAGCAAACTTATTTTTTCCCTCTGCATTTCAAAACCCTCAACATTAAGGGCACATGGGATTATAAGAACATTTTTTAAAAGATGCTCACAACCTAGACTTTAAAATAAAGACATATATATATATATATATATTTTTTTTTTTTTTTTTTTGCGGTACGTGGGCCTCTCACTGTTGTGGCCTCTCGCGTTGCCGTTGCGGAGCACAGGCTCCAGACGCGCAGGCTCAGCGGCCATGGCTCACGGGCCCAGCCGCTCCGCGGCATGTAGGATCTTCCCGGACTGGGGCACGAACCCGTGTCCCCTGCATTGGCAGGTGGACTCTCAACCACTGCGCCACCAGGGAAGCCCCCAAAGACATATTTTTAATGGAGATTTACATTTTTATAAAGAGAAAAGACTTCATAAAATCATATTACATCCAGAATTCTATATTTCTTTCTTTTTATTTTTCTATATCAATTCAGCATTCCTATCAGTAACTACAGCTCACTGCAGGGGCATAGCCTCCTGAAAGGATTTGTCAAGACCTTGTTTGGAATGGTGGCGCTGAACTGGAAAAATCCCTAGGTGGTTCTGATCCCTCTACTTGCTTCCTCCCCCCGACTCCAATCCCCATGCCAAGAAACCCTCCTATGTATCACAATCTTCTCTCAAAATACACAAAGGCAGATTTCTCCATTGTGAAAGCAGAATCCTGAATCATAAAATATACTGTAAGTAATCAATTTTTGTGCCTTCCTTCAAGGTAGGCTCTATCATCAAAAGGTTAAGTTTGTGTAACGAGAAAAAAAATTCCCAAGTCTGCAAGAATTAAGAAGAAAACCTTTATCCCCAGGTCTGTCATTAATCAGGAAAGTAAAGCCATTTCAACTAGGAATACATTCCTAGCAAAAATATTAATTATTTAAAATGGGAAAATACATAATGCATAAATTTTTTATTATAATTTTAGGCCTAATCCCATTCTTTTTTTAATCTGACTGAATTTACAACTAGTTCCTTTTTAAAATTATATACCTATCCAGAAGATTGCTCTAAATAATTTTTCAGGAGAAAATATGATTAATTCTACCACTTAAAAGCAGAAAAATAAATCACAGTACATCACTAGAGCGAAGGAAATCAAAGACTAAAATAGAAGACCCTAAAGAAAAAATATATATATATGTATGCACACTGTAATTAGCAAGCACTACAGACAAGAGGAATTTTAACTTCAACATCAAAAATGAGAGATGCCTCAAGGTGAACGCTTAGGTGGGATTTTTTTTTTTTTTTTGCTTTGTTTTCTTTTTTTACCATGAGCATGTAATTTATAATTTTTAAAAGTTTTATAACTGAAAGACAATTTTGACATATAGGAAAAAATGTACTCTTCACCAGGAACTACATTTAAGATTTTCTCATTAGAAGAAATATGAGGGACTCCATTAGCTTAAGCCACCAGATATGGTATACAAATGAATGCATGCAGTTATGTCCCAATAAAACTTTACAAAACACAAGCAGTGGTGCAGCCCTCAGACAGTAGTTTGCCAAACTCCTGCTTAAAACAGACCTGTTTTTAAACCAATGTTAGATTATTTAAGATTACAGATACATAAGAGATAAACTATCTACATACAATTATTCCACTCCATCAAGCCTTTTCTACCTTCAGTGAAAAATGCCACAAGCAGCAGTGGTCAAAACTGCTGACAGGAAAGGAAAGAAAGGTCACTGTGTTAACCAAACCTGTCCCTGAAACAATCACTTAATTTAGATCAATCATTCAACTCAGGATACATGGTCTCCTAGCCTCAAAGACTAGTAAGAAGACAACACATGCATACAAACAACTGCTACTAATTAGTGTGGCTTACTACCTCAGCATGATAGAAATAACCACGAACATCTGCAAAATGTTTCATGGTTTAACATGTTTCCATATGTTTCTTAAGAGAGTCTCATAACAACCCTGTGAAGTACAGAAAGCACTTGGTATCATTCTCATTTTACACAAAGCTCAAAAGCAGTAGAGCTAGGATTTGAACCTCTGATATTACAGCATTACACCTCTTCAGTGCAGCTTTCTGCTAGGAGCTGACAACAGAGGTAGAGGCATTTAGACTGAGCCTCAAAGAATGAGCAGGATTTTGATAGGTGAAGAGCCCGTAGCATTCCAAGGAAACAACATACACAGAAGTCTAGAAGCAGGGAAATACTATGCGTGTGAAGGGAATGCTGGGTTGGTTCAAGAAAGGCAGGCAAGGGGCTTCCCTGGTGGCGCGGTGGTTGAGAGTCCGCCTGCCGATGCAGGGGGCGCGGGTTCGTGCCCCGATCTGGGAGGATCCCGCATGCCGCGGAGCGGCTGGGCCCGTGAGCCATGGCCGCTGAGCCTGCGCGTCCGGAGCCTGTCCTCCGCAACGGGAGAGGCCACAACAGTGAGAGGCCCGCGTAACGCATAAAAAAAAAAAAAAAAAAAAAAAAAAAGAAAGGCAGGCAAGGGAAATACAGCTAGAAAGATGGGTTGAAAGCATAGGGAGAGCTTTAAGTACCTGACAGTGACTGTACATGACCCTATAGGCAATGAGAAATCAGATGGTTTGGAGATGGAAGAAAACATAATGAAGCTCTTATCATGTGTTTAAACAAAAGAACTGCCTCATATTCAAGGATGTTAAGTTATGAGGTAGTGTTATAGGGAGATCAGACTTTCATAAGTGCTCTGCAGGACTGGATAGATGGGTCTAAAAGAAAGGAAAGTAGTAGCAGGCTATCTCTGTAGTTTCAATGTCTGAATTGATGGTTCCTACAGGTACCCTATAGTACCCCACCCCCAAAAGTTAAACCAGTGTCTGAAATTACCTTAAATTTTCCTACATTTTATCCAAAACTTACCGAATCTTCTGGAGGTTTCTGGATTTTTCCCCAATCCACAGAAGGTCCCTTTTCTTGCAAAAATCTATGAAATAGCTTCCGAAATCCATCAAGGTCTTTTTTAGTGTGCTATGAGAATAGAAGTCGTTGTTATAACTAGCAGAATGCTTAATATTTAATAAAAACAGACATATTGTACATTTAAAATACCTTTCAGTGAAATTCTTATACATTTAAAACATGGAGTACAGCAGAGACTTTTTTACACCCCAATTTAAAACTAAAGAGGAAAAAAAGCTAATAGGAACCACACTTAAAGGAATACAAGTAAACTCGCCATCTCCCACCTGTATCATGTAATCTGAACAGCATTTGGCCTGTGGGAATTCCAACTGGTTCTCTACATTTACTCACCAATGTATTTCTCTACTTCTTTTAAGTGACAATCTTCACCAAAAGAACAAGGAGGAACAAAAATGAGCTAACCTCAAAACATTAAGTATAAATTGAAATTTGAAAATAAAAAGGATAATCTATTGATTTATAAGTAGAAAAGTAAACACCTGCCTATTCTGGGAAACCTCTATCATAGCTGTCAGAGTAGCACAGTTCTGTTAGAACTGGCTCTTTGGAAAAGGCATGCAGGATATAAGGTTGATCAATTAACTTCTCACAATTTTAACTCAACATTGGTATCCATTTTTCCATCCAATGATACCAAAACACAGATCACATAAATTGTAATTTTGTTCTGATTCTTTCAAACTTTAGAAACTTACCAGAATTTAAAAAATAAAAAAGACAATGGTTTTATAATGGGCAAATATTGAAAATCCTTAATTATTGAGCAATCCTAATTTTTTAAATATATCACTACATCTTGTGCTTATTAAGGCTAGATGATCAGTAGCAGCAATAGCAACTCAGTATGTAGATGGATGAAAGCAAAAACAGTGTAGGGTCCTTACTTCAAACTCATGTGATGGTGCTGTGGTGAGTATCTTTTCTAGTTCCTTCTTCACAGATAATTCTAGTTCTTGTCGAATGACTTCTTGGAACTGAGAAGCGCCATCCTGAGACATTGCTTTGCTGAGATCTTAAAACAAAAATATAAAAACCACAGACTGAGAACTCAGCCACTCAAACAGCTGGTAAACCACAACCAATTTATTTCTGGTGTGCCAGCAAATGAAAAGGGCTCAATCTTCTGGTCCCATCAATCTCCAGGAGGATTTTAGCATTGTCAACTAGTTATGACTCAACAATCATATGCACTCAAATTTGACTGTTTGGTACATCTATATGCTTTACAGGTGTATCTAAAATACTCAACACTTTGGGGGAGATGAAGCAGGTGGAAGTAAAATGATTAATCTTCATTTGAGCATACAGTTCCATCTCCGCTGATGTTTCTGTCCTAGCTGTCAAAGCTGGAAAAAAATGAGAACGCCTGGAATAACATTAATAAGGGCATATTTTATAGAACCTGTCCTTATGGAACTGCTGCCTCATAAGAGAACTGAAGGGTTTGGCAACTGAAGCCAAATTGACTCCTTCCTCCTCCAGGACAGATGAAAAATTTAAGGAATCCTTTCCATTTTAGAAGGGGAGCCACTCTAGCTCATATTCCTCCCTAAAGAAGAACCTCTTGAGAGATACTGGCTATTCCAAAGTGCCTCTACTTTCCTGGCATCAAAATTTTCATTTTAAAAGGAGAAGGGCACAGGGCTGCCTCCCTGTTTCTGGTTCCTAATTTCAGCCAAACTTTTCAATGCTCATGTGTGTTGGACAAGACTATCAGGACTTCTGGCATAGCTGGGCACCTCTATGACAGATGGATCTCACTAAAGGTGACAGAAATGCCCCTTAGATGAAAACAAACAAAGAAAAACGCAGAAAAAGAAAACATCCCAGGCCCAAGTACCTTAGGAGGAAAATGCCAACAAGGTTGTTTTACATACTTCATTATCTAGACAGAAATTATCCTGTCTACTTCTTGTAAAATAAGGAACAATCGGATTATTGTTCACCCCCTCTTTATCCTCAACACCTAACTCAATCTTATTTTATAAATGTATTTTTGAAGCTTATGTTCAAACATTTCTTTTGATAGCTAGTTAGTTCTACAAATGTTGGTTAATTTAGCAAAACCATATTTCAATATACCTAAAAACACTCCCACATACCATAAATTCCTTCATTTGTTATCTGGGCAGAAGGAAGCATATAGACAGAATTAAAGGCAACATAATGAATATTTTAAAGATAGTTTTGAGAGCAGAAATTAGTAAATTACTATTAAAAATTAGTAAATATGTAATTCCTGACGTAATTTAATGTAGACAGCCTTTCCCAAACACCGAAAAATGTTAACAAATGAGTTATTTATCATAGCTCTTCAAAATAAAAAGTATATACACAATTTCCAACACATTAAAATTTTAAAAAATACAAGGGAATTTGTTGAAAGCACACAACCTAATCCTAAAATAGTGTTTTCTAACTGTGCTTTTCTTAAAGGCTTAAGTTTATGGACTCCAGTAAAACTACCAAAATGACCCACACTGTAGTTCATAAATAACTTCTCTGTGAGCTAAGAAACACCATAGGAAACACACGCCTTTATGTATGTTCCATAAACAACATAAAGATATGTTTCAACTAGTAAGTAGCAATTTGATTATAATATGTAAAAAATGATGATAATGGATGAACACGTTAGCATAACTTTTTTTTTGCACATAAAGGGTTTACTTTAAATGTTTTAAGGATAGGATAGAGTTACATAATTATAAAATTACAGAATTAACAGACTTATATTGTTTATACTTATAAATGCATAGAACAGGTAACTATCTACACATTGTATGAAATAAAATTAAAATTAAAAATGAATTCAAGCTTGAAAGTTGAGGTCATTTTACCTAATTTTAAAATGCAAATACGAAGACCTCTGAACTATATACCTTCACTCAAACTGCACTAATGATGGAAAACACAAAAAGCACAGCATTCCCAAGGAACCACAAACATTTCGACCATAATTATTTTCTGTTATAATAATTGTTCCTATTTTGTCTTTGGAGAACTTTTTTTTTTTTTAAGACAATCACCTTAAGCATGTTTTTAGACAGTACAATTTGTGACAATCAAAACACAGTCTTCTAGGGCTTCCCTGCTGGCGCAGTGGTTGAGAGTCCGCCTGCCGATGCAGGGGACACGGGTCCATGTCCCGGTCCGGGAGGATCCCAGATGCTGCAGAGCGGCTAGGCCCGTGAGCCACAACTACTGAGCCCTCGCGGCTAGAGCCTGTGCTGTGCAACAAGAGAAGCCACCGCAATGAGAAGCCTGCGCACCTCAACAAAGAGTAGCCCCCTCTCGCAGCAACTAGAGAAAGCCCGCGCGCAGCAACGAAGACCCAACGCAGCCAAAAATAATTAAAAAAAAAAAAAAAAAAATCTCGAGTTGTGACAAATATCCCTAACTTTGATTGGTTTGATATAGCACCAAATGCAGATGAAGAACAATTTGTATTCCTTCTACCCCTCTACAAATCTTAACAGCTTTTACAACAAAGAACGTTATAAGCCTATTACCTCTTCCACCTCATTCCACTGCTGTTTCCTTCCCCTTCCCCTGGGCAAAGTGCTACTATGAAGTTCTGATTTTAAGTGATTAACGAATAAGGGCTTCTAAGGAATAAAGAATTTTCAATCTTAAGCACCTGGCACAGACTAGGAAGCATGGAGCTAGAAACCATTTCCCTTTGCAGTGCCCTCTTTTATCCATCCTGAATTTTTTAAGAAAGGTCTGGAATTTCTGGTAGGAAAAGAAGTATAGAACTCAGAAGCTTTCTTGGACTTAACATTCTCAGGTTACACTTCTGGCAATGGCAGCTGTGTTTCTAATGGAAGGTCAATTAAAGAATCCACTGAATAATGCAAGCTTTCTAACCTCCTAAGATGTTTTGTACCACCTCACTTCCTAGCAATAGAGAATTGATCCCCCTCCACTTTAGACAGAGAGAGCATTTTAGGAATCAAACATTTCATTACCTCAATCATAAATCAAAACATTTTTAGACACGAGACAGAGCATTTAATCTACCCTCAACATTTTACAGATGAGGAAACTGAGGGTGAAAAGTTAAGTGACCTACCCAAAGTCACAGAGCAGGCTAATGCTGGAAGCAAAGCCAATTTATTCTGAGCCCAATTCCACCACAGTGAGGTAGAAATACCCTGCTCATTTTTTCCCTCCTAGTCTGGCTCTCTTTAATCTTTGGCACAAAATCCCCAAATAACACTCTCCTCTGAAAGCATATCTATCAGAATGTCTTCTTATGCCCAGTTGGAACAGACAGGAAACTCCCTACCACATGAAACTGGGTTTACTAGAATTGTCTTAGTTGACTTAATGACAATTTAGTAAATTGGGGATAGAACAAGCAGTAGGCCTTTCGAAACTTTTCCCGTACCTCAATTTCCTAATTCTTTCCTGTTTACGAGAACTAAGATTTCAACACCATCGACTTTCCCCTATCCAACTGGAGCCAAAAAAGGAGGGAGGGGAAGAGAAGAGGAGGAAGAAAGGAATAGAATTGAGAAGTAGGAGACTAGCAAGTGATTGTTTTCATTTCTTAATTCAGGTATTTCATTTTATCCATTTCAGCAACTAAGAAGTGTACATAATACCCTTCCCTGACATCCTGATACTGGCAAACAAAACAACTTCACATTCCAAGGCAGAAAGCTAGCTTCACAAGGAGCAGGCCAGAGATAACACCTAGAGCAACTAAGAAGGTGAGGAGCCCTCCCTCCCAGGCCACCTCCCACCACTCGTTAGATCTGATTAGTCCCAACCTTCCTTGAAAACCCACAATAAAAGGTACCCAAAGTCACAGAATTGGCAAGCTCACTTAATCTTAAACCAGGAAATGACCTGTGAGCCAAATAAGTACGAAACTCTAAGAACGTATTGGCAACTGGAAATAACCATGAATAAAGCCGAGGACATATGCTGAGTAGAATTATGACTTATTAAACCTAACCAGCCTCTCCCAGGCTCTTACTGCAGTCCTTTAAACCAGTTGTTTGCGAATATTCCTCTAGAAAAGCTCTTATTCTTTGGATTCAGCTACCCAGTATTATCTTACATCTTCTACCTCTCTAACCATGCCTCAGTTTCCATAACTGGCTCCTTCTTTCTTCTCCTACTTCCTGGGTTTCCTAAGATTCTGTCCTCAGACCATTTTCCCCCTCAATTATTTCCTTATCCATCTCCTTACTGATAACTCCCAAATACATCCTGATCTTTTTTTCCTGAGCTCCAGGCTCACATTCCCTACTGCCTTCTAGACCTTTTGCACCTGGATACCCAGCTGGGTACCTCAAGCTCAACATGTCCAAAACAAAACTCATCATCTAAACTAAATTCATCTCCCTGCCTCCACCCCTCCCGCCTCGGCACCCCATGGCATTAACATTCTCCTAGTCACTCCGAGGTGACCTAGAAATCTCAGTCACAGTTGGCTCTTCCCTCCTTTCCCCTCACATTACATCCAATCCAATACCAAACTTCCTAATTGAACTGCCACCATTCCATTCATTGCTTTCCATTCGCACTACTGCTACTTTAATTTCACTCTCCTGGTCATGATGACAACAGCTTTCTAACTAGTCTACCCATCTGTCACTCTAATCTGGTGGTACCAGGCAGAATGGATTCATTCCCTTAAACTGCAACTCTAATCATGTCACTTCTCCATTTGATGGGATTTTCATTTGATGGGAAAGAAATACAAATTCCTTAGCCAGGCATACCTTAAAAGCCAAGCTGAAGTACTTTTCTGAGTAGCCAAAGCTAAAGAAAGCGCTCAAGCAGAATGCCTAAAGGCTCCAAGTTCCTATCTCAATAGTAGTTCTAAAACTTTAATATGCATGCAGATCACCTGGAGGGCTTGTTAAAACACATGATTCCTGGGCAAGCTCCCAGAGATCCTGCCTCTGGGTCTGGAGTGAGGAGAATATGCATTTCAAATAACTGAATGCAGCCAGTATTGCCTTGAGTAGCTCTGATATAGACTCTACTCCATTTATTTGAACACGTTTGTATCAGCCATGCATATCAATCATCTTCCTACCCCATTGCTATTCTGGTCACCTATTCTCTACCCCAAGGCCTTCAGAAATGGCACCAGGCCCAGACTGGTCTAAAGCCTTCCCAGGGACTGGTTTAAATGTGAAACATAAAATGATTCTGGCCAGTGAGCAACAAAGATATAGTTTGCAAAGGACTTTGGATAAAGGCGGTCCTCACTGAAAAAAGAGACACCTGAGAAAAATAGTACCTTTTCCATCCCTGGCCACAATGAGTATGTGTCCGCCCCTCACCTTCAGTTTCTTCTGCCATTTAGTGACTTTGAAGAAAGCTGACCCAATAATGAGACAAATATACTTAAGAGAAGGAAGAAAAGACTGATGCAGTCTTTGCACGGAATCAACCAACCCTGGAACATCCTACTTCAAGATTCATGTGATGTAAGTAAGTCCCTCATTTTTTAAGCAAACTGAGTTGGCATTTTTCTGCTCTATGAAATTAAAACCATCCTAACTATTATAAGACTGTTCCAAAACACAGGAGAGAAAAATAGAAATTAAAGGCCCAGTTGTGAATTCCAAAGTCATGAGAATCATCCCAACACCCGGGAAACTCCCTGATCCCTCAGCCCCCAAAAGCTCAAACTCTGTTGTGAGTTGAATAGCATCTGCTATTGTGGAGGTGGCATTCCTTGTGTTCTAGGTGGTGGCTTCTGAATGTTCAAAGAGGCCTTCCTTTCTGCCACAACTCGGCTATGTGGAGGTTTTAATCTGCGCTGTATCAGACACATATCAAATACCCCCAAAACTTTAATTCTTTGCTGAGATGTCTGTCTGTATCACCTTACAGGCACAAGCCATATAGTGTTATTCAACTTTTTTTCCTATACCTACCTCAACACCTGGCACAGTACAGGCACCTGATTTGGAGATCAAGACTTAACTTCTCATGTTAGTGGTTTGAACAACCAGTAATATATTATTTGTATGTCCAATTTAAATGTAATCTCTTCCTAGAAATCTTTCTAAACTAAGCACAGTTGCCCATTACATGCTGATATGGTAGATCCTTGAACCTCCCCTTTATGACATCATACTTTCTAAAATTTATTCAATGTATATCTTACCCAACAATATCCAAGAATATATTGTATCTATTTTGTTCACCACTGTATACCCAATGTATTCATAAAACAGAGCTTGAAACATAGTACTCAAGTAATGTTTATTAATTAATGAGTTAAGCCTATTAATTAATGAGTAAGAGCCTATTATGATACTGCAATGTGCTGGGTATAAAGAAGGTAGAGTCCTGTGCAGTGGAGGTTGTACCCGGTAAGGCCAAAGAGAAAGTGTTCAAGAGCTATGATTTCCAGTCATGGAGAAATGGGGCTAAGAAAAGTATGGTCTGTGTCTTGAGTACCTGAAGTACCTAAGGGTTCTCAAGCAGAGGCTGATTTAACAGTCAAGTATCATGGATGTGGTCAAAGAAATGCCAAACTTGTAGGCAGTTTAGACAAAATGACCTCTAAATTTCCTTTCAATTTTTATTACTATGCATAAATGTCACCATAATGTTTTCACTAACTTTAGAGATTAAACAAAATTGGGCAATTTATATATTCAAATTTAGCTTCATTTAGGAAAAACACAGAAAAATAAAGTTCGTGTCATTCAATCATAAAGAAAAATCAATTCGTTGGTCTTATACAATTTTATATGATCTTTCAGTATTAAAGTCAATATTATTTTAGCTTATAAACTATAGTATGACTGTTTACATTTACGTAGATTTTTAAATGACTCAGCCATGTACATCCTAACACTTGCATGGGTCACAGCCATATGAATGCTTAATAAATGATTTTTGATTAACAAAAATTAAAAGGTACCAGGCTTTTGAGAACTGTTCCAGCACTGAACATGCAGAGCTACTTAATAATCAAGATTTTTGCTAATCATGCATTGCTTGCTTAAAAAATATTTTTAACTGTTAGAATTTATACATAAACCAGACTTCTCATTAATAATTAAGATTAACCTTGCTCTCATACAACAGACTAGCTCTTAAAACAAAAACAACAACAACAAAAAAACAGAAAATATCACTTCTGGAAAACAGAACATTCAGGAGAGATGTGCCAACTAGTTAAATAATATCACTCTGCAACAAGTTTAATGGATGGTAAGGGGCCTATCACACCCATTTCCCATTTGTTGAGAGGAGAGAAAAGGGATACAACATAAAATCACCATCAAGCCAAAAAATGATTTGACAGGCCTGCCGTGTAATTTGATACATGTGCATTTAGATAAAATTTTTAAACTTGGAAAGGCTTTAAGGTTAGTGAGTCTAATTCCCTTATCTTGGAGATGAAACAGAGCCTAGAGATGCTGACTTGCCTAAAGTCACAGTGGCAGCCAAGCAAGAATCCCAACCCTGCTGCGTGGCGCCCTGCCTCTCCTTCCTGGAGGAAGTTCTCCCTTTCTCTGTTAGTGGTGCATTATGTAGTTTACCACCTCCAGGCTGTATGCCACCAAATCTGAATGAAAACTGCAAAAACCCAAATATGTCTATCAAGTGAAGTTACTGCGTGAAGTGAAAACTACATATCAGAATAAGCATTCTCTTGTGCGCTTCAACTTTTCCTTCTATATTGTTTATTTTCTGGGCAATGAAAAATTGAAGAAAGCGTTTATGTACTCTATAAATATTTTATTACCAGGCCTAAGCATTTTACCATCGGCGTAGATGAACCCACAACAGTGCAGAACTGTGTTATTTGGTTTTCCTACACTCTTTGGAAGCTTTAAAATTCTAGGCGGTTATAACATAAATGAAAAATCACATCAGTCTTTGCCAGGGCAGAAACCAGAGAAAAACACAAACTTCAATTACCTTTGCAGCCAAAGAGCAAGTGGAACTATTGTTAAAAGGAGTGTCTCCTAGAATAGTCTAACAATTAAAAAGTAGACTAAGCATAACATGACTATTTCATGTACATGAATATAACGAATAGTGGGGTTTTTTTTAAAAGATACAAGTAAAAATCAGAGAAACAGGGAACTTTCTTGATTTACATAAAAAAACTAACAAATATCTAGCAATGGTTTGGAAAACAAAACATTTTGTTGTTTATATAAATTAACTAAGACAACATAGCCAATTTCTCCATGGCTCTCAAAAACAATTCTTAATTGTCAAAATGGTTTGGGGGCACAACGGATTTCATTTGGCAATGATGGAGAAAAGTAAACAATGGGACTGTTGGCAGAGGCAAAATTTGAATCCTAGACAATTACTTTGCAACGAACTGAAGGAGATGCTTGCTTACCAGTTAAGAGAACTGGAAAACAGCTTTCAAATGGAGTACTATCCCCTTTCTCACACATAAACCCAACCAAAAAACACATAAAGTTTAATTTTCTTTCAATAACTTAGCAAGCCAACTTGCAAAGAATTTAGTAAGTTATTAATAGAAAGATGCATGCCTGGTAGTACAATTTTAGAGACCTAAGACATATGGTTTCAATTAACAGTCACTGTGCCTGGGACAATCCATCAAATTACCCAAGACCAAAATGTCCACAATTCAAACACTATTACACCAAGTTCAAAACATGACAGTTTAGAAAAGAAACTGTAGGCTGTGTAAAAAGGACACCAGTCTAGAAAACCAAGCTTCTAAAGAGATCCTAAGCAATCAAAAGGGTGGTAAGTGAATCATATTTCCACATTCACTAAATCCCAAACCTTCAGAGGATCTCCCCCACAATTTTATTCTAATATTGCTGGGATTTTCTCCACCGGCATAAATTCTGGATATCAGGATGAATCATATTACATACAGTTAATACAGTCAACTCTTAATTATTCATTTTTACAGATAATCCAGAGTTAGTTTAACTTTTAAATATTCGTTTATATTAACTTTTCAGTAATGGATATATCTGACTTTTTGGGAACTCCTAATACCTGCACTTCCACAAAAAGTACCAAATTCAACATGGTGGAAACTGGAAAATTACAATATATTATTCTTTGACCCAGAATATTTTCATTATTAGGCCAACTAATTTTCCTCACACAAATTAAGTATCCCATTCTTTTGATTAAAGTCACTACAATTCATAAAGTTACTACAATTTTCTATGAAGAAAAATAAATACACAGAGAATGTGAAGTGAATGTTAACTGATATTACAACACCTACTGTCCAAAATTAACATCAATTTCCTTTTAATTTTTCAATTTATCTTCAGAATATTAAAATGGGACTTCCAAGAAGTGTACCAATTAATATTTCTTATTTCTCTAATGTCTAATTTCTTTTTTCCCTGAGTGGGCTTTCACAAATGAAAATCATCCACTTTACTAGAAGATCCAGTTATGAAGAACAAAGACAACCAATTTCTTTTAATTTTCCATTTATAACTGTGACTCTGAATTTAACTAAATCCCTGTCTCTCTAGCAACATAGTGAATCCTAAGCTACCTCTTTAAAAGATGAGAAGTGTGCCTTAGTCATTGTTTTGCCACCTCTAGTCCTGCCTCAAATCCATGCCACAACCTTCCTGGGCTGAAAACATCCTAGTCATCTAAATAATCAGCAACAGGCTAAATTTAGTCTTAGGATTTGAGAACAACCAGGCCTAGGCCTGACCTCTACAACCAGGCCCCAGAATGCTTCTCACCCCTGTATTCATATGAGACCCCTCCCGTTACAATTAGTTCAGCTAATCTTCCCTGGCTACCTTCCACTGACCAAACAAGAATCACCAAAAAAAAGTCACTAAAAGAGAATTCCAACAAATGGAAAATCTGAAATACTTTTTAAGTGACCCAGAGGTACTCAAATGGCTTCCCTTGTAATATAAGAAAGTACCTCAATTTAAGAATATTAAGGGACATTTTTATATAATTTAAGTAGACAGTTTTTTAAAAAGTTCCTCCAGAGACATTCCTGGCGGTCCAGTGGTTAAGGCTCCATGCTTCCACTGCACGGGGGCGTGGGTTCGATCACTGGTGGGGAACTAAGATCCTGCATACCATGTAGCCAAAAATAATTTTTTTAATAAATAAATAAATAATTTCTAAAAGTTCTTCTAAATTACAGTATAAGTACATAACACGGCCTTAGCTGGCTAGATGACAGCAGGCCCAGTGCCATTTATAAATTTCAAATCATGTAGGGAGATTGTCCCATAGCTCTCACAACTTTTGAAAAGCCAAATTCCAAATGGCACTGACTAACATACCTGGCAAAAGTCACAGCTGTTGATGACCCAGCAGGGTCACAGGAGGAGGTGTCACCTCCAACTGTGACAAGGGGCCCTTTCTCATTTAAGTAGTAGTCACATTTATTTAGAAAAATTGTGGGCCCTGCAACAACCCCTGGGATGGAGAAAACTAGCAAATGGAGATGTAATTTCACAGGCAGACAGAAGGTGACCTGAGGGCAGAATACACCGGCTAGGGGATTAAGCCAGAGATCCAGTAAAGAGTCCTCCTATGAGAAGGAATTCTAAGTGCCTGAGAAACACAGACTTGGGAGATGCCCAAAGCAAGTTGAACCTTCTTTTGGCCAAGGAATACATACTGGGAATTCTCCTGCCTATTGACATTAACTATTTTTATTAATTGAACATTTCTACCTAATAACTTACAAAGTGCTTGAGAATGGACATGCCTAGCTTTCCTGTAAAGCAGGGGTCCCCAACCCTGTTAGGAACCGGGCACACAGCAGGAGGTGAGCGGGAGGCTAGGGAGCAAAGCTTCATCTGCTGCTCCCCATTGCTCACATTACCCCCTGAACCATCCCCCCACCCCCATCCGTGGAAAAACTGTTTTCCACAAAACCTGTCCCTGGTGCCAAAAAGGTTGGGGACCGCTGCTATAAAGCACATTGCCTAGATTTGAGGGAAGAGATTCAAGCCGAGAATAGCAACCCCAGGTTCCAGGACATTCAAACACGTGTACACAACACACAGGTATAATACACAGATCTGAATTTCAAATGCCAACCATAAGGGATACAGGAGAAATCCCAATACAGTACATTGTGTATTGTAAGAGCTCATAATTTTAGTTGTTGATTGGACTGAAACAAAAACTGTCACCAATTATGTATTCACATCACTGTTCAAGCTTTCCCCTCCAACCCCATACTTTAAAAATATATATATATCAACTCCCAAGTTGCTGGAGGCCTGAACACCAAACCTAGAATAGGAAAATAAAGAACTGTCATAGGTGCATTGTTTCTGTTTGTGACATGGGGTTATACTCATAGTGGCAATGCTATCCAAAAAGCTACCATCATTTTAAGAAAGGAAAGTAAAATTTACTGGCCATCTAAATGCATTCATGTAATTAATCTCATTTCAGCTTCTCAAAAACCCTTTGGCATAAGTACTAATACCCAATGTTTATATAAATAGAAACGGAGGTTCAGAAAAGTTGTCTATGACCACCTGTTAGTAACAGGATTCAAGCCTAGGTCCATCCCTTTTATCTTTCTCAACATTTATGTTAGAGGTGTTAATAAACTACAACCAAAAATGTAGGTTAGGAGCTTCCCTGGTGGCGCAGTGGTTGACAGTCCACCTGCCTATGCAGGGGACACGGGTTCGTGCCCTGGGTCCGGGAAGATCCCACATGCCACGGAGTGGCTGGGCCCATGAGCCTGCGCATCCAGAGCCTGTGCTCCACAGCGGGAGATGCCACAACAGTGAGAGGCTCGCGTACCGCAAAAAAAAAAAAAAAAAAAGTAGGCTAAACTACTAAAAAGTACATGGAAAGTCTGCATTTCTCATTTGTCATCCATGACAGATTCTTTCAGAGCATCCACCACTTCAAGACACTGTATTTCCCCCAGGAATATAATATTATCTTTGCCCACAGGGAACTGATAGTCTAGTTGGAGAAAGAAGACATTGTTCCTGGTAAGTTTTTTTAACATAAGAGGCAATAAAAGGTACTGGAAAGGACAAGGGTTTAAGACACATTTATATATGAATTTCAGTGCTTACTAGCTGTAAACTTTGGATAAGATACTTAAATTTTCTCACCTGTAAGGTCATGATTGAAATCTACTACCTCTCAGGGTTCTCTGAAGCTTAAATGAGACAACATATGAAAACAGTTTAGAGGCCTAATATTTGTTCAATCTTTTCCTTATGAAGCAGCACAAGCTAAGTGTCAATGAGTAGAAATATCAATAAATGCTACAGCAAAAATCAAACAATTTGATCTTTGCTACCAAAAAAAATTCAAAAACAAAAATCCCAACGCTTACACTTAAAAACTGATCTGTGGAGACAGCAGAATCATTACCCAATAAAGTTTATCACTGATCAATGCAGCGGAGTTAATTAAACATACGGAGAGTTTACACTTGAAGTACAAATTTAAACAATGATAAACAGGAGCAAAATCGTGTTAAAAAAATTTTGGAGGGGAGAGGTGTCATCTTTTTGTGCAAAACTGCCAATTTAAAAAGAAAACTACCACTTAGAGCAAATTGGATGGCAATTAAATGCAATGTTGGATTGAATCATGGAAAAGTAGTCTAGGTCTGTAGTTTAGTTAATAGTAAGGTACTTGTGATAATTTCTTAGTTTTGACATATGTGCAACTTTTCTAAAAATCTCAAGATAAAAAGCTGATTTTTTTAAAAAAGTGGATGACAAGGGAAAGGAATAATAACATACACAGGTATTGCCACTTTATTTAGAATCTCCTGAAAACAATTAGCCATTAACAAACAGCAAAGTATGTGACATTAGTCAACATGCACCATCTCTGTAGGCTGCGCTAAAGCATAACAACGAGGAACACCTGGAGTTTAATGTTATTTTTAACTTTTAAAGAGAAGTGACTTGTCCACTCTTCTCTAGCATATTATTGCAATACTGGTTTGCTGGTAATTAAATATTGTTGTTACAAAGTCCAGCAAACTTCTGACAGTTACCTCTACTTTCTATTCTTGACTAAGACATTTATTCAACCTGAACAGAAGCATCTCTTACCACATACAAGGCATAACATGAATTTAAAAGTCTAATGACAAGTGACATTTCTGAGCTTAGTGCTAAAGGCAGACATAAGTGTCCCATCTGTTTTCATAATAAGGCAGGCAAATTCTCTTACTTTACTATACAAAACTCAAAGAGGAGTTAATAAAGTGATATAAAACCTACTAGGGCATTTTTATGCGCAGGGCCAAATGATGGCCATCATTGACACAATTTTTTTAAGTACATTACATTTATTGAGAGCCACATTAAGTGGTTGTGAACTTTATACTAGCTGTGTGTTCAGCAAGATGGCCGAAGCTTTCACACTCTGGGGTCTGCAAGAAAAGGGTTTACTTTTACCAGAAGGAAAATCCTATGCTACAAATTGATGACAGGTTTCAAGTAGCACCAATTTCAATGTGTACACGTTACACACACACATACACACAATGTTACTGCTTAACTCAGTTGAGAGGCATTCCCTAAACCTTTTTTAACACACATATAGAACTTAAAGAACAATTTTCTAATTTGAAAGAAACCTTAATAATATTTACAGATATCAAAGAAGGGGAAAAAATAAACACAGCAATGCAGCAAAGTCATTTCTCCTGCTGAAATGACCTCCAGCTTCTACGAGCTATTGCCGGTTTCGCAATAAATGAATCTGAGACTCAGACCACGTACACACAAACGGAGAAGCTGAGAACGCTAAAGCTTCCCCAATAGTCCTGGCTAAACCCACCTGTCTTTCCTCAGCCCTCTCAGTTCCCCTTCCCGTCCGCACCCAGAGTTACCTTGACTTCGACCCGGAAAAGAGAACAGGGATTAATCAGCAGCCAAAGTCCTGTTTTATCATCATTTACAGCCCCTATCCCAGGAAGCCAGAGTGCTACTAACCTGATTTCAGGGAGACAGAACTAAATGCAGCAGAGTACAGGGGTATAAATTACATGTATCTGAAACGCCAACCCAGCAGCTCAAGACAGCTCAAATGTCAATTTAACGAAAAGGGTTTCGCGAATTGTATCTCAAATGAACATTTCCACTTTCAAACCACCCACCAACCTCTCGACTGCCAGTACCCAAATTCGGTACTGCTAAAGCAACCCGGGAGAAAAAAGAAGCGTGTCTTACCTTGTACAAATCTCGACATTTTAGGGATTTATTAAAATACTCTGGCCTATATATATATGTGTGTATATATATATATTCAAATGCCTAGAGGAGTCACGCTATGGGCAGGTCTCTCTTCCACCCCTGCTTTAACAACCGACGAGTTCCTTCTCCTCTTCCTATGTTTTGCCACTTAAGGGAGTATTCAAAGCGGCTAAAACTGTCTCAAAAAAAAAAAAAAGAAAAAAAAACACCCAGGAAAACCTTCCGCACTTCCAAAAGACAAACTTGGTGCGACCGAGTCGGCTCGGAACTCCAGGCTACACTAAACCCTTGACGCAAATGAGGGCCAGCTGGAGGCTCCCGGAAAAGGTAGTATCACACGAACTTAAATTTCATCAATGAAAGAGGCGTATCTAGAGCGGCTACTTCACTGCCCTCCGGAGCTGCACGGCCGCAGGCACAGGCGGGCCGCACCCCCATTCCCCCTCCCCTCTCTGCCGTCCGACCTCTGGACAGTTCCCCGGGAAACTCTGGCCAACGGCGGTCCCCGCCCTGCAGGGATTGCGAGGCGGGGAAGGCAGGCAGAGGGGAGCGATTCAACCCTTTCTACCGACCCATCAACGTCCCGGGACTAAGAGGCGCTCGGCGCGCGGGCGGGCGGGGCCCTCCAGACCAACGCCTCGCTGCTGGGAGCGGCGGCAACCTTGCCGCGGCTTTTTCCCGGGAGGGGCCGAAGGCTACACGCCCTCCCCCGCAGCGGACGCTGGGGGGCCACCCATGAGGGGAGAGGTGACTCCGAGGGACAGGAGCCCGGGAGGGCCCGCCCCGACCCTCACACATTCTAGTTCCTCCTGGTCGAACCCCAAATTGGGCCTCCGGGGCCAAAGCGGGTCAGGCAGAGGAGGCTCTACACGCCTCAGAGGGGGAAACACACTCGCCCAGGGGGTGGTGGGAAGCCCGCCCCGGCCCCTCCCCAAACCGCCACAGAGACCCACCTTCCTCCTCTTCCTTTAGTAGCTGGGAAATTGGGGGCGTTTATGGCGCGCCTGGAAGACGGCTCGCAGGCTGAGAGAATGTCACCTCTGAGGCAACCTTCTCTCTCCCCCTCTCCCCTCACACATGCACACCTTGAACCCCTCACCAGTGGTCGCAGCCCAGCTTCTGACCTCCTTCGTCCAGCGGGCTGCGGGATCCCGCAACCCAAAGCCCCCACTTTCTCCTAAACACCTCCCCTCCCCCTCCATTTGGAGCAGCCCCCCTCACGGCGGAAATGTCCCCACTGCGCAGACAGACAGGAGCAGCCGCCAGTCAGGAGCCGAGGCGGATTCAGGGCCTGGCCAATGAGGCGCGCAGGAGTGGCAGGGGGCGGGGCGTATGCGGCCGGAGGGAGCCTGGCGGAGGTGGGCTCTGAGCCGGAGCCGCGGCCCGAGCCGGAGCCGGAGCCCGAGCCCGAGCCCGAGCCTGAACCCGGATGTCGCGCGTTGGGGCTGCGCCTCCAGCGGCTGGGCCAGGGATGTTTCACCAATAGAACAACCAGCCTTCCACAGATACTTCAGCAAGGGAGACAGCCTGAAGCACGAGTGGTTATTTTTGTCGTGCTTAAAAATGTTTCCGCTTACCAGAGACTGAAGCTAGATATCTATCGGGCGAGTAGAGCCAGAGCACCCCGCGCACCTACCCCGAGAAAGCTCAGGCCCTATCTCGGTAGACACAAACTCTACCCACACATCTGGTCTCGGAAGGGTGAAGATGCGTTAAAGAGTAAGAGTAAGCAGTTGGATGTGTGGGACTTAACTAACAGGAGGAGGAATTTAGGGCATTGAAGAAAACGCCAAGCGAAGGCGCTCACACCAGAACCACCAACCCGGTTCCTATTCCTGTAGAGATTTACGCAGTGTTAGGCGTTTACTTTTCTGATAAAAGCGGAAATGACTTAAGTTATCCCTCAAGAGGTACTTTCCTTTTAATAGATTTTTGAAGCCCTCAAGGAAAGAGGATGTTAAAAGAACGTTTGCAGTGAGTCGGAGACTACAAGAGGGCCAGCGCAGCGCCCGCTAAAATCACACCTGATGTTGCCAAACCCACCTACCTGTATGACCCAGTGCGCCTGTCACTGGGTGTATCTCAGACTTTACAATTCATGACTAAGGCGCCTGCGTCAGGACAAATGAATTGTCAGCGCTCTGTTTAGGTGCTGGAGGTAAGCCATGTCATTCTAGAAGAGTTTGAGGCCTTGGACAACACTGATCAACCAAGGTAAAGTGAGAATTTTTAAATGGTTCATTCTGTAAACAAGTTATTTTTTTAGTGCTGTGTATTCGTATGGAAATGTTATTGAAGTAACACAGAAAAGGCCAGTGATTCATTTGTCATGCTGGAGAATGATAACCTTTGGTACTGTATTTCTTATGTGAAATCCAAAAGGATCACACCCAAAAACCGCTCAGCGATAAAACTGATTTCCCCAAAGAAGTGTGTAAAATCCAAATGTCTACATTTTAATAGTAGCATTTGGAGACTGAAGATCTTGATCAGAATCTCTACATTCTTTGTGTACAGTAGAGAAATTGTTCCAGCACTGAATAAGCAGTATTTATCCATCCATCAGCATTAACACCAAAATAAAATACTACCAAAAGATTTGAGCCCCATAGGTTGCTTAGCCTACAAATGATAAAGCTGAAGAGCAGTGAAGAGTCTTTAATTATACAAGGTTTAAGAAGGATGATCAGTTATTTCCTACCTACACAAAAGATTAAGGGAGAGGAAGTAAGTTTTAATTGCAGCAAGAGTATTTGGTAAAGCCTAAGAATGACATCTTGATTTATGAGCGATTATATATTGAGATAGAGTACCAAAGGATGTTGTACATTTGCTGCCTCAAGAAATCTCCAAAAAGTAACTACCTGTCTTCAGTGGTTAGGTCTATATCAGTTCAGAGGCTGGCTCTTAGAGAAGTAGCACTCTAGAAGCTATATTCTCAAATATTATTTCAAATGGTGCCCTGTAAAATGGAATTTCTTTACATAGTGATTTACATTTAAATTCTGAACCCCCAAACATTTTGTAAAAGAACCTCCCACTACCTCAGAGCCACTAGAAACAATCTCACTTGGCAGATCACGTGGGATTAAGGAGGAAAGATCATGGCCGTGGAGAAGTTTCAAGTGTGCTTAAAAGGCTGTTGTCTATTTCTGAAATATATTTACACACTTTAATATCTGAAAAATCACTTTGTGTGTGTGTGTGTGTGTGACCCCTTTTTTTCATAATACACTACAGTGGAATTTTCCTTCAAGGTGCATGAAGTTGGTATCTGTATCATTAGAAATTTGTAATGTGGATAGATAGATTTACAGATGAAACTTTTGCAGAAACTTGCGGGGGGACAGAATCTAAAGGAAGATGAAATGGGGGCCTGTGAAGGAATGTGTGTACAGTTATGAGTTGGAATGAGATGGACTGTAAACTAAAAAGAAGCCTGAAAGCCAGTTTTTCGCTGGTACTATATATTACCATCCAAGGATGATATACATTCTGCCTATAATTTTCTCATTCCTTCTTTATACTTCCCAATAGAAACATGAGAAAATTCAGTTTAAGTTAACCAGTTCCATGTCCTGGGATGTATAACAACCTTGCCATATCTTTTTCTTTAGATAGGAACGTTCTATCAACACAAGGAAACGATGGCTACTGCCCTATTTCTAAGCATCCTTTTTGGTGCCTTTTTAGATTTAATGCTTGGCACAGTGTCTGGTACATAGCAAGCACTCAATAAGTGTATTCTGAATGACCAGTTTAGTGCCACTAAATCTTTTTAACTTGCAGTGTTGTATCCTGTTCGCTACTCTTTCAGAGCTGTATATAAGATTAAATTTATAATTTATATTTAGAGGTAAATAATTTTAAAGTTTCAGTTATTTCCACCTAGAATGTGAACTTGGGCCAAGTATAAGAGTAATAGCAGTAAATGCAACGCCGTGATGACTTTACAGTAAGCTTTGCTGACTACCCACCATGAGCATTATCCAATACAGGATGGTTTAGAAATTACTAAAGTATGAAATAAGTGTACAGATCAGCAATGTGTGTGGTCTTTTAATTTTTTCCTTGTCTATCGTACCCCCTTTTCCCCACACACAAGAAAATAAAGCAGTGCAGTTTTGGAGAACATGTCAGAGACATAAAAATTTCTATGTCGTGCACAAAGTGTTTAGCCGAGAGACCAGGCAACAACTAAACACTAAACTGTTGCCCACGCTCAATATTGGCTTCCATCTGTATCCATCTAAATCCTAGACCACCCACTGAAAGAAGAAAAAGGGGACTACAATTAGTCCGAAGTTGCCAGTTACTGACTAGACCTAACAATAGGGCATTTTATTTGAGTCAGAAGGTAACCAAACAGGGTTAACTGGAAAAAGATATCAAGTAATATCTGTGAGACAGACTACTAATGAATGAGTAGTCTAAAAAATGAATGGTTTCCAAATACTTGAGAAAGAGAAAGACTTCATTCTTTCGTGTTGCCAACACTCTGTTGTTAATGAATCAGGAAGTTTTCTGAAACAAGTTGTGAATTTCAATTATTTCATTATATCCTTCCATTTATTCACAGTATGATTTTTTAAATTACATTTGAAGGTTATTTAAGTTTATATCAAAACAGTAGCAATTATTTCAAATAAGGTGTTTTAAAAAACAGGATTGACTCACATTACAGATAATTGTCTAATGAGTTGATAAATCAATCTTCTGAGTAGTCTTAAAAGTCATTAGGCTCACAAAAATGCAGTTTAACCACATGTGTTATCTTGTTCATGCTTATCAATAATTTCCCTGTGGGTTCTCCTTTGAAAGTTGCATAGAAGGCAGGTCTTTACTATGTTGTCTCCTCTTACTCTTGTTCTGCACTTGCCCAGAGGAGAATGTTGGTCACAAATGGTGATGCCCATAAATTGTATGTCAGTCACATGCCAAACTACATCTACAGACCCCCCACCCCGATTATAGAGGCAGAGTGAGTAGGCCTAGGAATAAGCATAAAGAAACAGTCTGTATTCCCTCAGAGTTTCTAATGAACATAGATCATTAAGTAATCATAATTTGGAAAAACAAAAAAAACTCACTATGAAATAATACATCTCTTGCTAAACTCATAAGATAGAATAAATATTATACTGCTTTTCTAAGGTGACATATGCATAGATAATGAAGTTACTTATTCTTAGTGACTTTGAAATCCTCATAGAGAAGAGCTGTTAAATAGAAAAGTATTCAGTCTAATCCTTTTTTTTCTTCCTCTTTCAACCATATTAAAGATTCCCTGTTGTGCATTCCATCAAACATCGTTTGATGGTTTTCCAAACATCTCTGCTTGGGTCTAGCTTATTAAATTTCCTGCCAGTGCCACCACTGGGAAGGAAGGAATAAAGAACTTCTGTTCCCTAACTTAGTCTCAGGAAATTTATTTTAAGCACTTCATACCCACCACCCTAACTAAATATTAAAGAGAAGATCCTCAAGATTATTCTTTGGATGAAGCCTAAATAACTGGGTAATTATAGGTCATTAAAATGGGTAATATGATTAGCAAATAAAAAATAACAGTGTGTTTTTCCTCCTTAGAATGAAAAGGAGGAGGAATGTCATATTAGAGAAAAGACCAAAGGAAAAAATGTGGTATATTGCTGTTAAGTTCTGTTACCCTTTTTAATTGAACTTTAAAACAAAAATTTCAATAATGATGCACATCTTTAAAAAAAAATCTAGCAAATACCAAAATGCCCATAATGAATAATAGTTCTCTCCTGTTCTGCTCCTCTTTATTCCAGCCCTGTACCCCAGAGGCAACCATTTTTCTTCTGACAGTTACCTCAGTTATACCTGATTGTTATTTCTAAATGCTTATTTTGCTATTTCTTTGGTTTCTGGATTTTAGGCATTGTATGTTTTGACTTCCTATTACAATAGATATGGACTTAGCTCACTTACAACACCGGCATTCTTTCCTCCATTGTATTAGTTTCCTAAACTTTGTAGGGCTATATTTCCCAACCTTTTCCTCATCATGACACAGAGAAAAGAAGGTAATATTTGTATGGCATCCTGGGGTAACCTGGAGGGAATTTGTAGACCTCTATATTGGACTTGGTGAAAAATTAGCTGCTTTTTAAATATATATAAAGTAATGAAAATAAAAGCAAAGTAATATGGGAAATATTAAACACTGAATTTGTATAAAACTCTGAGATGATGGGGCTTCCCTGGTGGCGCAGTGGTTGAGAGTCCGCCTGCCGATGCAGGGGACACGGGTTCGTGCCCCGGTCCGGGAAAATCCCACATGCCGCGGAGAGGCTGGGCCCATGAGCCATGGCCGCTGAGGCTGCGCGTCCGGAGCCTGTGCTCCGCAACGGGAGAGACCACAACAGTGAGAGGCCTGCGTACCGCAAAAAAAAAAAAACTCTGAGATGAAATCTTTTCAAATTTTTGAGTCAGAAATTTGAACTTGCCTGCATGAACATATTTTTTTTAATCAGGTTTTATGCTTGAAATAGCTATACATAGTTTCTGATCAAGACTGTCAACTGACAATCTCTTCAGATTCTTGATAGTCACTGTGGTAGGCTGGGTAATGCCCCCCAACAATATCCAGTTCTTAATCCCCAGGACCAGTGAGTGTTATCCTGTATGGTATAACAGGATAACTTCAAAAATATGACTAAATAAGGATTTTCAAGTAGAGAGATTATCCTAGTTTATATGGGTAGCCCTAAATGTAATCACAGGTGTCCTTAATTAAATGTAGACAGATTTGAAAACAGAGAAGAAAAAAGCATGTGATGATGGAAGCAGAGGGAGAAAAGGTGATGATTCAAATCCATGAGCCAAGGAATGAAGAGCCACCAGAAGCTGGAAAAGGTAAGGAAATGGTTGTCCCTCAGAGCCTCCAAAGGCTGCATGGCCCCACTAACATCTTGATTTCAGCCCAGAGAAATCCATTTGGACTTCCAGAACTGTAAGAGAATAAATATATGTTGTTATAGACCACCCAGTTTGTGGTAATTTGTTTCAGCAGCCATAGGAAACTAATAGAGTCACCATTCATCAGGAACATTGCACAAATAGGTGATAAAAATTATTTTAAACTATTTCTTTTGCAACCATTCAAAAATGTATAATGGTTGATATTCTATTCAAAGAATCTAACAGCTCTTTTTATTGACAAACACAATGATGAAACATGACATGATAAGGCAAATGGATTTTGAATCCAGCTGAACTTTTTTCTACCAAGTATTTTAAAATAATGATGAAACTTTAATTTGTAAAACACATGTGCATTGTTGGATCAATCAGACCAAAACTACTTGGGATGCCATTAAAAGAGCACATCAGCTGCAAACAATCAGAAGTATCTGATGTCTGTGAAGTCAGAGTTTCAGAGCCATCAAAGCTGCACCATCCAGTAGCTCCATGCTGGCTGCAGTGTGCTGAGCACAGCCAAGGACGTATTCTACCATCTGGACATCTACTTCAGCAGCCAACTGCCGAGCATACTACTATGCTTGGATAAGAGGCCTGTGGAACTACTGGACATTATTCATCATCCATTCCACCTGTAGAGACTGTTCATCTTGGGCCATCCTCTGATAAAGCCTGCAAGAAGCTGGAGGCAGCCAGCGGAGGGAGTCCCAACTGCCTGCCCCAGGCCTGAAAGGCTTAATATCATGCTTCACAGCTGTAAGCCATTCGAAGCATAGAATTAGAAAATTCTGGTCTACATTACCACCCCACCACTGCTGGGCAGCACACCAAGAAAATGAGCCTTTGGAGCAGAGAGCAGTGCTGGGAGGAAGAGAGAGGCTATTCTCAATTATCAATGACTTTTGAAAAGAATTTTACAGAGAAAACGTTAGAGGTTGACAAACCTACTGAAGTTCTGGCTTTGCATGGATCTGTTCAGTAACAAATTAAAAACTAAGATTATTCAAATAATAGAAATAAATTTATTGAAGACTACTGTCTGAATTTTGAGCATCACAGACAGATTCAGAGACTTTAAGTTGTTTGATATGTAAGCCTTTCTAACACAGACCAGCATGGGATGGAGACCGGATAAAGGCACAAATGGAGTAACAGGATAAGCAAAGAAAGAAGGATCCAGATAGACCAAAACTTTCCTTAAACCATGTTAACTTGAGGGTTTTACCATTTTCCTAGTGAGAAGGAATAAAACAATACTAATTATTTGAAATTTTTGTGTGTATGTGTGTGTGCATATATATGTATATGTACACGTATATACATATATATGTGGGTATACATTACATATGTCCATGTTTATTTATAATTTATATCCTTTCTTATTCCAAAAAGAATTTGAGGCCAAGACATGTATATTCTTGATTAAGTTAATTGCTTAGTAAATTGCATAATGTATAATTCATTCTTTAGTGGAAATTCAGTTTTGTCATTTTCATCTAATCCTTTTTGTTGTCTGTAGATAGTCATGTTAAAGAACTGCTTTAGGCATTATTTATTTTTAATTTTTTAATTTTTAGTCTTTTATTTTTTTTAACGTCTTTATTGGAGTATAATTGCCTTACAATGTTGTGTTAGTTTCTGCTTTATAACAAAGTGAATCAGCTATACATATACATATGTCCACATATCTCCTCCCTCTTGTGTCTCCCTCCCACCCTCCCTATCCCACCCCTCTAGGTGGTCACAGAGCACCGAGCTGATCTCCCTGTGCTATGTGGCTGCTTCCCACTAGCTATCTATTTTACATTTGGTAGTGTATATATGTCCATAGGCATTATTTTTTAAATGGGTTTTTCTCAATATAGTGAACCCAAATGATAACAGTCTAGATTCTAGGGTCCAGAGAGATTTAGGAAGTAAGCAGAATTCCTTGTTGTATAGGTAGGTATACTAGATTAGGTATGTTATACATTACAGTTGAGCCTTGAACAACATGGTGGTGGCGGGGGAAGGGGCGCTCACCCCACCTGCGCAGTGGAAAATCTGACTACTGCTATTTCTACCCCAAAAACAAAGGAGTAGGAAGCTGAAACAATTTAGATAGAATCAGGACTGAAACCCTAGTTCTTAAGATTCTACCTATTATGATCTCTAATTGAACACAAACTCTTCCCCCACACTTAAAGATCTGTAGAATGAAAATAAAGGTACTATATTTATTGAAAAAAATCTATACAAATGGGCCCCTCCAATTCAAACCCCTGTTCAAGGATCAACTGTACAACATCAGTGTCTAAAGCTGTAAATACTGAAGTCCCTTCAGAAGAATCCCTACAAAATATGTACCATCATCCAAGGGTTTTTCTGTTTGTTTTAATTTATTGGTGTTTTTTTTCTGTTTCAGGTTCTCATAACAGTATTGGTTTCTAGGGAGGCAGAAGAGTATATTGGAAAAAGCAGACTTTAGAAAACAGCCTGTTTTTTTTATTTTGAGTTCTGCCACTTAGAACCTGAAAACCCTGGATAAGTTACTTGGTTAACTTTATGAGCCTTAGTTTCCTCACTTAAAAATGAGAATAACAACTAATATCCTGTCTTGCCTCCTACAGAGTTATCATAAAGATCATCTCACTCAGTGTTGGCAGGGTATGAGTGCTGATGATTTCAACTGATGGTTTCCTGTATTGCCTTGCCATAACATTAATCTCGTTAGTGTTATTACTTATTTTGTAATTACTTATTAAACATCTATTGTTGCCCCACAGACTGTAAGCTCTTTGAGGGCAAGGACTGTGTCTATCTTGCATCCCCAGAGCGTATCACAGTGTTTGGCACATAATAGGCAATCAAAAGAAACTAGTTGAATGAATTATCAGGTGAGATATTTATGAATGAACTTTAAAAGCTGTAGAGTGCTATATTGGTCTATATTAGAGTTTTCCCATTATTTCTTCAGGAAACATGTTTGGGATGACAAATAGTTGACTTATAAATTTACTTTTAGAACACTAAAGGAGGCATTTCAAAACAAATTTGTTGTGATAGAGTGTTTGCAAAGATGGCCACAATTCTTCCCACCCCTGTGCCCTGATCCTTTGCAATGTCACTTTGTCACTCCTCCCATTAAGAGGTGAGTCTTTTCGCCCCACACCTTAAATCTGGGTT
The DNA here is from genome assembly GCF_963924675.1 of Phocoena phocoena. Taxonomy (NCBI): domain Eukaryota; kingdom Metazoa; phylum Chordata; class Mammalia; order Artiodactyla; family Phocoenidae; genus Phocoena; species Phocoena phocoena. Next base: position 36,789,986 of record NC_089232.1, read on the forward strand.
GGTCTGGTGACTTTCTTTGATTGATAGAATGTGGCAGAAATGATGTTGTGTGATGTCTAAGCCTTAGCCTTAGGAAGCTTTTCAGCCTTTAGTCTCCCCTGCTGGAATGCTGCCCTGATACCACCATATGAAGAAGCCCTTCTAACTTACTAGAAAATGACAGCCTGAAGTAGAAACAAATTTTTCCAGTTGAGATCCCCTAGACCACCAGCATTAACTGCCAGACATGCATTGGAGCCCAATGAGTCAAACTGGCCATGTGAGTGACCCAGATAAGACCAGTAGAAGAATTGCCCAGCTAAACTATATCCAATACATGTATTGTTACACAGTACAGTATAACTGATAGACCCATAAATGTAGTGTCAAGGAAAAATTAAACCATGCTCATTTACTCTTTGTTTAGCCCCAGAACTGCCCTTAATCTTTTCACACTGGGACTGTGTTTTTCAGTCCACTCATTTGTCACCTCTAAACTCTATTCTACAAATCCTGAGAAGAGATTTCCTTTGATCACTTTTCTTTTTTTTTTTTAACATCTTTATTGGAGTATAATTGCTTTACAATGGTGTGTTAGTTTCTGCTTTATAACAAAGTGAATCAATTATACATATACATATGTTCCCATCTCCTCCCTCTTGTGTCTCCCTCCCTCCCACCCTCCCTATCCCACCCCTCTAGGTGGTCACAAAGCACTGAGCTGATCTCCCTGTGCCATGCAGCTGCTTCCCACTAGCTATCTATTTTACGTTTGGTATTGTATATATGTCCATGCCACTCTCTCACTTTGTCACAGCTTACCCTTCCCCCTCCCCATATCCTCAAGTCCATTCTCTAGTAGGTCTGTGTCTTTATTCCTGTCTTACCCCTAGGTTCTTCATGACCTTTTTTTTTTTCCTTAGGTTCCATATATATGTGTTAGCATACGGTATTTGATTTTCTCTTTCTGACTTACTTCACTCTGTATGACAGACTCTAGGTCCATCCACCTCACTACAAATAACTCAATTTCATTTCTTTTTATGGCTGAGTAATATTCCACTGTATATATGTGCCACATCTTCTTTATCCATTCATCCAATGATGGACACTTAGGTGGCTTCCATCTCCTGGGTATTGTAAATAGAGCTGCAATGAACATTGTGGTACATGACTCTTTTTGAATTATGGTTTTCTCAGGGTATATACCCAGTAGTGGGATTGCTGGGTCGTATGGTAGTGCTATGTGTAGTTTTTTAAGGAACCTCCATACTGTTTTCCATAGTGGTTGTATCAATTTACATTCCCACCAGCAGTGCAAGAGTGTTCCCTTTTCTCCACACCCTCTCCAGCCTTTATTGTTTCTAGATTTTTTGATGATGGCCATTCTGACTGGTGTGAGATGATATCTCATTGTAGTTTTGATTTGCATTTCTCTAATGATTAATGATGTCGAGCATTCCTTCATGTGTTTGTTGCCAATCTGTATATCTTCTTTGGAGAAATGTCTGTTTAGGTCTTCTGCCCATTTTTGGATTGGGTTGTTTGTTTTTTTGATATTGAGCTTCGTGAGCTGCTTGTAAATTTTGGAGATTAATCCTTTGTCAGTTGCTTCATTTGCAAATATTTTCTCCCATTCTGAGGGTTGTCTTTTCATCTTGTTGATGGTTTCCTTTGCTGTGCAAAAGCTTTTAAGTTTCATTAGGTCCCATTTGTTTATTTTTGTTTTTATTTCCATTTCTCTAGGAGGTGGGTCAAAAAGGATCTTGCTGTGATTTATGTCATAGAGTGTTCTGCCTATGTTTTCCTCTAAGAGTTTGATAGTTTCTGGCCTTACATTTAGGTCTTTAATCCATTTTGAGTTTATTTTTGTGTATGGTGTTAGGGAGTGTTCTAATTTCATTCTTTTACATGTAGTCCAGTTTTCCCAGCACCACTTACTGAAGAGGCTGTCTTTTCTCCATTGTATATTCTTGCCTCCTTTATCAAAAATAAGGTGACCATAGGTGCATGGGGTTATCTCTGGGCTTTCTATCCTATTCCATTGATCTATATTTCTCTTTTTGTGCCAGTACCATACTGTCTTGATTACTGTAGCTTTGTAGTATAGTTTGAAGTCAGGGAGCCTGATTCCTCCAGCTCCATTTTTTGTTCTCAAGACGGCTTTGGCTATTTAGATTCTTTTGTGTTTCCATACAAATTGTGAAATTTTTTGTTCTAGTCACTTTTCTTGTTAAACCAGTGTCCCTATTCTTAGAGATCTGCCTTACAGCTAGAGCTTTTGAGATTCTTTAAGTGGAAAAAGATAGGTTTGGGTCTTAAAATATATTTTTAAACATAATTTTAAATATATTGCTTTGAAGATTCATGGTGTATACAAGGGTATTTCTTGCAGTGTCTTAATAGTAAAAATGAAGATACAACTCAAATGGGCTAATAGAAGAGTAGTTAAATTATAATAGATATGTTTAAAATCAATATAAAAGGATACTGTCAGTCATTAAAAGATGTGGTCATTGTACTGATATATATGTTGACGTGAAAAAAAAATCCTTTTATCTTAAGTGAGGGAAAAAAATCCAATTTCATATCCCAATTAAATTTCTTTTTCCCTGCACCCATTATTTTTTCTCAGTCTTTACTTGAGATTCCAGGAACCTGCAGTGGAGGGGGAGGTATGGTCTGCATTTTCATTCATCTTTTCTCTCCTTCTGGTGGTAGTTCCCCAGGAATTGGGAGACTGGAGGAAAAATGGGGAAGAGTGATAAATATCTCTTTAGTTCACTGGGTTTGCAGTTATAGTTCTTTGTTGGTTTTTACTGCTTTACTTCCATATGGCAGAGATGCAAATGCCAGCTTTCTATTGTGGCATTTATATGATTTGTGGGGACAGGAGGGTGCTTGCAAAGCCTTCCAGCCATGCAGTTCCCCGACCCGGGAGATCTGGTGCAAACTTGAATTCTTTCATCCTACCTCAGCTCTTACAACTGGTAATACAACCCACAGACTCTTGGTACAAGCATCCCCTTACCCAAAGATTGCTCACTTAGATGCAACTTTAGCAAAATGACTTAAACCCTGCTACCTTCCAAGGAGTCTATTGGCTAATGAGAATATCCTACTTCCTTGCCACACCGCATAGTCTGATAACATACTTCTCCTCTGCTTCCTACTTTCCACCTTGCCATCTCTTTCGTTTCTCCTTTCTCCACTTAAAGTAGTACTGGGCAGATCAACAAGAAGGCTACCTAAAAAATATCCAACAGTTGAGGTTGATGTTGGTCTTCCCTTCTTATGAGAAATGATTTTTGGTCTTCATACCTCACCTAGTTTGGGAGGTAGGAAACCCACTTCCCTGCTCCCCGTGGAAAAGGTGCTGTACTCTGGCCTACAGTGATGCTGACAATTTCTGTTTTCAGCATCCTTCCTCAATCTTCTAGTCATAGACACTGGGGATAGGTGGGGAAGGGCTGGGGTTGGAAGTGGCAAAGCTCCAATTATTAAAGCTTTCTCTTTGAAATGAAAGATACTTAACACCTCTTTGTGCTCAGCTTGACATATCACCAACTCCCGAACAATGCCATAAATCTCACTCAAATCCTATGATGTTTGAAAAAAAGGTTTCAGGAAACAGAAAAATTCAAGGGATGGAAATAATTGAATAGTAAAATAAAATGTAAAGGAAAATGAGTTTTCAGATGAAATGTGTTTATGAAAAACAGAACTGGATGACTTAAGCCATTTTATTTTTCACATTCATATGAAATTTCAGAGCCCAGTTTCATTCATTTATTCATTCAACAAATATTCATTGAACACCTACATGAACCAGGCACTAGTAGGCCGTGGGTTTATGATAGTGAAGTTGATGAAGTTCCTGACCTAAGTGGGGGTGACAGTAAGTAAGTAAATAAAATAATAATTAGTTAAATATTGCGGGTTGAATGAAAAGCTATGAAGAAAATAAACAGAGTGCTGTGATCCAGAATACAAGGGAGCATTAATATAGTAAGGTGGTCAAGAAAAGCCCTCTGAGAGGTGGCATTTACACTGCTGCCTGTGGGGGCTAATCCAACCCACATGGTGCTCTCCAGAAGGGTACCTTTTCCTAATTCACTTAGAAGCCATGTGTGGGTTAACATGGAGGCTCTGAACATTTAAGCCAAAACCTGAAGGACAAAAAGGAGTCAGCCATATAAAGACCTGAGGAGAAATACGCCAGATAGATAGAATAACAATTATAGAGGCTCTGAGATAGAAAGAGCACTGTGTGTTCTAGGAGATGACAGGAAGCTGGAGGGAGGAAATAAGTGAGTGAAGAGTGGCAAGAGGCAAGAGATGAGTCTGTAGAATTAGGAAGGAATCAGACCTGCAGGGCTGGCTGTATAGGTTTTGGATTTTATCCTATCCTTCATTTAAAGCAGGGAACTGACAGGATATGATGTTTTATAGAGTATAGCTCTATATTTTGAAGGTAGAAATAACAGGAATTGGTGATGAACTGGATGAAGGGAGAATCAGATGAGGAGGGAGGAGTCATGAGGAGTGAATTAAAAGAGAAGAGTCAAGGGCAGCAGTTCATCATATCACCAGTCACTGAGATGGTCAAGGCTGAGGGAATCCAGATTTACAGAGAAAAAATTCATTTTGGTCATGTTCAGCTTGAAATGCCTACGAAACATACAAGAGGATGTCAAGCAGATGTTTAAAGATGTGAATCTGGAGCTCAAAAAGAAGTCTAGCCTACCAATATAAATTTAGGAATTGTCAGCAGATAATTTTTAAAGCACGGGGACTGATATAGGGAGAAGGCATAGAGAATAGAAAAGAGGGTATAGGAACTCCAACATTTAGAGGTCACATAGAAAAAGGAAAAACATGTGAAGGAGAATGAGCAAGAGTAGCCAATTATTTAAGAAAACCAGCATAGTTTGTGGTATAGAGCCCAGGGAAGAGAGTATCAGAAATGGCCAGTTATGAGAGTTTAATTAAACAGCACAGAAGAAACAGAGTCAGCCAAATAGAAGTTGTCAATTACCTTTACAGGAGTGATAGGGAGGTTGAAATAGATTGAAGTTTGCTATTTATCTTAGCAACACTGATTATAAGAAGGCACTAGAACTTCAGAGTTCTGGGAGAAAATTAATTCTGAACCTAGAATTCTATAGACAGACAAAGCATTCAAGGATGAGAGCAAATTAGGGAATTTTTCACTTTTTTTGACTTCTTATATACCTTTTCAGGAAAAAAAAAAAAGAGCTTAAGTAAATGTTCTAGCAAAATGAAAAGAGAACTCAAGAAGGAAACATGGGAAGCCAGTAATAGAATCTGCTCTAGGAATGCAATAAAAAGATATTTCAGCACAAATATTTAGACATTCAAGGTGATCAGTAGTAATAATAACGGAAAGTTAGAAGAGTATCAGAAGAACATCTTTAAGAAAAAAGTAGATTCATTTTTATGAAATAGCATGATTAAAAACCTTAATAATTTTAATTGTAGGGTGACATATGCTTCTCCTGTCATCAACCAAAAAAAGACAATTAGAATCTTTAGTAAAGGCAAAAAAATTGTATAACCCATGGTCCAAAGATGAAACAAATATGTGTCATTATTGTGAGTAATCAATGGACATGAAAAAAGAGAATCCATTTGACATTGACACCTAGAACATGTTCCTTCAAAAAGCATAGATTTAGTGGGCTTCCCTGGTGGCGCAGTGGTTGAGAGTCCGCCTGCCGATGCAGGGGACACGGGTTCGTGCCCCGGTCTGGGAAGATCCCACATGCCGCGGAGCGGCTGGGCCCGTGAGCCATGGCCGCTGAGCCTGCGCGTCCGGAGCCTGTCCTCCGCAACGGGAGAGGCCACAACAGTGAGAGGCCCGCGTAACGCATAAAAAAAAAAAAAAAAAAAAAAAGCATAGATTTAGTAACATGGTTTATATTTCTCTTTTACAAGTTCACTTATACTATTCAGCAGTGAATAAGATTTATTAAATTGTAATACTGAAAAAATCACTTTTCAAAATAAATTTAAAGACAAAATGCAAAAGTCAGTTATTCTAACAGTGTAAATATTATAAGTATTGACTGTGTAAAAGTACTGGTACAGCTAATAAAGTTGGGAAATGGAGGGAAGTGAAAGGATGCAAATGTATTAAACTTACATAATGGAGGAGTCAAGAGACATTTTCTAAAGTGTGGATGGACATTTTCTAATGGTAGATCAAGAAATAGAGGTTTAAGTATATTTAAAGCAATTAAGTAACAAATAGAACTTAATGTATTATAATAAAAATTGCATAGAAGAGACTAGGGGAAGAAAAATGGAGGCTAATGTAATTAAGCCAAATTCTTGTTGTTCTTTTTCAAAGTGTGGAGGCAATTTTAAAAATGTCAGGAGTTGAACCAAAATGTGGCAGTATGTGTGTATTATTTTCAAGTATGGAGGTAACTATCAGAAGTACTAAAAACAATTTGATGTAGCTACCTTTAGGGCAGTGTTTTTCAAACTGTGAGACTGAAATCAAGTTAGTGGGTTACAATCTACATTAGAAGGGAGAAGATGAGGAAAAAGTATGATTAAGTAAAATTGGTGAAACTTTTATCGTGTGTGTGTGTGTGTGTGTGTGTGTAAAATGTATTTCCTACTTGGGTCCTGGTCAAAAAAGTACTCTAGGAAGTAGAACTAGGTTGTGGACAATAGTTGGGCTGTATTTTTCTCTTTTATTTTTCTGCTCATCTGTTTGAATTTTTAACTTATGCATGTATTATTTTTATCATAATAATTTAAAATATGTATCTGTTTTTTAATACCTTAAAAATACAAATTTATAAGCTTCCATACCATAATGTGGCATATTTCCTAACAAAAGCAAATATTAGGCAATTTTTCTAAAGAAACAAAATGACAAGCAATCTTACCATCACTTAGCAAGAAAGGAAAAATTAACAGTAAGTTTTAAAGATTCTCAAGACTCAAGAGAGGGAAGGCTGAGGCAGGGCCAAGAATTTAAGACTTTAGGAGTCCAGGCAATGGATTAAGTAAGAAGAAGATAAAGTAAAGCAAGAGAAATCAAACTTTAAATATCACTGTTACAATGTAACCCAATGCTAAGAATGATCTTGAATCAACAAATCATTTTACCTTATTGTCTCTGTGTGATGTTTCACCTATCAGTGAACACTATAATTGCTTGCATTTCTATGGTGACTTTCAACTTAACTCGGTTTGCCCTTACAGCAAATATGAGACAATTCTTGAGTACCTTCTTGCCCAGATCCTCCCTTTTCTAAAAGCTTCTACTCCAGTGGGGTGAGACCTCTGTGACCACATGCACTTTGTGACCCACCACATCGCCATACCTACTTTGACCAAGGAGAGACTACTGACCCAATTTGTACTGGTCAGACTTTCTCTCCTAGGAATTTAGAATTAGAACTCAGAAATGCTTGTCATTTGTATTGGTCACTTGGGGAAAAAGGGTATCATTCTGGGGCAGCCATATTTGGCCCATAGATACACAGAAAAGAATTCATCTTCCTAAAAAGGAAAGAATAAAGCACAGAGGAAAGGCTAGTAATTCATTAAGTCAACAAATACTTATGAAGAACCTAGTGTTCTAGGTACTATTCTAGGTACTAGGGATACAGTAGTGAATAAAACCGAGTCTGTGCCCTTGTAGGTATATATTCTTGGGAGAGGGAGGCAGATGATGAACAAATAAATATTTAAGAAAATGTCAAGTAGTATATAAAAGGTTCTATGAAGAAAAATAAAGGGTAAGGGAAGAAAGTTTGACATTGGGGTCAGGGAAGACCTCTCTCAGGAAGTAATTGAGCAGAGACTTGGACCAGTTGGGGAAGCAAGCCAAAAATATATCTGGAGGAATTGCTTTCCAAGCTGCAGTTCTAGGACATGCAAAAACTTTGAGTTGGGAACATTCTTGGGACGTTCAGGAGACATAGTGGCAAGAAGACAGAAAAAAAATTCTACACCTAGATAAAGATAAAGAGGAGATCTTAAAAACATCCAGAGAGAAAAGATAGATTGCCCAATTATTAAATAAATAGGTTAAAGATGACCTCTGTATATTGGTTCCTATGTTGTTTACTTATTCACAGCAGGCTAGGACCATTAGATCAAAACCCACCAGCACCAAAGTCAAATTTTTATACATCCAATTGTTTTAAGCGTAGCCCAAATAAGCAGATTTCTAGCCACTTAGATACTACCTATTTGACATATCCCACAAAACTGTACCCAAACTCTTCTAGCTATAGATAAGACTAACCTTGTAGCTATAAAAGACCCCAAACTGGGCTGCCCTTCAGAGATCTCTGACCCAGAGATTCACCACCTTACCACTGAGTGACATATCCTAGACATGTAGCCCCCTCTCTGATTCCTGTCTCCTTGGGAGTTCCATTGCCCTTTTCCTCTTCTGAGTGGTGGCCCCATGCTGCTGTCTCTGGAAAAATCTCTTGCTGTGAGTGACTTTTCCTTTCATGCAGTTCTGTCCAAGTGCCACCTAATAAGCATTATTATGCAATACTGCCATCTCATTGTTCTGTCTTTTCCTTGATCTCTAGAAATCCTTGAACTCACCACACCAATAGAATAAAATTAGATTGAAATTGACTTTTCAGTTGTAACAATGTAAGTCAGAAGACAATGGCATAATATATTCCAAGTAACAAGAGCAAATAAATGTCAGCCTAAAATTTTATACCCAGCTAAACTATAACTTGAGAGACCAAAAATTGAGACTCCCTACTAAAGGATATACTTCATAATTAAATAAATCATACCACAAGAAAGGAATGAGAGACCCTTCTCAAAAGAAAAGAATAGCAGAGGGCAATGGGAGCAGGTAAATATATGGGGAAGATCTAAACGGGTATTATTCATATAAAACAATGATAATAATAATGACTCATCAGGGAGTACAAAAATAAGATGAAGCCAAAATACTAATGGTAATAACATGAACAATGGGGTAGAGTGAACACAGGAAAACTATTCCAGGCCCTTGTTTTATTCATGATCAAGGTAGATATATTTAGCAATTCCAGACTCTAAATGTTTATATTAAGGATATAACTAAAGAATATATGTAGAATGTACTATTCCAAAATACAATAGTGAGGTAACTAAATTTTATTTAATGCAGTAGATAGCAGCAAGAGAAAATAACAGATTTTTTAAAGTAAAAAGATGTTTTTTAATTTTTAAAGAGAAAAGTATGAGATAAAATGATAAGAAATAAATCCAAATATATCAGTAAATGGACCCAACTCACCAATTGAAAAATAGACATTATCAGGTAAGAAAAACATACAAAAATATACCTGAATTGAATTTACAGGAACTATAATATGAGGACATAGAAATACTTAAGTAAAAGAAGAAGTTCTGCAATAAGAGAAAAAAAAGTTAAAGGATTGGAAGGAAATGAATAAAACCATCATTATTTTCAGGTGATATGATTTTCTACATAGAAAAATCCAAGGGTCTACTGACAAATCATTAGACTTAAAGAATTTGTCAAAATGTCTGATACAAGATTTATATACAAAATTTAAATGCATTTTATATGCAATTAGGAAAATAATATTTTAAGAAATAATTTTTATGATAGCAAGAAAAAATTATAACATCCTTTGGATATTAGGCAAGGCCTTATAGAGAAAATTATAAAACTTTAAAGAAAACAGACATATAGGGACTTCCCTGGCTGTCCAGTGGTTAAAACTTTGCCCTGCAATGTAGGGGGTGCAGGTTTGATCCCTGGTCGGGGAGCTGGGATCCCACATGCCTCGTGGCCAAAAAACCAAAATATAAAAATAGAAGTAACAGGGCTTCCCTGGTGGTGCAGTGATTGAGAGTCTGCCTGCTGATGCAGGGGATATGGGTTCGTGCCCTGGTCTGGGAAGATCCCACATGCCACGGAGCAGCTAGGCCTGTGAGCCATGGCCGCTGAGCCCGCGCGTCCGGAGCCTGTGCTCCACAACGGGAGAGGCCACAACAGTGAGAGGCCCGCGTACCCCCCCCCAAAAGAAAAAAGAAATAGAAGTAACAAATTCAATAAAGACTTTAAAAATGGTCCACATCAAAAGAAAAAATATCTTAAAAATATATATATTGAGAAATATAATCACACTGTTGGCTAGAAAGACAATATTATAAAGAAGACACGTCTTTCAAAATTGATCTATCCAAATTAATTTCGATTGAAATCTTAGATGGATTTCTTTAACTTGCCAAGCTTGACAGAATTTATATGGAAAATCCAAGACTCAAAAATAGCCAAGATACTACTCAAGAAGAACTGGGGAAGATTTGCTGTATCACATATCAAGACTTCTTATAAATATATATTAAGTAAAACATATTGACAATGGCCCAGCGACAAAAAATTGACCAGTGGAAGCAGAATAGAGTCAAAAAACTGATCCATACATATACAGTAACTTGATTTATGCCAGATGGGTATTATAGATGACCGAAAAAGGATGAACTTCAATAAATGGCACTAGCCTTTGAACTGCTTACCTTCAATTTTCTTGTTAAATGAGATCATAAATGTCTACATTGTTTAAACTACTGTAAGATTTTTCTGTTACTTGCAGCCCAAAGAATTCCTGATACAGACCCTAGTATCCCTTGGCCAAGGACAGGTGAATAAAATGGTCCAGTCAAAGTGGATCCTGGGACTTGTTAAGGAACAACAGGGAAGAGACAATGCCTCTTCTATAAATTTGAATCTGAGTGAATATGTGCCTGAAGATTCTGGGGACTACCATATGGAACCTGAGAGTGAAGACAACGCAGGGGAAGACAGAGTGAAGAATGCAGAGTAACTAAATCTTGGTGACAGAGTTTAAACCTTTAAAATGAGACCTTCCTTCTCCTGTCTACACATGGACTTTTCAATTATGTAAGCCAATAAATTCCTTTTTATTTATTTAAGTCATTTTAAGTTGAATTGCCTGTTTTATGCAACTGAAATGATCTGACCAGAAATGGTAAACTCAGCTCACTTTCTCAAAGAGTTTATCATAGTAACCATGAACATTCTACTGAATTTTTTAAATGTTGCTGGCTGAAGATGGATGTGACTAATAAAGCCAGTGTACAACCAATATATAGATGAGACCACAAGAGCAGTAACTGTTTTGATTGAAGCATTTAGGTCATGCTAATATTTATATCTTTTGAAAATTCTGAGAAAAACACTCTTTCACCATGTTTTACTCAATAAAACCGAAGCTGAGGGGTTGAGAAGGAGCAATGATATAAGGTCAGGAGGGCTTAATTTTGTTAGCCAAGTAATAAGCATGCATGGGATTGTAGAAAATAAATTCTTGCCTCATTCTCTAGGTTTATGGAAAAAATTTTTTACAAATATGCAGTGTAAACTGCTTTTAAAATTCTGGTGTTTTGTTAACTAGGGAGTCTTGCTAGGATGGCTAACAAAGCAGAGACTGAAGAAAGTCTGAAAGTCATGAGACACAAGAGACCACATTTGCATTTTTAGAAGATTTTTCAAAATAAAAGAGATCTAAAAGTCAGATAAATACGAAATGGATTCATGACAAAGAAAGTGATCTACAGAAGTAGTTCTCAAAATTAATTTTAGCATTGGAACTTTTTTCCAAATGAAATTTTAGGGAGAATTTCAATATGTAAATTAGACAAATGTATTTGTTAGTATAGATTTGTTTTTTAATTTAACTATATAACATTTGCTTATTAAGGAGTAGAGGAAGGATGCTACTTTGTTGAACACACTAAAATTTTAAAATCAAGTGTTATGGCATGCGGGATCTTCTTTTAGTTGCAGCATGTGGGATCTTTCTGCAACTAAAAGGTCCCAACTAAGACCCAGTGCAGTTAAATAAATAAATAAATAAATAAATAAATTTAAAGAGGAATTATGGATGACAGTTCCTGTCTTTTATTATCATTAGCATTTAATTAATTTATTTATTTTAGATATGCAGGAGTAAGATAAATATTTGCAAATAGTAATTTCAGGGTACTTTTAAATTAAGCTTCTTCAGAAGCCTGAGAAAGGAGTAGTAGATTTTCAAAAATTTTATTTCAAGGTTAAACCATTAAGCATATCTATTAGTAGAAGTAATTATCTTAAATATAAAGGTTAGAGAAGAAGGAACTAAAAGTTACAAGGATTGCTTAAAATACTTATAATAGGATACAGTATTATGACACCACACTTACTTGTTAGTCTGTTGTTTTTGTTGCATAATCGGCTACAATATAATTTTGCCTCAACAGAGAATTTGCCAAATTGATGCATCTGAACATTTAACTGGTTTTTAACTGAGCGTGATGCATATGTGTTGTGGATTTGTGCTCATTTGTACAATTTTATGTCGGTAAATGTGCTGACATGTCTTAATTTTTAAAAATTAAAAAAATAAAAAATGCAGGACCATAATTTTCAATTTAATCTTCATTTATGAGAAGTTTAAGTGAGCATGCAAACATTATGATGAAGAAATCACAAGGACTGTTCACAGATATTTCGGTTCTCTTCCTGGATATTGGTAGGATTGCTCTTCCTGGCCCACTTTGGAGTTGGTTGTGGCCTTGTGCCTTGCTTTGGCAGGTGAAATGTGAGCACCAGTAATACATATCAGTTCTGGGCAGATGTTTTAAGTGCCCCTACACAGTTCTCCATGTTTCCTTACCTTTGCCACAGTTATCAAAGAAGCACACTAATGAGGAGTCTCCATCAGCCTGGATTCCTGAGTGATGATGAACAGAATCCCCTGCTAACCTGCACTGAATATGTGTAAAGTCACAAACTATGGATAAACCGAAGCAGCCAGTTAGCAGAAAGGGGAGAGGGGACAGACTTGCAGAGAGTATCTGAGATACCATGAGAGAATGATGAGAGAGAGCGGCCAATACCTAGAATTTCTTTGGTTCCAGGTGCTTTCCAGGTCCCATGGGTTCTAACACTAAAAACCCCACGTTGCCGTATGGAGCTTGAACAGGACTCCTGATACTTGAACAACAACAAGCTAAATAAAACATGTATTTCCACTTAACAAGGTGTCCCCAAAATGCATATGCTAAATCAAAAGTTACAGGCATTTTAATATATAATGTCAAATGTCACGCACTAGCAAGGAAGAGCGTGCCCCTTTCACAATACAGTAGTCTTCACAATACTGGGTGTGCACTTTATAAAACAAAACAAAGTGGGAGAAAAAGCTTTGCTAATAGGCAAAAAAAAAGTTAAATCTATTAATCAGCATTTCTTAATTAGTGAGGCTGACTGTTTTTCAAATGTTTTTAAGTCATTCCTTTTGTAATTAAAAAAATTAATTTATCTTGCCAATTCATTTATTAGAATCTTAAAGGTTTCTTATGGGTATATACATGCTTTCCATACTGCAATACTTATCACAAATATTTGCCCAGTTTGGTTTAGCTTTCAGATTTTTATTATGTTGGTGGTTTATGTCAATTTTTAACCTTTGTGTAGTCAAACATATATTTTCCTTTATCGAGTGACATATTGCCCAGTACTTTGTTAGCATCTCCTATGACTGTTTATTGTATAAAATTATTATTCTAACCACTTTTTTCTGCTTTGTAGATTGACATCTTTTATACATAACTATTAATATCATTTCCCATATTTTTCCTTTTAAAGATCAAACTGATTGATTTGCAAACCCCAACTCTTTTTTCAACTTTCTTTAATAAAATATGTAATTGTTACACTGCATATACTAGCAATCATACCTCCTCTGCCCTCACACAAAGATGGTTCAAATTTTAATCTTATGTTATTTATTAAGCTGCTGAAAATGATTTTACTGACCACGAAAGAAATACACCTATCTTTACCCCTGAACTTCATATCTAATGTGTGTGTGTGTGTGTGTGTGTTTCTGAAATCCTTTGATATCCTCGATTTTACACTTTTATTTTGAACTTTAGGCTAATGTGCCTTCAGTTTTAATTCATTCTCAGCAATTGTTCCATTTTGTATAATATAACAGTTAAAAATAGTTTAAGGTTACTGTCAAATCAAACATTTGGAAATAACAGTAGACAGCATTCTGCTTCCTGAGGGCTGTTGTGACCTAATCCTAACATGACTTTTTGTCCAGATAGTTCACTATGGTTCACTCTCTTTCCTGTTGACCCTACAGTTGTTGCCAGGACACAAACCTGATCTAACTCTGCTGCTTAAGAAGCTTCCATGGCTCCCAGTCACCTACAGGTAAAATCAAAACTCCTTAGAACAGAAATCTTTTTTTTCACCATCTGGCCCCCCTAAATTTTTACCTTCATTTGCACACCTCTTAAAATTAGCACAGGAGCTGCAGCCACACAGAGGTGCTTGTCAGTATCAACAAATTATTTCCCACATCAGTGCTTTTGCACTTGTCCCATTTAGAATATCCTGCACTTCTCTCCCGGCTTCCCAACCCCAATTCTTAGTATCCTTCAAATGCCAACTCAAACTTCACTTCTGCAGTGACAGCTCCAAGTTCAGACTGTCTGGCAGTCAGTCACCTCCTCCTCTAGGGACTAGACAGTCATATTCAAGTGGGGGAGAGAGACATAGAAAGAAATGATCAAACACATGGTCAAAAAGACCATGAACTCTTTAAGAACAAAGACCTCATCATTTACTCACCTCTGTGTCCCCTGCACCTACCAGTCAAATAAGTGTTGAATTGAATTTAACTGAATCATGTGGAATGAGTTTAATAATTGTATTTCACTTTTAAGAATATCAACTATGTGGATTTTCTAGTTATAGTGTCATAATTTGACCTTAAAAAATAAACTACAAAATGGTTGCTAAAATTTTACGAATGTTTGTATTATCAGTTAAATTTATTTATTGCATTTAAAAAAATTATGTAGTGTTGTTTTTTACTTTAATGGGGTCTGTATAATTCATAGAATCTATGTTAATGTCTCAGGGTAATTTGAAAGCATGTAAAGCATAGAAATAATATTGGAATGGATAGCTGAGATACAAATATTAAAGTATAGGAATGTGCCAAAAAGAAACTCCTGCCTGAAAAGAACACTTGTTTCTTGCAGAGGGCAAAACCCTGACATCTTTAATAAGGTATTGCAAAATCTGCTCACTCACCCACCCTATCCATGGAAGGCAAAGTCAACGTTCAGACTGAGCTTAGTTTAGAAACTTTGGAACCATGTGTTTAAAGAATGAGAGAGGTTTGTCAAGACTTTCTGCCAAAGCACATCACAAGTTTAACATGTGCTTACTGCCTGCTCTTAAAACCTAGTTTCCATGAGCCAACCAGCTGCTGGCATTTGGGATACCTTCTAACTAGTTAAGTCTCAAACCCAGCCACATCTTCATTTCCCAAAGGAAGCTCCAGAAACTTTCTGCTGTCTCCTCTGTCTCTCATATGACTTGTTAACTCTGTTTTATAAAATTCCTCAATTTTAACCTTAGAGCCATGATATTAAATTTATAAACATGAAAATACAGATATTAAAATGTTGGTAATGAAGTTAATCACCTTCCTGATAAACCTGCTCATCCTGTATACTCTTATGATGCAACCATCTTTGCAAACATCCACCTGAAAAAAGTTAAAGTCATAACAATAACAGCTAACACTTATTGAGTGCTCTTAATGTCCTAGGTGCTATGCTTTTTTATCTCCTTTAATTCTCACAGGAGTGAGATGACTTGAACATATGTTCCTGGCCCCCTGCCCCTTTCTTCCTTTCCTCCCCCTAATTCCTTACTGGAGCAGCAAACCCTTGTTGATAATGTGTGTTTCTGAGGATGTCCATAGGAGAGGGTATATACTGGACATATGAGGTCTGTAACTGTGGAAAGCCAACTCCCTTTGGGAAAAATAGTGCTGCACAAGTGGACGGAATCATTCTCCTTCCTAGTGTCTGAGTAAAGTGTTTCTCTCCCTTGTATTTGGACAGCCTGCGAATAAAGTATAGAATACTAGAGTAGTGGTTCTCAAAAGGTTGTCCCTGGACTTGTAGTAATGACATCATCTGGGAACTTATTAGCACTTGTTAGAAATGCAAATTCTCGGGCCTCACTACAGGCCTATGAGACCCAAGAACCTGTGTTTTGTTTGTTTGTTTGTTTGTTTTGCGGTACACGGGCCTCCCACTGCTGTGGCCTCTCCCGTTGCGGAGCACAGACTCCGGATGCGCAGGCTCAGTGGCCATGGCTCATGGGCCCAGCCGCTCCGCGGCATGTGGGATCTTCCCGGACCGGGGCACGAACCCGTGTCCCCTGCATCGACAGGCAGACTCTCAACCACTGCGCCACCAAGGAAGCCCAGAGCTGTGTTTTAATAAGACCTCCAGGAGATTGTGATACATGTCTAAGTTTGAGAACAGGACTATAAGAGCAAACGGCTTAATATCCTCCATCTGCTGGAAACAGCCAGCTGACCTGTAAAGGTGCTGAGGAACTCCTATCCATTATAGGGCATAGGAAATCACAATGCATTTAATAAACTCAGTAATTTGAGGGAGATTTACCCAGACCAACCAGAGGGGGTGACTCCTCGAAGACAGAAGATAACTTTAATGTTAGTAGCAGTCCTGTTAGCTCCCTTAGTAGGAATCAAGACTTAGAGAGGTTAAATAACTGTTCAAGGTCACACCACTAGTGAGTAACAGAACCAAGATTTGAACCCAGGTCCCCTCCTTACCTTCCATATATAAATTCCAATTCTGTCTATCTCAACTGTTTCTGTAGGATTCATACTTTTTTAAACTTTGTTTTAAATCGTGATATAACATGCATACAATATGGCTCTCTTCCCTCTGGTGGTAACTACTATCTTGGCTTGTTATAATTTTTTCTTTATTAAACGTCTTTCTTTATTAAACGTCCATAAGCATTCTTAAACAACATAGTTTGGTTTTTTCCTGTCTTGAACTTCTTATAAAAAGAATCATACTGTTTATATCCTTATGTGTCCTGCTTATTTTGCTCAACAGCATGTTTGGGACATTCAACCATGTTGTCTTATGTAGCCATAGTTTATTTTCATTGCTATATAGTGTTTCATTGGGTGAATAATATTTTATTCATCCTGGAATCCATCATTTCTTCATTCCCACTGTCACTCTACTTCAAACATTCATTAAATGATTCCTTATTATTTAAGTTATCCCAGTGGACCTTAACTATTCTTATTTCCAGGCTTTCCCCAACTGCTGCCAGAAGATTCTTCTAAAAGTCAGCATTGATCATGTACCTCCTGTTACAAGAAGTTGTAGGAGGGGAGGAAGAAGAAAGGCTGGGAGGCAGGCAGCAACACATTTTTGGTTTTTATTCTAAGGTCAATGCAAAGCCCTATCTGGCTAATAGTTTTGACTTTTTTTTTTTTTTTCCTTTGGCCACACTGTGTGGCATGTGGGATCTTAGTTCCCTGACAGGGTATTGAACCTGTGCCCCCTGCAGTGGAAGCACAGAGTCCTAATCACTGGACCGCCAGGGAATTCCCTAAATTTCTGTTGTTATATATATATAAAAGCAATGGAAATTTATTCCTCACATCTCTGAAGGCCACAAGCCCCAAATCAAGGTGTTTTCAGGACTATGCTCCTTCTCTCTAAAGACTCTAGGGGATAATCCTTCCTTGCTTCTTCCAGCTTCTGGTGGCCCAGGTGTTCTTTGGCTTGTGGCAGCCTAACTCCAACCTCTGCCCCTGTCTTCACATGGCCTTTTCCTCTGTGTCTTTCTTCTCTTCTGCCTCTTATACGGACAGTGTCATTGGACTTAGTGCCTACCCTAATTGAGGATGATCTCATCTCAAGATCCTTAATTATATCTGCAAATATCCTTTTTTCCAAATAAGGTCACATTCACAGGTTCCAGGTGGACATATCTTTTTGGGAGACACTATTCAACCCACACAATGTCACATTTTTCTTTATCTAGTTACCTAATAATAGACACTTGAATTCTTTATTTGTTTCTTTCTTTCTTTTGGCTATTATGAATAAAACTGCTATGAATATTCCTATACAAGGCTTTTTGTGGATATGTTTTCAGCTTCACAGTTTTGAATTCCAATTCTAATTATCTTAATATAAGATGTGATTAATTTTAAGTGGTAATTACCCATAGTGACATTTTTAATTGTGGCAGGAACTTTTGTAAGAATTGATCAGCATCTATATACCTGATCTAAATATGTTGTATAAGTGAAAACATAATACTGCCAAGGGGCAAGATATGGAATTCTAATAAGTATATTTATTTTTGTTTCTCAAGATACTATCAAGAAACAAACAAGTTTCAAATCAGGAAACATTGACTTTAACTCCTTAAAATAACACAAATACCTGATTAAAGTTAACCCCTTAAAATAACAGAATACTTGGTTAAAGTAAAAAACAAAAACAAAAACACAGCTTGACTCCATTCTGTCAGTTCTTTGTTTTGTTATGATACTTTGCATTCCCTTGCTTAAAGCCATCACCATGGCTAAATTTGATACATTTATCTCATTATGGGCCTGACTAACATGGACCATTCCACTGGAATGGATTTAAATGCAGTTCCTTAACAAACAAAGCCATCCATCTGGGATATTCTATCCTTAGATTCTGGTAGGTCCATCGTTAATAGAACTACTGGGATGTGGTTTGGAGGCTTTCTCCCGTGTGTCTGGCTTCTACTCTACAATGAAAGCGTCTTAGAGGAGAGGAACTCTGTCTTCTTCACCTGTGTATCTTTCAACTCCAGGCCCATCTCAGTGCTTTCTTAGCCTTATAAGTGTTTCCTGACTAAATAGTGCTTGTGAATAAAAAATAAGAAGGAAGATGCTGATAACTCTACTCTTCATAGTAGAGTAATTCCAATAATACAGAGCAGTTCTTATTGATGAAATTTCTTAGAAATTGTTTTAATAAATGATTCCTTTTTAATCTATTGGAAAGCCTCCCAGATTATTACTTACACTGGTAGTTTCTTATTGACTATTTGCTTCATTTATTCAACAATACTAGGAACTGGTGATTGGCTACAGTATTCATTTATAAGAGCAATTTAAAACACTGCTCAGAAACAAACAAACAAACAAAAAACACTACTCAGGCCCTGATGAAACTTGACAAGCATAACAGAGAAAAGTATAGAGTTCTCGTTATACTTTTTAGACAACTTAAAAATGGTCCTGTAAAATGGCTTGCAGTTTTAAAGATAGGAACAAACTTATGTAATGTGCTCTGTCATTACCACCCCAGTCTTTTGCAATGTGTGTAAATCAAAAAGCTTACTTAAGTTTTTTGAAAAGTGTAGATACAGTGCCACTATTTTGGAGTATAATTACTTTGAAACTTTTGGGTGGATAAACTTGGAATTTTCACTAATCATAATTTTTCATTTCTACTTTATTCTGTCCCTTTAATTTTAATTTTAATAGGCCTTTCTCTGAAATCAGAGAAACAAATATACTCTGTTGAAATCATGATTTCTTCATTTTGACACAGTTATCCACAGGATGAGGTTTAACAGAAGAGACAGTGAAGACTATGACAACATAGTCAAACGTGAGATGGTGTAACTTATGATACATATTTTTAAAAGATATGTAGATGCTACTTTCAAAACCACAATTTCAAAATTAAATTAGGCATTTTGAGGGCATTTCATATGTAGCGTTATTTACCAGATTGTATTATTATCCAGACTTTTAAACCTTCTCTACTTGTTTGGGAATATTTTCAACTACAAATAACAGACTAATAGATCTTAAGCAAGAGGGGCTTATTTGTCTAACATAACAAGAAATCCAGAATAGGTGCTTGCTGACATTTTTAGCAGCTTAATGTAGGGGGTTCAGGTTGGTAACTCTGTGATTCCTTTTGCCTTCTCTTCATAGTCACAAGATGGATGCAAAAGCTCCAAGCGTCAGAACCATTTTCAAAGGCAGGAAGCAGGGGACACTACTAGAACTTTCTACTTGCCTCTTTTTTTTACTAGAAAAGACATATCTTTCTCAAATCATCTATCCAATAGTTTCCTCCTTGCATTTCATTGACCATAATGGTGTCACAAGACTATCTCTAGCTGTAAAGGGGGCTCAGGAAATGACTGTCTGCCTCACCTCTGTAATGAGAGGGAGGCAAGGGAGAAGGGGTTAGGAATGACTTTTCGGTAGCAGTCACATCTTGCATATAGTATGTTCGGTAATGAATTAACAAGTGATCCACAATGTTCAACAGAACTAAAGTTCAGCTACACACCCATTATCTCTCCTACTAAATTTACATTTTCTTTTCCTCATTTGTTCAGAAACATTAGGAGAGGTTGTACTGTTTATCAGCAAACATTTGTTAAGCATGCGGAATACACTAGTACTTGCTCTGTGACTGGGTAGAGAATTAGGAATGGCTAATTCCAAGACTTTCATCCATTTACTCAGGAAGTATTTATTGAGTGCCTACTACCTGCTAGACATTATTTTGGAGTTTTGAGATATATCTGTGAACAAAACAAAAAGTTCTGTCCTTGAGGAAGCTTACATACTAACAAAGCATATTGATATTTTAATTGGATTTTAAGAAGTGAATTGGATTTTCATAAATATGCACAACTGGGAAATGCATTTCATTCAGAGGGAACAACATGAGCAAAGACATGGAAATGTGAATATGTGTGTTCTATTTGGGGAGCATCAGATAGCTCCATGAAGCATAGAATACATGGTGAGGGCTGAAAAGGCAGGTTACTGTCAGGTTGTGATGGTATGTCCAGGACAAAGTGACCTTTGCCAGATCAAAACTAGCATTTCTCACAGTTAGTACCAAAGCTTACTGTCTTCACTTAGAGGTTCTACAGACACCTTGAACTATTGTGTCCCAAATGGTCTCATTATATTCCTCCTGAAACCTGCTCTTATTCCTATATTTTCTGACTTGATTCAGACTCTCACCATTTCTCACCTGGGCTATTGCCATTATCTCCTACCTTAATCTTCCTTTCCACCCTTCTAATTCATCTTTTCAACTACTTTAGAAATGATTTTTCCAAACTTTATATAACCCAGAGTTCATATTAAAGCCACAGATTAGGAAATAGCTGTCATTTTGGTGAAGGGGGAGACTGAGGAGGGGGTTTGTTACATTTGTATTAGTTTTCTATTGTATAACAAATTACCACAAATTTTAGAGGCTTAAGACAATACACATTTGTTGTTTCACTGTATCAGAAGTTTGGCACAGTTTAGCTGGGTCTCTACTTAGGGTCTTACAAGACTACAGAGTGTTGGCAGGGCTGTGTTCTCAACTGAAGGCTTGACTGGGGAAGTATCTACTTTCAAATGTGCTCAAGTTGTGGGCAGAATGCATTTGTTTGTAGTTAAACAACTCAAAGTCCTACTTTGTTCTGGCTGTTGGCTGAAGCCTGTCCTCAGCTCCTAGAGACCACCCACAGTTCCTTGCCATGTGGACTTTCCCCATCATGGCTACTTACTTCATCAAACCAGCAAGGAGAGTCTCTAGAGTGAGGCATTGCTAGCAAGACAGAACAGTGTGATCATGGGAGTGACAGTCTTTGCTATATTATATTTATTATAAGCAAGTTACAGGTCCTGCTCACACTCACAGGGCCATGAACACCAGAGATGTGAACACCAAGAGGTAAAGATCATGGGGAGCCACCTTAAGTCTGTCTGTAACAACATTTTCACAGTCTTCTCTATCCTTGCTATCTGCTTACTGGGCACTGTCTCTGGGAATGACCTTGAAGCTTATTTTCTACCAAAACAAACAAAAAACCAACCACTGAAAGTGTTTGTGAGTTAGTATTTTATGGAAATTATAGGGACACTGCCTTTGGCTATTTTGCTAGCTTATCTTACCTCTGCCCATTTCCCTATGGTCGGGAATTCCTTCTCCCTCTGGAAGGCACAGCAGTTCAGATTTTCTAGCTTTCTACTCACAGATGTGTACAGCCAAATCTCTTCAGGGACTCAGCAGAACAAATTCAACTCAGGCTATTTAGAAGACAATAGGAATTAAAATAGAAAATGTTTTTTTTTCCTGTTATATCTAATTATGATTCTATTTCTCCTTTGCTTAAAAAGCCCTTTAATGGTTCTCTATTTCTGCACAATAGGCATAAGAAATATGGGATACATTTAAATTTCCAAGTATGACAAGTCAGGCCCTCCCTTATTTGGCTCTTGTATGGTTTCTGGCCATTTCCCACTTGTATTCCAGTGCCCATGTTTTAGGGAACTAGCTTATAGGCTGATTCATTACTCAGGAGCTTGACTCACATTGTTGTTTCTCCCTATGATGACACTTCCTCCTCTTCTGTTGCCCCTTCCCCTAAATATCTACTCCAATGTTATTTCCTCTATGAAGCTTTTCCTGTCTTTCTTTTGTACTCACAGTACCTTGTACAAACTGATATTATTATTATTATTTTTTTTTTTTGTGGTACGTGGGCCTCTCACTGTTGTGACCTCTCCCGCTGCGGAGCGCAGGCTCCAGACACGCAGGCTCAGCAGCCATGGCCCACGGGCCCAGCCACTCTGCAGCATGTGGGATCCTCCCGGAGCGGGGCACGAACCTGTGTCCCCCGCATCGACAGGCGGACTCTCAACCACTGCGCCACCAGGGAAGCCCCAAAGTGATATTATTAATGTTTATGACACTTCCATAATTTTTTTTTACATGCCCTTTTTTTTTTTTTTTATGAAACTGTAAATGTCTTGAGGAGGTTGTCCTATGGCAAAAGAAATACAGGTCAACACAGCAGGAGAGAAGTGATAGCTGGAGTACATGCGTGAAGGTAATTAACATATAAAATGGTATTTGAAATCATGAAAGTAGATGAGGTCATCCAGAAGAGAATAGAAAAGGACAGATCAAAGAAGTATAGAACCTCTAATTAAAATGCTCAATGAAGTGTAAACCAACCTTGTATCTGCAGTTTTCCATGGTATTTTGGTTCTATTTTATATATTGCTTTTTTTAAAAATTACTTTATCTTTTTACTAGATTGATTAGCCCATTGTTGTAGAGTGGTTTGGAGTCTGGCTACAGTGTAAATAAGGTATACTATACATGAAATTTTTTCATTTAAAGAAAAAAATATTTCTTATGAAGGAATTAAAATTTTAAAACCTTAAGTAAAATATTCTATTTTTCATGATTTGAGCAACTTGGATGATTTTTCAGTATTGTGCCAGTTTCATTTCTGTAAATTCCTGTTCTAAATAACATTTCTATTAAAGATTATAACATGTAAGCTTGCAGCCTTGTGACCTGAGGTATTTTATTGAAATGATGAACCCTGAATGAATTAAAGGTCTTAACGTTCAGAACTAAAAGCCTAATTTCTTCAGATTTTATATAGACACACTTTGTAATAATTCAACAAGGACACTGAACACCTGTCATATGGATCTGTTACTGCCTTAGTTGATTTGGTTGCTTTCTAACTGATGGCTTCCACATGCTAATTGTGAACTTCATCAGTCCAGAGTAATATCATTTCCTGAGATTTTATTTTGAAAGTCCTATCATTTAGAATTGAATTGCAAGCAAAACTCATCTTAGTTGTAAAGTTCTTTAATATAGAGCAGTTCTGGGACTTCCCTGCTGGCACAGTGGTTAAGAATCCACCTGCCAATGCAGGGGACACGGGTTCAAGCCCTGGTCCGGGAAGATCCCACATGCTGCGGATCATCTAAGCCCGTGTGCCACAATTACTGAGCCTGTGCTCTAGAGCCCGCGAGCCACAACTACTGAGCCCACGCCTGGAGCCCATGCTCCACAACAAGAGAAGCCACCGCAATGAGAAGCCCGCTCACCGCAACAAAGAGTAGCCCCCGCTTGCAGCAACTAGAGAAAGCCCACATGCAGCAATGAAGACCCAGCGCAGCCAAAAAATTTAAAAATATATATAGAGAGAGAGCAGTTCTATTTCCAGTATTACTTTCTTCAAAATAAGTTTGTTGTTGAATTATTCACAATTTGACATGTAAGGCAAATTGTTATGATAAAACTTTGAGAAGAGGAAAAATATGGTGGTTTAAACTTTATTAATTTTTTTTGCTAATATGTTTAACAGAGGTTAGTAAAAGTCTTTTATAGATTATTAAGAGTAAACTAGAGTTTGTATTAATAATTTACAGTATATTCTTATTAGACTGTTCTCAAGTTATTTTGAAATGAAATGGAAGATTTTTATTTAACAGTCTTCCTGTTTGCCCCTCACAAATGCTGGAAAGTGGTAGGTTTTCCCCCACTCCTTCTGTTTCCATGTGGAGGGACTTCCCCAGAGTAACACTCTGGCCTCTTACCCCACCTTGTTAGTGGCTGACATCCATGAATCCACAGATTATAATTGAGTGGAGTTAATCTATTAAAAAGAACATAAACTTTCAGCCCTGGACCAGAATGAGGCAGTCTCAGGTTCTGTTCAAGGTTTGGTTTGGGGGCAGGAATGAGGGTGGGGTAAGGCAGGATATGTCAGGGGATATTAGCGAGGTCATTTGGCCCCTCAGTCCTAACCCTCATTCTCCAAACAACCTTATCAATAATAAAGGTGACATTTTGACCTCTAACTGCCTAACTCCAACTGTAGTCACTAATACCCTTCCAGTTCTGAAATTCAGTGATCCTAAATGGGATTAGGGGGGTGTACTCATTGAATGTATGGGTTCCCAACAGAAAACGAAATTGTCAAAGGTATATCTACTTCTTGATCTAAGTTGTTGGCCTTGACACTTTCCTTTCTATAAAGGAGAATGAAGCCACATAAATTTGATATGACTTGGCTAGCTTTCCTTTTGCTCCTATTTCAAGCCAGAGATACCCTGGCATGGACTCTACATGTGCTGTTGTCACATATGACAAGGAGATAGGCCTGAAGAAGAAGGGGTTAGAAGAGAACTATTCCACCATGACCCTCAAGAATTCTGCCAATATTATTTTCCAAAGGTGGGGTCTGGCTACCTTGCAGTTAGAAGGATAAGGGCACATCCATGAAGTTGTGATATGAGTACCTGGCTTGTTCTCCAGGACATTTCTATGCCTCCAAAACCCTGGAATAAGAATTGAGAAAGTTGCTTCTCCTTAGTGTGCTTGGAAAGACATGGTACCAACCCTCTGGGTATGAAAGGGAGGATTGAGCCATATAAAATTTTATAGTCAGTCACAATTGCATTTCTAAGTGCAGTATCATCTAGGATAAATCTGTTTCTGAAGGCAGTTATTTCATTTCAGTGGCAATTTTTCTCATTCTGTCACATGTAGTTTTCTGGTGATAGAAGAGATATGAAAATAAGAGATTAAAAGAACAATGTGAAATTAAATATAAAAGCATGGTGCTTAATTGTCCGTAATGATAAGTACATATCTAAAGCTAAATACTAAAATTATGTGGTTTTGTGTTCAATAATTTAAATTCCCAAAGTCTGTCTGAAAATTCCTTACCTGTACATACTGAATTTAGTATGTGGTGAGTGAAACTGAGGGAGAACTCAAGCCTGAGCTGTAAACCTCCTCAGTCATATTAAATAGGTGAGCTACTAGGAAATAACTCACTTTTTCCCTCATTGTCTTCTGTAGACTGACTGTTTGTGTCCCATCAAAATTCATGTGTTGAAACCTAATCCACAATATGATGGTATTTGGAGATTGGGACCTTTGACACAGGTGATTATGTCATGAAGGTGGAGACTTTGTGAACGGGATTAATGCCCTTGTAAAAAAAAACCCAGAGAGCTTCCTCCCCACTTCTGCCTTGTAAGGAAGGACACAGGGAAAACATGGCCATCTATGAACCAGGAAGCAGAATCTCATTAGACACTGAATCTGCCAGTGCCTTGATCTTGGACTTCTCAGCCTCCAGAACAATGAGAAATAAATTTCTGTTGTTTATAACCTCAGCCTGTGGTATTTTGTTGTAGCAGCCTGAATGAACTAAGGTATTATCTGTTTTGTAAAAATAATGAAACATAATAAAACAAGTGTAATGTTTGAAAAACAATTTCTATATTAAGAGCTATTTTTTTTTAAATTTTATTTATTTATTTATTTATTTATATTTATTCTTGGCTGTGTTGGGTCTTCATTTCTGTGCGTGGGCTTTCTCCCGTTGCAGCAAATGGGGGACACTCTTCATTGCGGTGCGCGAGCCTCTCACTGTCGCGGCCTCTCTTGTTGCGGAGCACAGGCTCCAGACGCGCAGGCTCAGTAGTTGTGGCTCACGGGCCCAGTTGCTCTGCGGCATGTGGGATCTTCCCAGACCAGGGCTCAAACCCACGTCCCCTGCACTGGCAGGCAGATTCTCAACCACTGCGCCACCAGGGAAGCCCCTATTAAGAGCTATTAAAAAGTACCCAGGGGACTTCCCTGGTGGCACAGTGGTTGGGAGTCTGCCTGCCAATGCAGGGGACACAGGTTCAATCCCTGGTCCAGGAAGATCCCACATGCCATAGAGCAACTGAGCCCATGCGCCACAACTACTGAGCCCACATGCCACAACTACTGAAGCCCGCACGTCTAGAGCCTGTGCTCCACAACAAGAGAAGCCGCCGCAATGAGAAGCCCACGCACTGCAACGAGGAGTGACCCCACTTGCCACAACTAGAGAAAGCCCTCGCACAGCAACAAAGACCCAACACAGCCAAAAATAAATGAATAAATAAATTTATTTAAAATAAAAAGTACCCAGAAAAATAATTTTAAACATACAGGAAAATAAAGAGATGGGTTTACAGCAGATGGTAAATGCTGGCAAATTATTTAACTCACTACCCAAAGTTACTTAAGCAAAGAACCAAATTTTTCAACCTTTAGTTTATTCTAGTTTTATATTACTCAACAATATATTATGAAAAGATGATACTTTTCTGGTTTACACTATACCAATTCTGCCAGAAAGATATACCATTGCTATTTTTAAAAGCAAAAATTTGTAAATTTATTGCAGGCAATAAATCTGATGACCAAATTGATTATTTTTTTCAGAATTAAATCAGAAACTCTTTTTCCTTGTATGTTTGAAATTCATAGGTCACACACAGCTTTGTCTGCTCTCAGGGCTGGTGTCTCTGCTAAGGAATGAATGTCAGAGTGAAAATGTTAGAATCTCATGAGACATAATTCCATAGAAGCTTAGTGATAAGTTTCTAATGACAATAATAAACATCAATAAGTTTTAAAATTTATTTTATTGAAGTACAGTTGATTTACAATGTTGTGTTAATTTCTGCTGTACAGCAGTTATTCAGTTATATATATGTGTGTGTGTGTGTATACACACACACACACACACACACACACACACACACACACATATATATATATACATATATATGTTCTTTTTCATATTCTTTTCCATTATGGCTTATCACAGGATATTGAATATAGTTTCCCCATGCTATACAGTGGGGCCTTGTTTATCCATTCTCTATATAATTTGCATCTCTAATCCCAAACTCCCAGTCCATCCCTCCCCCATCCCCCATCCCCCATCCCCCTTGGCAACCACAAGTCTGTTCTCTATGTCTGTGTGTCTGTTTCTGTTTTTTAGATAGTTTCATTTGTGTCATATTTTAGATTCCACATATAAGTGATATCATATGGTATTTGTCTTTCTCTTTCTGACTTACTTCCCTTAGTATGATAATCTCTAGGTCCATCCATGTTGTTGCAAATGGCATTCCATTCTTTTTTATGGCTGAGTAGTATTCCATTGTAAATATGTACCATATCTCCTTTATCCATTCATCTGTTAATGGACATTTAGGTTGCTTCCACGTTTTGGCTATTGTAAATAGTGCTGCAGTGAACATTGGGGTGCATGTGTCTTTTCAAATTATATTTTTCTCTGGATATATGTGCAGGAGTGGCATTACTGGATTATATGCCAACTCTATTTTTATTTTTCTGAGGAAACTCCATACTGTTTTCCATAGTGGCTGCACCAATTTACGTTCCTACTAACAGCAAACATCAATAATTTTAAAAGTAAATGCTGGTGGGCAGGCACCATCTCTTCTGACCATTCTTCTCAAGTGTCTGTGTTACTCCCTGTATAGATAGCTTTCAAGGTATGGGCCTTTGAAATGTCAGAGTCTCTAGAAATGCTATAAAGAATCTAACTACAAAGAGAAAACCTTGAGCTTTTTGTGTTATGACTATGTGAAAGGTTTCACCTTCCTGAACAGATATAAGTATGAAATCTGGTGTTTCATTTGGTTAGAGTTTGGGTAAAATGCTCTATGCTCAGAACAATGTCCTAAGCTACTTCCAATAATTGGTTAAGAAAGTCCTAAAGAAATCTAAGAATTAGAATTTTTCAGAACTTTTGTTCCTTCTCTTTTAGGTGCAAGAAACAATACATTTCCTTGTTTTTTTAAGCTGTATAGGCTAACGATAATATAGAGAATTTTCTGATATACATTTGCAGGACTAGGTATAATGCACCAAAATTCTTAAGTGAGAAGTTGTGAATACTGTACATTTCAAAAAAATCATCCTTTGTAGGAAATGTTCCTCTAAGAAACTCAGTCCAATATTTTCCACAGTTCTTTACCTTCAGGCAGAGCTAAAGTTCAGCAAGGCAGTTCTTTGGGACATTAACTTAGGACATCTATAAACCTCATTGTGAGACTAAAATATCACTGAAAATATTATTACATGGAGAAAAATGTGTAAATGGTGTTTGATATTCATGGGTTAAAAGAAATATTTGGGTAAACTACTTGGGGCTAATGGGTGGATCCTCCTTCCCATAGGGCATGCTGAGAACACTAAACCATCTTTAACAGTGATGATAGGGTATGCAAGTTTGAGATTATAATTGAATTGTTCAGAACAATAGAGGAGAGGCAGTGTACTTGTTCATTGTTATTTTTGGTGATTTGAAGATATATATACAAATTCTTTGATGCTCCTCCTTTGAAGAGGTGGTACTTACCATCTTCCCTCTTCCGTCTCCTTGAGTGTTGGCTGGACTTTGTGACTTGCTTCTTATGAATAGGCTATGGTATAAGTGACAATGTGTGACTTCTGAGACTAGGTAACAAAAGACATTGTGACTTCCTTCTTGCACTTTCTCTTGGATCACTTGCTCTGGAGGAAGCTAGCTGCCATGTCAAGAGGACATTCAAATAACGTTATGGAGCGGCCCACATGGCGAGGAACCGAGTCCTCTTTTGAGTGAGCCATCTTGGAAATAGATCCTCCAACCCAGTCAAACCTTTATCTGATGACTGCCCCAACTGACAGCTTAACTACAAAGTCATGAGAGACCCTGAGCCAGAACCACCTAGTTAAGCCTCTCCTCAATTCCTGACCCAAAGAAAATTTCAGACAATAAACATTGTTGTTTTAATCTGCTGAATAATGTGTTATGTAGCAATCAATAGCTAATGCACTCTTCTGCCATTAAACACTTAGCCTTACCTCTAGATAAGTGTTGAACATATACTTTTTTGGATATTGCTTTGGAAAGATGCCAAATTGTTAGTCCACCTGGAATACACACGTATTTCAGCCCGAACTATTCCCCAAATTTCTCTAAATTCGTATCTGCTAAGGGCCATAATCCTGCCAGCGTCCTTCTGAACTTCTGATCATTTTATTTTGCTTATTTATTCAATCAGAAAAAATATAGTTCTCATGACTGTGCTTGATGCTGTGGGAAGACAAAAATATGGGCAAAATATGGTCTCTCTCTTCATATGTGACACTATACCAGTAGAGATAGGTCTTGAGAAAGGCTATTTCCATTATGTAAGAACCAGAAATGCAACTGTACTGAACTCATAACTCACTGGGCAAAGTAACATTCTGTCATCCAAATAAAGGGAACATAAGATCTTTTCAGATATCTTTGAAGTAATTGCCAGACTTCAATTGGGGTTTCTTAAGATTAAGTTATGTGTATTCAGTTGTATATGCCACTTGGATATACTCTAAGAGCCTAAAATGCTTTATTTAGGAGCAGGGAATATCCACAAGTACTCTTTTAGACTTTGGGGTTTCAGGTATCAATAATATATATAATTATTAATTATGGGGACTTAGGTAACTAATTTTTTTCTTTTTAACTGAGATCATAAAAAACAAACAAAAACTATATCATCATTATTCCATTATTCCATAAACATTTTAATGCTTTTCTCTCTCCCAAAATTGAGGAAGGACATGAATTCAGAACAGAGGGCATTTCTTTAAACTGAATGAATTTAGCTCACTACATTACCTTATTTTTTTATTTTGCTCTGGGTCAATGAAAAGTGTGCTGACCAACACTCTCTGACCTGTAACAAAGATTGGCAAACTACTGGCCCAGGGGCCAAATTTAGCCTTAAGCCTTTAACTGGGGCTTAAGCTAATAATGATTTTTACTTCTGTAAATGGTTACAATAAAAAAATAAAAATGAGACAAAGACTGGTTGTTGTCCATAAGGCCTAAAATATTTACTATCTGGCCCTTACAGAAAAAGATGGCAAACCTCTTATCTATATCAGCCCGTAATTAGATCGCTTTAGAAAAGACTCTGATGCTGCTACAAACCACTGAGATTACTATGGAGTGGTTATCAGCACTGGGCTAGTGTCAAGGAAAGATTAGACTTGAGGCTACTTTGGTGTATTCCTTAAACTTCCACTGTCTCTGAAACCTTGGGCAAGTCACTGAATCTCAGTGAGCCCGTTACCTCATTTATAACTTGATAATGGTTGAGGTCACTTCCAAATCTAAAATTCTACTTCTAAGATACCACCAACCTTCTATGGTTTACCTTCCTTTAAATTCTGTTTCTTCTCTTCTTTTTTTTTTTTTTTTTGTGGTATGTGGGCCTCTCACTGTTGTGGCCTCTCCCATTGCGGCGCACAGGCTCTGGACACGCAGGCTCAGCAGCCATGGCTCATGGGCCTAGCCACTCCGCGGCATGTGAGATCTTCCCAGACCGGGGCACGAACCCGTGTCCCCTGCATCGGCAGGCGGACTCTCAACCACTGCGCCACCAGGGAAGCCCTCTTCTTTTTTTTTTAACCTATTTTATTGCAGGGTTTTTTTCCCCAATTTTATTGAGATGTAATTGACATATAGCACTCTTTAAGTTTAAGGTGTATAGCATAATGATTTGACTTATATGCATCATGAAATGATTACACTAGTAAGTTTAGTGAACATCCAACATCTCATATTGATACAAAATTAAAGAAATAGAAAAAAATATTTTCTTCTTGTGATGAGAACTCTTAGGATATATTCTCTTAACTTTCATATATAACATATAGCAGAGTTAATTATATTTATTATGTTGTACATTATATCCCTAATACTTGTTTATCTTATAACTGGAAGTTTGTACCTTTCGACTGCCTTCATCCAATCCCCGCTGTCTCTACCCCCCACCTCTGGGAACCACAAATCTGATCTCTTTTTCTATGAGTTGGTTGGTTGGTTGGTTTTTGAAGTATAATTGACCTACAACATTATGTTATTTCCTGTCATACAACATACTGATCCACTATTTCTACAAGTTACAAAATGATCACTATGGTAAGTCTAGATGCCATCTGTCACTACACAAAGATATTACATAAGTATTGACAATATTCCCCTCTCTGTACATTTCATATGCATGATATTTATTTTGCAACTGGAAGTTTGTACCTCTTAATCTCTCTTACCTCTTTCTGTCCTCCCCCCAACTCCCTCCCGTCTGATAACCACCTGTTTGTTCGCTGAATCTGTGACTCTGTTTCTGTTTTATGTTTATTCACTTGTTTTGTTTCTGGAGTCCACGTCTAAGTAAAATCATACAGTATTTGTCTTTCTCTGCCTGACATATTTCACTTAGCATAATACCCTCTAGGTTCATCCATGTTGTTGTAGATGGCAAGATTCCATTCTTTTTTAATGCCTGAGTAATATTCCATTGTATATATATACCACATCTTCTTTATCCATTCATCTATTGTTGGGTATTTAGGTTGCTTCCATATCTTGGCTATTGTAAATAGTGCTTCAATGAACATAGGGGTGCATATATCTTTACAAATTGATGTTTTTGTCTTCTTGGGATAAATTACCCAGGAGTAGAGTTGCTGGATCATATGGTGGTTCTATTTTTAATTTTTTGAGAAACCTCCATACTGTTTTCCATAGTGGCTGCACTAATTTCCATTCCCACCAACAATGCATGAGAGTTCTCTTTTCTCCAGATCTTTACCAATGCTTGTTATTTGTTGTATTTTGATAATAGCCATTTTGGCAAGTGTGAGGAATATCTCATTGTGGTTTTGATTTGCATTTCCCTGATGATTAGTGATGTTGAGTATCTTTTCATATGCCTGTTGGCCATCTGTGTGTCTTCTTTAGAAAAATGTCTATATAGGTCCTCTGCCCATTTTTTAATTGGGTTGTTTGTTTTTTTGATGTTGAATTGTATGAGTTCTTTGTGTATTTTTGGATATTAACCACTTATAGTATATAACACTTGCAAATATTGTCTCTTATTCAGTAAGTGGCCTTCACTATACTGAAGCTTTTTAGTTGGATGTAGTTTTATTTGTTTATTTTTGCTTTCGATTCACTTCTGAGGAGACACAACCAAAAAACAATTACTAATACTGATGGCAAAGAGATTATTGCCTGTGTTTTCTACCAGAACTTTCATCACTTCAGGTCTTACATTTAAGTTTTCAATCCATTTTTAATTTATTTTTGTGCATGCTGTGAGAGAGTAGGCCAGCTGATTCTTCTGCCTGTAGCTATCCAGTTTTCCCGACACCATTTATTGAATAGACTGTCTTTTTCTCCACTGTATACTCTTTTTTTTTTTTACTTTTTGGCCACACCACGCAGCATGTGGAATCTTAGTTCCCTGACCGGGGATCGAACCCACACCTCCTGCAGTGGAAGCGTGGAGTCTTAATTGCCAGACTACCAGGGAAGTCCCTCCATTGTATATTTTTGCCTCTTTCATTGTATTAATTGACCATACAAGGATAGGTTCAGTTCTGGGCTCTCTATTCTGTTCCATTGATCTAAGTGTCTGTTTTTGTGCCATTACCGTACTGCTTTGATTACTGTAGCTTTGTAGTGTAATTTGAAATCAGGGCACATGATACCTCCAGCTTAATTAAGATTATTTTGACTATTTGAGGTCTTTAGTGTTTCCATACAAATTTTAGAATTATTTGTTTTAGTTCTATGAAAACTGCCACTGTTATTTTGATAAGGATTGCACTGAATCTGTAGGTTGCTTTGGGTAGTATGGTCATTTTAACAATATTAATTCTTTCAATCCATGAGCATGATATATTTTCCATCTATGTTGTCTTCAGTTTCTTTCTTCAGTATCTTACAGTTTTCTGAGTGCAGGTCTTTTACCTCCTTAGATAGATTTATTCTTAGGTATTTTATTCTTTTTGATGCAGTTGTAAATGGGATTGCTTTCTTCATTTCTCTTTGTGATAGTTTATTGTTACTGTATAGAAATGCAACAGATTTCTGTATATTAGTTTTGTATCCTGCAACTTTACCAAATTCATTAGTGTGTTCTAGTAGTTTTTTTGGTGGTCTCTTTAGGATTTTTCTGTATATACTATCATGTCATCTGCAAATAGTGTCAGTTTTATTTTTCCTTTTCAATTTGTATTCCTTTTATTTCATTTTCTTGTCTGATTGCTGTGGCTAGACTTCCAATATCAAGTCTAATAATAATGGAGAGGGCTTCCCTGGTGGTGCAGTGGTTGAGGGTCCACCTGATGATGCAGGGGACGTGGGTTTGTGCCCCGGTCTGGGAGGATCCCACATGCCGCGGAGTGGCTGGGCCCATGAGCCATGGCTGCTGAGCCTGTGCGTCCGGAGCCTGTGCTCCACAATGGGAGAGGCCACAACAGTGAGAGGCCTGTGTACCGCAAAAAAAAAAAAAAAAAAAAAAAAAAAAGTGGAGAGAGTGAGCATCTTTGTCTTGTTCCTGATCATAGAGGAAATACTTTTCAGCTTTTCACCAATGAGTATGATGTTAGCTGTAGGTTTGTCGTATACGGATTTTATTACATTGAGTTATGTTCCCTCTATACCCACTTTGTTGAGAAATTTTATCATAAATGAATGTTGAATTTTGTCAGAAGCCTTTTCTGCATCTATTGAGATGGTTATATGATTTTTATGCTTCAATTTGTTAAGGTGGTATATTACATTAGTTGATTTGTAGATATGAAACATCCTTGCATACCTAGGGTAAATCCAGCTTGATTATGGTGTATGATAATCAATCCAGCTTGATTATGGTGTATGATACTTTTACTGTATGGTTGAGGATTTTTGCATCTATGTTCATCAGTGATATTGGCCTGTAATTGACCTGTAATTTTCATTTTTTGTTTTATCTTTGTCTGATTTTGGTATCAGGGTGATGCTGGCTTTGTAGAATGAGTTTGGAAGCATTCCTTCCTCTGCAGTTTTTGGGAATATTTTGAAAGGGATGGGTGTTAACTCTTTTCTAAATATTTGGAAGAATTCACCTGTGAGGCCATCTGGTCCTGGACTTTTGTTTGTTGGGAGTTTTTTAAATTACTGACTAAATTGCATTACTGATAATTAGTCTGGTCATATTTCCTATTTCTTCCTGAGTCTGTTTTGGGAGATTGTATATTTCTATGAATTTGTCCATTTCTTCTAGGGTTGTCCTTTTTATAGGCATATAATTGTTCATAGTAATCCCTTATGATTGTTTATAATTCTGTGGTGTTGGTTGTAGCTTCTTCATTTCTGATTTTATTGATTTGAGTGTTCTCTCTTTTTTTCTTAATGAACCTGGCTAAAGGTTTATTGACTATCATTTCAAAAAAACAGCCTAGTTTCATTGATCTTTTCCATTTTTTAGCCTCTATTTCATTTAGTTTTGCTCTGATCTTTATGATTTCTTTTTCCTTCTACTAAGTTCGGGTTTTGTTTGTTCTTCTCTTTCTAATTCCTTTAGGTGAAAGGTTAGGTTGTTTATTTGAGTTTTTTTTCCTGTTTCCTGAGGTAGGCTTGTATCACTGTAAACTTCCCTTTGAGAACTGATTTTGCTGTGTCCCGTAGATTTTGGATCATTGTGTTTTTGTTTTCATTTGTTTTCATGTTTTGTTTTGTTTTGTTTTGTTTTGCAGTATGCGGGCCTCTCACTGTCGTGGCCTCTCCCATTGCGGAGCACAGGCTCCGGATGCGCCGGCTCAGTGGCCATGGCTCACAGGCCCAGACTCTCTGCAGCATGTGGGATCTTCCCGGACCGGGGCACGAACCCACGTCCCCTGCATTGGCAGGTGGACTCCCAACCACTGCACCACCAGGGAATCCCCTTCAGGTTAGTTTTAAAATTTTCTTTTTTGGTTTCTTCAGTGATTCATTGGTTGTTTAGTAGTGTATTGTTTAGCTTCCATGTGTTTATGGTTTTTGTGGTTTTTTTTCTTGTAGTTGATTTCTAGTCTCAGAGCCTTGTGGTTGGAAAAGATGCTTGATATAATTTCAGTTTTCTTAAATTTATTGGTATTTGTTTTGTGGCCTAGCATGTGATCTATCCTGGAGAATGTTCCATGTGCACTTGAAAGAATGTGTATTCTGCTGCTTTTGGATGGAATGCTCTCTACATATACATAAGTACATCTGATCTAATGTGTCACTTAAGGCTAGTGTTTACTTATTATTTTCTCTCTGGATGATCTATCTATTGATGTAAGTGGGGTGTTAAAGTCCCTTACTATTATTGTGTTACTGTCAATTTCTCCCTTTGTGTCTGTTAATATCTGCTTTATATATTTAGGTGCTCCTATGTTGGGTGCATATATATTTACCATCGTTATATCTTCTTCTTGGATTGATCCCTTGATCATTATGCAATGTTTTTCTTTGTCTCTTGCTACAGTCTTTGTTTTAAAGTCTATTTTGTCTGATATACTTATTACTACTCTGGCTTTCCTTTTTTGTCCATTTGCATGGAATACCTTTTTCCATCTCCCTACTTTTAGTCTGTGTGCATCTATAGATGTGAAGTGAGTCTCTTGTAGGCAATGTATATATGGTTCTTGTTTTTGTATCCATTCAGCCACTCTCTGTCTTTTGATTGGAGCATTTAGTTCATTTACATTTAAAGTAATTATTGATATATAGGTACTTATTGCTATTTTGTTAATTGAGAATTATTTTCGTAGTTCTTTTCTGTTCCTTTCTTCTCTTCCCTTGTGATTTAATGACTAACTTTAGTGTTATGTTTGGATTTCTTTCTCTTTTGTATGTGTGTATCTATTATAGATTTTTGGTTTGTAATTACCGTGAGGTTTATATATAGTAATATATATGATAATTTTATATGCATATATAAAAATATATATATATGATTATTTTAGGTTGCTGATCTCTTAAGTTCAAACATATTTTAACAACCCTGCATTTTTACTCACCACCCCCACCCACATTTACTGTTTTTGACACCATATTTTACATCTTTTTGTTTTACATACCCTTAACTGCTTATTGTAGATATAGATGATTTTAGTACTTTTATCTTTTAAACTTTCTACTGGCTTTATAAGTGGTCATGTTACTACCTTTACTGTATAATTACCTTTACCAATGAGATTTTTCCTTTCATAATTTTCATAATTCTAGTTGTGACCTTTTTTTTGTCTTAAAGAAGTCCCTTTAACATTCTTGTACAGCTGGTTTGGTGTTGCTGAACTCTTTTAGCTTTTGCTTGTCTATAAAACTTTTGATCTTTCCTTCAAATCTGAATGAAAGCCTTGCTGGGTATAGTAGTTTGGTTGTAGGTTTTTCCCTTTCATCACTTTAAACATATTATGCCATTCCCTTCCGGCCTGCTGCAGGGTTTCTGCTAAAAAGTCAGCTGATGGCCTTATGGGAGTTTCTTATATGTAACTTGTTGCTTTTCCCTTACTGCTTTTAAGATTCTCTCTTTATCTTTAATTTTTGCCATTTTAATTACAGTGTGCCCTGGCATCTTCCTCTTTGGTTGATCCTGCTTGGGCCACTGTGATTCCTGGACCTGGATGTCTGTTTCCTTTCCCAGGTTAGGGAAGTTTTCAGCTATTATGTTTTCAAATATGTTCTCTGCCACTTTCTCTCTCTTCTTCTTCTTCTGAGTCCTTTATAATGCAAATGTTAGTACACTTGATGTTGTCCTACAGGTATCTTAAACTATGCTCATTTTTAAAAATTGTTTTCTTTTTTCTGTTCAGCTTGAGTGATTTCCATCATTCTGTCTTCCAGCTTGCTGATTTGTTCTTCTGTATTACCTAATGTTGATTCCTTCTATTGTATTTTTTATTTCAGTTATTTTATTCTTCAGCTCTGTTTCATTCTTTTTTATATTTTCTAACTCTTGTTAAAGTTCTTACTGTGTTCATCCATTCTTCTACCAAGATCTTAGAGCATCTTTATGATCATTACCTTGAACTCTTTATCAGGGAGATTGCCTATCTCCACTTCACTTAGCTCTTCTGGGGTCTTATCTTATTCCTTTGTTTGGAACATATTTTTCTGTAGCCTCATTTTGCCTAACTCATTGTTTTTATTTCTGTGTTTATGGTAGGTTGGTTATGTTTCCCAATCTTGGAGAAGTGGTCTTTTGTAGGAGAATGCCCTCTGGTCACTAGAGCTATATGCCCTAGGGGTGCCCCCAGTGTGGGTTGAGTGAGCCCTTCTGTTGTAGCAGACTGACTATGGGCAGTCTGGTAGGCCTGGATGGCCCCCAGTTCAGTTGATTTCCAGGCCCTGCCTTATGTGGAGGCTGCCAGCTGCTGGTGGACAGGGCAGGGTCCTAAGGCTGCTGGGTGTAGAGCTCCTGGGGATCCCAGGGCTAGTGCTGGCCCTCTAGTGGGCAGAGCCAGGTCCCAGGGTGGCTGACTGTGGGGCTTGCAGTGCCTGATCTAGTGTCAGCTTACTGGGGGCAGGGCCAGTTCCTGACTTTACTGGCTGCAGGTTCTGGGGTGTCCCAAAGGTGGTGCTGGCCTGCTGGTGAGTGGGGCTAGATCCTAGAGCAGCTGGCTGAGGGGCCTAAGCTGTCTAGTTGTCAGCCTGCTGGTGGGCAGGGCTGGGGCCCAGGGAATCCCAGGGCTAGTACTGGCTCACTGGTGGGTGCAGCTAGTCCTGGGGTCTCTGGCTGCAGGACTCTAGGGGTCCAGGTGTTGGTGTTGGCCCACTAATGGGTGGTCCTGGGGCCCATGGGTCTCAAGGCTGGTGCCAGCCTGCAAGTGGATGGGCTGGGTCCTGACACTGTAGGTTGCAGGGCTGCATTGGTCCTGGAGCTGGTGTTGACCTCTGGTGGGCAGGGCTGGGTTCTGACATCTCTAGCTGCAGGGCCGCAAGGGTCCTGGAGCTGCTGTTGGCCCACTGGTAGGTGGAACCAGGACCTGAGGTCCCTGGCTGCAGTTCCCAGGGGTCCCTGAGATAGTGGGTGAGGTTGATCCTGGATCTAGTACTGGCAATACAGGGCATCTGGGGGTTTAAGGGGTCCTAAGGAAGCCAGCCTGCTGGTGGGTGGGAGCAGGGCAGAGTCCTGAGGCTAATAGGCTAGAGGGAGGATTCCAAAATGGCACTTGCCAGCACCAGTTTCCACGTGGTAGAACCAGCTCCCCAAAATGGCTTCCACCAGTGTCTGTATCCCCAGGGTGAGCTCCAGTTGCCTCCTGCCTCTCTGGGAGCCTCTCCAAGATCAGCAAGTGGGTCTGACCCAGGATCCTTTCCAATGACTGCTTCTGCCCTGGGTCTTGGAGCATGTGAGATTTTGTGTGCACCCTTTAAGAATGGAATTTCTTTTCTGTAACCCTCTGGCTCTCCTGAAATAAGCCCTGATGGCCTTTCAAAGCCAAATGTTCTAGGGGTTCATCTTCCCAGTGCAGGACCCCTGGGCTGGGGAGCCCAATGTGAGGCTCAGTCCCCTCGTTCTTTGGGGACAACCTCTGCAGTTGTAATTATCCTCCCATT
The DNA here is from genome assembly GCF_963924675.1 of Phocoena phocoena. NCBI lineage: Eukaryota > Metazoa > Chordata > Mammalia > Artiodactyla > Phocoenidae > Phocoena > Phocoena phocoena. The sequence goes on from NC_089232.1 coordinate 36,828,966, forward strand.
TGTGGGTTGCCTACCCCAGGGCTGTGGGTCTTTATACCACATCTCTACCCTTCCTACTTATCTCAATGTGGTTTCTTCTTTATATCTTTAATTATAGAAGGTCTTTTCTGCTCATCTTCAGGTCTTTCTCATCAATAGTTGCTCTGCAATTTTTATAATTTTGGTGTGCCTTTGGAAGGAGGTGAGATCAGGTGCCATCTTGGACACCAGAATCTTAGTCACAAGAAGGCTATCAGAAGCAATGTGATTACAGGCTTCCTTGGCATATCCAAAAGGAGAGAGATTTTCAGTTTCTCCTCTTAAAATCAACAGCTAATAAAATATTGACAAGCTTTCTTAATTAATTTCCTCACAGGCAAAATTTCTTGGACATCTCTGTTCACTTGGACCAAAATGGCTCTTCAGAATGCAATTGATTTACATAATAGGAAAATTCCAGAAACAGAAAACTATTATTTGCATTGGTAGACTCTTAAGTGTAAAATATTCTTGGTAGGTGTGGTAATTAAGCAAAAGTAAGAAGTACCCATTTGTTCACTTCTAAGACATTTCAGATCATGGATAGATCTTAGATCTAGAACACTGATGACCTTCCAAAATTCAAAATAAGTAATTCTAAGGTTGGTATCATTTCAACTGAAAAATATAACCTTTTAGAGATATTAAGTATAGAATTATTACCCTGTTTGGTCAGAAGAAAGATACCTTAGACTTCAGTTCAACATCTAATTATGATAGATGCAGTCTAATTTCAAGCTAAAATAAAGATATTTATTCTTGCTTAATTCTCCTAACCATAAATTTCTTCTGGAATAAAAGAAACATTTGAACATTAAAATGGTACTTTTAATATTTATCTTTTTTTTTTTTTTCAAAGAACCTTAACTTTACATGAAAGCATCAAAAACAGCATACTCATCTAAGGTCAAATATGTTATTTACTTATCAATTTGGTTTCTTTAAAAAATTCAGTTGTTAAAGAATTATGGCTTCCTGCAAGTAGTTAATAGGTTATAATATGTAGACAAACTTAGAACAGTTCAGGATAGAATGATTTTAAATAAAATTTAATACCTTATTGTCCTACGACCACTTATTTCTTTGGTAACACTTGCACTTTTTTTTCTGAAAAGGTGTCTGGAATTGACTGGACTAAAAGAATTTTATAGCTCGCCACATTTTGCCCCAAGGCGAGTTGGCAGGGAGCAGAGACTGGCTGTTAAGTCTCAGTAACCAGAGGAGCCTGGTGTTTCCTTGGCAAAGTAAATGTGGACCTAATTTCTGGTTCTAAGCAGGGAAGAGAAATAGAACAATGACCAATGATGGCTGTATGAATTTTCCTCTCCTTTAAAACTCCTTTTATAAAAAGTTACAAAAGTTTTCCACATAGAAAGACTAGTGCTAGCTAGTCCCTTCCTTGTGCTAGCTTTCTTTCTTCACTTAGATTTTCTTTTCCCTATATCTTACTTTGTAAGTATAATTATATCTTTTTTCATTGCCTTGGTATTCTATTAGATTATATAAGTGAGGACAGGACCATATTTTTAATATTTTTTTACTACCCCTCTTCCTTTATAATCTCCACATCCTAGGAATTTTTTTTTTTTTTGTGGTATGCGGGCCTCTCACTGTTGTGGCCTCTCCCGTTGTGGAGCACAGGCTCTGGACGCGCAGGCTCAGCGGCCATGGCTCACAGGCCCAGCTGCTCAGCGGCATGTGGGATCTTCCCAGACCGGGGCACGAACCCGTGTCCCCTGCATTGGCAGGCGGACTCTCAACCACTGCGCCACCAGGGAAGCCCCCTAGGAACTTTATTGATAGTCTTGAGCAACTTTTAAAAAATTATTCATTGCAAATCATTTGGGTAAAGCTTCACCAATTAAGACTGATTATATAATTCAATCCGAATTAATTATGAAATAATTAATACAATTTTATTCCTCTCATGAATATAACATTTATTTATCATGAACATTAATGAGAGAAATCTGCTTTAATGTACACATAAGAGTGATCTGCATTGGCTTATGACTTGTTGAATTATAAATAGTTTCTTATAAAGTGTTTGAGCATAACTCTTCTCTTAATTTGTTTAAATGTGAACACACAGCTACTTTACTGAGCTCTTTGAGAACAGGAAGTGAGTACATATCTCTGTGAACCTATCACTTAACAAGTCCTGGGACATAGTAGTTACTCAATAAATGCTTGTCAAATTAAATTGTATATGTAACTGAGTGACTAGCATTTGTTAAGAAAGAAAAACTTCTTCCTCGTTCCTAGGAGAAATGGCATAGAGACTGTATTAGTTTGCTATGGCTGCTGTAACAAAGTACCACAAACTGAGTGGCTTAAACAACAGAAATGTATTGTCTCACAGTTCCATAGGCTAGAAGTCTGAGATCGAGGTATTGGCAGAGTTGGTTCCTTCTGCAGTCTGTGAGGGAAGGACATATTCCTCTCCTTGGCTTGTAGATTGACTCTGTTCTCTATGTCTCTTCACATTATTTTCTATGTGTCTGTGTCCAAATATCCTCTTCTTCTAAGTGCTCCGGTCACATTGGATTAGGACCCACCCTAATGACTTCATTTTAACTTGATTAGCTCTGTAACGACCCTATCTCCAAATAAGGCATTCTGAGGGACTAGGAGTTAGAACTTCAACATATAAATTTTAGGGGGTCACAATTCAATTCATAAGAAACACTGAAAGACTAGGGTCTGAATTAGTATTTGTATGGCATAACTGAATAAATGTGTTCATGCTCCAAAAAATACACTGGAGTATAGTATCTAGGTCAGTGTCCAGTCTCTACCTTCAATAAGGTGCCTCTAGGGAAGTTTGCATTACAAAATATTAATCAGGTGAAAACAGCACTCAAAGGGTGAAACAGAGATGTATCAGTGAGGATGCTTTGAACTGTGAGTAAAAGACATCCTCAATTTAAATAGACTTAAGCCATAAGGATATTTACTATTATACATGACAAGAAATCCTGAGGTAGACAGTCTATAAGACTATTTAACTCGGTGTCTGAAGGACCCTGTTTCTTTCCATTGTTTTCCTTGCCTAAGCATGTCAGCTTTGTACATAGCAAAAAGCTCTGCTAATGGTTACCAGATGGCTGCAGCAGGCCTGTACATTGTAACCTGACATGATAAAATAAAGGGCACAGAGGGAAGCTGTGATTTCCTTTTGTATTTTTTTAAAAAGTAGGAAAATATTTACCAGAAGTCTTCTAGCAAACTTTTCCTCATATGTCATTGCTCAGTACACCCATGTCTAAAGCAGTCACCAGCAAGGAGAACAGAAAAATCATGACTGGCCTAGACTAGTCAGGATTTACCTCATGGGAATGGGCATGAGACCAATGTCTCCTGATGCACATGGACATGTAGAAAGGGGTGGGTACCTGAACAAAAGTAGGGCTCTTTCAATAAGAAGGGAAAACGGATATGGAGTAGACAACCAACACTATCACATAAGTCAAACTTTGTACCTCCTTTTTCCCACATACAATCTAAAATAATGTCCATACCTACGTGAGACACATTCATTATCTCTCCAGTGGGAGACATCCCAAAGTCTCAGCCAGCAACCACATCCAGCACCGAGGCCAAGAGCTCTCTGTTGGGTCTGGACATGGTTCCTTGTGAACCCATGGCTTAAAGTTTTCCACCTCAGACATTTTCAATATGAAATAATAGAGAAGGAACAAGATAAATATAATTGAAACTCTTATTTGGAAAGGGGAGAATGGAAATGACATTCAGTAGATATTGGCCCATAGCCCATATCATATCCTATTAGAAAGAAGAGAGGACTGCCCACCCTAGCAGTGATGAGTCCCTTGGTCAGCCAATATGGTAGTCTGTGATTCTGTTTTTTGGGATAACCCATTGCCTTCCATTGCCCTTAGTTCTGTTCTTTTGGGAACATTTTCCTTGTTCATTGTCTTCTATGGCTACATTTGAAACAGGTATTAGATAGTTTAGCACTTTTTGTTAGTGTGAGTTTGGGGTGCTGGGAAGGTGCCTAAGGAATTGAACTATCACAGAATTGCTCATTGCTGTAGATTGGCCAGGCTTAGAATTTCTTTGATAGTCAATTCCCTAAGAGACTTAGTGGATCCTGATTTCTTTTGGCTAATTCTACAAATCAGTAAATACGGTCAGAGAGCCCAACTAGACATAGTCTTTGGGTCTGAGCACTTCAGTCTTCTAGCCATAGACATCTCTCTGAGATCTTCCCATTCCCCTAGTTCACATTTTGATGACCTGTGTTGCCAGTGTAATTGAAAACAATGAATGTAGATAGAGAAGCCCCTTGTGTAAACCTATATTTGACCTAAAACTAGGTGCCTTTGTCCAATGTAAGTTACTTAGCAGGACATCTATAGGAGAAACTTTGGCAACTAAGTTTATCTCCTACTACTGCTTCCCACGTCCTTCTCTGTTTTCAGCTTAAGCTTCCATCTTTTTTATAGGTTTTTAGTGAAAACCATAAGAAGTAGTCAACATTTACTGACATTCTCATTCTTACTACCATTTTCCCTAATATTAGACACTACTACAATACTTCAGTTGTTTTCAAATTCAAACAACAGAATACCCCAACTCAGATTATCTTAAACAGTGAGAATATTTGTTATTCAGATAATAAGAAGGCTGAAAATAGTGTTCCATCAGTTAAATGACATTATCAAGGCCTCGGGTTTTTTTCCATTTTTCTGTTTTGTCATTTTAAGCATATCAACTTTGTTCTCAGGCTAGCTTCTCCCGTGGCTGCACCAGGTTCATGCAACCTATCCTACATAATGTCCAGTGGAAGAAGCTAGGCCCAGGTATTGGGTAGACAACTAAAATGTTCACTATAAATGTCTAGATAGAAGAGTGATTATGGTTAACACTAAGAAAGATAGCCAGTGGGTACATCAGGTTAGAAGCAAAGGTGGTAGGCAAAAGTGGTAGAGAATTGCATCTTGTAGAATACATTCAGCTGCAAATAACAGAAACCCAACTGAAAGTGGTGGCTTAAACAGTAGGAAAATTTACTGGTTCGGACAACTGGAAGTCCAGAGGTAGACTGGGCTTCAGGTATGGTTAAAACTCAGTTCAACAACATCATCAAGGACCCAGGATAACATCAGTTCTATCCTAAAGTGGTTTTCTCATATTCATAGGGTGGTAGTAACAATTGAAGCTACATGCTTCTTTGTTTAAAAAAAAAAAAAAGCCATCTCTTCTAATGATTCACTTATAAGCGAGGAAACTTTTCCTAGAAGCCTCCAAACAATCTTCTTATTGGCCTAGGAACAGTCATGTGCCTATTCCTAAACCAGTCTGTTTCTAAAGGAATGCCATGTGCTGATTGGTTTAAGCATTAGGTCCTAGACCAATTACAGGCAAAAAAGGATCAGATTGTATTGATTGAGGGAGACTTATCAGGGCCTGCCTCACATGTCTAGGTCAGTTCCTTAAACCAAATGGCTGATGCACGGTGTCAGGAGGTGGGATAGATGTTGAAGAGATTACCTCAGTGTCTACTGCACAAGTGGAAGCCAACATTAAGGGATACCCCAGGTCGCGTGGGGAAGGGACGCCGGCCACAGGGGCGAGCACACTCCAGGAACATGGCAGCGGCGAACCTCGCCCAGATCCTTGACGTGGACATCGACTGCGACAGCGTCTTCAAGTATGTGCTGATTCGAGTCCATGTGGTGCTGCCCTCCGGGGCCCTGGCCAGGGAAAGCAAAGAGATCGTGAGCGGCTACAAGTGAGCGGAGTACCACTCCGACATCTACAGACGAGGTATCAGTCGAGATGCAGAAGGGCTATGACTGCGAGTGCCTGGGGCGTGGGTGCATCTCCTACCAGAGCCAGGGCAAGAAGATCCACGTGTATGGCTACTCCATGGGTTACACGGTCGCGCCCAGCACGCCGTCTCCACTGAGAAGATCAAAGCCAGGTACCCTGGCTACGAGGTTACCTGGGCCGACGACGGCTACTGAGGCCCACCCAAGGCTGGCCGCCTCCAGCAGCCCACTGGAACTCTGCCCTCAAGGCCACCTCCCAAGGGGTTGGGCTGCATCCCCTGGCACTTTGCCGCCTTGGCCAAGCCTCAGTGCCCGGGGTTACCTCTCTAGGGAGAATTAAAACCATCATCATCTCCACTGGTCCCTGAAAAAAAAAGAAAAAAAAAATTAAGGGACAAACGATAAATGGCAAAGTACAAGAATGAAACAGGGCAATTCAGAGCAGGGCGCTGGCTGGAGCATGTCTTTTCTATATGATCTGTCTGGACAGTTTGACCACATAAGAAATAGAGGCTTCAATAACCAATATCTGACATTTTTATCTAATATTTCATTGTATGTATGATACAGCAGATACCTTTAATTATAATTCAGTTCATTGAATTCTTTTATAATTTCTCAAAAATTAAATTTCCTGTCAGCATCCTAAAAATGGCAATGTGACATATATGTGAGGAAGTACTAAAGTATTTTACAAAATTGAGAATTTTAAGATTTTAAAATTTAAATTGTCAGTAACATTTATAGAGTTCAGTGTAAACATAGCTCTACACTAATCCCTGGAAGACTAAGCATTTTACATTACATAAAATTTTTATTTATTAAGTCATTTTCAGTCAGACCTGTGATTACTAGGGGTGCATGTAGTGTTAAGACCATAGGTGCAGAGCATGTGTAGGGATTCTAGAATTTCATTTTAATCATCTTTGAAGATGTATAATTTTGTTTTTTAAGAAGTCAAGAAGCCCACAATAAAAGACATTTTATGTTTAAAATGTTTTTTTCATTATCCCAGCACCGTTGGGATTATTTTAGCATGACATTTACATTACAGAATTAAGAAGAGGGGAGCATACTTCTTGAGTAAAACATGGGCTTCTACTATGGTGGTTCTGCCTTTGTTTTCAGTGTTATTTAAATCCAGGACGATGGAAGTGCTTTGGAGTGATTTTTCTAAAACTTAAATCTGATCATGTTGCTCCTCTGCTTCAAACTCATCAGCAGCCACTCACAGCCCTCACGTTGGATCCCAGACTCCTTAGTTCATCCACAAAGGCCATCAGGAGAGACCCCTACTTACCTTTCTATTTCCTTCTCTGACTCATCTCCCTAGTCCCAGTCCATATTCCAACTATACTGATGAACTATTTGCAGTTTCCCAAATCACCAAACTCTTACGTGCTTCTGCCAGGAGCACCTTTCATCCTCCTTTCCTCCTAATCAGCTCTCTTCTTTAGGATGCTCATCCAGGATCATCACTTCCAGTTTAGATGACCCTCCTAGGAATACACATGTCTCCCTGGGCTGATGTCTGCCGTTGCTACCTACAACATATTCTGTTGAGGATGTATATTCTTTTTCCCCATTAGAAGAACATGTCACCTTCGCCTTTTTACCTCCCTCCAGAGCTTAATAAAATATTTGGCAGTTAATAGGCACTTAATAAGCATTTTTGGGCTGAATGAAATTACTTTTTCTTGCATTTGCTCATAATTAAAATAGCTATCATTTGTTAAAAAGCTTTTACATGCAAGCACTGTAGTAGATGCTTTACATTTTTTATCTCGTTTAATTTTCACAGTTGTCATGTGAGTGGGAATCACTATCCTCGTTTTAATGGATGAGGAAATAGGCTTAGAGAAGTTCAGTAATTTATCTAAAATTAAGTAAGAGAGCTGGGATCAACCTCAAGTCTGTCAGGTTCCAGAACTCTGCTTTTTTTCTCCATGCAACACATTATGGAGATCCTCCCTAATACCTAAGGATGAGAGGGTGCCAATCTCACAGTTATTCCAAGCAGATATACAGACCGTAAGCAGTGTTCCAAGATAAACAGGCATCATTCCCATGGCTTAGAGTTATCATCACCTTAAGAAAAGAATACTAATCAGAAGCTGGAAGTATAGGAAATAGGATTCCGATTTTCAGGAATCCAGATCCAGAGATAAATCACTCTCCAGACAAGTGAACTGGGTCTCAGTGTAAGGCTCCATCCCAGCAAGGAATTGGAATACTAAGGGGGGGTGGGGGGGATTGAAGCCCAGAGATTGAAATGTAACCAAGTTGACAGGGTTAGGGACTAACATATGGCCACCCAGGGATCACCAGATACCAAGTCTGACAACAAGGCTAATTCTTAAGTCCCACTTAAAATATGGTGAATCTTTTAATATATTTTCCACCCTAGACCCATGAATTGAGCAATGATATGAGAGATATCGGCACAACCTATCTCCCTGGAGAGTCAGGCAATGAGTCAAAGGAAAAAAATGTGCTGAGCAGCTTCCTAGATGAGAATTTCTGTCAAACAGTTGCTAAATCAGTGTTTAGGAAGAGAAAAATAATGTCTAACTTGATCCTTCCTGAACTTAAAAAAATAGTCCTTAATTATAGTCTGTATTGGCTTTTTTTTTAAGTTTTTTTTGTTTGTTTGTTTAGCTGCGTTGGGTCTTTGTTGCCGTGCGCGGCCTTCTCATTGCAGTGGCTTCTCTTGTTGTGGAGCACAGGCTCTAGGTGCACGGGCTTCAGTAGTTGTGGCATGCAGGCTCAGTAGTTGTGGCTTGTGGGCTCTAGAGTGCAGGCTCAGTAGTTGTGGCACATGGGCTTAGTTGCTCCGCGGCATGTGGGATCTTCCCGGACCAGGGCTCGAACCTGTGACCCCTGCATTGGCAGGCAGATTCTTAACCACTGCGCCACCAGGGAAATACCGCTTTTCTTTTTTTTTTCTTTGTGATACGCCGGCCTCTCACTGTTGTGGCCTCTCCCGTTGCGGAGCACAGGCTCCGGACGCGCAGGCTCAGCAGCCATGGCTCATGGACCTAGCCGCTCATGGCCTAGCCGCTCTGCGGCATGTGGGATCTTCCCGGACCGGGGCACGAACCCATGTCCCCTGCATTGGCAGGCGGACTCTCAACCACTGCGCCACCAGGGAAGCCCCCGCTTTTCTTGATGGACTACTTTTCCTTTGTTTCTGCATTCCCTCACTTCTCTAATTGTTAACTTTTTGGGCCTGCTCTTTGGAACTTGGGGAAGGCTTAGGAGACTAAGGCTATTTTCTACAAATAATAAATGGGGGACACAGAGGGACATTTGTACCCAGGAAGGCCCCACAGAGTTTTTCTTGGTTTCAATACCCGCCTTTCTTTGATACTCCTCAATCCTGAGGGGAATGGGGTGGGACATGAAAGGGAAAAGTTTTGGACAGAGAGGTTAATTATAAACTCAGTAGAGGAACTCAGTTTTAGGTGGATTCAGTTTCAACCTTTGTTGCTAGTCTAGCTTTGACTATTTGCTCAAGTTCTGATTACAAGTCTCTGTCTGATTTTCTAAGACCTGTTTGTGCTTCAGCTTGGTTAACTGAGTTTCTGCCTTGCTTCCTTGTGGCTGGTATCTGACTTAGTATCCTCAACAACCAGAGTCCTGTTTTATTATCCATCTCTACTATCAACCCTTTTCAGGGACTGGAGTCTGTCCCTGAACACCAGCCAGGTAGCTAAAGTTACTTGCTGATGAGCATCCCTGATGCAAACTCTCTGCCTACTAGAACTTCCAAACTGCTTTCCTCTGGGTGCCCTATTTTCTCCCTTTTAGGGTACCCTACTCTGAGTATCAGAACCCAAATGATACCAACTATTTGAATTTATCTATTGCTATAGCCTGTAGATATCATGCTGCTCTATACTTTACCCCAGCACCTTGAGAGAGGACTATCTACTCCCAACCTCTCCTGTCAGGCTGTACCTCATCTGGTGGATAGTTATAATTCTAGGAGCTGGTGACTCAGAGGTGGCTCCATTAAGAAGCAGTTAAACTCTGTATCTAGAATTTACTTTGTCTTTAGTTAATGGAGCTTCCTAGACTTCTAGCACTTGATGGAAATGAAGCAGTCTAGAAATTTTGAGGTTAAACATTATTTTAGAGTGGAAATATTATCGAGTGGGGACATGAATAGAACAGCAATATCAGGTCACGTTATGCATTTTTTTGAAGTAATTTTTTAAAAATTTTAAAATTGGGACTCTATGTGGAAGACTTCAGTTGCTTCCAAACGTTAATATCTTGGGACTTGATGTAATCCTATTCACATATGATTCACATTATTCAGTTTAAAGGGAAGGAATAGTAACCATTTTCTTCAAATGAGAAACATAACTCAAAGGAAAAAATTTCCAAACACATGAAAATTAATTTGCATATTCTTTGGAGATAGGAAGAATTTATTTTAATTAATTTCAGCATCCTTCAACAATGAACACACAAGGAAAAATATTCTTTCTTGACTGTGAAACAATATGACAGGCTCCAGCCTCATTTTCTCTGCCTCTGCCACCTTGGCTTCCCACCAGCTGGGTTCAGGTTTTCTACTGGCAGGTGTGGTCCCATCATATCCCAGAGTGCTCAAGCCTGCAGGCTGGATATTCTAAAGAACCTCAGCATACAATGGCCTCTCCTTCACTAAGCTCAGTGTCATATCACCACCCTTGGGCCAATAGCCCTTCCTGCATATTCTTCCAACAAACATCTAATATGCCAGGTTCTGAGCCAGGCACTGGGCAGAGGCAGATCCATGTTTTGTGTGATCTGAAGCTTATATAATTTGGAGACCCTCTTTAAGAAAAAGAGAATTCAATTACAAACCAAAAGCAGGTATGAAAATGAATAGAGACAGGAAATCATGACAAATTAAAGTTTTTAAAAGCTGATAAATTCCACAAAAATCACAAAATCTATAAAAACAGTATTTTTTAACTTATTGTCTGACAAAACTCTCTAATACTTTCCCCCTATTTTTGTCTGTACAATCCTTGATAATTTCTTCATATAACAATAATTTTTGTGAAAATTATTTCTATAGAAATATATTTTTCTATAGAAATAATGGAGAGACCTCTTGCGTGGTTGATCAAAAATAATTTTTTAAATTAAAAGTTTAGAAAAATTTCTTTCATTCTCACTACTTATTATTAGTAATGTCATGTAAGTTTTTAAGATTTAGGAAAACTTCTATCAGGTTTTCTTCATATCTAAGCAGTAAGACTTGAGGAATTTCAACTCTTCTGGTACAGGGGCTAATCTTAATACTCTGAAGTGTCATTGATGTCCTCATTGTAGTGGTGTCTTATGAGTTTTTTTTTTATTAAAGTATAGTTGATGTACAATATTATGTAAGTTACAGGTGTACAATATAGTGATTCACAGTTTTTAAAGGTTATATACTACATTTATAGTTATAAAATATTGTCTATATTCCCCATGTTGTATAATATATCCTTATAGCTTATTTTTTTAACATCTTTATTGGGGTATAATTGCTCTACAATGGTGTGTTAGCTTGATAGCTTATTTTATACCTAATATTTTGTACCTGTTAAACCCCTAACCTTATGGTACCCCTCCCCCCTCCCTCTCCCCACTGGTAACCACTAGTTTGTTCTCTATATCTGTGACGCTGCTTCTTTTTTGTTATATTCACTAGCTTGTTGTATTTTTAAATTCCACATATAAGTGATATCACACAGTATTTGTCTTTCTCTGCCTGACTTATTTCACTTAGCATAATGCCCTCCAAGTTCATCCATGCTGCTGCAAATGGAAAAATTTCATATATATCATATATATATGTATATATATATTCAGCTGTTGATGGACGCTTAGGTTGCTTCCATATCTCGGCAGTTGTAAATAATGCTGCTATGAACATTGGAATGCATATATCTTTTCTTTTCTTTTTTTTCTTTTTTTTTTTTTTGCGGTACGTGGGCCTCTCACTGTTGTGGCCTCTCCCGTTGCGGCGCACAGGCTCCGGACGCGCAGGCTCAGCGGCCATGGCTCACGGGCCTAGCCACTCCGAGGCATGTGGGATCTTCCCGGACTGGGGCACGAACCCATGTCCCCTGCATCGGCAGGCGGACTCTCAACCACTGCGCCACCAGGGAAACCCTACATATATCTTTTCGAATTCGTGTTTTGGGAGTTTTTTTTGGATATATACCCAGGGATGGAATTTCTGGGTCATATGGTAGTTCTATTTTTAGTTTTTAAGAAACCGCCATACTGCTTTCCACAGTGTCTGCACCAAATTACATTCCTACCAACAGTGTACAAGGGTCCCCTTTTCTCCACATCCTCACCAACATTTGTTATTTGTGTTCTTTTTGATGATAGTCACTCTGACAGGTGTGAGGTGATATCTCATTGTGGTTTTGATTTGCATTTCCCTGATGATAGCGTTGTTGAGCATCTTTTCATGTGCCTGTTGGCGATATGCATTTCCTCTTTGGAAAAATGTCTATCCAGTTATTCTGTCCATTTTTTAATTGGGTTGTTTGTTTTTTTGATGTTGAGTTATATGAGCTGTTTGTATGTGTTGGATATTAACCCCTTATCGGCCATATCACTTGCAAATATTTCCTCCCATCTTATGAGTTTTATAGTATCTTTATTTATTCAGTATTTTGTATCAAATCAGCAAACAATTTAAATCTTTTGTCAGTGTATTTATGTGCTAATACTTTGAGATACATAAAATACTGCATAGCAATTTGTGGGACTTCCCTGGCAGTCCAGTGGTTAAGACTTCACCTTCCAATGCAGAGGGTACAGGTTCGATCCCTGGTCAGGGAGCTAAGATCCCACATGCCTTGCAGCCAAAAAATCAAAACAACAAACAGAAGCAATGTTGTAACAAATTCAGTAAAAACTTTAAAAATAGTCCACATCAAAAAAAAATACTGCATAGCAATTTGTAATACTGCTACAGGTTTCTTCCCCATGAACACAGGGATAATGATAAATTCTATTTCGCCTGATTCTCATTAAAATGGGAGAAAGTGTATAGTGTAGACACAGACCTACTGGAGAATGGACTTGAGGACACGGGGAGGGGAAAGGGTAAGCTGGGACAAAGTGAGAGAGTGGCATGGACATATATACACTACCAAATGTAAAACCAATAGCTAGAGGGAAGCAACCACATAACACAGGGAGATCAGCTAGGTGCTTTGTCACCACCTAGAGGGGTGGGATAGGGAGGTTGAGAGGGAGGGAGATGCAAGAGGGAAGAGATATGGGGATATATGTATATGTATAGCTGATTCACTTTATAAAGCAGAAACTAACACACCATTGTAAAGCAATTATACTCCATTAAAGATGTTAAAAAATAATAATAAGTGTACAAGTGACATTGTCAAGTTCATTTGTACAGAAAAGAACTTCTATTTTGTTTAACATTGATTAGAATTAAAACCTCCACTTGTAATTATACACATTTAATGACTATAAGAATTCCCCCAGACTAGCTTCTGTTTTCATATATTTCAAATCTAGTTTCACCTCCACTATCTGTATACCTCTGTGCTGACCACTTTGGGACCTGTTCCCATCATGATACAACCTCTGGCCCCTTCACCTTAGGGCCATGACACACCTTAGGGCCATGATGTCATGGATGAGTTAGGGATATTCCTGGGAGCCACTCCTACATTGAGATGGCTAGCAAAATCTTAACTGTACTCAGAAGTGACTATAAACCACGTGAACATTCCCATTAAACCCAGCCAGATGTATTTCCAATTCACCTTTCCCTTAGTTGAATCTACTTGCAGCTACTCCAGCACTATACCATAAGAGAAAGTATGAGAAGCTCTGGTGGGGGTACTTTTATTTTGGTTTTAATTGCAGGTAGAATACCTTACTTTTGCAAAGTTTGCAAAAGTATTTGACCATGTGAGCATGTTGCTAGCGCCCTCCTAGGCCTGTATAAGTAAAGGGTCCCAAAGCTTAAACTTCATTAGCTTCACAGAGAATTTACTGCTGTCAGTAGAGAAAAAACTGTTAAACAGTCCTGTCCCATTTTTTTTCTGGGGGTAGAGGGATGCATGAGATAATACAGACAAGGATATAAGCTTCCATATTCTGTGATTTGTCCTTGCATCAACCATAATGGGACACAGTGTCCCAATGCCAACTGCTGGGCTCCTGTATCATACCCAGATTGGCACTTCTTTCCCACCACATCCTCTCTCCCCCACCTCCACCCTGTGCTCTTTGTTTTTATTTTGTTATTTTTTTTTTGTCTTTGCTTTGTCTATTTTTTGTGGTGGTTCTTGTCTGAAGATCTGTGTTTAGGATCTGAGTGGCCAGAATTACAGGCACACTCTACAGACAGATGTGTGTGATACTGAAATCTGGCAATGTCAGGAGCAGAAGGCATATGGCTGGATAGGCAAAGAAAGAAACGAGATTTGAAAATGTGAGGGTAGCCAAGGCAGGTAAAATTTGTATATACCGTAATTATCATTTTTGAAAACCATTTGCAGAATTAGTATAACAAAAAGTAATAACAAAAAGAAAGCAGGGTATTTCTTTTCTTTTTTAAAAAAATTAGTTGCACAACTGAACTGTGCGGTTTCTCTTGGTAAAAATAGAAATGTCCTTCTGATAATATTCATGCTGATCATAATGAATAATGACACAAGTGAATAAAATAGGACTATATCTGTATTTAGCATTAGAAAAAAGGGAGTCCTTAAGAAAGCTCCGGGAGAAACCCTGAAGATGTAGTCCAAGTTGTGGCTGCAAGCAGTTTTCACAGGCCTCCCACTACTGCTAAGTCTGTTAAGTACAGAACCATATGTTTCTCTAAAGTGTAAAAGTATAAGTTGGAAATTTTACTGAGAAAATTCTCCTGTTTCCCATGACATGTGTTGATCAGACTTCTTATTGGAAAGTGCATTGGCTAATGTCCTGCGAGTCATACCCATTAATGATGTATTGCTCATTTCTGCTTTTTGTAATACTTGCCTGTACTGGAACATCATGGTCCAACTTGTTTGTACATGTGTCTGGAAGGGCTGTGTAATTATTCTGGTTATAAAGTGTTGCAACAGGGCTTCCCTGGTGGCGCAGTGGTTGAGAGTCCGCCTGCCGATGCAGGGGACACGGGTTCGTGCCCTGGTCCGGGAAGATCCCACATGCCGCGGAGCGGCTGGGCCCATGAGCCATGGCCACTGAGCCTGCACGTCCGGAGCCTGTGCTCCGCAATGGGAGAGGCCGCAACAGTGAGAGGCCCGCGTACCGCAAAAAAAAAAAAAAAAAAAGTGTTGCAACAAACATCTGCAGATATGCTAGATATTATGAGTTCTATCTAAGGTTAAAAGAGAAAGAGCTAATGATATTGGCCCCCAAGTGTACTAATCATATTGACTTAGTATTTTGGTTCCATAGTCTGGAGTTACTTATATTTACCATCATTTTAATTGACAGAAGTTGGATCATGGTTGGTCCTCAAGTTTACCTCCAATTTTAGGTAATTGCTGCTCTGATGTATTCTTGTTATAAATATATCTTTTAAAGAAGTCTGTTGTGTAACAGCCAATGAAAATAAGTCACACATTTGATTTTCACAATTTCAGTGCCCTTTATTAAGGTGATCTTTTAAAATAAGTCAAAATTACTTTGGTCTAAGATAAAAACAAATCCTCTCCAATCAACACGTTTTTCATCTTTATTTTTGTCCAGTTGTTTTACCAATAGGAATAGGTAGAAGAACTTCTCATTCTATTTTTCTACTCTACTTGCTTAAACACACTTTGCTAGTGGTGTGAGAATCCAGGTGGCCCTGAGCAATATTTCAAAGTAGGTAATGTTTGTCTTGGATGCCTGCCTCTGTTCCTGAAGTCACCCTTGCCCTTAGGGCCCCATCTCAGGCACTCTATTCTAAAATTTCCCTTTCAGTTCCTAGCATCTCTTTCTGTAAGATCATGGGTATCATATTTTCTTTCCCTCATTTAAATTTACCTGTTCTGTGTTGATTTTCCTTAAGATCCCAGGGTACACTAGTTCGTGTAATTTCTTAAAAAGTCACTGCAAATGTACTCATAGGAGAGAGCTAGAGTAATCGTGAATCAAGAAACATAAGAATCTACTAGAAATGATGCCCTTTCTTCATTTATATTGTATTGATCGTTCACTCATTTGACACACATATTGAGCACTTATTATGTGCCAGAAATTGTTCTAGGCACTTGAAATACATCAAGTACCAAAAGATAAAATTCCCTGTGCTTATGTGCTCACATTTGTACAGTTTTATATCTCTTGAGAGTATGAATCATGCTTTTTCATATTGTAAGTCATAACATCAGTGCATGCAATTTGGATTTTTTTTCGTACTGTTTCCTCTGATCATGCTTTATGTCATGTCTGTATTACTTGATGAAACACAATTCAGTGTCTTAGATGTGGTCATTGAAGTGGCTGATCAGCGACAGGCTTGTTTCTCACCTTATTGAAAACAAAGTGAGAGGCTGACAGGTTAAAGTTCACCATTTTCATAGAAGAGAGGATGCAGATCAGGGTCTAATGAGGCTGTACTCAACACATATATTTGGCACCAGCCATATCATGAGCAAATCCTAGCCATTAAAATTCCTGGCTTAAATTTTCCTGAAGGTTTGGATTAAAATGCTTACATAGGTGCCTTCTTCAAAACTGTATAGAGCCATCAACCTAAATACAGTCCATAATGGGACTGAATTTTTTAATTCAAATATTCATTTTCTGCTTAACTGATTATCACATAGAGAAAAACATGAAATGGGAACATAAAAATTTAGAATAAGGGATTTGTCTGTGGAAAACATATACCTTTTAAAAAAGCATTTAGCTAAAGCCAGGTCAGTTTGATTAATCTTGCTTTCAGAACATGAAGCTGTGCTACCAAATGTGTGCTCTGTTTTTCCTAATCAAAATGTATATATTGTTACCATGATAATTCTGTCTTGATGTATTTTTTAAATGACTTTGGCTTGCTACACAATTATATAAAACTCAACTCCCCCCACCTAAAAAAAACCCCAGTGTTAAACAGTTCAAGTTTCTCCCTATGACCTAAATTAAAACCTGTAAGGTTCAAATTAGGAGACAGGAAATGAATCAAAGAAGATACCATGGTTTTTTTGCGTCAGTTAAGTCGAAGTGTGCTTGCATCTGGAAGATGCCTAACTTTAAGCTTAAAGAAAAAGGAGAACAGAGGAATATGATAAACCTTTCCTAAAATATAACACTCTAAGAAAAAAGTTCTCTGCAGGAGTGTTGCATTAAGAACTTTATAAATATTAAAATAGAAGAGTAAATGTATATAATGTAATATTTATGGATTCTTAATTTAAATGCCAGTTTAGTATCCTTTAAAAATACTGACTAAAAAATGGCCCTCTACCCTTCTTCAATAATGAATGAGCTTAGCTCTCCACATAAGTGAGATGGAGGCAATGAACGTGGACTCAAGCCAAGTAGTCAGCCTAGGTGTGTACAAAAAGCAGAGGGGTAGAAAAGGAGGAAGGAGAAAATAATTCCTCTGGTACAAGAAAGAACCTGTGAGGGAAAAGAGAGAAATTCTCTCCTCTGTGGCTAAGAAACACATTTTTGCTAACTTTGAATAGGAAAAATAAGAATATATTTAAATATTCTTCTTATGAATGAGAAAAAACCCAACTCAGTGAAATTGAAGAGCAAATCTGATGGAGAAATAGATTTTTAAGAACTAATTTTAAATATTTAAAGGGGATAGTTTCATTTACTTCACAATAATTAGCACTTATTGAACCTCATATGCTAAGCACAGCCAAAATCTTTTTATACACTGTCTCCTTTCATCTTTACAACTTTGTGAGGTAGCATAATTATGTTCATGGTCTATATTAAGAAACTGAGGCTTTCAGGGGTGAAGAAACCCATCCAAAGCATCAGGATTCACACATAGGTTTGCTTATTTTAAAGCCTATATCCTAAACACATCAGTTCCTTGTACAATTTCAGTACTGAGATTTAATTCAGGTACTGAAATACGGTTGTATTCATGACTCGTGATTTTCAGTTTATAAGAATACAAGAATCTTAAAATATCTGTTTGCTAATAACATTTATGTTGAGTGAAATGGGTCTAACTTTTGAGTTACTTGTTATTTCACTGTCTTTCCTTATTGCAGCAAGATCTTTCTCTGGGCTTCCCTCTAGAAGCTGCATATTTTTTAAAAAGATAGGTTTTTTTCCATAAGTTCAGAGTTTTAAAAAATCATATTTCAAGAGTCATCTTTCACATGTTCATCACTTACATTTTCAATCTATACAATTAGTATTATAGAAAGAATCAGAACTTTTTTGAACCCACATTTTCTTATGCCCAAATTCTGCTATCAAATGCAGGTACATTTCATAATTGTCAAAAGGGATTTCATATACCAGCTAACCTAAGACATTATTTAATCCTGAACCAAAGTAACCTCCATCTTTCTTTGAGTGCCTTTCTACTTGCTTCGGAGATCCTTTCCTGGGACCTTGCTGCTGACCCCTGGCTGCTCAGAGCACCTTGGTGACAACCCACTCTGCCTTGACGCTTCCTCACTTCAGCCTTGAAGGATGAATTAATATCCAGAAGAGGGCAAGAAAGCTTTGTGGGCTAACTACGCAATTCTCTCTGCATTCCCCAGTCATCTTTTTCTCAGGCGCGTGTGCGCGTGCACACACACTCACACATACACACACATCATGCCATAGGTTGCGTGTGGATTATTGACTGCTTTGGGTTCATTGCTAAAGTGGATCAGGGTATGCCATCTTAAAAATATGCTACTTTGGTATAAAGATTATTTTGAGCTGAAGATATTTGAGATTCGACAAATGCGGGGGTGGGGGGAATCTTCTTGGAGCTTCCCTTATCTTAATACAAGCAGCAATTTCTGGGAAATAGGCTGCCATAAATTCCTCTTCAGGGTGGATCTACTCCCATGAGGGAGAATATGAATTAAACCATCTCCAAGGGAGTTTTGTGGCTCTCTAGGAGCAGGAAAGACCATTCATACTCCTATAGATAAACATCACAAAATCTCTTATCTCCTGTTTTTTATCCTAAAAACGCATTTACCTTTCAAAAAAATAATTTGTTTTTTCCCCTCTCCCCTTCGCCTATTAAGGAAGTATATAAGCCCCAAATTCTAACTACCCTACTGAGTTCCTCATCACGGAGAATTCCCATGTGTGTGAGTGTTACACACATAAATAAACTCTGGGTTTTTCCTCCTGTTAATTTGTCTATTGTCAGTTTAATTTGCAGGGCCCAGAGACTAAACAAGAGGGTAGAGGAAGAGTTTTTTCCTCCCCTAGAGCGCCCACCTTTAGTCCCAAGAGCTGTGCCTGGGGGAGGGAGGGCAGGATCGCGAGGCCGACTTGCAGTGTCTCCTCAACAGGATATGGGTAATGGCAGTTTCACTTACCAGAACCATAATTCATGTCAGGGACCTGCCACTGGTCCCAAGAAGGTTCCCTAGTTCCCCCAAGTGGAGCAGTTGCTCCCTCCTCCGTTCCCCTGTTTTATCTTATACCTACGTCCACTGTTATACTTTCCCCACAGATTGTTTTGTTCCTGTTGTTTACATGTCTATCTGCCTCCCAAGAAGGCTATGTTTGTTTCTTGAGGACAGAGACTGTCTTACTACTTACTGCTGTTTTCCTAGAACCTACCATAGTAATTGTGCAGTGCCTAGAGTGAGCACTCAGTAATAAAGCTGAATGAATGAGCAAGTGAAATGACAGACTACCACCAGAGTACCTTTCAAACATGAATGAAGTAGGGACTTCCCTGGCAGTCCAGCAAATAAGACCCCGTGCTTCCATTGCAGGGGGTGTGGGTTCAATCCCTGTTCGCGGAACTAAGATCCCGCATGCCCCAGGGTGCGGTCAAAAATTTTTTTAAAAAAATGAATGAAATAAGCTCAAAATAGATTAAAGACCTAAATGTAAGGCCAGAAACTATCAAGCTCTTAGAGGAAAACATAAGCAGAACACTCTATGACATAAATCACAGCAAGATCCTTTTTGACCCACCTCCTAGAGAAATGGAAATAAAAACAAAAATAAACAAATGGGACCTAATGAAACTTCAAAGCTTTTGCACAACAAAGGAAACCATAAACAAGACCCTAAAACATAAGACCATAAACAAAACCATAAAAGACAACCCTCAGAATGGGAGAAAATATTTGCAAATGAAGCAACTGACAAAGGATTAATCTCCAAAATTTACATGCAGCTCAATAACAAAAAAAAACAAACAACCCAATCCAAAAATGGGCAGAAGACCTAAATAGACATTTCTCCAAAGAAGACATACAGACTGCCAATAAACACATGAAAGAATGCTCAACATCATTAATCATTAGAGAAATGCAAATTAAAACTACAATGAGATATCATCTCACACCAGTCAGAATGGCCATGATCAAAAAATCTACAAACAATAAATGCTGGAGAGGGTGTGGAGAAAAGGGAACACTCTTGCACTGCTGGTGGGAATGTGAATTGGTACAGCCACTGTAGAGAACAGTATGGAGGTTCCTTAAAAAACTAAAAATAGAACAACCATATGACCCAGCAATCCCACTACTGGGCATATACCCTGAGAAAACCATAATTCAAAAAGAGTCATGTACCAAAATGTTCATTGCAGCTCTATTTACAGTAGCCAGGAGATGGAAACAACCTAAGTGTCCAAAATTGGATGAATGGATAAAGAAGATATGGCACATATATACAATGGAATATTACTCAGCCATAAAAAGAAACGAAATTGAGCTATTTGTAAAGAGGTGGCTGGACCTAGAGTCTGTCATTCAGAGTGAAGTAAGTCAGAAAGAAAAAGACAAATACCGTATGCTAACACATATATATGGAATTTAAGGAAAAAAATGTCATGAAGAACCTAGGGGTAAGACAGGAATAAAGACACAGACCTACTAGAGAATGGACTTGAGGATATGGGGAGGGGGAAGGGTAAGCTGTGACAAAGTGAGAGAGTGGCATGGACATATATACACTACCAAATGTAAAATAGATAGCTAGTGGGAAGCAGCTGCATGGCACAGGGAGATCAGCTCAGTGCTTTGTGACCACCTAGAGGGGTGGGATAGGGAGGGTGGGAGGGAGGGAGGCACAAGAGGGAAGAGATATGGGAACATATGTACACGTATAACTGATTCTCTTTGTTATAAAGCAGAAACTAACACACCATTGTAAAGCAATTATACTAATAAAGATGTAAAATAAAATGAATGAAATCAACAAGAGGGTTTCTACTATTACAGGGGAAAGTTAAAGGTACCATCCCCTTGGACATTGCGTTATCTTCTCTCCACCACTTGGGCATGCCTGGGATTAATTGGCATGGTGATACTTGCAGCATGATGCCATTAGTAGTGACACTACCCCTATTAAATGAAAAATCTTGGGTGGGAAGGAAGAGATTGGCCAGCTTTTGGCTAATGAGTAAAGTATCTTGCAGAGTACTTGGCATATAGTAGGCCGTTAAATGTACCTTTCTATCCCTTCCTTCTCTTTGTCTTCCCAAGTCACCCCACATCTGTCCCATTCCAACATTTCTGGGTTCACATCTTTGGCCTTTGTGACATATGCAGCATGGACAGGCATGTGTGATGGTGAATATGCCCAGCAAATACCAACTTGGCACTTTAAGCATGGAAATGATGTAGGAAAGAAACAGTGGGCTCTTACCGTGCTCCTCAGGGGTGTAGCTTTGAAGTAATAATACAGGGGGCAAATAGCACTAAGTAAGCTGAACAGCTTAAAGAGCAATAAACTTTTTTCAAACTAATTCTACAACAGACCTGATTCTTCAGTTTTTCATTGTTGGCTCAATTCCAGCTGTGAGTAGAGATCCCATCTTTTTCTGAAGTGGTTTTCTTTGTGGAGGAAAAAATGTAAGATGACTACTTGGCCTAGTTTTCAGGTACCACATGTTGTTTGGTTTTTGTTTTGTTTTATTTTGTTCTTTTTTTAGAGCCTAAAAAGTTCCATTATACTGGAGTCTAACTACATATTTATTTTCTTTATCACTTCTATTCTGCCTGAAGTTAGTTACCATAATAAATGTTGTTCTCCCTGTGCATATATTAGCCATAAGTGCTAGGAAACAAAGAAAGATGTGTTGTCCTGAGAAGATTGCTATTGTTACACAAAGCAGCAGGTGTCTTGAATTAGACCTTGTGGGCTGATTAAAACACTGTGATTCTCCTTCTGAAGTTGCCTTTCATTTGTTACACTTCAGTCCCTACTTCTGATTAGGCCAAGTATGTCCTTGGGTGTTCTATGCTTAGAAGGAAAAACGTGTAACAGGAAAAATATCTACTTCTCTATAATTGAGGATAATAATGTTCAGCAGGGTATCCTGGCGAAGAGCCAAATATCCTTCTGTCTGTTCTTTCCAGATTGTATTCTGGCCAATATAGTCTCCCATGACCCACAAGAGAACACTTTCCACTAGCTTTTTTTTTTAATGGTGATTGGAAGTTTCTCACAGAGTAGAGAGACACAATATTCATATATTAAACATAAATGTGTTGAGCCAGGCCTCCTATGAGCCAGGTACTGTACCCAGGATTGGAAAGATCATTGACTGCCAGTCACTCTGACAGAACACATTTTCAATTTATGCAAGACAGAAGCAAACAGCTGTGCATAACTGAAAACCTGAACACAAGGCATGGGGCTGGAAATAAGAATAAAAGACAAAGTTCCCTTTATTATTTGGCATTTAGAAAACAGCTATGGCAGTATTATAGGTAGTTGTGGGAAAGATTGTGAACAACATGAAGGCAGGAACTGTGTTTTTCATCTTTGTATACCTAGAACCCTAACTAAGGAAACAAGTCATTAAGAAAATATGTCAAAGATTAGGACAGGGCTTCCCTGGTGGCACGGTGGTTGAGAGTCTGCCTGCCAATTCAGGGGACACGGGTTCAAGCCCTGGTCTGGGAGGATCCCACATGCCGTGGAGCAACTAGGCCCGTGAGCCACAACTACTGAGCCTGCGCATTTGGAGCTTGTGCTCCGCGACAGGAGAGGCCGCGACAGTGAGAGGTCCGCGCACCGCGATGAAGAATGGCTCCCCGCTCGCCGTAACTAGAGAAAGCCCACGCACAGAAACGAACACCCAACACAGTCAAAAATTAATTAATTAATTAATTAATTAATTTTAAAAAAGATTAGGACAGTGTCTTGATTCTAAGAACTTGTTCTTAGAATCATTTTGGAAAAAGAAATGAAAGGATAATTCATACATACTGATCTTATTTATCGTGAAACCATACTAAGCTTTAAAGTCCCATGCTCACACAGTGGATTAGAAGTTGAAGCTGAATAAAGTTTTTTCAACAGTGTTTTTTGTCCATCTGAGAAAGTGATTTGAAAGACTGTCTTGTACAACTGCCTCCCGTTTTTGCACTGAAGAATGGAAAGCATTTACTATTTATTCCTCACAAGGCACTCAAATCAACATCAAGGCCCATTCTCTGCCCCAAGGAAATACACACTTGCAGAGAGATCGTGGTTTATCCTCAGGCAGGAGGTATGGATGCCCCTCCCTGACAGACAGGGGCTGAACAGGCCCGCTTAAGCACAGCTGCAGTGTGTTGCCTCTGAGGCTCCTGCAAAATCAGAAGATGCCAGGACAAGCGTATGCCTTATTTCTCAGAAACTTTATTTTGGCTCCTTCTCAACTTAAAAAAATATTATTACCTAAGCACTCTAAGAGCCTACCTTTTACTACAGGAATGGAAGTGAGATTCTAACATCTATTATTCCCCGAGTCTCCTCCAAAACATGTTTTTTGTTTGTTTGTTTGTTTGTTTTCAAAAGTATGTTTTATGATTGGAGGCCAGAGCAATTCATCCTACCATAATGTAGTGTTCATTTATACAACAGGTTACACATTTTGGAAAACAGTTCTAGTATTTTCATAGTTTCTAATGGTCTTCCAAATTCTTGGGAGGATGCCTGCCTGATCCTAGTGATTTACCTATATGTATTTTGAACCTTCTTATGAATGTTACTATTATGTACCCTAATAGTCTCTCTCTACCCCTTATAAGATAGGTTCAATTCAATTAGATTTTACAGACCTTCACTGAGATATACTGTGTGTCCAACATTGGGATTCAAAGAAGGAAAAGATATATTCCTCTTCCTTAGTGTGATGTTTGTTGAGTGGAAGAGAGAGGAATGTATATCAGAACCTCCAGGGTAGCGGGAGGGAAGGGAAAACGTGTATAACTTGAAAAAAGTATATTCACTATGACAATATCATTTTTTATTTGGAAAACAAAAATATATTATTTCATAAGATGAACAACAGAAAGTAAAGCTTGAACAATAATATGCAGGAGGTGCTAAGAGTCTCAGAATTAAGGATGGCTTTGAGGGTTAAAGTCCTGATGTTTATCAGAAGAGAACACAGATTTTTAAAAAGCTGAGAAATGCTGCTCAGACTGGTTACAGATCCTAAAGTGTACAGAAAATGTAGAATTATTGCACTGTAAGTTTGAAAATAGTGGTACTTAAATACAAAGAGTAACTGGAGCATCATAGGACACAGGGACTAAGGACAGGTAGGGGGAGTTTGGAGGATATCCCAGAAGTAGGGACATTTTAGCTGACTTTTGAAGAATAGGCAGAAATTCAACGAGTGGAGAAGGGAAGATGACCTACAGGCAGAGGAAACACCATGTCCAAAGGCTCAGAGACATGAAGGAGAAGGCATACTCAAAAGGTGTAAGTAGCACAGGATGGACTGGGTAGAGTTGAAGGAAGTAGGGTAGAAAGATTGTGAAGGCATTAAACGGCATACTAGGAGTTCACTTTTTATCCTGAAGACCAATGGCTCTCAATCTTAGCTCCTCATCAGAACTATTTGTACAGTTTAAAAAAAAAATCTTACTGAGGTATAATTGCATACAATAAATTGCACTTAGAGTGTATAATTTGATAGGTTTTGACATATGTATACATCCATGAAATCATCACCATAGTGAAGATAATGAATGTCTCTATCACCCCCCAAGTTTCCTTATGCCCCTTTGTAATTCCTCCCCTTCAAGCCTACTTACTCCCTCCATCTCTAGGCAACCACTCATCTGCCTCTGTCACTATAGACTAGTTTGTGTTGATTAGAATTTTATATAAATGGAATCATAAAAGGGTACAAAGCAGGTACCCATTTTTTGTCTGGCTTCTTTTACTCAACATTAATTATTTTGAGATTCATTTATAATGTAGTGTGTATCAGTAGATTAGTTCTTTTTTATGAAGTGATACTCTATTTTATGGAAGTATCATAATTTGTCTATTCATTTACCCGTTGATGGACATTTGGGTTATTTCTGGTTTTGGCTTTTACTAATAAAACTGCTGTGAACATTCAACTACAAGTCTTTGTATGGCTATACGCCTTTGATATGGTAAATGTATGTTTAACACTTTAACAAATTGCCAAACTGTCTTCCAAAATGGCTGTAATATTTTACATTCCAAAAGCAGTGAATAACAGTTCCAGTTACTCCACATCCTCACCAATACCTGGTATTGTCAGTTTTTAAATTTTAGACATTCTAATATGGTTTTAATTTGCACTGTTTTTTTTTTAACATCTTAATTGGAGTATAATTGCTTTACAGTCGTGTGTTAGTTTCTGCTTTATAACAAAGTGAATCAGCTATACATATACATATATCCCCATATCTCTTCCCTCTTGAGTCTCCCTCCCTCCCACCCCCTATCCCACCCCTCTAGGTGGTCACAGAGTACTGAGCTGATCTCCCTGTGCTATGTGGCTGCTTCCCACTAGCTATCAGTTTTACAGTTGGTAGTGTATATATGTCCATGCCACTCTCTCACTTTGTCCCAGCTTACCCTTCCCCCTCCCCGTGTCTTCAAGTCCATGCTCTAGTAGGACTGCGACTTTATTCCCGTCCTGCCCCGAGGTTCTTCAGAACCATTTTTTTTTTTTTAGATCCCATATATGGGTGTTAGCATATGGTATTTGTTTTTCTCTTTCTGAATTACTTCACTCTGTATGACAGACTCTAGGTCCATCCACCTCACTACAAATAACTCAATTTCCTTTCTTTTTATGGCTGAGTAATATTCCATTGTATCTATGTGCCACATCTTCTTTACCCATTCATCTGTCGATGGACACTTAGGTCGCTTCCATATCCTGGCTATTGTAAATAGAGCTGCAAGGAACACTGTGGTACATGACTCTTTTTGAATTATGTTTTTCTCAGGGTATATGCCCAGTATTGGGATCGCTGGGTCATATGGTAGTTCTATTTGTAGTTTTTTAAAGAACCTCCATACTATTCTCCATAGTGGCTCTATCAATTTACATTCCCACCAACAGTGCAAGAGGGTTCCTTTTCCTCCACACCCTCTCCAGCATTTATTGTTTGTAGATTTTTTGATCATGGCCATTCTGACTGGTGTGGGCTGATACCTCATTGTAGTATTTTCTTTTTTTTTTTTTTTGCGGTACGTGGGCCTCTCACTGCTGTGGCCTCTCCCGTTGCGGAGCACAGGCTCCGGATGCGCAGGCTCAGTGGCCATGGCTCATGGGCCCATGTGGTATCCGCGCCATGTGGTATCCCCCCGGACCGGGACACGAACCCGCGTCCCCTGCATCGGCAGGCGGACTCTCAACCACTGTGCCACCAGGGAAGCCCCTCATTATAGTTTTGATTTGCATTTCTCTAATGATTAATGATGTTGAGCATTCTTTCATGTGTTTGTTGGCAATCTGTATGTCTTCTCTGGAGAAATGCCTATTTAGGTCTTCTGCCCATTTTTGGATTGGGTTGTTTGGTTTTTTTGATATTGAGCTGCATGAGCTGCTTGTTAGTTTTGGAGATTAATCCTTTGTCAGTTGCTTCATTTGCAAATATTTTCTCCCATTCTGAGGGTTGTCTTTTGGTCTTGTTTATGGTTTCCTTTGCTGTGCAAAAGCTTTTGAGTTTCATTAGGTCCCATTTGTTTATTTTTGTTTTTATTTCCATTTCTCTAGGAGGCGGGTCAAAAAGGATCTTGCTGTGATTTGTGTCATAGAGTGTTCTGCCTATGTTTTCCTCTAAGAGTTTGATAGTTTCTGGCCTTACATTTAGGTCTTTAATCCATTTTGAGTTTATTTTTGTGTATGGTGTTAGGGAGTGTTCTAATTTCATTCTTTTACATGTAGTTGTCCAGTTTTCCCAGCATCACTTATTGAAGAGGCTATCTTTTCCCCAGTGTATATTCTTGCCTCCTTTATCAAAAATAAGGTGACCATAGGTGCATGGGGTTATCTCTGGGCTTTCTATCCTGTAACATTGATCTATATTTCTGTTTTTGTGCCAGTACCATACTGTCTTGATTACTGTAGCTTTGTAGTATAGTCTTAAGTCCAGGAGCCTGATTCCTCCAGCTCTGTTTTTCTTTCTCAAGATTGCTTTGGCTTTTCAGGGTCTTTTGTGCTTCCATACAAACTGTGAAATTTTTTGTTCTAGTTCTGTGAAGAATGCCAGTGGTAGTTTGATAGGGATTGCACTGAAGCTGTAGATTGCTTTGGGTAGTATAGTCATTTTTACAATGTTGATTCTTCCAATCCAAGAACATGGTATATCTCTCCATCTGTTGGTATCATCTTTAATTTCTTTCAACAGTGTCTTACAGTTTTCTGCATACAGGTCTTTTGTCTCCTTAGGTAGGTTTATTCCTAGGTGTTTTATTCTTTTTGTTGCAGTGGTAACTGGGAGTTTTTCCTTAATTTCTCTTTCATATTTTTCATCATTAGTGTATAGGAATGCAAGAGATTTCTGTGCATTAATTTTGTATCCTGCTACTTTACCAAATTCATTGATTAGCTCTAGTAGTGTTCTGGTAGACTCTTTAGAATTCTGTATGTATGGTATCATGTTATCTGCAAACAGTGACAGCTTTACTTGTTTTTTTTCTGATTTGGATTCCTTTTATTTCTTTTTCTTCTCTGATTGCTGTGGCTAAAACTTCCAAAACTATGTTGAATAAGAGTGGTGAGAGTGGGCAACCTTGTCTTCTTCCTGATATTGTGGAAATGGTTTCAGTTTTTCACCATTGAGAATGATGTTGGCTGTGGGTTTGTCATATATGGCCTTTATTATGCTGAGGTAAGTTCCCTCTGTGCCTACTTTCTGGAGGGTTTTTATCATAAATGGATATTGAATTTTGTCAAAAGCTTTTTCTGTATCTATTGAGATGATCATATGGTTTTTCTCCTTCAATTTGTTAATATGGTGTATCACATTGATTGATTTGTGTATATTGAAGAATCCTTGCATTCCTGGGATAAACCCCACTTGATCATGGTGTATGATCCTTGTAGTGTGCTGTTGGATTCTGTTTACTAGTATTTTGTTGAGGATTTTTGCATCTACGTTAATCAGTGATATTGGCCTGTAGTTTTCTTTCTTTGTGACATCTTTGTCTGGTTTTGGTATCAGGGTGATGGTGGCCTCGTAGAATGAGTTTGGGAGTGTTCCTCCCTCTGCTATATTTTGGAAGAGTTTGAGGAAGATAGGTGTTAGCTTCTCTCTAAGTGTTTGATAGAATTCGCCTGTGAAGCCATCAGGTCCTTGGCTTTTGTTTGTTGGAAGATTTTAGTCACAGTCTCAATATAAGCGCTTGTGCTTGGTCTGTTTATATTTTCTATTTCTTCCTGGTTCAGTCTTAGCACATTGTGCTTTTCTAAGAATTTGTCCATTTCTTCCACGTTTCCATTTTATTCGCATATAGTTGCTTGTATGATCCTTTGTATTTCTGCAGTGTCAGTTGTTACTTCTCCTTTTTCATTTCTAATTCTATTGATTTGGGTCTTCTCCCTTTTTTTCTTGATGAGTCTGGCTAATGGTTTATCAATTTTGTTTATCTTCTCAAAGAACCAGCTTTTAGTTTTATTGAGTTTGCTATTGTTTCCTTCATTTCTTTTTCATTTATTTCTGATCTGATCTTTATGATTTCTTTCCTTCTGCTAACTTTGGTATTTTTTTGTTCTTCTTTCTCTAATTGCTCTAGGTGAAAGATTAGGTTGTTTATTTGAGATGTTTCTTATTTCTTGAGGTAGGACTGTATTGCTATAAACTTCCCTCTTAGAACTGCTTTTGCTGCATCCCATAGGTTTTGGGTCATCGTGTTTTCATTGTCATTTGTTTCTAGGTATGTTTTTATTTCCTCTTTGATTTCTTCAGTGATCTCTTGGTTATTAAGTAGTGTATTGTTTAGCCTCCATGTGTTTGTATTTTTTACAGATTTTTTCCTGTAATTGATATCTAGTCTCATAGTGTTGTGGTTGAAAAAGATACTTGATACAATTTCAATTTTCTTAAATTTACCAAGGCTTGCTTTGTGACCCAAGATATGGTCTATCCTGGAGAATGTTCCATGAGCACTTGAGAAGAAAGTGTATTCTTTTGTTTTGGGATGGAATGTCCTCTAAATATCAATTAAGTCCATCTTGTTTAATGTATCATTTAAAGCTTGTGTTTCCTTATTTATTTTCATTTTGGATGACCTGTCCATTTGTGAAAGTGGGATGTTAAAGTCCCCTGCTATGATTGTGTTACTGTCGATATCCCCTTTTATGGCTGTTAGCATTTGCCTTATGTATTGAGGTGCTCCTATGTTGGGTGCATAAATATTTATGATCATTATATCTTCTTCTTGGATTGATCCCTTGATCATTATGTAGTGTCCTTCTTTGTCTCTTGTAATAGTCTTTATTTTAAAATCTATTTTGTCTGATATGAGAATTGCTACTCCAGCTTTCTTTTGATTTCCATTTGCATGGAGTATCTTTTTCCTTCCCCTCATTTTCAGTCTGTATGTGTCCCTAAGTCTGAAGTGGGTCTCTTGTAGGCAGCATATATACAGGTCTTGTTTTTGTATCCATTCAGCCAGTCTATGTCTTTTGGTTGGAGCATTTAATCCATTTACATTTAAGGTAATTAACAATATGTATGTTCCTACTACCATTTTCTTAATTGCTTTGGGTTTGTTGTTGTAGGTCTTTTCCTTCTCTTGTGTTTCCTGCCTAGAGAAGTTCCTTTGGCATTTGTTGTAAGGCTCGTTTTGGTGGTGCTGAATTCTCTTAGCTTTTTCTTGTCTGTAAAGTTTTTTATTTCTCCATTGAATCTGAATGAGATCCTTGCTGGGTCATCTTTGTTGTAGCTTTTTCCCTTTCATCACTTTAGATATTTCCTGCCCTTGCTTCTGGCTTGCAGAGTTTCTGCTGAAAGAATCGCTGTTAACCTTATGGGGATTGCCTTGTATGTTATTTTTCCCTTGCTGCTTTTAATATTTTTTCTTTGTATTTCATTTTTGATAGTTTGATTAGTATGTGTCTTGCGTGTTTCTCCTTGGATTTATCCTGTATGGGACTCTGCACTTCCTGGACTTGATTAACTATTTCCTTTCCCATATTAGGGAATTTTTCAACTATAATCTCTTCAAATATTTTCTCAGTCCCTTTCTTTTTCTCTTCTCCTTCTGGGACCCCTATAATTCGAATGTTGGTGTGTTTAATGTTGTCCCAGAGGTCTCTGAGACTGTCCTCAATTCTTTTCATTCTTTTTTCTTTATTCTGCTCTTCAGTAGTTATTTCCACTATTTTATCTTCCAGGTCACTTATCCGTTCTTCTGCCTCAGTTATTCTGCTATTGATTCCTTCTAGAGAATTTTTAATTTCATTTATTGTGCTGTTCATCATTGTTTGTTTGCTCTTTAGTTCTTCTAGGTCCTTGTTAAACGTTTCTTGTATTTTCTCCATTCTATTTCCAAGATTTTGGATCATCTTTACTATCATTACTCTGAATTCTTTTTCAGGTAGACTGCCTATTTCCTCTTCCTTTGTTTGGTCTGGTGGGTTTTTACCTTGCTCCTTCATCTGCTGTGTGTTTCTCTGTCTTCTCATTTTGCTTAACTTACTGTGTTTGGGGTCTCCTTTTCGCAGGCTGCAGGTTCGTAGTTCCCGTTGTTTTTGGTGTCTGTCCCCAGTGGCTAAGGTTGTGTCAGTGGGTTGTGTAGGTTTCCTGGTGGAGGGGACTAGTGCCTGTGTTCTGGTGGATGAAGGTGGATCTTGTCTTTCTTGTGGGCAGGACCGCATCCGGTGGTGTGTGTTTGGGTGTCTGTGGCCTTATTATGATTTTAGGCAGCCTCTCTGCTAATGGGTGGGGTTGTGTTTCTGTCTTGCTAGTTGTTTGGCATAGGGTGTCCAGCAGTGTAGCTTGCTGGTCATTGAGTGGAGCTGGGTCTTAGTGTTGAGATGGAGATCTCAGGGAGAGCTTTCACCGTTTGATATTACGTGGAGCCGGGAGATCTCTGGTGGACCAATGTCCTGAATTTGGCTCTCTCACCTCAGAGGCGCAGGCCTGACACCTGGCCAGAGCACCAAGACCCTGTCAGCCACACGGCTCAGAAGAAAAGGGAGAAAAGAAGAAAGAAAGAAAGAAAGAATGAATGAATAAATAAATAAAGTTATTAAAATAAAAAATAATTATTAAAAATTTAAAAAATTAAACAGTAATTAAAAAAAGAAAGAAGAGAGCAACGAAACCAAGAAAATCCACCAATAATAACAAGCACTAAAAACTTTACAAAAAAAGAAAAGAAAGGACAGACCCCTAGGACAAATGGTAAAAGCAAAGCTATACAGACAAAATCACATGAAGAAGCATACACATACACACTCACAAAAAGTGAAAAAGGAAAAAAATGTATATATCATTGTTCCCAAAGTCTACCACCTCAATTTTGGGATATTTCATTGTCTATTCAGGTATTCCACAGATGCAGGGTACATCAAGATGATTGAGGGGATTTAATCCGCTGCTCCTGAGGCTACTGGGAGAAATTTCCCTTTCTCTTCTTTGTTCTCACAGCTCCAGGGGTTCGGCTTTGGATTTGGCCCCTCCTCTGCGTGTAGGTCGCCTGAGGGCGTCTGTTCTCCGCCCAGACAAGATGGGGTTAAAAGTAGCAGCTGATTAGGGGGCTCTGGCTCATTCAGGCTGGGGGAAGGGAGGGGTACGGATGCCGGGCAAGCCTGCGGAGGCAGAGGCCAGCGTGATGTTGCAACAGCCTGAGGCACGCCGTGCGTTCTCCCGGGGAAGTTGTCCCTGGATCACGGGACCCTGGCAGTGGTGGGCTGCACAGTCTCCCGGGAGGAGAGGTGTGGATAGTGACCTGTGCTTGCACACAGGCTTCTTGGTGGCAGCAGCAGCAGCCTTAGCATTTCATTCCCATCTCTGGTGTCCGAGCTGATAGCCGCTGCTCGCGCCCGTCTCTGGAGCTCCTTTATGCAGCGCTCTTAATCCCCTCTCCTCCCGCACCAGGAAACAATGCTCTCTTGCCTCTTAGGCAGGTCCAGACTTTTTCCGGACTCCCTCTTGGCTAGCTGTGGTGCACCAGCCCCCTTCAGGCTGCATTCACGCAGCCACCCCCGTTCCTCCCCCTGGGATCCGACCTCCTTAGCCCTAGCCTCAGCTCCCAGCCCCCACCCGTCCTGGCAGGTGAGCAGACAAGCCTCTCGGGCTGGTGAGTGCTGGTCAGCACCGTTCCTCTGTGCGGGAATCCCTCCACTTTGCCCTCCGCACCCCTGTTACTGCACTCTCCTACGTGGCTCTGAAGCTTCTCCCTCTGCCACCGGCAGTCTCCGCCTGCGAAGGGGCTTCCTAGTGTCTGGAAGCCTTTCCTCCTTCACAGCTCCCTCCCACTGGTGCAGGTCCTGTCCCTATTCTTTTGTCTCTGTTTTTTCTTTTTTCTTTTGCCCTATACAGGTACGTGGAGAGTTTCTTGCCTTTTGGGAGGTCTGAGGTCTTCTGCCAGTGTTCAGTAGGTGTTCTGTAGGAGTTGTTCCACGTGTAGATGTATTTCTGATGTATTTGTGGGGAGGAAGGTGATTTCCACGTTTTACTATTCCGCCATCTTGAAGGTCTCCTAAACTATGTTCACATTTTTAAAAATTTTTATTGGAGTATAGTTAATTTACAATGTTGTGTTAGTTTCTGCTGTACAGCAAAGTGAATGAGTTATACACATACATATATCCACTCTTTTTTAGATTCTTTTCCCATATAAGTCATTAAGGGGTTTTGAGTAGAATTCCCTGTGCTATACAATAGGTCCTTATTATTTATTTGTTTTATATATAGTAGTGTGTATATGTCAACCCCAATCTCCCAACTAATCCTTCAACAATGCTCACATTTTAATCAAAGTTTCTAATACTAAAAATGATATGATTTTTAAAGTTTTTTCTCTTTCATAATAATGATTTGAATTGTATAATTGTATTATGATCACTCTTTTGGCACAGTTTGATTTATCTCAAAAATATTTTTGCATCAGTCCTGGAATTTCTCTAAGCCTTCTTAGTCATCATTCATTTGCCTGTACATGTCAAAAGATCTCTCTTCTTCAGTATCTTGTACAAATACCTTTATGAATTATTTTATTGAAGTATAATATATATACAGAAAAGTACAAATTTCTTTTTTTTTAAATAAATTTATTTATTTATTTTTGGCTGCCTTGGGTCTTCACTGCTGAGCGTGGGCTTTCTCTAATTGCAGTGAGCGGGGGCTACTCTTTGTTGCTGCACACGAGTTTGTCATTGCAGTGGCTTGTCTTGTTGCAGAGCACCAGCTCTAGGTGCATGGGCTTCAGTAGGTGTTGCACACGGGCTCAGTAGTTGTGGCTCACGGGCTGTAGAGTGCAAGCTCAGTAGTTGTGGCACACAGGCTTAGTTGCTCCACAGCATGTGGGATCATCCTGGACCAGGGCTCAAACCCGTGTCCCCTGCATTGGCAGGTGGATTCTTAACCACTATGCCACCAGGAAAGTCCAAAAAGTACAGAATTCTTAAGTGCTCAAAATTCTTGATGAATATTTTACTCAATGAATGTACCCATGTCATCTCCACTTAGATCAAGAAATAAAGCACTACTAGCACCTAAGAAATCCCCACCTTGTACCCTTCCTAGTTTCTCTTCCTGCTTTCTAAATGGAGTTACTCCTCTGGCTTTTAACCCAATAAATTAGTTTTGCCTTTTCTGAGTGTCATATAAATGTTACCCTACAACATATACTTCTTGCTTCTGGCTTCTTTCATTTAACATAATGCATGTTGTTGCATCTGTCATTGGTTTGTGTCTTTTTGTTGCCACGTAGTATTCCATTGTATGAATATATCTCAATTTATTTTTCCATTTTACTGTTGATGGACATTTGGATTGTTTCTAGTTTCTGAATATTGCAAATAATGCTGCTGTAAACATTGTAAATGTCTTTTGGTGCACACATGTACACATTTTATTGGCTACATGTGCAGGGGTGAAATTATATAAAGAAATGTGATGCTAATGGTTTCTCTGAAGATTCTTTTGGATTTTATAAATATGCATCATATTATCTTTGAATAATGTGATAGTCTTATCATTTTTTCTTCATTCTAATATTTATGCCTATTTTATGTTTTTTCTTGGCTTGCTGCTCTGGCTTCAGAAAAATAATGAATAACAGAGGTGACAGTGGGCATACTTGCCACATTCTCAATCTCAGGGAAAAGCTTTCCGTATCTCAAATTAACTATGATGTTTGCAGTAGGTATTTTGTAACTATCATTTATCAAGTTAATGAAGTTCCCTTCTATACCTAATTTGTTAAGAGGTGGTTGTTTTATCTTTATATCATGAGTAATTGTTGAATTTTTTAAATTGTTGATGCTTTTTCTGTATACATTGAATTGACCATATAATGGATATCCTTTATTCCATTAACATCATGAATTACATTGATTGATTTTTAAATATCAATATTAAACCAACATTGCATTCTTTTTTTTCTTTTTTTTGGCTGCATTGGGTCTTCTTTGCTGTGCATGGGCTTTCTCTAGTTGCATCGAGTGGGGGTACTCTTCATCACGGTGTGTGGTCTTCTCATTGTGGTGGCTTCTCTTGTTGCTGAGCACGGGCTCTAGTTGCACGGACTTCAGTAGTTGTGACATGCAGGCTTCAGTAGTTGTGGCATGCAGGCTCAGTAGTTGTGACACGTGGGCTTAGTTGCTCTGTGATATGTGGGATCCTCCCAGACCAGGGATCAAACTCGTGTCCCCTGCATTGGCAGGCAGATTCTTAACGACTGTGCCACCAGGGAAGTCCAACATTGCATTCTTGGAATAAACTCAACTTGGTTGTGATATATTATCCTATTGGTTGTGATGTATTATCCTATTATGAATCACTGGATTAAATTTGCTAATACTTTGTTTAGGAATTTTGCATCTGTCATGAAAGAGAGCCTGTGATGTTCCTTTCTTGTGTCGTCCCCATGAAGTTTTAGCACCAAATTATGTTTGTCTCATTAAATAAGTTGGCCATGTGCTCTACAGCCCACGAGCCACAGCTACTGAGCCCACATGCCACAACTATTAAAGTCCGCACACCCTAGGGCCCACATGCCACAACTACTGAGCCTGTGTGTTGCAACTGCTGAAGCCCACGTGTGTAGAGCCTGTGCTTCACAACAAGAGAAGCCACTGCAATAAGAAGCCTGTACACAACAAAGAGTAGCCCCCACTCGCCGCAACTAGAGAAAGTCCACATGCAGCAATGAAGACCCAACTCAGCCAAAAAAATAAAATAAAAATAAATAAGTTGGCAAGTGTCCCTTTTTAGTCCATTCTCTTGAAGATTTAATTAAGATTGGTGTTCTTTCTTCTTTAATTGTTTGGTAGAATTCACCAGCAAAGTCATCAGGTCTAGATGGGGTTTTGTATATGGCAGAGGGAGGTTTTAAATTAGAGTTTAAATATTTAAATAAATATGGAACTATTCATACTTTCTACTTCTTTTTGCATCGATTTTAGTAAGCTATGTTTTCTAGGAATTTGCCAATTCATTAAAATTTCAAACGAGTTAATGTAACAGTGTTTGTAATATCTTATTATCTTTCTCATGTCTGTAGGGCATATAGTCATATCTCTTTTTTATTTCTTATCATAGAGATTCATGCCTTCTTTTTTACTTTTTTCTTGACCTACCTCATCAGTGGCAAATCAATTTTATTAGTCCAGTGATACTCAGGATCCTTTACACTCTTAAAAATTATTGAGGACCTTAAGGAACTTTTGCATTATCTATATGTATCAATATTTATCATATTAGAAATTTAAATTGTGACAATTTAAAGATATTTATTTATTAATTCATTAAAAACCCATTACATTTTAACGAGTAACATCATTTTATAAAAAGATCTGTTTAAATGAAAATAGCAATATTTTTTAGAACAAAAATTTATTGACAAGAATGACATTGTTTCAGATTTCAAATTTCTTTTAATATCAGATTTAATAGAAGACAGCTGGATTCTCTTATCTACTTTTAGTTTCAATCTGTTGCAATACTATGTGTCATGTAACCACTGGAAAACTTTACTATATACTTGTGAGATAATGAGGATGAAAAAGGAAAATAATATATGATGGTGATGAGGAAGAGGAGTGGGAGAGCAAAGGAGGTAGATAATTTTGACCTTTTTGACCTGTGGACCCCTTGGACTCAGGGACATCCAATAGTCCTGAGACTACATTTCTAGAACCTCTGTATTAGTCTTCATAAAGAACCAACTTTAGTTTTGATTCTCACTGTTATAACTTTGTTTCCTGTTCCATTATAACTTAAGTTCTGCTTTCTATTGTTTCCTTCTTTCTATGAGGTTGAACAAAGTGAAATTGCTGTTTGTAAAGGTAAAAAATTGTTGAATACAGATAATTTCATATGACTCATTCTAACACTTCCTTTAGGTTTAAGTTGGTATTATTTTCCTAACTTCTTAAAATGATTTTCAGACTTTCTTCTTTTCTAATATATACACTTATGGCTGCAAATATGACTCTGAGCACAACTTAAGTTGCACCTTAGTTTTAATATGTTGTGTTTTCATAGTATGAAACAAAATATTCCTTTTAGTTCAAAATAGTTTCCAATATTAAATGTGGTTTCTTCTTAGAACCATAGGTTATTTCGAAGTGTATTACTTAATTTCCAAATACTTAGCAATTTTCTAATTATTTTTTATTGTTGATTTCCTAGCTTAATTCCACTGTAATCAGAGAACATGCTCTATATAGTGTCAATCATTTGCATGTTTTTAGACTCTGTGGCCCAAAATATCCGTTATTGTCACCGTTCCATGTGCACTAAAAAAAACTAATTATATTTTTGAATCTGTCAAATATTTTAGCAGCTACTTTATCTCCATATAAATTTTACAGCACAGTATCATTGCCCCGCTCTTGCAGTCAACAGGGTAGATTCATTCCTCAGAAGTTTCATCATTCTGAGCTTTCTTTTCTCAGTAAGATTGCTTTATTATTACCATTTCTGTCTCTCCCATATAATGCTATATGCCCCTGTGTATTCTAATCCCTTACACAGAACTAGTTACCCGTAAGTAACATATTTTACTTTTTCCCCAACAACTTTGAGATATAACTTATAACAAAGACTACACTAATAGCCATTTCATGAAAAATTCATGAAAATTATTAAAGAAATATTTCCTAGAATCAGAAACTCACAGTGGTTAGCGAAACCATTCTTCCAAGAACTCTTCTGATGCTGAAAAACCTCTGCAGCTTTTCTGTTAGTAAGTAGTAGGGGCATGGCAAATGCTGTCCCACCAAACAGTTATCCAGCCTATAGGACTGCAGCAGTCTCCTTTCCCAGAAAGACCATTGTTTCTGAGGACATCACTGACTGTTAGAAAGCACCTTCTTGGGCTGCAATGATATCTGACTCTCTAAACTTTCTGTCTCTTGGATTAGAAACAATCTAATTCCTCACCTACATGGTAGCCCTTCAAGTCCATGTATCCTTGAAAGTTTTTCTGTAAAGCTCAGCATCACTAGTTCCTTCAATCATTCCTTGTGTTATTCAACGTGGCTATTCCCCTTTGGGAGCACTAAATGGGGAGAACCCCCTAAGAGAGATGCCAGGGCTCACTGTTTACCAACCTGGCTGCACATTAAAATCACCTGAGAAATTTCTCAGAAAATAATGATACCCATATCCCATGCCCAGAGATTTTGATTCAGTTGGTCTGGAGTAGCCAGGCATCAGTATTTTTTAAACACCCAAGTGATTGAAGACTTGATATTTTAAGATGTCATTTCTCTCTAAATTGATCTATACATTCAAATGCAACTTCAATCAAAATCTTAGCAGACATTTTTTTTTTAGAAATTGACAAGTTGATTCCAAAATTCGTATGGAAGCGCAGAGAATCTAGAATAGCCAAAACAATTTTGAAAAAAAAAAGAACAAAGTTGGAGGACTTACACTACATGACTTAAAGACTTAAAGATATTGGTGTCAAAATAGCCAAGTAGTTCAATGGAATAGAATAGAGAATTCAGAAATAGATCTACACATATATGGTTCATAGATTTTCAACAAAGCAATTCAGTGAAGAAAGTATAGTGTTTTGTTTTTTTAAACAAATTGTGTTGGAACAGTGGGATATTTATATGCAAAAACAAATGAACTTCACATCTCTTATCATATAAAAACATTAACTCAAAATGGATCATGGACCAAAATACAAAACCTAAAACTGTGAAACTTTTATAAGTAAATACAGAAAAAAATCTTGGTGACTTTGGGTTAGGCAAAGATTCCTTAGATGTCACAACCAAAAGTGTCATCCATTTTAAAGTTTTGATAAATTATACTTCATCAAATTAAGAACTACTCTTCGAAGGACACTGTGAAGAGAATGAAAAGACAAGCCACAGACCGGGAGAAAATATTTGCAAATCACATATCAGATAAAGGCCTTGTATACAGAATACATAAAAAACTCTTAATGCTCAATAAGAACACACTTACAAAAATATGGACAAAAGATATGAACAGACATTTCACCAAAGAAGATATTCAGATGGGAAATAAGCACATGAAAAGATTCTCAAAATCATTAATCATTAGGGAAATGCAAATTAAAACCACAGCGATATGCCTATATGTCCACTGGAATGTTTAAAATACAAAAGGCTAACCAGGGGCTTCCCTGGTGGCGCACTGGTTGAGAGTCCGCCTGCCGATGCAGGGGACCCGGGTTCGTGCCCTGGTCCGGGAAGATCCCACATGCCGCGGAGCGGCTGGTCCCGTGAGCCATGGCCGCTGGGCTTGCGCGTCCGGAGCCTGTGCTCCTCAACGTGAGAGGCCACAACAGTGAGAGGCCCGCGTACCGCAAAAAAAAAAAAAAAAGGCTAACCATACCAAAAGCCAGAGAGGAAACTGGGACTCTCATACAGTGCTGGTGGGCATGCAAAATGGTACAGCCATTTTGGAAAACAGTTTGGCAGCTTCTTAAAAAGTTAAGCCATATGCCTACCTAGGAATTTACACTCAAATCCTGGGAATTAACCCAAGATAAATGAAAACATACATCCACACAAAGGCTTGAACATAAATGTTTATAGCCGCTTCATTTGTAGTAACTAAAAATTAGAAACAACCCAAATGTCCATCAACAGACAAATGGATAAATATATTACATGTATGTACAATGCAATAATAGCAATAAAAAGAATGAAATACTGATACAAACAACATGAATGAATTTCAAAATAATTATGTTGAGTGAAAAAATCCAGGCAGAAAGAATATATACTTTATCATCCCATTTATATAAAATTCTGGAGAACCCAAACTAATTTATGGTGATAGGAAACAGATTACTTGTTGCCTGGGGATGAGGTAAAGATGGGACAGAGGATAGTATTATAAAGACATGCAAGGAAACTTTGGGGGGTGATCCATATGCTCATTATCTTGATTGTGGTGATGGTTTCACAGGTGTATTCATATGTTAAAGCTTATATAGACATTTTAAACATATGCAGTTTATTGTATGCCAATTATACCTCACTAAAGCTCTTGTTTTTCTTTAACATTCCTACCTTGGAATGCAGAAGTACCAGAGTAAGAAACAACTCTATATGATCTCACTATCAAAAAGTTAATATTTGGGCATATGTACTTCCAGCCTAATTTCTTTATAAGTATACTTTAAAAAACATACCCAAAATAAAATTGTATATGCATTTAAAAAAAAATTTCCAAGATGTGCAGGCAGGGATGAGAATCACTGCTTTAGCTGCTGGTTTCTCACATCTCTTAAGAGCAGAGAATGCTAATCTTTTGGGTTAGCTGGGAACTGCTTTGGCAGAACTGTCTGCCCTGTGCTGAACTTCCACTCATTCATTACAAAGGTATTTACTGACTCCCTGCCACACAGTATGCACTGTGCCAGGTGCTGGGATACTGCTTCAAACAAGAAGGACAACTTTCCTGGCCTCTTAGAGCAAAGGGTGGCTGGAGGTTCTGTCCCCATTCATAGTAGTTCTACCCAAATATCTGATGGGAAGCCTGGCCCTGATATAACTGAAAGATTTATGACTCTTCAGACTGCTCATTCCTGGTGAAGGAGTGATCCTAGGAGAAACACAAACATAGCCATACCCTTCCTACCAGAGAGGAGTTAATGTTGTGAGGGGTTTCTCATGCAGATTTATGCATGAGAAATGTGCCCCCAGTTTGAGCCAGAAATGTTAACCAGGAAGGACACTGCCAGCACCACATGCTTTCGTTTTGGCTCCTGGTATGAGACTTGATCCAGATTCTGGAATAATCCTGGACTTTCTTGGAAGAGATTGAATCCACATCTTTGAAACAATGTCACATGGACACCTGAGGCATGTGACAGGCCAAATTAATGACCTAATGCATTTTGCTGGAGGAGAAACGGGACACCTGACAAACCTTTTACCAAGCCCTTCAAGGCCCTAGTTCAGCTCACACCCCGCAGCCTTACAACAGGGAAGGACTCTCTGCCCTGCCTGGGTCCGGGTGTGTTTGCTAGCAGAACATTCTCCTTCATAAGCTGCGTCCTGCGGCTTCTCCCTCCAGCCCCTGTACTTGGCCCCACTGTCCTCAAACTCAAACTCCTCCCACCTCAAAAAACATTTACACACCCTTCCCAACTCCTTATCCTTCAGGTTTCAGCTGAAGCCGCTGTTTCCTCAGAAAAGCCTTCCCTATCCTTCCCAACCATGGTAGTTTCCCTGTTCAATAATTGGGATTTATGTAGTCCTATTTTAAATATCTACCTCCTATAAAATTCTTGTGGAAAGGGACTATATCTGTCTTATTTACCATTATATCATCCTTGTCTAACAAACGCCCAACACTTAGTTCTTCCCAAACGTATTTGTTGAATGGATGAGATGCCTTAGTCTAGTTCAGTACTCCTTTCTAGCTATGCAGCTCTTTCGATTTTCCATTTTTTACTTACCATGTCCCACACCCTACCCCACCCCAACTTGAGCCCCAAGAGAAATCTGGGCTAGGAGAGGAATCTTGACAAATGTAGCGCTGGAATCAGGGAAACCATGCCCTTCTGGTGACTCAACCTTTGTTTCTGGCCCAAACTTTTCCTCCAGGCTCTTCTATTAGGACAGAGTTTCTCTCTGAGAGGCCTCTTGGTCCTTCCCCTAAATACATGAGTCCCTTCCCCAGCACACATTCTCCATCAGTGGAGTCAAAGTTGTAAAGAGGCCATTTCTGGAGGCTGTTAGTGTAGTGTTTGTGGCTTTCTTCACTTTCCAGCCCATTTATAAACTTCGAATCCACACTCTTCTTTTTAACCACTTACTAAATCTCCTGATTGCCTGGTTGTTGATAATTCAAAATCACTTAAGTCTGAAAACCTTAAATATTCTTCAAAACTCAGTTGGCACTTTGGTCTTCTAGGATCACCCAGGTAGCTTTGTCAGAGGCTGTAAAGTCTGTGCAGAGATATTACT
Organism: Phocoena phocoena; assembly: GCF_963924675.1. Lineage (NCBI taxonomy): Eukaryota > Metazoa > Chordata > Mammalia > Artiodactyla > Phocoenidae > Phocoena > Phocoena phocoena. The sequence goes on from NC_089232.1 coordinate 36,870,783, forward strand.
GCTGCCCCTCTGGAAGGCAGACCATACCCATGTGTTCAGAGTCAGAGGTCAGGAAGGCATCACCCTTGGAATCACAGACTGGCCCCTGGCTTGCCCTGCAAATCCTATTATTAAATAACTATTTTTATACTTTTGGCAGGAAAATAATTTTCGTGTTATTCCTCTATAACAGAGCTGATAGGATTAATGCTTATTACCTGGAGCCAAATATTAAATAATTCCCAGGGTTACTGCTTAATATGTATGGGGTTTCCTTTTAGGATGATGAAAATGGTTTGGAACTCAGTACAGGTTTATGTTATATGAATTTTACCTCAATAAAAAAATAACAAGAATTCTCAGGAACATAGAATTTCTTGCACAAGAAAAGTCTAGGAATTTCAGTCGGTCATCACTGAGGTCACAGAATTCCCTGGAGATGTGACCATCTGGGTCCCCTTCCCCCCACCACATCTTCCCCTGTAGTATTTGAAGCCAGCTGGATTTAATCTACTACAAAGATTCCGTTTAAAAAAACAACTTCGAGCAGCAAATTGTTGGCACAGAGGAATAGCCATAATGGAAGCAAACAAAAATAACTCCTGACTGATCTCTGAATATATCCTTTATAAGAATATTTTCTATATAACTTCATTAATCCAAATACATTTTTGGTGTCACACTTCAGAATATATGAGATGGATTTTGGTTTCATGAAGTTTTAGTCACACTAAATTAACAATATGTGCATTTTGGATGGATTTCAAGAGCTATACTATTCTCACTACAAATGAATCCACTTAGTCAACAAATAATTTTTGAGAACCTTCTAGGTGTCAGTCAGGGTATTAGGTACTAGGAATACAGAGATGAATAAGGCATACACCTACTCAAAAATTTATGGTCAAATAATCACATTATTTATATAGATGATCATGTTTCAAATATAGAAAGCTATTACAGAGGACAAAGATGAGCTTCAGGGCATCAAGAGTCATTGTCATGGTCACTGCTGTATCCCCAGAACACATAATGGGTCTGGCACATCAAAGAAACTCATCAAATATTTTTTGATAAGTGGACAAAGCTTTCCACACTTACACACTATTTTCACTGTTTTATGTGGTTCTTACATAGTCCAGGATGACTCAAACCAGAAATGACTAATTTATTGGCTATAATCTGAAAAGTGTAATTAATGCATTCTTTCTCACCATTCTCAGTGTGCAAATATCATTTTCATGTCAAATCTTCAGATTGTCTGCTTTTAATTCATTTATCCTGCTCACATAAGTGGGCTGAGGGCCACAAGAAAACCCCTACAGTAAAAAAGCATCCATCCTCCTCTGCAACCTCTTTACTCCCCTCAGTCTGTCTCTGAAGATTCTGAGGTCCACACCAGTCTCTATTCTCTACCCGCGCACTTGGACTTAGTGGTTTAGTTTTGGGCTGATTGCCCCGATTTGGTTCATAATGCTCCCATTTCAGGCAACTTGCATCTCAAGCCTGCCCTGAACCTTGGCCAGAAAGAGGTGGCGACCTTGCAATGGTCCTGAAGAACCAAGTTAAGACTTTTACTAATATCCCTATTTATTGATGCATGTGTTTTTTAAAAAAGGTTATTATTGCCCAGGACTTAGCAACTAGGGCCCAGTCCAAAACAAAATGAGTCTATACTATACATTGTAAGACAGCTATCAACAATGGGGACAACACCCCTTTTCCAAGATTCCTAAAACAGACCAAAACCAACTGATTTATCCTGGATCGTTGCCTTACCCACCCATCCCACACTTGGACTATGTATTAAAAAGAGACTAGAAGGAGGAAGAATATCAGGCTTGTGGGTCATCTTCCCTTGGGGGAGAGCTGGGGTGGCACCTCCCACTTCAAGGATTCCTACAGTGGGAAGGCCTTGCCTCTGAAGAACTCACACATGCACCCTACAAGGTGGGCAGAATTGGACTGTCACACAGAAGGCATCTTCAGAACCACAGTGTTAACCAGAGAGAAGCAACAACCCACTGAGAGAGGAAGAGATCCTTGTCCCAGTCACTTGCCTGTCCTGCCCAACACTGCGAAGTTCAACTTTGGAAGAGGGAAGGAGGAGACATCTCAGAACTAGGCTCTTTAATAATCAGGGCCCCAGCTCAGTTCTGCCCTGGGAGAAGGGGAAATGAGATTTCAATTGACAATGAGACTAAAGTCTTTAAATAGACAGAGTTTTAATGATCAAAATGGGTAGCTGTGGAATCTGACAGCTAGGAATCTTAACTTCCCTAGAACTTCTATAAGCTGTTAGGAGTAGGAAGGGGAGATTCCATAGAGCTCTGTTGAAAGTAAGGACTGGAAAAAAATAAATCCTTTTCCTGTCTAAATCTTCTAAGTTGAGACATAATCAAGCCCTCCTGGAACAGAGTTGTAGTAGTTGATATGTAATAATGGATATTAGCTTCAACGCTGGCTGGCACATCAAACTCTCAAGCAGGACCACCTTCATGGGTACAGCCTCCCAGGGGCTCCATGCTCAGTGTTTAATGTTCTGTGGTCACCATCTTGAAGTTCTTCGTACTTTTATCTTCAAATTTGTGTTTTGTAAATGCAGTCTGATGGGGCAGTGAAACGTGTGTGGGGATTGGAGCCTCAGCTCGTGCACAGTCCCACCTCCCACCACCTCTCTGGATGGGTTCTCCACTGCCCACTACCCTGTTCTCTGATTCCCAGAGACCCACCCAGCCTGCCCCCTCACTGCTTCAACCCAGTAGTGGCTGTTGCCCTTTCCCCCCTGTGGGAACCTGGGGGTGGGCATAGGGGGGTTGGGGTCAGGCAGGCATGGGAAGTGCCATCCCTACCCTGGGCTGATAGCACCACAGCATGTTGATCAGGGACTTGGCAGAATGAGCCTCTAGCCCACCCATGATCCAAGAATGTAGTGAATCCAGGGGTCTCTTGTCCACTGTGGGTTGGGGCAGTAGCCTGGGGGGAAGGGGAGACTTCCTCAACCCTGACCAGGAAGCAGTACATTGGTCTAGTGGCTAGTGGTGGGGATTGGACCCAGCAGTTGGTGGGTCACATGGGGCCACCTCTCCACTGCTTGAGAGGTTCTACATTCACCACAAGAGGATCCCCATGCCTGAGGGAGCACTACATTCAATAGCAAATTTAGGGACTTCCCTGGTGGTCCAGTGGTTAAGACTCTGCGCCTCCAATGCAGGGAGCCCAGGTTTGATCCCTGATTGGGGAACTAAGATCCCACATGCCGCGGAGTGCGGCCAAAAAGTAAAAACAAAAAAGAAAGAAAGAACCTCATTAGATAGCAAATTTAAAACTCTGTGACATGTTGAGAGAGAGAAAGTAGAAGAAAGGAAAAAGATTTATATTTTGGTCCCTTTAACAAAACACGTTTCCTGCTTTTTGAACAAAGAGCCCTATATTTTCATTTTGTCCCAGGCCCTGCAATTTTGTAGCTGGTCCTGCTCTCATGTCTCCTTTCCCCAGGGAAGGATTAATTTCCTATTTCTGTGTATCCTGCACCTGACCCGCAACACCTGAAGATGTGACAATGCTTTCTAGCCAGCTTGCTACCTCCACACAGAAGCAGATATAAGTTCAGAGGCCTGAAGCTTGTATGATATAGGGGGCAATCCTTTAAAAAATTATAAATACAGAATTACTACATCCCTTCCTAGGACCTTGGAGGAGGCCTGTGCAAGGGAGGAGTCCTGAAACACATGCTTCATTAGCTTTACGATCGCTCCACCCTGCATTCATAGCATGCCCTCTACCCACTCATGGTTCTGCTTTAAGAATCTAGAGGTTTCTTGAAAATTACAGAAACTCTTTTGCTTACCCTGAAACCCACAAATCACAAGCTAAGCAGTCATATTTTTTTTGACAGGGGAAAGAATGAACTTCTGTTGAGGCCCCATGACTGCAGTATTTTTCTTCCACTCTGCTTTTCTGACACACAGGGGTCACTGTGGCCTCCTTGGGAGGCCTTTTGTGCTGAACTATTCCTAGACTCCTTTCTTTATGGAAACTCTTGTCAATTAAATGATGCTGGGATGCTGAGTTCTGCTTATATTTATATTCTACAAGGAAGAAAAAAACTCCTCTTCCTTCAAGTATTGCAGTCTCTCCTTAATCGATTTTATCCCTATTTGAGAAGCTACATGGTTGTACAAAAACTGAAAGCACAAATAAATGTAATAATCCCTTTAAAAAATAATAGAGATTAAAAAGATTATATGGAAATATAATACAATATACTTTACACACACACATATATCTAAAATAACTGAAATAAGAACATCCTAGGTCTTCCCTGGCGGTTCAGTGGTTAAGAATCCGCCTGCCAATGCAGGGGACACAGACAGATTCAAGCCCTGATCCGGGAAGATCCCACATACCACAGAACAACTAAGCCCGTGTGCCACAACTACTGAGCCTGTGCTCTAGAGCCCGCGAGCCACAACTACTGAGCCTGTGTGCCACAACTACTGAAGCCTGCACACATAGAGCCCGTGCTCTGCAAGAAGAGAAGCCACTGCAACGAGAAGTCAGAGCACCGCAACAGAGAGTAGCCCCTGCTCACCGCAACTAGAGAAAGCCTGCGCGCAGTAATGAAGACTCAACACAGCCAAAAATGAATTAATTAATTAATTAAAAAAAGAAAAGAAAAAGAACATCCTTTATCTTTATAAAATTCTGTTGGAGACTCACTCCCTCCCCGACAACCAGTTGTTTGTTCCTGTTGACTTTTCCTAGAAAGGTAAAACACAATAAAAGCTGCAGCTGCTATCTTGGGATAAGTCAAGGGAGAACAAAATTTTGCTGCATTGTGGGAAAATGTTATCCATGCTAGTCATCTAACCTGACAAAATTCACCAGATAATTGCCTTTCATTTCACATTATATAGCACAAATTGTTGCCTAACTCTATAACGAAATGGCCGAGCATAGATGGTTGGAGATTAGTTTGTTGGTTCTATCAATGACAGAATTTTCTGGCAAACAGTTTCACCTACTGTTGGGAAATACAATTTATTAGGTTAGTTTAAAAAAGAAAACTTTATCTCAGGTTGGTTGAAATTGCTCTTACTTGCAAAGTTCCTTTGTGAAGGAAGTGGTCTCAATGAATTAAGGAATTTTGTGCTACCTTTTATTATAGTAGCAAACAACCCCCTTATCGCAGAGCCTTGATCACAACAAATATTTATTTCTTGCTCACTCTACCTGCAGAATCCAGGTCAACAAGAGGGTCTGTTCATCATGGTGACTTAGGGACCAAATCTCAACATGTGCTTCTGTGATCACTACAGTAAGAGAGAAGAGAAACATGTGAATAATGCACTGGCTCTCAAAGGGTTTTCCTGTGACACATATCCTTTATACTCACATTGCACTAGCCAGTGTAAATTACCTGTCTATATCTAGTGTCAAAAGGCAGGGAAATACAATCCTATCATGTCTCTGGAAGAACAACTGGAATATATAGAACAGCCCTAATGGCTAATCCCCTTTTGGTCACCAAATATTTAACTCACTCCATTTCTGACATGCAAAATATACTCATCCGCTCCCTAAGGAAGAAAGCCTCAAAATCCCATGCAATCTGAGACCTCTGGGTAAGATATGTCAGTTTCAAATCATGATGCTGCTTCTACCTGTACCTGTGAAATTAAAAACAAAAACAAAAAAACAAAACAAAAAAAACCCCAAATACCTATGTCCTCCCATCCAGTATATAATGGTAGTACAGGAACAAGATAATTGTAATAAATACTCTCCTTGGGGAAAATGGCAAATACACAGCAAATAGGGGTCTGTAGGAATTCTGAAATCCTGCTGCGGAGAACTTCCGAGGGCCCCCTACCTGTGGTTACTTGATTAAGAAATGTTATCTGATTAAGCCTTGATTTTGAGAAGCTCCTTTTGCTCACTGTTCTTTGTGGTACCTGGCTATGCCTTCTGGAAGATTCTTCCTTTTTCATTTTCCTCTGTGGCTGAATCTGAGACAGACATTGAGGAACATGCCTCTTTCAGGACTGAGCAGCGTTCTCAGCCCGGTTTCTCATGGTGGACAATGAGAAGCCCAACATTTGTTTTAAATCTCAAAAAGTTACAGTCTCTTTTGGTCTAGGTGGGTGGCTCAAATACAGCTCTCTTAAAAATTTAGTAGAGTTTTTAATCTGTTTGATTCTTGTCTGCTCCACTTGCCAGTGACCATGCTATAGTTCTTTTTTTTTTTTTATAGTTCTTTTTGAGATATGGTTCTACGATGCTTTTTATGCTTCCTTGTTGCCATCTCTCTCTCTCTCTTAATTGTAAATGTGTGTACTTTGAGCTTACTAGACTTTGCTGAGAGAATCACACTTCATCTCTTTTCCCTGAGCCATTTTGACCAATTGAAAAGATTTGCTGGGTGCCTGTCTTTTAATCGGGCCTTTTACTCTGAGACACCTTATCAAATTCAGAGGTTTGGTTATCTTCTGAGAGTATGAAAACACAGGCCAGAAATTCCTGAACAGGAGCAAGGAGTTAATTCTTTAGGCCAATGATTCTCAAAATGTGGTTTCTAACCAGCAAAATCAACTCCCTGGGAACCTGTTAGAAATGCAAATTATCAGACCCCACCCTTGACCTGCTGACAAAAACAGAACCTCTGGGTGTTAAACCCAGCAAATGGTGGAGACTTCATCAGCCTGGATACCCTGAGTTAGGACATGGAGCTGATTCCCTCAGGCAACCTACAATGTAGCATGAGTGAAAAATAAACTCTGTTGTTTTAAGGCACTGAAATATGTATGTTTGTTGCCATAGCATAATCTACACTGATACAGTATAGGTATTGATGCAGAAATTGGTACCTGGAGTGAGGTGCTGTCATAATAAAAAAAAAAAAAACTAAAGTTAGTATATATAACAAAAATAAATCTAAAATTGGTAATATACAATTTTTATATAATATATATAATTTCTTTCTATATATATAAAATTTGGAACTTATCTTTTCCTCTATGTGCTGAACTAGGCACAAAACAGTCCACACGATACTACCCCCAACACTTAGCACACGTATGTATCCAGTTAGGTTTCATACCCATCCTGCTGTAACTAACTGATGTATAGACCCCCTGCAAGAGACTTTGGGGTGAGCATAGTAGTAGTAAGTACACTAGAGAATGTTCTTGACTATATGGTCTTAGGCACATCACTTGACTTCTCTGTCTGAATTTTCTTTCCTGAAATTCTATTACAGACCAAACCTTTATGTACTGCATAAGTGTTTGCTAAGTGTCCTCACATTGTTTTCCTTCCTTTAATCCACAGAAACCTTAGAGAGGACACTGTTAGTATTCCTGTTTTAGATGAGGAAACCAGAACTCAAAGAGATTAAATGACTTGCCTAATATTTCCCAGCTAATGACCGAAGTCAGGGTTCCCAATTTTATTTCCCTGTGTGTTCTATTCCCACCGTGGCTGCTGCTTGTTTCAGGGTAAACATTTTTAAGTTCTACAGAAAATGTATATTTGTATCATTTTTTATCGTAAACCAAATTGTCACAGAGTGATGGTAATCCATGACAAGAATTTTGTCATCTGATTTACATAATTCTCCATTATTAAAGAACTAACAGACCCTGAAATGAGGCTGTGTTCTCCTTAAATTGTTGCAGTAACAAGGCAGCATGCAACAATTCAGAGAATATATAATTTGTACAAGTGCTTCTTCTATCATTCCAACCAAATAGAGTCAAATAAACTTATTTTAAAAAGAATTTCTCCTATCCTCAGGAGAAATATGAGCAAAACTAGTTTTGAGCTGTTAAATGTTTAGGACAAATCAATAACATTCTGAATTCCAATTCTTTGATGCAGAATATGACTCACGGCCAAATTAGGAAGAAAAATTTCCCCCACTTGAGGTTCATGTTACAACTAAGAGATTATCTCTTCCTCATTAAGTTAACATAATTGAAAATATCTTTCAGTTAAATACTTATGTCTTTTATCTGAGGTTTTACTGTTTTCAGAGGAAATGGAATGAGAATTACCTGGTTTATGACCTAAGTCAGTGCATAGGAAACATTTTTCCAAGGGAGATTCTCAAAGGAGGGGTGGGCTGTTTTGCTCTTAAATTCCTAGTTTTCTAGATAGTGAGTGTGTAGACAAATTACATTTTCTCTGTTGTGTATGTCTTGGGTTTCACTAATAGAGATTAGTATTTTTTGCACTGTTTTTTAAATGTCAGTTACTTAAAATAAATTGAAAACATTTGTTAAAGCCAAGACTAGGATGTTGGCTTTTCAAACAACCTATTGGAATTTCAAAGCTTTTGCCTGTGAGATGCTGTTGGCAAGAACAATTTCATGAAGTCAGAAAGAAAATTTTAAACATTATGTTGGCATGGATACACATATTTGGAAATTTGCTCACTAAGATCAACTTTTGTTGTTTTTATTTTAGTTACTCATCTCTTGAATATTTTCTCTTCCTGATTCATTTTCCCAATTGTAGCAGAGTCTTCCAGATGTGCATCTAAATACTGCCCCACCCCCTTCTCCCACTATAATAAAATACACATGGCTGGACAGCTATTTTGCATGTCCTTGCTTTTCTTGCCTTTAGATGTGGTCATGTGATAAATTTACTTAAATGGAATTTGAGTAGTCTTGGCTTGTAAATACCTTCCACAGTGCTTCTCCAGGATGGTAGCCCACCTCTCTGAGATGGCTCTCAATGATTCTTGACTCCTGGTGTTTATGTCCCTATGTAATCCTCTCCTCCACTGAATATGGCTTACCTATATATTGCAGAAATGACAGAATGTGATTTCCAAGTCTAGGTCATAAAAGATATTGTGACTTTCATCTGGACCTTTTAGATCACTTTCTCTGAGGGAAGCCAGCTGCCACAGGCTGGCAGGACAGCTGAGGACATTTCAAATAGCCCTATAGAGAGAGGCCTGTGTGACAAGGAACTGAGGCCACCTGCCCACAACCAGCATTAACTGAGCCACATTGAAAGCCCTAGTTGACTGTAGCTGATATCTGACTGTTAATTTATGAAAGACATTGAGTCAGAACCATTACAACAGATATCTGACTGTAAACTTACGAAAAACCTTAAGTGAGAACCATTCACCTAAGCCACTTCCAAATTTCTGACCTGCAGAAACTATGAGATAGGAAATATTAAAGTGTTGATTTAAGCTTCTGAGTTTGTTATGCAGCAATAGATGACTGATACATCAAGTCAGCTGGATGGCAATGCTCATGACAATCTTAGAAGCCACAAGAAGGGTTCAGAGCTGTAATCAGCTCAGGTTCCTGGATGACCTTGTAGGGGAGAGCCTTCTCCTCTAGTTTCTCAACTCCCTACATCAACCTGGACTGAGAGAGAAAGAAACTTCTTTAGAGCCATTACATTTTGTGGTCTAAATTTTACAATAGTTCAGCCTGTCCTAACTAATACACCAACTTTGTATTCTATTTCTTTCTTACTTTAACCCTCATGTATATATGAGGATATTATTCCTCTGAGCAAGGATTACTATTGGAATAGCTCTTTAAACACTATCAAAAACATTGTTTAAAAGGCATGTGATTAAATATTCAAAGCACATTTTCCACCTGCAAGTTCTATTTTATTTGACTAGCACAGTTGCAGGTGATACTGTAGTACCCGCCGACTCCTGTGAGAGGTGGCTTGTAATAGTTTACAGCTAGCCCTCTTCTCCAGACAATTTCCATCAACCAATGGGAACCAACTCATTCAGGAAATTATGCCCTCTCCATAGATGATCCATACCAATGATCAAATAAGATGATGGTGTAAAAGTCCAGCCCTGTTGCCACAAAGGATGACAGGTCTGTGGTGCTGTTTATATCCAGAGCCCTCCCCTATGTAAATTTGGCCAAGGCTATACTTTACCTAATACCAGATCCTTGCCTGGCAGCTCTTTTGCTTCCCTATCATGATCCTTTCCCCACTTTACACGTTTTTCCCAAAGAGTGTTCCCTCAATAAACCATATGCACCCAAATCCCTATCTTAGATTCTGCTTCTGGGGAATTTGATCTAAGACTACCTACTTCCATGAAACTGAACAGGAGAGGTGAGATCGTCTCAGTTATTTACATTACTGATATATTGGATTTAGTGAAGAAAATGTATTCTCAGTCTGTAAAAAGTTAGTAAACAGAAACCTCAATTAAATAGAGTCAGAAGACCAGAAGAGGGAGCTCTCATGCCCTGCGACAGTAGCAGAACCCAACAGGAAGAAGAAAGACTCCTCTTCTTTCCTGGCAAAGACTCAGCCAATGAAAAGCCCTCTGTTTACTATAGCCCTTCCAACTTCTTTTCCCAGCTATAAAAGAGTTCTCCTCTTGCCATGCAGAACTTGCACATAGCTCGCCATGTTTGCAGACCCTGAATTACAATTCTCTGCTCATCCCAAATAAACCTATCTTTGCTGGAGAAATGTCTTGGCAGTCTGTTTGTCTTAGGTCACAAGACAACAAGTTCAAAACCTTGGGAAAGACTTAAAAACAGAAAAACAAGAGAGAAAAATTAAGAAAGCCAAAAGCTGATAATGGTGATAATCTGGAGGTATCAACAAAATTCATAAATTCTAAAATTGATCAAGAAAAAGATGCAACATAAGTCTCCGATATAAGAAATAAAAGAGAAGTTATCACTGTAAGTCCTACAGACATTAAAAGGATAATAAGATAATATTACAAAAATCTGTACCAAAAAATCTGACAACTTAAAGTGGGTAAATTTCTTGGAAAATGCAATTTACCAAAGTCAACACAGATTAAGTGGAAAATACGAATAGACCTATATCTATTAAAGAAATTAAATATATTGTCAAAAACTTGTCATAACAGAGAACTCTAGATCCAGATGGTTTCACTGGTGGATTCTATCAAACAATCATTGAAGAAATAACACTAACCTTACAAAAATTCTTATAGGAAATAGAGAAGAAGGGAATAACTTCCTCCTTGCTTGTGAGACCATCATAACCCTGATCTTAAAACCTGACAAGACATTACAAGAAAAGGAAGTTATCTACCAACACCTTTCATGAACACAGAGTCAGAACACTTGAAAAATTGGTTATTGACTCCGACAATATATAACAGGAATAAAACACCATGACCATCCAAGAAGGGTCTAGCCCAAGAATGCAAGGTTGGTTTAAGACTCAAAAGTCAATCACTATAACCACATTAACAGAATAAAGGAGACAAAAAAAAGTCATTTCCATATATGAATAAAAAACATTTGTCAAAGTGCATCACCCATGTCTTAAAACACCCTTAGCAAACTAGGAATAGGAAGGAATTTCCTCAATTTCATAAAAGGCAGCTACGAAAACATACAACTGATACCACACTTAATGATCATGTTACCAAGTCCAAGCTCATACTGCTCACTGCATGACAGGCCAATAAATTGAGAGAAGAAGTATTGGGGCAAGGAATAGTGACTTTATTTGGAAAGCCAGCAGACCAAGAAGATGGCAGACTAGTGTCCCAGAGAACCATCTTAACCGAGTTAGAATTCAGGCTTTTTTCATACTAAAAGGGTAGAGGGTATGGCTGGTTGTTTAAAACTTCTTGGTGCTGGTCAGACCCCAGAGGGGTTGTGATAAACCTTTGTTCTTGCAGCTGTCCATGTAAGTCTGGTCACAATAGTCCTGTAAACCTGCAGCAAGACATGTTATTCTCTGTTATGCAACTTTTTAATCTCTATATGAATGGCTTTGAGAATGGGATATCATATATATTTCAGGCCATAGGCAACATTCTTTTACACAGGTGCAGAGCCAGCATGACTAAGCACAGGCAACAGAGCACAAAGATTAGTCAGGTTTGTTCTTCTCTGTTACAGTCACACATTGAATGCTTTCCTCCTAAAATTGGGAATAAGAAGTTCCCACCTTTCCAACTTCTATTCAATTGTAATGGAGGTCCTAGCTATTGCAGTAAGGCAAGGAAAAAAAAAAGATTGGGAAGAAAGAAGTAAAACTGTCCCTGCATATATTTTTTAAAATTATGCTTTCCAATTTATTTTACCAGGGTTGTGAGTAAAATAAATGGAATTGTTTAAAAGTTCTTGAGTTCGAATGAACTTTCCCTTTGAGTTAGAGTTTTTAGTTTCTTAGGAGTTATGTGATAGGTTATTCTAATTACAGTTGTATAACTAAACCTAGGCAAAATTGTGAGATAATAGACATTTATTTTAGTGCCTTTCTATCTTTTAGAGCTTTAAGCATATCTTTCATCCATTCTAATACCTCCTTGTGTGTCCTAACCACCTAGCGTCCAGAGGCAGTACACCCTCCTAGTCTCTCTTCAATAATATCGAACTCTTCAAAATCAATTTCTGGGAGAAATAAAGAACAAAGAGAGACAAAATTAAAGCCTTTGAAAGATAATACAGGAAAACATCTTCAAGGCAACAGAGTATAGAAGGACTTCTTAAAGCATAAAACGTCAAACACAGAGAAAAAAGTTGAAATGTAAACTACATTAAAATTAAGGATTTTTGATCATCAAAAGATATCATAGAGTACAAAGACAAGCGACAAACTAGAAGGTATTTGTAGCATGTTACTAAGATCTAACGTGTAGAATATATAAGAGCAGCTACAAATCAGTAAGAAAATGGCAAAATATTCAATAGATAAAAGGGCAAGAGACTTGACCAAATCTTTCACAAAAGAAGAAACTTAAATGGCCCATAAACACATGAAAACATGTTCAACCTAATCAGTTATCAAGAAAACGCAACAGTAATGAGATACCATTTCATACCCATCAGACTGACAAAAATTTAAAAATTGACAATACAGTATGTTGAGCATTTGTATTACTAGGAACTCAGCTGTGCTGGTGAGAGTATAAATGAGCACAAAAACTTTGAAAAACAGTTTGCCATTACCTGATAAAGATGGAACACTTTACAGCCCAGGAATTACACTCCTAGTTATATACCCCAGTAACTCTTCCTCATGTTCATCAAGAGATATACAGAGAGCATTCATGGAAGTATTGTTAGTAACAGCCCTTGTATTAGTCAAGAGCAACAGAACTAATAGGAGATACATATATATATATATGTGTGTGTGTGTGTGTGTGTGTGTGTGTGTATGTATATGTATATACATACACACACACACACACACACACACACAGATGTACTTTAAGTAATTGGCTCATGCCATTGTGGAGGCTTGGCAAGTCCAAAATCTGATGGGGGAGCCAGCATGCTGGAGACTCAGGAAATAGCTGCAATTTGAGTCCAAAGACAGTCTGCGGGCGAACCAGGAAGAGCCAATGTTGCAGATCAAGTGCAATCTGCTGGCAGATTTCCCTCTTGCTCAGAGGAGGTCAGTCTTTTGTTCTATTCAGGCTTTCAACTGATTGAATGAGATCTACTCATATTATGAAGGGCACTCTGCTTTACTCAAAGTCCAGCAATTTAAATTTAAATCTCATCCAAAAACACCCACACAGAAACATCTAAATATCTGGGCACAATGGCCCAGCCAAGTTAACACAGAAAATTAACCATCACAGCCCCAAACTAGAAACAATCTAGATGTCCATCAGTGGTAGATTAGATGAATAAATTATGGCTTACACATACAATAAATACTAAATTACTATTATGGTAAGCAGAATTCTAAGTTGGCCCCCCCCATAATCTCTACCCCTGATGTTATACTCTGTATAATCTCTACTTGAATGCAGACAGAATATATGACTTGCTTCTAAGAAATAGAATATGACAAAGGTCATGGGATGTTCCTCTCTTGATTAGATTATGTTGTATGGCAAGGTAATGGAATATCACCCCCATGATTGCTGGCCTTGGAGAAGCAAGCTGCCATGAGTTCTAAGGCAAGAAAATGAATTCTGTCAACAACCTGAATGAGGTTGAAAGTAGATCCTTCCCCAGTTAAGCCTCCAGATGAGAATGAAGCCTGGCTGACACTTTGACTGCAACCTGTAAGACCCTGAGGAAAGGACCGAGTTAAGTCACACCTAGACTCTTGACCCTGTGGAAACTGAGATAATAAATGATGTTTTAAGCCACTAAACTTATGGCAATTTGTTACACAGCATATAAAGCTATTGCAACTGTACAGAAATAAAAGTCAACAAATTACAGCTATATGTATCAAGATAGATTAATCTTATAAACATAATGTTGAGTCATGAAGAATACAGACAGTATAATTCCATTTGCATGATGTTTGAAAACAGATAAAACCCAACCGATGTGTAATTTAGGAAGGCATATATAAAGGGTAAAATTATAAAGAAAAGCATAGGGAAAAACTCACAGAAGTGGGAGAGTACGTTATGTAGGTTACTTCTGGAAGAGAGTACAGGACCCACACAGAGCTTCTAAAATATTATCAATGTTCTATTTCATAACAGGAGCTCACTTTATAATTACATATACACTTTTCTGTATGTATACTATATGTTTAAAAATGAAGCTAGTATAACATTAAAAACAATTTAGTCTATAAAATATACTAAGAACATTCCTATATTTATGGCCAGCTCCCCTCCAGCCCTCCAGGCCAATTTCCTCTCCTTATGGTGGAGTGATTTGAGGTCAGAAAAACCTAAATTCAAATCTTAATTTTGTCACTTCCTTGCTGTATGATCTTAATGCAGAGCCGAAGATCAATATCCAGACTCCAGACTTTCCAGATGAAAGGGCTATAAGAGAACAATACTTGAAAAATCATTACCTTGTTTAAGGAAAAAATAAATATAAAATCAGCAATTATGAGTTCTAGCTATATACATAAACACTATGTGTATATTTTTAATTAAAACAAATTAGTGATCAACCAACAGTGTAGAGAGACTGGTACTCATATGTTGCCAACAGCATTATAAATTGATACAGTCTTTCAGTGGATTAGGTTTAACCATGTTAGAAAAATGAAATGAGATACTAAAATATTGCCATTCTTTGACTCTGGATTTCTACTTTGGGAAATTTAAGGTTATTTAAGAAAATAATCTCAAAAAGTCAGAATCAAGCCAATGTCAGTAATGTTTAAGGTAGAAATATTTATGAAAACAAAACTTAAAGCAATTCAAATTCCTTATTCATTGTACATTATCAAAGTAGAACGCACTGACAATAAGAATAATGTGATAAATATATGCCTTGTATTGGTATATGGATATTTTATTTTATTTTTCTAATACATCTTTATTGGAGTATAATTGCTTCACAATGCTGTGTTAGTTTCTGTTGTACAACAAAGCGAATCAGCCATATGCATACCCATGTCCCCATATCCCTTCCCTCTTTTTTTTTTTTTAACATCTTTATTGGGGTATAATTGCTTTACAATGGTGTGTTAGTTTCTGCTTTATAACAAAGTGAATCAGTTATACATATACATATGTTCCCATATCTCTTCCCTCTTGCGTCTCCCTCCCTCCCACCCTCCCTATCCCACCCCTCCAGGCGGTCACAAAGCACCAAGCTGATCTCCCTGTGCTATG
Source organism: Phocoena phocoena (assembly GCF_963924675.1). NCBI lineage: Eukaryota > Metazoa > Chordata > Mammalia > Artiodactyla > Phocoenidae > Phocoena > Phocoena phocoena. The sequence goes on from NC_089232.1 coordinate 36,886,321, forward strand.
CGGCTGCTTCCCACTAGCTATCTACCTTACGTTTAGTAGTGTATATATGTCCATGCCTCTCTCTCGCTTTGTCACAGCTCACCCTTCCCCCTCCCCATATCCTCAAGTCCGTTCTCCAGTAGGTCTGTGTCCTCCCACCCTCCCTATCCCAACCCCTCTAGGTGGTCACAAAGCACCGAGCTGATCTCCCCGTGCTGTGCTGCTGCTTCCCACTAGCTATCTATTTTACATTTGGTAGTGTATATATGTCAGTGCTACTCTCTCACTTCGTCCCAGTTTCCCCCTCCCCCACTGTGTCCTCAAGTCCATTCTCTATGTCTACATCTTTATTCCTGCCCTGCCACTAGGTTCATCAGCACCATTTTATTTATTTTTTTTAGATTCCAAGTATATGGATATTTTAAGCAACATCAAATGAACAACCAGAACTAAACATACATTTACATACTGTCTATATGATTTAAAATATCCTCAGAAGCACTGAAAGTATCAGAGATAGTTAAAACAATATAAATAGTTGTGTTAGGTTGATGGGAAAGTTGAAGTGATTATGATTTTTACAATAAGTGGGTAATGTAATCCGAGGAATACATTTAATGATGGAATTTCAGGCAGTGTTATAGACAGATGGTAAAGCTATTTGTGCAGGAGGTGGGGGTGGTAGGGGAAAGGGGGACCTAAAATTTCACCACATGGAAAGTTTCTATAATCAGGGTTTTCTCTGGGTTGTGCAGGCGGTGGCCCTAAAGGGGAGAATCATACAGAAGATTTCTCAAAGGGAAAAAACTGGAAGAACCATACTTAGAAAAGTGTTATTGTAAGTTAATTTCTCTTTAGGGTGTAAACTGTTTTCTTTTCCTTTGGTTCTTTTACTTATTTTTTTCTAAAGCAATTGCAACTTAATAAATTACTTCAGTGTATGAGAGACTCACAGATTTCCAAGGTGAGTCTGAATCCTGTGTGCCTTGGTCTGGCTAATTTGTTTCATTTCAACATTGAGAGATGTCTGAAAAGTGTATCAGTGGAAGAACATAATCAATCATTCATAGACTGGTACTTTATGACAGCCACATAAAGGTGATTCTGTTGTGAGTCTTATCTGAATAAGTAATTTTAGTAAGTTAAGTAGTTTAGTAAATTAAAGCCAAAAAACAGATGAAGTGCCATTCCCAACCACAGGCATAAAAGAAGGCCAAGGAGCCAGAGGAGAGGGTTTCATGGCTATTGCAGCTTTCAAATTAGAGCAGATTAGAAATAAGGAAGAAGGCACCGCCTCCTTGATCTGAATCAATAAAGTATAGGTGTTCTGCTTAGAGAAAAAGTGACTGCAGATAAAAGTGTTATAAATCCAAGAGCTTTATGACTTCAACACTTCTCTCAGTTTCTCCAGTTTTAAAATAAAATGAGAAATAACTCCCTCTCTCTGCCATCCCTCTGTACCTGCACCATTCATACATCTGGAACATATTGTGACTGTAGGTTAGAGAAATCAATGATATTTTTTTTTTCTTCAGAGCACTATGTACAGAAGTTGTCCCTGCCGTCAAGTGGCTTAGTACACTTTAATCAAGAATACCCTCTGTCCCTTAGGAGTCATGTGATTTCTACCCAAGTATTTTTAGAGAGATTTTTAAATCACAAAGAGTGATAAAACAGTGAATGCATTTTTAAACTTAATTTTCCATGGTATTAAAATTGTAAGACATATAAATATATCCCAGAGACAATCAGTTTTTACCTTTAAGCAGCTCACGACTTTAAAAAAAAATGCTTTTAATATCACAAGGTCTATGATGTAATCTCCCTAATAAGATCGCTTAATATCAAGTTGCTCAAATGTGCACATGACCTTTTAAATAGAATTCCATCTCTTAATACCATGAACTGTTAGGATTAAATTTCATACTACATACTACTAACAAAATAATTTTCAAAAAAAACTTATCCTTTTGTTTCCAGATATATCTTGATATATTTTTTCTTAAATTGCAGTATCTACAAAGCCCTTTAGAATCTAAAGTTTAGATAATGTCACAAACTATACAAAGGAATTAGTAAGTCTTTCCAGCAGCTGTTCTTCCATTTCCCTTGGCAGCATCAGGTGGCAGGCACAGTCAGTAGCCAAATCCATTTAATGTTAGGTGTGACTCTGAGAGAACACTGACAACCTTACTGGAGCAGTGGGTCTGATGTTCTGAGGAATGATCAGGTAGCAGAGCCATGTAGAGGCTGCATATACCATCCTTGCACCAAGCTTTATTTGATGTATGGTTTGAAATTTCTTTGGATAACAACTTGCAGGAAGGGAGAGCAGCTCAGGAAAAAAGTCCTAACATTGGACAGATCTAGATTCAAATTCTCGCTCATCACAACATCAACCCCTCCAAGCCCTGTTTACTCATCTGTAACATGAAAATACAAACAATACCAATTCCACAGCGTTGTTTGAGGATGAAAAGGATGTAAATAACCTATCTGGCTTAAAATAGAAGCTCAAGAAATGTTAGTTCCTTTCTTCCCATTTGTCTGGGTCATGCTGGTCTTAATAAATTTTCAGTTCATTTTCTTTTTTATAAATTTATTTATTTGTTTTTGGTTGTGTTGGGTCTTTGTTGCTGTGTGTGGGCTTTCTCTAGTTGCGGCGAGTGGGGGCTACTCTTCACTGTGGTGCGTGGGCTTCTCGTGCAGTGGCTTCTCTTGTTGCAGAGCATGGTTTCTAGGCACGCAAGCTTCAGTAGTTGTGGCACACGGGCTCAGTAGTTGTGGCTCGTGGGCTCTAGAGAAGAGGCTCCGTAGTTGTGGCGCACAGGCTTAGTTGCTCCGCGGCATGTGGGATCTTCCCGGACCAGCTGGAACCCGTGTCCCCTGCATTGGCAGGCAGATTCTTAACCATTGTGCCACCAGGGAAGTCCCTCAGTTCATTTTCAATTATAGCCTTCTTAGATTCTTTACAGTCTAGTTTATGTGATGCAATTGATAGCATTGTGCTCTGTGTCCTTAATGCAAGGACTGAGTATAGAGTTTCCCTGGTGCTGCTTGGTACATTACCCAGACATTCTACAAGTTCATGGTTGTGTCATTGTGGAGAGCATACGATACACAATCCATCAACATTTTTATGTCTTCTTGTACGTTTTTTTTTTTTTGTTAGTTACCACTGCTCTGGGGTTTTGTGCTGATGAACTAAAGCTAATCTCATTAGAATTTTGTAGGTTAAAATAGAAGCCTCATAGCAATAACAGGCTGCATAAAATAGATTGAACAAGACTAGACTTTTAGTGCAGCCTCCTTCCACAGTGAGAAGATGTAGATCAGGCAGGGTATCATAAACTCTGATGTGACCATACCATAATGGTCCTTTGGACCTGTTCCATAATGAAGCCCAGACCTATTTAACAAAAAATTGGTTCTCCCTATAATGCTCAGCAAGTATCATCTACAATTTACATGGCACTTTAATTAAGAAGACCACTACAACGATGAACTGGAATATAGACATTGAAACATAAACTTTCATTCCTCTCCTCCTTCCTTCCTTCCTTCCTTTTCTTCTTCCCCTTCTTCATTTCTTTCTTTACATTTTATCTTTTAACAGAAAGAATAACAGGCTACTGACAAAAACACACATTACAATAAGACAAACTATTAGAGATTGAGGAGGCTAATATCACTGGATATGCAGTCAAGAAATTCCTCTAGGTTTAGCCAAGTGTTAGAGATCAGGACCGAGGCAAGCCCAATCGCTAAAATATGCCTGAAATGTGATGAAAAATTTGTGTGAAGTTCAGCTATTTCATATCATTCAGGTTGCTTTTCTTTTGTTATATTTAACTCTAATATTTTTTATTAAACAATAACTGTTGTGTGATCCAATTTTAATAACATCTTTATCTTCTTTTATATGTATATAGGCATAGAGAGATGTCTAGAATGACATTCACTGAAGGTTAGCAATGGTTAATTTCTGAGTGATAAGAGGGAGTAATTTTTTTGCTTTACTTGTTATACTTTTCTTAATTGCTTGAATTTTCTAAATGAGCATGTATCTTTTTTTAAAAATCAAAATCATTATACTTGAAAAAAAGAAAATCATCGAAAACAAAGATTTTCCGCTTATCCAGCTTTCAGTTAAAAGTGACAAATATGGAATGAGAATTTACATTGTTAAGCTGTTAAATATTAAGAGAAGAAAAGTGTAAATATTGTACTTACCCAGGTGAAACAACAAAATTTAAGATGCCATGTATCAAAGTCAGAAATCACTCAAATTAGACAAGAAAAGGAAAGAAATAAATATTAAGCGTGTGAAATACAAAATACCTTGGTTTTGCTAAGGCCATTTCCTGCTCAATTAAATAAAGCATTTACCGTATTATAACACTTGATTACCAGAGATTCTTGGGAGAAAACCAGCCTAGAAAAAAAAAAGAAGGTCCCAGGGGCCTAAGACTGGTTCCCCAGCTAGTCCTTGATAGCAACACAAATGATGTCTTTATTTGTGCTTTATCTCAGTGTTTTTGAAGGAGCCACTTACAGCAGAGTGAGAGAAATTGCATGACATTAGAAATTTTGTTACTGATCATTAGAGTCAACCTTTGGCCAGAAACTGTCAATGTTATTCCCTGTGGGCAGACATCCAGAAATCTCTGACTTCCTAGAGTGAGGTCTTGAACCTGAACTTCTTACTGCATTATTGAAATTGTGGTTCTAAAAGAGCATCACTTGCAGGAAGAGTTTCTACAAACAACAGCAGCCAGTCACCAAATGCAAAGTACTCTTGGTTACACCTTTAGATTAGAGCTGTAAACAGAGAGAACGATCATATCTTCCCATATAGAATATTCTTTGTGGCTTAAAAGCAAACAGTAGATAATACATGGCAGGAGGAAAATTCACTTAGGTAGCAAATTCACTAATTTAAGGTATCTATTTACAAATTTGTTGTGAAACCCAATCATTTATTAAAGACAGATTCATGCCTCTATTTCTTGAAAGTGATAGAAGTTTTACAGTGAACTTAAAATGTATGAAAATCAAATGAAGACACTGATGACTTAAATCTAGGCAAGGCTATCTGTCTTTAAAGTGTAAGTGAAATCCAAAGTGTTGGTGAGAATGTAGAGAAACTGGAACTTTCATACACTTCTAGTGGGTGTATGAATTGGTAAGACCACTTTGGAAAAACTGACAGTATCTCCTAAAACTGACTGTACACATGCCCTATGACCCAGCCATTCTACTCCTAGGTATGCACTCAACAGAAATGCAGCAAATGACATATGAGCATATTTGTAGAAACACTTTTTCTAATGACCTCAAAGTGTAAATGACCCAAATGCTCATCAACAGTAGAATGAATAAACAGTAGTGTGGTCACACAGTGGAATACTGTACAGCAGAGAATGAACAAACTCTATACACAATTGTGAGTGAATCTCATAATGTTGATCAAAAGAAGCCAGACACAATGTAGTACATACTGTGATTCCATTTGTATAAATTGCGAAAACAGGCAAGACAAATCTATGACGTTAGAAGTCAGGATGGTGGTTATCCTTGGGTTTAAAATTGTGAAAGGAGTGAGGGAGATTTCTGGGAGCTGGTGATGTTCTATTTCTTGCTCTGGGTGCTGGTTAGATACGTATATTCAATTTGTGAAAATTCAATGACCTGTACACTTAAGATATATGTACTATTCTGTTTATCTGTTGTATTTTAATAGAAAGTTAAAAAACAAAAATGTAAAAATATTTATTCTTTATGACAGATTTAAATTGCCCTCACTTATTACTATGTCTATAGCTATGAATATGATCAGTATTTGTTGTTCAGGCAATATTTGGTCTTTGACCAAGGTACAGATTAAAAAATTCAAATATACATATGCTTGGAAAATCACCATTTATTTTTAAAAGTGATAGGATTGAACATAAATAGACAAAAATTGAATTGCTTTCTCATTTGTCACAAACAGCCCAGCCTTTTTCATTTCCCACTTCTAGATTTAGCTGATATCAGGCAAATCTATGTGCATGGCGGAAAAGATGGTGGTAATCTCATGAATAATCAATTGTCAATAGTAACCATAATGAAAAATAAGGACCTAAGTATTAGAAACACCATTTACTGAACACTTTGTTGTAATATTATAGATAAACCAAGTATTATAAGTGAAACAAAGTGAGTAATACAGTCATCTCTCTGAATCAGGCTGAAGAAGGATTTTCACCTGCAATACTGAGACTCAGCTTTAAAATTCAAAAGCCAGACAGGTAACTAGAATAAGTAAAATAAGCCAGATGAAATACAATGGGGTCTGGTGATGGGGTTTGGGAAAACCATAGAACCCGCAAAAAGTGGTTCTCAGAGTCTGTCCCCAGACCAGAAACGCATCAGGAACTAGGTAGAAATTCAAATTATCAGATCCCAACCAAGATCAACTGAATCAGAGACTGGGGGTGGAGCCCAGCAATCTGAGTTTTAATAAGCTTGATTCTGACACATGTTCATGTATGAGAACTATTGATTTAGATGTATTCTGATTCAAATATTTTAAAAAATCATGTGGGTTTAAAAAAAAATCATCTGGCCAGATTTGGCCACAGGCTACCAATTCATAACTTCTGATGAGAATCATATAAAAAGCATAAACTTGAATTTTGTATGTCAATTCTGTAATTCCCTTTTATAAGATAAAGAAAGATACTATGTGGTAATGCTTGAACCTAAGTTTTCTCCTCCCTAGTATTCAGGCATATCTGGGCATTCCTGGGGTCTGGTGGAGGTGGGCCCTCTGGAATTCTATTTATAAGACAACTCAAGTTGCTTCCAAAGAAGAACTAACCCAGTAGAAGAAAGAACCAAATTACAGAGGTTGCATTAAGGGCAACAGATGGAGTTGAATATATCTGAGTACATCATGGTGTCTGCCACTCAGATTGTTTGCAGCCCAGCCTGGTGGACTCATTCATTCTTTCAACAAATAGCTATTGAACAGTCTGTCCCTGAGTCCTGTGACCCCAGCACAGCTGTAATATAAGATCTAGTAAGAGCTAATGGAGCTGTTTGTTTTGTTTTGTTTTGCTAATCTTAGGACACAGGGAGTGCAGCTTATCAGTGGTATGACTCTCGGTGCCAGGACTCTCAACACTTCCAATGCCTTGAAGTTGGACTTCAGCCTTGCAGACCTCCTAGCATACAGTGGCAGTGCCTTTGGTGAGCAGTGATGACATAGCTTGGAAGTTGGCAGCAGCTGTTTTTAACAGGCAAGGAGAACTCTGAATACCATTTGGCAGCCTATTCTTGGAGGGCACATGCGACATCCCTGGGTACCCTGATTTAGGGGCAGTAGAGGATGAACCCTCTAGCAGAGGTAAAGAAATGCTATTTTGTAGCTATGGTTCTTACTATGTGTAACATAAGTTACACATGGAAAAACACTGAGTCCTCAATGGAATCTATGACTTTTTTTTTTCTTTTTTGACTTGGCAGCGTTTAAAGAAACTACATGTTGCTTTTTGTGATAAGATAAGGTTAAAGTATGTGCTTGCAGTGAACAAGGTAGACTTAAAGATCAAATCTCAAACATTTGGTTTCCTTTTTTAAAATAAAATGCGGTGAGATTATTGTAGGCTGTGGGACATGAGGTTTGAAAAATCACAGCGCACATTACTAATTTTTTTTCTCTCTCTCAAAACATCCCTAAAAACTGAAACAATATTGCTGATGAGCTGTTTTTTGGCACCAACAAGCAGCTTACTGCAAAGGAAAAAGAACTTTGGAAACAGCCACTCCTTTCCTGCCAGAATTTTGAGAGATTGATGACCTTTTCCTTCATTTCTGCAATGCCTATAGGCTGCAGATTTTCAGTAACTTCCTGAAATCCCAAATTGAATTCTATTAAAAACATATTTGTTATTCTAGACAAAAAAAATGTTTGGAGTTTGGAGACCACAAATCTCTGTAAGACCTACGGAATTCCTCAAAGTAACCAGAATTTTCCAGAAAGAGTCAAGTAGTTGCTACATTACATTTAACTCAGTGTTTGATGACACCTAATGAGCAAGGTGTGTGGTATGTCAATATTCCAACTAGATAGCAATACCTTGCTATTGATTTATGTAAAAAAAAAAAAAATATATATATATATATATATATATACATATATATATATCTTGCAGATTTCTAATTTTCTGGTAGAGCCATATTTTTTTTCATGATTGCTATTTGTTTGAAACCCATTTTTTTAAGCCCAAGCAAATTGAGTTATTTTATTTTGATACTTCACTTCTAGCCAGCCCAGAGTATCCACAGCGGAATGTGAGTTAGGGGGTGGGGGCAGTGATCAGGAGATTTGAGTTCTAACCAGCCAAGTTTCCCTGGACAGGTCAGTTCCCGCTTTGGTGCTCAGTTTCACTCTTGGTAAAGTTTGAGGTGGGACAAATTGACCCAGAGTTCTGTGATTAGTCCAAAGTTCTGTGACTAGGGTTCCACATTCCTTAACCTCTGGATTATGAGAGCTCTCCCTGAAGAATCCTAATGACGGATTCAGTATTTGAAGGAGAAAAATTCACCTTGAGAGGACTTTAAGAAGCTATTGATATTACATTTTTTTTTTTTTTTTAGAGAGAGAGCTGGGGTAATTTTCTGTGTACATTTGGGCACAAGTGACGTGTTGTTAGCAATCAATCAAAGGCTTATTTCTATATTAACTTAATAGAATTTAGTTTCCTGGAATGCAAATTAGTAACAGGAATATGAAACATTTATTTGATTCTGTTTTTATAATGTTTATTTCCTCCATGCCCTCTCCTTCCAACTCTCACCTGGCCTCTTCTCCCTAACCCTTTTTACACATGATTTTATACTTGGGTTATCAGCTTAATCTCAAATTCAGCTCTTCTCGCATTGCTTTCCTGCTCAAAACCTTAATACCTTTCTGTTTACTGCATTGTAAAATACAAACTCCTCATGGCACACAGAGTCCTGTACCATCTGACACAGTGCAGCATCCCACCATTGTGGCCCATTACTCCTTTTACCTTAGCCTTTCAAGTTCCCTGCTCTTTCTTTCCATGCCCAGAATTTTTCTGGCTCTCTGCCTTTGTCCCATTGATTCTTGCTTCCTGTTTTCACTTGTCCAGATTCTACCTATTCTTAAAATTTAAGGCCAAGGTTCTGCTACCAGCTTTTCTTGATCTCTCCTAAATGTAGGCAACCTCTTTTTTCTGAGCTCCCATGGCAACTTACCTGCATTTCTCTCATAGCAGTTATCACTTTCTACTCTATATTTCTACTCTACTCTATAAATATATTACAGATATTTATGTTCATATCAATCTTCCTCACTAGATAATCAGCTTTATGAAGTCAGAAGCAATGTCTGTTCCATATTTGTAGCCCTCGAAGTACCTGGCATGTAGCAGTTCCTCCACAAATGTTTGTTCGATGAATAAAAAATATCAGAGCAGGGCTTCCCTGGTGGCGCAGTGGTTAAGAATCTGCCTGCCAATGTAGGGGACACAGGTTTAAGCCCTGGTCTGGGAAGATCCCACATGCCACAGAGCAACTAAGCCCGTGTGCCACAACTACTGAGCCTGTGCTCTAGAGCCCGTGAGCCACAACTACTGAAGCCCGAGGGCCTAGAGCCCGTGCTCCGCAACAAGAGAAGCCACTGCAATGAGAAGCCCGTGCACTGCAACGAAGAGTAGCCCCCACTCGCCGCAACTAGAGAAAGCTGCTCGCAGCAACAAAGACCCAAAGCAGCCAAAAATTAATTAATTAATTTAAAAAAAATCAGAGTTACCATGGGAAATTTCTCTGTTTATCTATTATCTATATGGCTATCTATCTATCCTATAATTTTTCAGCCTATTTCTGGTTTCAGTGAGGAAAATCAGGAAAAAAAGAAAAATGAGAAAGGTACAGTAACTTAAACCACTGGTTTAGCATGTAATTAATATCTAGTTCCCTTCCTTCAAGCATTGTGCTGTAGTCAGCTTTCAAAAGTGATTTAGGATCACATGAGTTTGTGTACTGTGATGTTCAAATGTTTGTTAAAACTGATGCAGCTCTATGAAAAAGATCAACACTAACTGCAGATGCGTCATACAAATTTTAATCTGGTGAGGTGAAGAATTCACTTGAGACATTGCTACATGTGGGGCACTGAAAAAAGTTGTGGCCTTTTTTTCTTTCTTTGCGGGGGTGGGGCAAAGAACAGCCATTCAATGGAAAACAGACAGATGACTCACCATAGGGCTCATGATAGATATAGATATATATACACACATATATATTAAAGTGGTTATATATTTATATATATATAATGCTATATATTAATTACATAATATTTATATAGTATATACAATATATAAATGTATATTTGTATATATAAAAAAGACTTTATTCATTTCTATACCTTCTGTGATATTTGCCAAGTTTTGGACAAATTCTTTATCTTAAAATTAATCTTGGGACTTCCCTGGTGGTCAAGTAGTAAAAAATCCACCTTACAATGCAGGGGATGTGGGTTCGATCCCTGGTCAGGGAACTAAGATCCCACATGCCATGGGGCAACTAAGCCTGTGCGCCACAACTACTGAGCTAGCGCTCCTCAGTTAGAGAGCCCACATGCCACAAACTACAGAGCCCATGCGCCCTGGAGCCTGCGCTCCACAACTAGAGAGAGAGAAGAAAAAAAACCCGCACACCACAACTAGAGAGATACCCGTAAAGATCCCACTGCCTCAGTGAAGATCCCGCATGCCACAACTAAGACCCGATGCAGCCAAAAAAAATTAAGTAAATAATAAATCTTAAAATAATAAAATTAATCTTAAGAGCCTCACATCATATACTTGAAATAAAAGCTTTTATTTGTATGCTGGCTTATAATTTTTCAAGCACTTCCATCCTTATTAACTCATTTGATTCTCATGTTTTATTTCCAAGCATATGTTTTACACCTATTTATAATTGTTCATCCATCATGAAAATGGAAAAATTCCATTTCTTATAAATGCAGTGGATTTGTCTGCTGGCCCTTTATTTGCTTCACTCTTCTCTTTCTAATATATTTTATCCATATAGCAACAGTTTTCCTGACTTTCTACATCTGTAGTTCTTCCTGTTTCTGATTTCCCACTCTTTATTTTTAAGATGCTGATTTGTTCTTCATCTTTCTCCTTCCTCTGAGAAAGACCCATAAGTTTTTTCTTTGGAACTGTAATTCATCTCTTCCTTCCCCTTAATCTGTTTTTTTAAGGCAATGCCAATTTTTTTTTTTAATTTATTTTTGGCTGTGTTGGGTCTTCGTTTCTGTGGGAGGGCTTTCTCCAGTTGTGGCAAGTGGGGGCCACTCTTCATCGCCACTCACTATCGCGGCCGCTCTTGTTGTGGAGCACAAGCTCCAGACGCGCAGGCTCAGTAATTGTGGCTCACGGGCCCAGTTGCTCCGCAGCATGTGGGGTCCTCCCAGACCAGGGCTCAAACCCACGTACGCTGCATTGACAGGCAGATTCTCAACCACTGCGCCACCAGGGAAGCCCCCTTCCCCTTAATCTTGACTGACTCCAAAGATATTTAGTTGTAACCCATGCAATGGTAGTTGCTGCCCCTTAACTTGAACATTTTTATTGGAGAATCATTGTTTGCTAAAACATTTAGTAAGATATTTTTGTTTTATATTATATTTAATATAAACCATATTTATTAATTTGTTCTCTTATTTTCTATAGCTTCAAAGATTGTTTTAATACTCAGATTTATTGTTTATTCTTTTATAAATATACATCTCCTTTAAGAGTTCTTTGATAATTTCCTATCACACTTTTTAGGTCCTCAGTCTTTACATTCCATTGATAATCCTTCATCATACTTCTGGAAAGACATCTGTCTTCTATATTTACAAATCTTTCTTTAGCAGGATTTGCTGTTTCATCTTGGGCAGGGTGGAATTTTAAGCTTGATCTCTAATTATTGCATTTTCTTCCCTTTCAGAGTGAATGCCCATTCTTTTTTTTTTCAGCCACACCACGCAATGTGTGGGATTTTAGTTCCCCAAGCAGGGATCGAACCTTCACTCCCTTCACTGGAAGTACAGAGTCTTAACCACTGGACTGCCAGGGAAGTCCCGATGCCCATTCTATACTTTACAGATTTAGTGCTATCATATTCCTCTTTATGTCCCATTGTTTTATTATAATTGGCATCCATACCTGTTTTTTTTTTTTTTTGCGGTACGCAGGCCTCTCACTGTTGTGACCTCTCCCGTTGCGGAGCACAGGCTCCGGACACGCAGGCTCAGTGGCCGTGGTTCACGGGCCCAGCCGCTCCGCAGCATGTGGGATCTTCCCGGACCGGGTCATGAACGCGTGTCCCCTGCATCGGCAGGCAGACTCTCAACCACTGCGCCACCAGGGAAGCCTGTTTATATTGCTTATTCTTTATATGTTTTAAATGCTCACATTCCTTTTTTTTTTTTTTTTTGGCCAAATGATGCCATTTAGCTATAACTGCATAAAAACACCTCCTTTTCATATCTTCCCCTGAAGTTTCTTGGACTTGGCTGGCATTTTCTTGTGAGAGGGTCTACACACCATAACACCAGAAAGACCTATGGTCACATGAAGCTTTAACTAGCTCCCTTCTTTCCTCATTTTTTCCTGGAGAGTGGAGATTGGGTTCATGTGCCAGTGTAACATCCTTACCTATTTTAGCAGTTTAACTGGCACTTTCTGGCTCTTCGTAGTCTCAAAGAGAAAATCATCATTGGTCCATGCCCAAAACTTTTCTTTATCTAAACCAAACAAGTAGTCTTCCTCTGACCTTCCTTTGGTGTCTTAACCCTTCTCTCTCTAGTCCCTTTTCTTTTGCTTACCTTGTACCATTTGATTATACATCTGAACCCTTCAATGGACTGCAAACTCTTTTGAAGACAAAAGCTAGATTGTACTTTTGCTACCTTCCACATCCTAATGCTGCAGCACAGCTGAAAAGGCAATAACAGTCATGCTCTGGAGCTGTGAGCTAAACCAGTAGAAGCAGACTTGAACCTTTGTACCCCAGAAGCAGGGGAAGCAGGACTGTAAGCTGTTGTCTAGTATGATTTGCTTGGGGGAAAAAAGCCAAAGAGAAGATGAACCTTGTGGAGATTCTGTCCCCAGCAAGCCAGGAGGACAAGAAGACAAAACCCATCACATCACCACCATCCTACCCATGTCATCATGATGGGATTGGAACTTTCTCCTCCAGTCACTTTTCAGCTCCAGGCTGGCTCTGAACCTGTGTTTCTCAGGCCAGGAATGTTATGATGCTTCAGACTGTCCTTCAGACAGGAGCCCTGAGAGGAGGAGTAAGTGGAGGAGTAGGAAAAGGAGGAAGAGGAGGAACATAATGATGATGTAGATGTATCCCTAGAGGAGGAGACCCCTGTCGAACAAGTCAAGAGGCTAGTACCCCAGAAACAGACGAACATTACTGAGGAAGAAAAGGTGGAAAAAGAAGAGAAGCAGTGAGAACCAGTCTTAAAGACAAGAGCCCTGTGAGAAGGGCCAAACCTGAAAAGCTGGGATCCAAGAAATGAGGAACCAGGAATGGCTTAGCTGCAGTGACTGAGAGAGGGTCTGCAAGTGGGCCTTCCTTGGAGTGTGCTGCAAACTTAGGGTGCCCCCCAGTCCCCCTCCATTTGAGTCTGAAGGTGATGGAAGTGTTGTGGAAGGTGCAATACAAGAGCCGTCACCCCCAGCTATCTAGTTTCAGCAGCACCTGGAGAGAAGAGCCCTGACCTCAGCGCTACAGTAAAGTTTTGCTAGGAAATTTTTTTTTAAGTGTCCAACACTTAGCACAGTACATTATACATTATAATTTTTTTTTAACATCTTTATTGGAGTATAATTGCTTTACAATGGTGTGTTAGTTTCTGCTTTACAACAAAATGAATCAGTTATATATATACATATGTTCCCATATCTCTTCCCTCTTGCATCTCCCTCCCTCTCACCCTCCCTATCCCACCCCTCTAGGTGGTCACAAAGCACCGAGCTGATCTCCCTGTGCTATGCAGCTGCTTCCCACTAGCTATCTACCTTACGTTTGGCAGTGTATATATGTCCATGCTTCTCTCTCGCTTTGTCACAGCTTACCCTTCCCACAGTACATTATACATTATAATGTTTCAGCAAAATATTTGTTAAATAAGTTTTTTTTGGTTTAAGTTCATCAGGTAGCTACTTCTCACTTTTTGCCATACCACTGGAACTTTTGTCTTACTTTCTTCTCTTTTGCCAGTTTTCTAACAGTATTTCTGCAAAACTGCATTACTGTGGGTACAGGGTTGCCTTTTGGATGATGAAAATGTCTTGGATCTAGTTAGAAGTGATGATTGCTCAATACAGTGAAATGTGCTAAATGCAACTGAATAGTACACCTTTTAAAATGTTAATGGTTAATTTATGTTATATGAATTTCACCCCAATTAAAAAAAAAACTGCATTACTTGGGTTAGTAACACAAAGAACCACCACTTTGTAAACAGTCTCATTCTTGTCTTTTTTTTTTAATTTTTTTTTATTATTCTTATCTTTTAAAATGCTGCTAATACTTCTCTTGCAGGGACCTGGCTCTTTCACCTTTCTCCCACATGCCACTGAAAACAACAGCGAAAGGTGGGTCTGGGCGACCGTCTAAAGGCTTTGTGGGACTCAGCAGTGAGGTCATCAGCATTTGGTCACAATTTATTCGTTAGCTATCATTAATACAGTAAGTCATTTTTGCTCATTTAATGACACTCCCTATTCGTGCCCATTCTTTCTCTTCCTTTTTCTCAGTATCTTTTCTGGCTCTTGAATCAGTTCCCTAAAGAATGCTGTCACCTATCTCTTGGAGACTTTTTAAGAAGATACTACTCCTAGAGGACTTCAGTCCCTATGGGATTACTTGTTCCTGATACAGATCTGACCATTTCTACTCCTTTTTATTTTTGTTGGGGAGGGGTAGAAAATCAATCTCTGGAAATAGAAGGGAGAAAAATTTTCCTTCCTGTGGGTTTTTGGAGTCAGACAGCCTCAGGTCAGATCCTTGTGCTGTCACATACTAGCTGTGTGATCTTGTGTCTGTCATTTGGGCAAGTCAATTTCCTCATGTGAAAACTGGGTAAAAGCTTCCTCCTAAGGTCCTTGTGGAGATTGAATCTGATAATGCATATAAGTGTCCCTTGAGGGCGCACACGTGCATGTGTATGGGTGTCTGTGTGCAAACTTAATTTACTTTCTAATTCTCTCCTAGTATCAGAAGCTACTCCACCTTCCTTATTACAAACACTGAGTGACAATTGCTTTTATCTGCTCCCTGCCTGGGGCATTGTCTCTTTCTTCCGTCCCCACTATGCATAAACAAATGCCAGTCAAGGAAGCACCCAGGTGGAAAACTGAGCATGGACTGTATTTGATTAGCATTGTAAGAAAAAACCACAGGAGTAGGTATCAGACACAGGAAGAAAAGGAAAAGCAACCTCTGTGTGATAAAACTTATAATTCCTCTTTGTAATCTTTATTTTTTGGTAGGAAGTGTTTTTCATTGCACAAAAATAGCATATAGAACTTAAATATTGTGCAGAATTTGGTTATAATGGCTGTATCCCTTTAATCTAGGGAGGAGGAGGAGGGAAAGCCTTGAACTGTAGATGAAAGTTATTCCACGTGTTAAATAAGGAAATAGAAATTTGAGTTGTGCAATATTTCTGATTTGTTTTTAGCATGAAGGGGAAATTGCCTGATGTGTTATCAGGAGGCAGAAAGGTTCAGGGAAAGAGCTCTGGATTGAGGATCAGGAGATGCAGGTCCTGACCCTGCCACTAACTGAGTGACCTTGACAGACCACTTCTAGCTGGACCTATTTATTCATCTGGAAAATGCAAGCACTGAGTCAAACCTCTCCCCCTGCCCCCACTTGTTTTAACTCAAGAACTGCTTTTTACAGAACAACTCTACTCTCCAGGAATTTTTTAAATCTTTTATTGTTTTGTGTGGTATATTATGAAATGCTTACAGGTTAAAAAAGCATTTTAGAATAGTGTTTTAATAAAAATATATTAATATAATTTTAATAAAACCACTAATATATAACCAGAATATATTTCCTTTTTTTTTTTAACTTGTTTATTTATTTGTTTGGCTGTGTTGGGTCTTCGTTGCTGCACGCAGGCCTTCTCTAGTTGCAGCGAGCAGGGGCTACTCTTCACTGTGGTGGCTTCTCTTGTTGAGGAGCACGGGCTCTAGGCGCTCAGGCTTCAGTAGTTGTGGCTCGTGGGCTCTAGAGCACAGGCTCAGTAGTTATGGCGCATGGGGTTAGTTGTTCTCTGGCATGTGGGATCTTCCCGGACCAGGGATCGAACCCGTGTCCCCTGCATTGGTAGGTGGATTTTTAACCACTGTGCCACCGGGGAAGTCCCTATTTCCTTTTATGACAACATTGAATTAGAAAACACTGAGTCATATTATCTCCATGTCAGTGTTTTATTTAGGATACATATTTTCAAAAAAAAATTTTATTTAGTAAAATATGGCACTATAATTGATTTTTACTTTGACCCTGATGTTGTAGGGAATATCATGATTTTGGATAATATGGAGTGGACTCTTTGGGAGTATAACTGTCTTTTGTTCAAAAGCTGTACAGAATATGTCAATGTATATTCTTACAAAATATAGATTAAGGATTTTTTGGGTGAAATATGTAATTCTTGGTGCTGGTTATAAATAGAGATTGGATGAATAGTTAGGTGGAGCGTAAGTTTATTGTAACTTCCAAATTATTTTCAGTCTGTGTTCCTGAGACCATATATTGAAAATTGCCTTGATACCTGCTGGAAGGCATCCCCTTGGAATTCAGAGATAAGCTGTTCTGAGTGGCATATGAGAGGGGTGTTGAGTGGAAGAATGCCAGTGCCACATTCAAGTCTAGATACCCTGCTTGCTGGTGGAGTAACTGGGTAAATCACTTAACCTTGAGCCTCAGTTTCCTCATCTGTAAAATGAGGGTAATTGTATATCTATTGATACTTCCTGGGGTTGTCATAAGTCTTAAATAAAATAAAGTATACAGCATTACTTTGAAAAAGCATCACATGAATATTGTTATCATATAGCATTTGGCAGGGCCCAGACCAGGGGGAGGTGAGTAAGGTGCTGGGGCTCAACTTTTAAGGAGGCCCTTGCTCTCAGATCTGACCCTGCGCTTGACCCATCCTGAGAGTGCGTACCTCCTTAAATGTAGGGCCAGCAGGCTTCTCACTCATCATCTTGCCCTAGTCCAGGCCGTGGTGTTTGGCCAAGCACAGCTCCTGTGAATAGGAGCTATACAGCTTTAGATGTGGGTCTGGTTTCTGAAAGACTTTTTTTTTTTTTTTGCGGTACGCGGGCCTCTCACTGTTGTGGCCTCTCCTGTTGTGGAGCACAGGCTCCAGATGCGCAGGCTCAGTGGCCATGGCTCACGGGCCCAGCCGCTCTGCGGCATGTGGGATCTTACCGGACCGGGGCACGAACCCGTGTCCCCTGCATCGGCAGGCGGACTCTCAACCACTGCACCACCAGGGAAGCCCTGAAAGACTACTTTTGTTGTTGTTTCTTACATTGAGGTAGGTTAGGAGCAGCTGTTCCTTCTCCCTCAAAGCTATAAAGTTGCTGCTTGGATAAGACAATCCTCTAACTTCCTTTTTTTTTCTTTTTCTTTCTTTCTGTTCCCTTATTATGTTACTCATATACCTGTACATGGTTAGATGTTACAAGATATATTCATTTTATCTTCAGATATTCTTCTGGAGATAGTGTTACATTATGATGGACTGCTAAAAAATACCATGTCTGCATTATTGTCTTCTGGAATTTGCAGTACTGGGGGATCTTTTAACTTCATCTTCTTTAAATCGCTTGCTTTCAAGGTAGAAGCAATTTACTTGTCAAGTAAAAAGATGTTGCAAGGTTATCATAAAAAATTCCAGAGGTGAATGGGTATGAAAGCAGTTCTTCTAGGCTCAGAGCCAGTCCTAGAAACAAAAATGAATTGCCCCTCTGCACAAACAGATTTTTCAAGATCTGTTCACATGCCCACATGTGTCTGACTGAGGTGGGCTTTTCTGGGTAACCATTCAGTGACAAACCTCTCATTGAGTTCTTTAAACAAGGGAGGCTAGTGTTAATGGTTAGTTTTAGAACTTTTAAAAGTTGCTCACTAGGAGAGTTTTACAGTTTGTTGCCATATTTCCTTTGAGTTTCCTCATGCTGCTGTTAAAAGGTTTGACCCACTCTTAAATTTTGCCCCACTATGCCCTATACTTACCTTCTAAATCTTTGCAGATACCCAGATATGATTAATGATATTTTGAAGCTAAATCTGTCACAGAGGAATTATGATTTTTTTAATATGAAAATATAGTCAGGCTCAATGATTAGTAAAATCTGAAGAGGCAAGAGAAAAGAGAGAGATCCCCCAGAAATATGACCTACAGTAAAAGTATTGATGAGGTTCTTTCAAAGAGTGCATTTTTTGCCCTTTAGTAGTTAAGAAGGAGAAGAACAAAAGGCATAAGATCATTTTTTAAATCTGTTGATTTAATGGAAAATTAGAACATAGATTAAATGTGGCCCTTTTAGACCATTTTTTTTCCCTATTGTGAAAGGTAAATACATGTATGGGCAAGAATTTCAGAATAGCAATAAACAACTACATCAAACTATTGGATTGGCCAAAAAGTTTGTTCGGGTTTTTCCATAACATCTTATGGATGGAAGATGCATCATTCAGCTTTTTTTCCTTTATTACTCAGCAGTGTGTATTTGGGGGGGGTTATAATTTATCTCTCATAGGACTTTCTCAAACTGGGCAGGACATAATAAGCCATGTGCTAGTTGTGTGAGTTGTTAATTAAGGATAAAGGAATTTCAAATTAAAGCACAGGTAGCAAATCTGGTAGAATGCCACACAAATTTACTAGAGGTTTAAAATGGACACTATGCTAGACATTGAAGTTATGGGGGATTTTTTTCTCCTTTTTTTATGTTTTTGAACTTTGCCAAGTTTTCTTAGTGAGCATATTACTTTTATAATAAAAAAAAGTAGAGGAAAAATAAAAATATTTTCATATAACAGTACAGCTCACCAGTAGTTCAAGTAAGGGGGCGGTGGAAGGTATACTTGGGTAGAGTCCAAACTGGTATTAATATGCCTTCACTCATCCATAATTCATCAACTATTTCTAGAATGTCAACTACCATGCAAAGCACTGTGTGAGGGCTGGGCAGCTAATGATGAACTCCAGCGTGGAGCTTCTGCTCTAGGAGAGTTCTTCAATTAGCATTATGATAAGGACTACAAAGAAATAAGTTTCTTTTTTTTAAAATAAATTTATTTATTTATTTAATTTTGGCTGTGTTGGGTCTTCGTTGCCCTCACGGGCTTTCTCTAGTTGCGGCGAGTGGGGGCTACTCTTCGTGTGGTGCACGGGCTCCTCATTGCGGTGGCTTCTCTTGTTGCAGATCACGGGCTCTGGGCATGCGGGCTTCAATAGATGTGGCATGTGGGCTCAGTAGTTGTGGCTCACGGGCTCTAGAGCACAGGCTCAGTAGTTGTGACGCACAGGATTAGCTGCTCCGTGGCATGTGGGATCTTCCTGGACCAGGGCTCGAACCCGTGTCCCCTGCATTGGCAGGCGGATTCTTAACCACTGTGCCACCAGGGAAACCCACGAAATAAGATTCTAAGAGAGTTTATAATAGCAGAACCTGACCAGGCCAGAGGGTAGGGAGGTCGAGGAAGGTGGCTGTGAGGAAGTTTCCATTCTGAAGGGTGAGCAGGAATTAGCCAAGTAGGAGGGGTGGGGAAAAGGAAGCATTCTAAGTGGAGGGAATGGTTTCTGGGAAGGCCCAGAAATTGGAAAAGCATGTCAAGAAACTGCAAATCCATCATGGCTGGAGCCAGGAGAGTGAGGGAGTTACTGATTGTGAAATTTATTTTTTTAGGACTTACATTTTTAAAAGAACATTCTGGCTGTTCTGTAGATTGTGGACTAGAAGATGCAAAAGGGGATGCAGGGAACCCTGGAGAAGGCTATACAGTGATCCAGCTAAGAGATCATGGTGGCCTGGCATCCGGCTTGGGGCATAATAGACAAATTCCAGAGACAATACAGGAGGCAGAATTGTAAAGAGTTGCTGCTTGGTTGGTTATGGGAGACAGGAAGTTGTCAAGAATGACTCTCAGAATTTCTGACTTTAAAAACTAGGTAGATGGTGGTGTTACTGAACTAGAGGACATGGGAAGTTTAGAAGGGAAGGACATGAGTTCTGTTTGGACCATAGTGGATTTTAAGGTAGCTCTGAGACATTCCAGTGGAGGTGTAAAATAGTGAGATATAAAGATCTGGAAATCACAAGAATATAGTAGCAGCAGCCTCAGACAATACTCATTGTCAGGAAGGTGAAATCATCTTAATTCCCAGGAGGTCAAGCCAGTTAGTTGCTATGTGGGGCTACTGGTAAGTAGCCCCTTAGAAATGTGGGTAGAAGCACATTTACAAAGTGTCCCATACATCCCTGTGTACTCTCTAAGGAAGGGATATCTTCATAGTTTGTGAATGAGGAAACTGAGGCTAAGAGGAGTTACTTGATCTGTCTGAGGCCATTCACCTCATCAGTAGTGAAGAGGGGCATATCATTCTGGGTCTCAACCAGAAACGGGTGGCAAACTTGAAGGAAGATAATTCAAGGAGGGGATGTTTGTTTTACAAAGGATTACCAAATAAGGATGCAAAGTGGGGGACCATGAGAAATAGTTCAGTAAACTGGGGCTAGTAGCAGCTGAGCTGTTGTGAACACCCCTAGAATCAAAGTTTCAAGAGGAGAGAGTTGCTCCCAGACCCTGCGAGGAGAAAGTTGTGTGAAGCTACTTTGAAAGGAACAGTGATCCTCAGTTCAAGGACACAGTCAGTTGACGCCACCTCATTCAACTCTCTATTTCTCCCACGTGTCTCCTATCAGGGTCCCCATTAGCCAAACCCAACGGGAAGCCAGAGGGCAGAGAGCTAGGAGGAAAGGGGCAGAGGGTGTGATCAAAAGGGAGCAAATAGAGAATAGCAGGACATTGAGGCTTCCATCCAGTTCCATCCGCACTCCAAAACCCAGAGCGCGATCAAGAAGGGGTTGCTCAGCGTAAGGCCCTGACCTGATGGAGTACACACGGAGACCTGAGCAGAAGCTCAGTGAGCTCTCAAATCCTGGACCCCAGGTGAGAGTTAGAGCAAAGCTGAAGTTAGCTCACTGAGGAGCTCTGCCCAGGCCCATCAGATACCTGCGAGCACACCACCTCTGATCCCATCTGGTAGTGTGGAGCCGACTTTAACGGCCAGGATGCCTCCTCTCATGACACCCCTTTGAAGGGAGCAGATAGGGAACATTCATTGTCATGTTATAAATTTGAAAATGAATAAATCATGGAATTGAGTGGCAGCTCCATTTACGCAGTCATGCCAGTTCTCCTCAGCTCATGTATCTGAACCCCGTGTTTGAATTATAAAAGCAGGGATCGTCAGTGTAGACTCTCAGATAAAGAAGGCCGTTAAAGAGCTGTTTGCTTCGGGGCTTTCTGTTCAGATGTCCCTATTATCACTTGAAATGTCAGATGAGAAATTATTTTGCTATTGACATTTCAGGTTCTGGTTTAGTGACTGTCTGTCAGGTATGGCAGCATGCTCAGAGAAGTGTTAACTGTTTCTGACTAGGGGGAATGCAGCTTAAAAATGTATAAGGTAATTTAGGTGTCCCATTCTTGACATCCATTTCAATGGGCTGTGTTAATATTTACTTTCTTGTCCTGATTATTTTATATGTCCTCCATATTGTTTCTGTTTGACTGCTCTATAAATTACTACCTTCTCAAGCAGGAATTCTCAAAGAACAATACAGCATATACATTCAGAGGTCTCAGGAATGTTGTTTATGTTCAGGAGCTCAGCTTTTATTTTTTCAGAAATCACCTCAACTTAAGGTCAATGGAAAGAGACACACTGAATTATAATATTGTTTGCTATGTAGGAAAAAACAAATGAGGGAGGGTAAGTGGAAATTTGGCATAACCTAGGATAAGCCATGGTAGCTATTCATCTTGCTTAAAATCCTACATGCTACAAAACTACCTTGGGAAACTGCCTTGAAAATGGAGTAAAAAAAAAAAAAAAAAACTGAGGTTAACATATCTCAATTCCATTCAGCATTTTTTAACTAGTATTTTTTTAAGTAATGATAAAGATAGAATAAGATTCAGAATCAAAAAAAAAAAAAAAAAAGGTAAATTATTCTCCCACCGCACAGGCAACCACTATTAATGGTTTCTTGGGTGTCCAGATGTATTCTGTGCATATGTAAGTAGAGGTAGATTATTTTATGCAGATATTAGTATAAAATAGATAATGCTTCACATCTTATTCTTTTCAGTTAGAAATATATCTTGAAGTTCATATTAGCACATACAAGTCTATCTTTTAAGGCTGATTTCCAACTGAATTACATTATGTTCTATGTAATATCAATTCTTTAGCATTTGATCCTCTGTGACCTAGTAGGGAAACTTTTATAAATATTCCATATGCTCAGAAAGAATGTATACTCTCTGTTGGCAGCAGGCTCTCTCTCTCTCTCCACACACATGCACATCTGTCAAATCAAGCTTGCTAATTGTATTGTGAGGTCTTCTACGTCTAACTCTTGGTCACCCGGTCTATCAGTTTCTGATAAAGTGATGTTAAAATTTCTCACTATGATTATTGTGCTGATTATTCTCCATTTGCCCTATGATTTATAGATGCTCATAAAGAAAGACCTGCTAGTATCAAATGATAAATTCCTTTTAAAAATCTATTCTTAGCCCTCTGCCCTACTCTCTTGCCCTTTGGTTTCCAGTTAGGTTTGGTCAGTGGGTTTGGCCCACCTCCTTGCCCCACAGAGGTCTGCCTTCCTCCAGGGCAGGAACTCATTCTGGGCAGCCCCTACTTCACAGCTCTATCTCTCTGTGGGCTCTAGTAATTCTGTTCCCTCCCTTTGTTCCTTCAGGCCTAGAGGAGTAATGGCTTCCCACTGTTGTTAGTTCTTTGGTGCCTCACCATCCCCTCTTGTCCTTTCAACCCTGTATGCACCTGTGTAAACAATCCATTCATTCAGTTCTCTTCAGGTAAACTCTCCTGAACACTATATCTGCAACTCTCCTGAACACAATATCTGCTTCTGTCGAGACTCTGAATTTTCCATTCTTCTTATAATTCAGTTTTTGCTTTACTAATTTCAAGGCTATCTTGTCAAGTGTACATAAACTTGTGGTTGATGTATCTCTTTGGTAGATTGTTCCTTTTATATATTAATGGGTTTTGTTTAAGTATTATTTTGTCTGATAGTAACTGATAAACCAGTCTTCTTTTAGTTTGTATTTATACGGTACAATTTTTTTTCTTGCCATCTCCTGTTTTTCAACCTTTCTGTGTTGTTTTGTTTTGAAGTGTATATCTTTAAGAAAGTTTATACTTTGATTTTTAACTCAATCTGATAAATTAACAGGTAAATTTTATCCATTCACATTTATTGTGATTACTGATATATTTGAACTTATTTTTGCCATATTACTTTCAGTTTTCTGTTTACTCCCTCTTCTAGTTTTGACACAGATTGTATTCTTACTCTTTAAGTTATAATATCCTTAACTATTATTTTCCCTAAAGTATGAAATTGTTGATATCTCTGTCCTCTTCCCTGAGAAAAAATGGACCTTAGCACATTTTAACTCCCCAATGAACACCTATCCCTGTCTTCCTTATCATTATAGAGAATTTTAATTCCACCTTTTTTAGCATAAAAATAGATTTCTTCTTATAGTCAGTGGTTAAAATGCATTTGCCAACATGTTTTATCAGTTCTGTGGTGGCAGCTCAGTGTCCTGTGCTGTGGTGATGTGAAGGTACCACAAATCTAGTCCCTGAATAAGCTGGTGATTGGGCAGGTCCTTGCTGCAAAACTCTGTCTGTTTCCTATTGCCTTCTTAGATAAGCAGCTTCTTATAAGCTGTGACCCCAGACAGCAACCATGGTGGCAACTTCATGGCTGGGAGAGCCTCATTCCTGCCCTGTCCCTGCCCTCAATCCTGAGTGGCTCTGCCCACTTTGGACATGGAGTGACCACTTTGTATTTCTAGTCTATTTCTGAAATGTGGAAACATTTACCATATTTTGATGATAACTGTATATTCAAATTGTTCTCTTTTTATATTGCAACTGTTATTGCCATGTATTATTTTAGTGTGCCTCAAAGTGTAAATTTACAATGCTATCTGGTTTGGAAGTTGAATCTCAAAGTTTGTATTGAGCGCCTACAGTATGCCTTGCCCTATGTGGCAGAAAACACCCACAAAAGTGTCTCTCTCTTTAAGAAGCTTATAATTTCCTAAGTGAAAGAAGATATATACATACATGAAACAATTTTAAAAATATAAGGCAGAATGATATTCAGGTGTCAAAATCTGTGATATTTTCCCCAGGTATAGAAAGCAAGGTGAATGCCACAATAGTTGCAGTGGCTGGGGATGACTGTTTTGTTGCTCCTAGTTTATTTGGAGGGAAAGGGGCACAAGAAGATGACTATACTTGTGTTAAATATCACCTAGGCTGGTGCATACATCCACACATATGAAAGGACATTTTATTAAGTATTATATGTTATAACCAGTCCTCTTCATGGAGCTCTTCATGCTCTACATATGCACCTTGAAAAAACACGTTTAACTTTCTCTAATAGATACAATTAACTTTGAATTAGGTAGACCCTTCTTACCTGCTGGGACTATTATGAGTAGGAATTGCCACCCTGTTCATATAATTTAATTATTTATTTAGAAAACTGAAAAACAAGATGATGACTTCAGTTATGAACAATTGATTCAGACTGATCGTTTTCTCTTTTTTCACGTGTTTAGCATATGGTCCTAATGAGATTAGAGCAAAATCAATTGTATTTGTTTCCATCAAACTATATAACAGGCTCTTTGGAAAGGTTTTCAGATGTCCTTCTAATCCTTGAGATGGCAGTGAAATCCCTACCCCCGGCCCCTTCCCTGGCCTAATCTGCATTCTCTCAATTGTTGACTCTGTAGAGTGAGTGACCTTCCCTTCAGTTTGGGGGCAGTGGACAATGATCTGAGTGAATTGTCCTGATTCAAGCGATTATAGATTCAGATATGCGGAAGGGGGTCCCGTTGAATCTGGACCTCAACCGGCTGTAAGTAATCCCACTTTTCCCTGAACTCATAATTTATCTCAATCTCTCTGGTGTCATTTTCTTTCTTTTTTTAAAATTTATTTTATTCAAGTATAGTTGATTTACCATGTTGTGTTAATTTATGCTGAACAGCAAAGTGTTTCAGTTATACATATATATATATTCCTTTTCATATTCTTTACTGTTATGGTTTATCCTGAATGTAGTTCCCTGTGATATACAATAGGACCTTGTTGTTTACCCATTCTATATATAATAGTTTGCATCTGCTAATCCCAAACTCCCAATCTATTTCTCCCCCACCTCCCCCTTGGCAACCACAAGTCTGTTCTCTGTGTCTGTGAGTCTGTTTCGTAGATAGGTTCCCAATCTCCCAATCTATTTCTCCCCCACCTCCCCCTTGGCAACCACAAGTCTGTTCTCTGTGTCTGTGAGTCTGTTTCGTAGATAGGTTCATTTGTGTCATATTTTAGATTCCACATATAAGTGATATCATATGGTATTTGTCTTTCTCTTTCTGACTTACTTCACTTAGTATGGTAATCTCTAGGTCCATCCATGTTGCTCAAATGACATTATTTCATTCTTTTTTATGGCCACGTAGTATTCCTTTGTATATTTATGCCACATCTTCTTTATCCATTCATCTGTTGATGGACATTTAGGTTGTTTCCATGGCTTGGCTATTGTGAATAGTGCTGCTATGAACATAGGGGTACATGTATCTTTTTGAGTTATAGTTTTGTCTGGATATAGGCCCAGGAGTCAGGATTGCTGGATCATATGGCAACTCTGTTTTTGTTTTTTTGAGGAACCTCCGTACTGTTTTCCATAGTAGCTGCACCAATTTACATTCCCATCTGGTGGCATTTTCTTAAGATGAATAATACACTGAATTATAACTCTTGCCCCCTCTAGCCTGTAAATTCCTTGAGAGAAGAAGCCATGCCTGATTAATTTTTGAATCCCTAAAAAACTACAGTAGAATATTAAAGTTGTATAGTGAGGCCATTTAATAAATATGTGACTATATAAAGACCAGGTAAGTAGGTGTATTTCTGGAGCTCGGTAGATCTTGCAGTTTTGTAGAGTCTCACAGCATCTTTGATAAACTTCTCAGTGAAAATGTTGACTAGGCAAGTTCAGTTAAAATATAGTAGAAATGTTTATTCTGATATCTCTAAGTATACATTTAATTCTACAGAAAACTTACAGTGTGACATTGTGTCAACATTTGCAAATTGACTGTAAATGACCTTAATCTTAGCGCAGCCTGAAGGATCAGTATAGTAATACCAGGTAAGTGCCTTTTTACCTGAGACTTCTTTCTCATCTTCTCCCATAAAGAGACCCTAATATGTATTTTGATTTGAAATTGGAAATGTAACTTTCACTGAAAGTGTCATGTGATGTTTGCATTACTTTTAACTACTATGTATAAAGGAAACTCTATCCTTTGACTCTGTCAGTTATTTCTCTTGTGCACAGGGAAAATGCATTAAAATGACTAAAAAAATTTTTAAATTATAAATGAAAGCAACCCTGTCAAACCCTTACAAACACTATGCCTTTCTCTTCAGCCTAGTCTCTTTCTATCCATGTCACATATTTCTTTTCTGCTTCTCATTGTAATAATACTAGTATTATTATAAGTGGCACAGAGAGGTTAACTAACCCACCTGAGGATACACAGCTACTAAGACATTGAACCAGGGTTTGAACCTAGGCAATCTGACCCTAGAGTTCATGCTCTTAACCACCATATCATTTTTGGTATAGTATCAGACACATGGAGAACTCAATAAATACCTATCTTCTTGCTGTTAGTCTTCAGCCCCATTCTTTTGTGAGAGGAACTCCAACACCAGATCCACTGCTAAATTACTCTAGAATAAGGCTTATCCCTATTCTGCTTTCTGGTGGCCAAACTCCTTTAGAGAGTGTGGGCATAGCGCATCACCATGATAGAGAAATAGTCATAGGTGCAGTCACAAAACCAGTTAGCTAAAACTGGAATGAGCATCTAAAGGAATCCCCATCAGAAAGTGTGAAGAACAATTGCTTTACTTCTATTACTCTCAGTTGCTTTTTTTTTTAATATTTATTTATTTGGTTGCACTGGGTCTTAGTTGTGACAGGCGGGCTTTTTAGTTGTGGCTCGCAGCCTCCTTAGTTGTGGCTCACTGGCTTCTTAGTTGCAGCACTTGGCCTCCTTAGTTGAGGCATGTGAACTCTTAGTTGCAGCATGCATGTGGGATCTAGTTCCCTGACCAGGGATTGAACTCGGGCCCCCTGCATTAGGATAGTGAAGTCCCATCCAGTGCGCCACCAGGGAAGTCCCTACTGTCAGTTGCTTTTGAGGAAAAAGGGGAAGTGACTTATTATTTTCCTGGATAAGGCTTTACTTGGATATATCTTTTTTAATCTTATGAAAATACCAGACCATGTTCCTAACTTCATCTCTAACCCCAATACTTTCTGCCGAGAGTTATCAGTGCTAACACAAAGGAGAAGAGGAGGCAATAATCTAAAATGACAAATGACCCAGATAACATTTTTTTTTTTCACTTTGGAATGCAATCAGAGACTCCACCCACTTGTTACCAGCAGTCTCAGCCTGACTGATGATAGTTTGTGGCTTCACTGAGTAGCAGAATGGAACAGGCCAAAGATAACTCTGATAACTGAGAATTAAAATTGTATTTATATTGTAGAAACATATATGCTTAATTCTAATAACACTAATACTTTTAACCCATGATTCTTACATAAAGTATGTTTGGTTATATACTAGATATTTTTATTTTCTATTTATTTATTTGGCTGTGTCAGGTCTTAGTTGCGGCACGCAGGATCTTCGTTGCGGCATATGGGATCTTTCGTTGCAGCGAGCAGTCTCTTCTTTGCAGCACACGGGCTTCTGTCTAGTTGTGGTGCACAGGCTCAGTAGTTGTGGCATGTGGGCCTAGTTGCCCCACAACATGTGGGAACTTTGTTCCCCGACTAGGGATCGAACCTGAGTCCCCTGCATTGGAAGGCAGATTCTTAACCACTGGACCACCAGGGAAGTCCTGTTTTTATTTTCTTTAAATGGGGCTTCAAGTTTGAGTGCCTCCTATGTGCCAGGCACTGTTCTTGGTGCTTAAGATACAAAGCAAAGCAAAAGGACAAAGCAAAGATCCCAACCTGCAGGGACTTTATATTCTAGCTTTAGAGTAACTAAGCAGTTATTTTTTTATTGGAACTCATTGTAAATTTATCAGTTGAAGGCTGGGTGATTGATACACAAGACTAAGTCATAAATTTTTAGTATGGTTCCAAATTACCAAGCACTTTTGATCCTCAAGGGTTCACTTAAGTAATATATGCAACAATAAAAAAAATAGAATGGTATAGAAAAAAATAGTATAGAGTGGCCCTGTCTTGGGACAATTTAAACCCAGTCTTAGGAGATCCTGTCATCATCCCAGAGATAGTTAAAAAAAAAAAAAAAATGTTAGAACTATGGCTGTAAATCTTTTTACTACTAAGAACACTTTTTACTTTTGTGCCCCATGTTTTGAAAATTTTAATGCTTTAAACAAATCCCATTTATTAAGTAATAATTTATTTCTCCCTGTATATACCATTTCTGCTACTTCTGTAGGTACCAGAAAAACCCAGAAACAGGTTGAGCTCAGGCGTATTCCTACTCAGTACCCCGATAGTTATGCCCCATCTGCCACCCTAGGAGCCCTTGTTTTGGGCTGTTGAGTGTGAGTATGTGTGTATACCTGCAGAGATAGATGGTGGTATTAGAAGTCATGTGGGCTTTTAAGATACCCCTTCATGAGAGCACAGTATAATTGGTATATTAGTTTCTTAGGGCTGTTGTAATAAGTGACCACAAGCTTGGTTGCTCAAAACAACAAAAATTTATTCTTTCACAGTTCTAGAGGCTGGAAGTCTGAAATCAAGGTGTAGGCAGGACTGTGCTCCCTCTAATGGCTCTGGGGGAGAATTCTCCTTGCCTCTTGCAGTTTCTGGTGGCTCCAGGCATTCCATGGCTTGTGGCTCCATAACTCCAGTCTCTACCTCTGTCTTCACACGGCCTTCTCCTCCTTTCTGTCTGTGTATTCTCCTCTGCCGTCTCTAATAAAGACAGTTGTCATTGAATTTAGGGCCCACCCAGCTAATCCAGGATGATCTCATCTCAATATTCTTAATAATATCTGTGAAGACCCTTTTTCCAAATAAGGTCACATTCACTGTTCCAGAGGTTATTACATGAGCATGAATTAGGGGGCTATACCATTCAACCCACTACAATTAGGTAGGCCTAAAAAAATCTATCAGTGCTAGAAATCAAAGAATTAAGTGAAGGGGTTTGAATTCTCCCTCCTTATCCAACACCCCATACTTTGCTCTTGTCTGAAATATCTGGCCATTGCCTCAGCTCCCAGTTGAATGTTACCACTGGACTCAAGCTCTGCTCTTGGCTCTGACATCTGGCTCCTCATCTTGGGTCTCATCTTGGCTTAACCCCAGGAATAGCTCTTGGTATCCCTTTGCATGGATGACTTCTACTGGCTCTGCAGCCCATCCAGGTTGCCACCCTCTGTGCTCGGCATGGCTTGTTCCTCCATTGCCCAGTCTTGTTACCAACAGGACACACCCATAGTGTTTCAGTAAGTCAAGTCCTTGTTGCATAAGGACATGACCCAGTGACCTCCCAAGTGTCCTCCATATGGCCTGTATGGAGCTAGAAACCACTGCCTACCCAGAGTTATGCTTATAAAAATTTATAACCCCAGGATTAACATGGAGCTATACTCCTCCACGGTGACAGAAAGCAGGTGTGTGCCAGAGCCTCTGTATTCCATGGCTACCTTTTGTCCTGAAGTCCTTATTCACCCAAGAGGACTGGTCCTGAGTGCTTAGAATTTATATTATTCTATTTTTTTTTTTTTTTTTTTTTTGGCGGTACGCGGGCCTCTCACTGTTGTGGCCTCTCCCGTTGCGGAGCACAGGCTCCGGCCGTGCAGTCACGGCTCACAGGCCTAGCCGCTCCGCAGCATGTGGGATCTTCCCGGACCGGGGCACGAACCCGTGTCCCCTGCCTCGGCAGGAGGACTCTCAACCACTACACCACCAGGGAAGCCCTATATTATTCTATTTTTAAAATTGGATTTCAGATATGCTTTGACATAAACCCATCTTGTTTCTTTCTTTTCCAAATGCTGCATTTCATTTTTCACATTTATCTTTTGCTCCTTTAATGATTATATTCTTTTTCTTCTCCCTTCAGAATGAACCAGTTACAATTTTCCATTTGAAAATAAATTTCATCATATTTTATTTCCTGTTTTCCAGGCCATTTGTTTTTCTCAATGACTCAGATCTAGCTGAGAATTTTGTTAGCAGCTCCAAAGTACAATGCACTATAATTCTCCTGGAAGGTGAAAAGTGAAAAGTATAGGAGCAAGTCTAGCCTTTGATCTGAGGCTCTTACACTAGAATCCTAAAATTGAGTGTATCATGTGACTTTGATCTACAGGTTGACATTTTCCCCCACCAAAGTGGTATCCAGAGACTTCACACCTAGTAAATCACCACCATAACCTCTGTGCCATAAAGACCATTAAAAACAATAAATGCAAGTATCATGAGAATTACTTGTTATTCAAATATTTAAGTTTACAGTCTTGCTTTGCATTATTGCTTTATAAAGAAATAAGTCCTTACAACACATCTCATGCCTAAGAAAGTGTGGTGATGTCAGTTTGATCAAAACATCAAATTACTACCAGAATGAGATTACAAAATATTTTTTGCAGAGTGCTTACGTGAACAATATCACAATATATTTATTATGTTAACTGGCTTCAAATTTGAGCAGTCTACCTAGTTCAGTAGACTGAGCACTAGATTGGCAATAAAGTTCTCCTAAATTCTAACTTCAGTTCTACTGCTGATTGGCTCTGTGTAGTAACTAACTATTCGTTGTTTCTTTGCCTTTGGCCTTGTGAAACATAAAAGTAGAAAAAGAGTAAGGCACGGCCAGTTGAGTCCTTAATATTTAGTTTGAGGAATTCTTGGCTGCAGGGCCAGTTTTTATTTTCTAAAAATGGAAATTTTATTTTCATGGAACAGTGCATCAATAGCTTCTCCTCCTTGCTCCTTGGTCTCCACTTGGCCCTGCACCACACGCACCAACCTTTCCCAAACAAGGGCATTTTTGTGGCCAATAGAGCAATAGCCACTATCCTTGGAACCAAGTGAGTGAACAACTCAGATATATTCTGGGTTTGTTAGCATATTTATTTGGATAGCACTTATGCTTCTTTTCTAAAGTTAGGCTGCCCAATCATAGATGATAGGTGATTTCAGACTACAATAAAGAGCTTTCAAATAATGATAAGAATGCCACAGATGATCAAGTTAAAAACTAATATTCTTTTACCCAGAGAATAAAAAGCTTATCAGTATCTGGCGTGGGGCTGAGCTTATTGCAATCAGCTTCAACTGTTTGAAAGATTATATTTTGGATAATATCTTTGCTCCTTATCCCCACTAAGGTTAGGACAAGAAAGTAATCATGAAGGAATTATGTTAGATACAGGTAGAGAGGTCTATTAATACACCAGACAGGTAGTTGCCTTCTCTAAAGAAAAAAAAAGATCCTGATGTGTTATAGCTTCCTCAGAGTTGGAGAAGGGTACTGTAACTTCACAGCTCATCCCATTCCTTAGCTTCCCAGAATTTAAATACCTCCTGAAGAAACATGGTAGCCCTCCTTAGTGTCTTATTTCAGTCTCTTTTAATCCTTACAGCAAGAACATATTAATGCTGAATAGAAGCCCATCTGTACATTTAGGCTTATTTCCTCTTTCCTCTGGGAAAAGAGGACAGATAATCACCACTTCATGTGACATCCCTCAACTGCTAAACCCCTATAACACTGTCTTCTTTTTTCCCCCTAGCCCTCAGCGGGTCTGTTTCCCAAAGACTTACTTATTGTTGTTGCCCCTCTGATTTTATGATGAATGGCAATTCTGACACCTCTGACCCTGAGAAGCAGAGAATTCTTGGCTTTATCTTTGCACTAAGAATTTAAATGCAGCCGAATGTATGAACAGAAATAGGTCATTTTTCTTCTGCAGGTCACCAATTGCAAGATTTCTTTTCATACAAAAACAGTATATCAATTTTCTATTGAAAATACATTTTTGTAAAGCATGAAAAAATGGAATCTCAAGTTCTGTCGCCATCAGAGAGGTGAATGGCTCTTCTTTTTTGAAGCAGCTGCCAACAAGTATGAGGACTGGGTATCATTTCTGTCCTTGGTGAACTGTCAGGCTTCTCTTTATGAGTCTGGCACATTCCAGGTGGCTGAAGTAGCTTCTCATTGTCAGGAACTGGTGTAGTTGTTTCTCTACCTATGGCTTACAGTCCTGTTGCCTAGGACTGAAGGATATTCTGAGTTGAGTAGTACTTAATGCAGATAATTGAATAAAGTGCTGTTTACATTTATTGAAGGTGAAATTCACATAACATAAAATTAGCCATTTTAAAGTGAACAATCCAGTGGCATTTGGTACATTCACAATATTGTGTAACTACCATTTATATCAAGTTCCAAAATATTTTCATTGCCCCATTAAGAAATCCCATACCTAACTACCTCCGAATGCTGGTAACCATCAGTCTGCTTTTTGTCCTATGAATTTATCTATTTTGTATATTTCATATAAATGAATTCATATAGTATGTTACTTTTTGTATCCATCTTCTTTCACTTGACACAGTGTTTTCAAGGTTCATCCACATTGTACCATTATCAGTACTTCATTCCTTTTTTATGACTGAATGATATTCTATTGCATGTGAATTCCATAATTTGTTTATCCATTCATCTATTGGTGGGTTGTTTCCACCTGTTGGTTATTGTGAATTATGCTGCTACGAACATTCACGTACAAGTATTTGTTTGAGTATCTGTTTTCAGTTCTTTTGGTTATATACCTGGGAATGGAACTGCTGAGTCATACAATAATCCTATGTTTAACCTTTTAAGAAATTGCCAAACAGTTTTCCTACCCTTACTTCTGAAAGGGAAAACCCATGACATTAATGCAATGAACGTTATCTTAGCAGGAGGAGCGCAGCCCTCTGAACCTCCAAAGAGAATTTTCCAAAGAGAATTTTCTGACGAATCAAAGGGCACAGAGTCATTGGCAGCAAAGGTGTTTTAGATGACTGACCTCTGCTCCTGTACAGACAGAACCAAAACAACAATCAGCACAGTCTCCATAAAATACCAGGGAAAGAAAACGCAAACCAGCCCAACTCCAGCTAAGTTTTTGCCACATGAATTCCTTGAGATGTTTCAATCAGTGCATATCTATTGCGCTTTGGCCACGTTTGTACTATAATTAAACTCAAACTCAATTAAGAGAACTGCTTTAAAGGAAGAAGGCAATTCTGATGAAGTCTGTTTTGAGAAAAATCTGAAAAACAATCTAAAGTTGCCAGAAGTCAGGTTTGCGCCCTTTCTTCCTGTCAGCATAAGGATCCATACTTCGAATGTTTGACTAATTTTGGCAAATTAATTACCATTTAATTATCACATAAGAAGACATCTACTTATTTTCCCAAAAACTGTTACTCTTCTGTAGGCAAATTGGTATAAAGACTAATCTAATTTGCCTATTGTAGAAACACACTGGGCTTTTGAAAGTCCACGCCTATGTTCAGTTTTCTGAATGTCCCCATAGACATTTCCTTCTGTGACATTGATATTGAAGATATAGTGGGTACTGAATGGTAGACAGCCCACACCTATACTGCAGTGCCAGTAAAAGGCAATGTTAGGATGTCTGACCTCTTGATGTAGGAAACACTTCACCATCCCTGGAACCATCCCTGGAACCACATCCTTGATCAAGCTGTGCTAGTCATGATGTGCAATGGAATTACGATCATAACAGAGTTAAGATGGAAGAAATTAAAAGCAAAAACCCTCCTCTTTCTTGGAGGTCTTAATTCAAGTTAGTATAGTTGAGATAATGTGCCCAAATAGTGCACCCAGAAAATGAGCTCATCCACTGGGGATTATGCCATGTTGTAATTCAGAATTACTCCTCAGAATTACAAAACTATTAGTCGGAGTGGCATGGTTGCCAGAAAATGAAACCTCAGAACACTGGGTAGCCTGAGTTAGAGGAACTGCTCCTTGGCTGCTAAACCACCGTGTCTATAATAGTTCAGCCCTGATCCCTGACACTATGCTGCTTTGCGTCACACGCTCTTGGAGATTACTTCAAGTTTAAGCAGAAAGGTCGGAAAAGGTCAGGGAGGCAAGGCAGCTCTGCAGATGCACTCTTTGGTTAGATTTCACAGGAACAGATTAGGGAGATCAGACTACGTGGAGTCTCCCTCCCTCACATGGAAAAAGACTTCTGCTTGAGGAGGAGTCACAAGTTCCTGGGCAGAGAGTAATGTTTGTGCCTGTGGAGAAACAAAATGTCCCTGAGGTGGAATTTTGGAACCCAGTCATACATAATTGGTGGTACCAGACAGGAGAGAGCCTGACATTTCAGACTGTAACCATATTCAGGAGGATTTGGTTCATAGAAAAGTTTATGTTAAAACCGTAAGTCTCAATCTCTCTGTATCCCAGGTTATCATCTTGAGATGCTAAGCTAGCTGGACCCCTAAAGGTCGGTTAACGTTTTCCAAGGACAGGAGAAATTATTCTTCATATGAGAGTTGATATTCATTTCTCAGTAATTATCTTCTTGAGCTGTTACAAAACTCTTAATATATGAAGGTACTCTTGATTTGTTTTAAAAATCTTGAGAAATGTTGGGGCTTCCCTGGTGCTGCAGTGGTTAAGAGTCTGCTTGCCAGTGCAGGGGACACGGGTTCGAACCCTGGCCTGGGAAGATCCCACATGCTGCAGAGCAGCTGGGCCCGTGTGCCACAACTACTGAGCCTGTGCTCCAGAGTCTGCAAGCTACAACTACTGAGCCCAAGTGCCACAGCTACTGAAGCCCGTGCACCCAGAGCCCGTGCTCCACGGCAAGAGAAGCCACCGCAATGAGAAGCCCAGTACAGGGAAAATGAATTGCAGAACCTCAATGAAAACAAAATCCATGAATGTTGCCATACCCACCTAATCCTGCATTCTGACTCCAGCAGAAGTTCAAAAGGAGTTTTGTGGAAGGGAAGCTTGGTTTCTTCAGTATCAATCCTCAGGGACGTATTTCACTGTCCATCAATAAACTACTATCAGTCCACTAGAGATAGGGTTTACCTGACCCTTCAGAAGCTATTTCTATAATCCATGTATTCCCAGCTTCGCAGTCTATGACTTACAATGGAAAGTATCCTTTCATTTTATACCAAAATTATGACAGCATTCTCTCCTACCAGGCTGTTTGCTGAAAATTCACCTCTCTCAAAGGGCTCTCAACATTATCTGAAACTTTATTTGTACTACTTTATATATAAAGCTCTGAGAGAGAGCTTTCCATGTGTCCCCTCTGGCCTTCTCCTTGCTGCTTTGACCTTCAGGAATGTTCTGCTGTCATGGGCTTAGTTCTCCCCACCAGTGCCCACTGTTGCCTTCACTTCAGCTTCAGAAAAAAAAAAAACATTTTCCTTTTGTCCAAAGAGAACATCCCGATAATGCTTCCTGCTTTTTCGTGTGGCAAAGAAACAGATACAAGGCCTTTCCAGGCTAGGGGTTCCTTACCCCAGGGCCTCAAGTGCTTGTTATTTTCTTCTCTGAGCTGCTGTTGTTTCTACTGCCGTTCCTGACAAAAACAAAAGCTTGATGATGGTGCTGCCCTGAAGATAGCTCACCGCCAGCACAAGCCTGCTCAAAGCTTCTTCATACTTCAAAGTCCAGGGCCAAATGGATCCCTAATCCAGAGAGATGTGCCCCTCCTTCCACAGTCCATAGTTTCACTTTATTTCCTACATGGAGATTATCCATTTCTCAAGATTATTGATGGTGGAAATATCCATTCTCTAAAAGAAAAAGCCTACATCCACTCAAACTCTAAGCCCAACTGTTGTCCCCTGGCTCCAATAATACAGTCTCAAAATGGTATAATAGTGGCCTGTTTCCCAAAGTCAGGGTCATCTCTTTTATCCATGGTCACTTTTTCACATTTGTGTTTTCTACTCTTATTATTTCTTAGGTGCAGGGATCTCTAGATGCAATAATGTGTCAGTCAGGGCCCAGCATGGGTCTGGACATGGATGGCATACTCCATGTAGGTAATTGAAGGAAGTTAGTAAAGGCACTACTTACAAGGTATGGGCAAGGTTTACAGGAATCAGCAAGGGACAATGCAGTATCTGGGGTTAGCACAATGGGGAGCTGTTACTGCCCATAAGTCTACAATGGGCAAGGGAGGATGCATTTGCCAGAACTCAGAAAGAGTATGGAGAGAGCTGACAAGAGTGATAGCCTTCAGTGGATAGACTCAGCCAACCCTGCACACCTTGGTAGAGAGGGAACTGGGGAACAAATACCCCAATGTCACTCCCCTCCATCTTCCAGTCTCCTGCCCCAGTGCCTCTCATCACCACCCCACTCGCCAAACCCAACCCTGGCCAGAAGGCAAGGGAGTTTGTTGATGCTGTCCATGTTAGTCAGTCTCCCAGGGCCAGAGCAGGGCAGAGAAGGATAAAAATTAGATCTGAAGAGGCGAAAGAAGGTGCTTAGCAAAACTAACTCTTGTGAAACTCAACAGCTTTAAGTTTTTCCTCTAAATCTATTTTCTAAAAGTTTCATAAAATGTTCTAATATTAGTGTAAGGATTCTATCAGTAGATTCACCTAATCTTTGCCTCTTGATTTCAAAAGCCTTAACCATATGCCCTCGAAGTCATTTCTTTCCCAAACTTAATATCCCTAATGATTGTTGTTGGTCCTACTCAGCAGCAGCCCTTTCTCTTCACACATTTTATTGTATTTCTCTGTTCCTTCTGAATATCTCCCATGATTTCCTTAAGGTGCAGCAATTAAAACTGCGCACTTTATTCTAGAAGCATGCATCCTAAAGTAAGAATAGGAAACATGCTAATTCAATCATGAGAGCTTGAAGAGCAATAAAGCTAAAATAGAATTTAGGGAAATAGAAATTACAGCAGTATTGAAAATTAAAACAATTTAGAGGTAGTTAGGAATTATTAGGAATCAGCACAACGTGGACCATAAACTGAAGTTCACTGCAGGCCATTTGTAGAAGTTTCCATAAGGTTTAATATATTTTTGATGGCTTGAAATTGATCCTGTCTTGGGGGAGTATTTTGCATAGCATAATTAAATAACCCTCATAACTAGGTATGAAATGTGCCTGAATCTAGCACCCAAATAAAATTCCAAATGTGATAATATGAACAAAGCCTGAAAGGGGTGGGGATGAGGATGGAAGAGAGAAAAAACAGTTAAATCTTCCATTCTGGGCTTCCCTAGTGGCACAGTGGTTGAGAGTCCGCCTGCCGATGCAGGGGACGTGGGTTTGTGCCCTGGTCCGGGAGGATCCCACATGCCCTGGAGCGGCTGGGCCTGTGAGCCATGGCCACTGAGCCTGTGCGTCCGGAGCCTATGCTCCGCAACGGGAGAGGCCACAATAGTGAGAGGCCCGCGTAATGCAAAAAAAAAAAAAAAAAAAACTTCCATTGTATTTCAGAATGAGTAGCTCTTAATTTTTTATGTTAACATAAAAATGTAGGCTTAAATATGCAAGGGCAAATATTATTAATATAAAGATGGGAATAAAAACTTTTAAAACACTAGATAGGGGAGAAAAAGAATTACAAAAGCTACCATCTAGCCAAAATCAGGAAAGGAAAAAATATGCAAGAAGAAAACATAATGAGTTGGAAACATAAAATATGATAGGCATAGCACATTCTTCCTCATTACCTATCTGGAATTCGTCTTTGACTCCTCTCTCACTCACAGTGTCTGTGTGGTTGACTCACTTGGGTTTTCCTTGGAAATATCTCATGTCTGACCCTTTGTGTTCCCACTACCGCCCCTCTAGCTTACTTGGTCCTGAACTAATGCAGTAGCTCTAGCACAACATAGCCTACCTTGGCCTCCCTGCAGAAACTAGAGTAATCTTCATAAAGCATAATATCACACCCCCACTCAGAAGCTTTCCAGGGCTCCCCCTTCCTTACCATTTACCCTTCTTATCTGATTTGCAAGACCTTTTATAATATGACCCCAGCTAACTGTGTTTCATCTATTCTAAGACACATTTTTTTTAAAACAATGAAAACATCTCTGAAATCAGAGTGCATCTTACAATCCATGGCAATCGTGTCATCTTAGATTTGATGAAATATGGTTCTCTTCTCAGTTCTTGGCTTGGCTATGGGACACCTCTATCCTAGAAAACATGACTTCTCATTTTGCTGTGCTATGACTCATTCTTTCACAGCTCCAAAATTTTGTTCAGACATTTCCCACTGTCTGGGTATCCCTGTCCTGCTGCCCCTCTTCTTGTATGGGTCCACCTATAAGGCCCAGCTCAAAGGCCATCCCTCGAAGAATGCCTTGTTCACTACCTCAGCTGGAAACAACCTTCCCTTTGAAACCTCTCAGTTCTTTCTTTGTAAGTCTAGCAACTCTTATCACATAGTTCTGTTTAGTTTAAATACTGGTGCACATATTTGGTCTGTACACAAGACTCCTAGAGTTGTGCAAATGGCTTGGGAAGGCAGTGAAAATTGTGACATTCTGTGAAAGAGCGTAGGTTTGTTTCACTAATGTACTCCCGGACATTTGGAACAGTTTCTTTAAAATCTGCGAAGTGCTATCATTCCAGAACTCAGTGAGAGCCCTGCTTTGAGCTGCCTTCTAGAGGTAGTACATCATCAGAGCCAGAGCCAGAGAGAGACCCAAGATCTGGAATCAGCAAGAGATACTGGAAGACACCCAGCTGGGAGGGGAGCTGCTAGGAGGGGCTGCTCTACCAGCAAGACCCACTGATTGGCCCTGTTC
Organism: Phocoena phocoena; assembly: GCF_963924675.1. Lineage (NCBI taxonomy): Eukaryota > Metazoa > Chordata > Mammalia > Artiodactyla > Phocoenidae > Phocoena > Phocoena phocoena. The sequence goes on from NC_089232.1 coordinate 36,925,638, forward strand.
CTGGGAGTAGCCATTGGAAAGGTCAAGCTTTGAAAAACCATGTTGCTTAGAAATTGTCAGCCCTCTCCACTATCCTCACATGAGTCACCATGATGTCTTGGGAGGGTGGGGCTGGGTGGGAGACTCTTGGTTTTCCAATTTACCCTTCCCTCAGGAAATCCAGACTAGACAGGAAGTCTAAGAACTCTGGGTTACTGCCATTGGCACCTACAGGGAGACGATGAAAGTCTGTAACCCAGCCCTGGGAGAAGAAGGCTATGTGTCCTTGTCATCATCTGTAGCAGATTCTTCTCAGTTACAGCTAATTTTGAACTCTCCCAAGTTATATGCACGGATCTTTGCTGCAATACATTCACAGGGCTCTCTCCCGGCAAATTTCTCTGGCCACATGAAGATAAAAATCTCAAATGCCCTCTTGCTATTATCATGAAATCTTTGTGGCTAAATTTGTGAAATTTCCTGCTGAGTTCTGCTTCTTAAGGCTAATGCCATTTTCTATAAGGGCCTCCCAGTTAACCATCTTTCTACGGGTAGCCTCTCAAGCCTCAGTCTTTACCAAATGAGGGGGTAGATTCAAGAAGCTTGAGGTCACTGCCAGCTTCAACATTCTAACATCTGCTCGGTGCTCTACAGAGATCACCTCCCACGCACTGGATTTATGCATTTATAAGTTTGAAGCTCACTTTTCTCTGAGGCAGAATGGTTGGCATGATGTGATCTGGGCATGTCGGTTAAACATTTTCCATATGATATGACTGCTCTCCACGGCTTCACACCAGGAGGCCTTGCATAAAGGTCACAATTGTTGAGCTGATTTCACCAAGAGACGGTTTTGTTTTAAGAATCTTTTCCTCATTAAAGAAGTCAATAACTGTTTATTACAGGAAATGTAGACAATACAGAAAATTGTAAAGAAGGAATTAAGAATCACTTAAACTCTGACCTCTCATTGTTAAAACTATGGCACATATCATTACAATAATTTTTCTTTGCATGTATAGTCATATGATTTTTTAAATGTTTGGTATAGAATTGGAATCACAGTTTTAAACCATTTTTGTTTTTGTTTTTGTTTTTAACCTGGCTTTTCTCCCTTACTGATAAATGATTAACATTTTCCTTTGTCATTATGTAGTTAAGAGTGTGGGCTCTGGTCCTACCTGAATTTGAATCCTGGCTCTGTCACTTACTAACTGTGTGACCCTTGGGCATGCATGTCCTTTAATTGATAAAGGTACTTAAGTTTCCTCATCTGAAAAATGGTTCCTACTTCACATAGTTGCTGTGAATGTTTAAGTGAGTCAACATTTGCCAAGTAGTTAGAACAGTACCCGGCAGGTAGTTTAGGCTTTATAGGACTAGCTTTGGGTACTATGATACTGCTACTACATTTTCTTCTACAATGTCATTTTAAAGACTGGGTAAGATTACATTGTTTGGGATGTAGCATAATGTATTTAATCAAGGTCCCATCGTTAGATAGTTAGTGTTCTACTTTCTTGCTATTATGAACAATACTGCAAACAGACATCCTTCTTTTTTTTATTTTATTGAAGTATAGTGTCATGTTTAATTTCTGCTGTATAGCAAAGTGACTCAGTTATACATATGTATATATTCTTTTTCATATTCTTTATCATTATGGTTTATCACAGGACACTGAATACAGTTCTCTGTGTTATACAGTAGGTCCTTGTTGGTTATCCATCCTATATATAATAGCCTGCATCTGCTAATCCCAAACTCCCAATCCTTCCCTCCTCCACCCCCACCTTGGCAACCACAAGTCTTTTCTCTATATCTGTGAGATTGTTTTTGTTTCATAGATATGTTCATTTGTGTCGTATGTTTTTATTTCATAGATATGTTCATTTGTGTCATATTTTAGATCCCACATATAAGTGATATCATATCAGACATCCTTCTTTCATTGTATTTGTAACAGGACAGACTGTGCACTAGGTAGGGAAAGAATACAGTGATAGGAAATGGAAGTACCATGTTTTGCCTTCTTGGTTTTGAACTTCGTTGGAGAGGCAGAGAGAATGTCAGTGCCTCCCTTTTGCCTGGAATGTTGCTGCTCAGAAACTATTCAGACTTTATGGCACCACCCAGTCAAATATCTGAAGGTCTTTCCTAGATTGAATCACTAGTAATCCTATCCTCAGATTCCAACTGGAGAAGAATCCTTGGCCAGCCGTGTCATATACTTCCAGTTCTTCATGCCATGGCTCTCATGACATAAAATGACTCAGCCCTATGGGCTCAGCTCCAAAGAAGACTTGGGGGATATTTAGTGAACTCAGTGAGTCCCTGGACCCTCCATATTTTCCAGGCTGGTGCATATAAAGGTCCTATTGGAGGTGATCCTGCTCTCTCTTAAGGCTCAGTTCCTGTGGCCATCTTTCCCACCACTACTGGAGAGAAGGGGAAGGGATCTTCTTCTAGGTTCTGATCCCCTGTCTTTAGTTATGGGAATGATTATGATGCATTCTGGTAGAATGGGACCAGTATCCTCTCTACAGGTTGAGGGAGTTACAGACTCAGAGGTATTTGGAGGCTTCATGGAAAAACTTTATGAAAAAAAGCTATGCCAGTGCAGATGAACACTGCTAATGGGCAATCCTTGTTGGGGGGACAGTGACTTATAAGATCACCTTCAAGAAGCTCTGCATGGGGGAGTGTACTGAATGCTTAGTTCTTACTATCTCTCTGTTAAATATACCACCAACCAAATCACCTGTTTGGTCCTCAGTCTCTCCTAGCCAAAAGTGCGTCACCTACCATATCCTGGAAGACTCATGACTTCTGGATTTCTGCCTTTGTTATCTCCTGGTTCCTCTGGAAGTATTATCTCCTAGGTTCCCTGGAAGGTTCTGCCCACCTTCTATCCTGTAGGGTTTTGGGTAAATACACTTCCTAGATAATTCACTTTAAATACATGGCAGCAAGTGTGTTCTTCCTTAACCTCAACTATATTCAGTCAGCTGGACATTTAACCTAGTACCATGGGTCTGTGTTTCTGCCAAGTAGATGGAAACCTTCTTAGAATATAAGGATGAGGCCAACAACCCTAAGTAGAAAGAGTGGTGAAATGGGCAAATCTAGTCTTTACTGTTAGAAGTCAGGATAGTAATTATTCTTAGTGGAGGGAAAGGAGCACAAGGGAGGCCTCTAGGGGGCTGGTAACAGTCTGGGTTTTGCCCTGGATGCTGGCTACATGGGTATGTTCATTTTGTGAATGTTCAGTGACCTGCACACTGAAGATAAGTGTTCTTTTTGTACATGTGCTGTAGTTCAATTTAAAAAAAATTTTTTAAGTAGGGGATATTGATAAATTGGATTAAACAAAGGATGATCTACCTCTATTAAGACTAGTGGCTCTGGGCTTCCCTGGTGACACAGTGGTTGAGGGTCCGCCTGCCAATGCAGGGGACACGGGTTCGTGCCCCGGTCCGGGAAGATCCCACATGCCGCAGGGCGGCTAGGCCCGTGAGCCATGGCCACTGAGCCTGCGCGTCTGGAGCCTGTGCTCCGCCACGGGAGAGGCCGTGGCAGTGAGAGGCCCGCGTACCGCAGAAAAAAAAAAGGCTAGTGGCTCTTTCCTAAGGCTACCAGATTTAGCAAATAAAAATACAGGATGCCCAGTTCAGGTAAACAACAAATAATTTTTTAGTATAAGTATGTCCCATGCAATATTTGGGACATGTTTATACTAATAAAGTATTCATTGCTTATCTGAAATTCAAATATAACTGGTCATCCTGTATTTTATCTAGCAACCCTTACTTTAAATCTTCTAAATATGTCTCATCTTTAATTTAATGAAAAATTTAAAAAAGGATATATATTGAATGATATGTATTTAAGATACATATAGTCTTAGAAGGAAATATTAAAATAAATTGTAGGAGATAGAAATGAGAAAGTAAGTGCTCTAGTATTTCACTGTCTCCATTCCTCCTTCATTCATACCTCTCTTCTGTTGTTTTGGGTTTCTCATTCCCACATTCATATCAATAAAAAGAGGAGAAATAAGATAAGCAAAATAAATAAAGTAGCACCCCAATCATTTACACTTTTATTTATTTTTTGAATCTGCAACTCTGTAGGTTGATGTTTCTGAAAATTTCACTCCTGGTTTGTCTGTGTCCTTGTTTCTTATTTTTTCTTCCTCTTTTTCTTATTTTTTTTCCTCTCTATTTCACCCTTTCTCAGAACTTTGTAACCTTTGCTCAGACGGAAGTTGAACCCTTCTCAGTATAATCAGTGTTTTTCCTGCCTTTTCTTATCTAGGTTTCATAGGCTAAACTTGAAAAATCTATTTGTTATTGGTCTCAGAAAGGTCACTTTTCCTTTTTCTCTCCAACAATGATAACTAATATGTACCTGGTACATTTCAACTATGCTTCTTACACAGTTGGTAGATTTGAACCAAGTTTTCAGAATTCCATCTTACTTCCTTTTCTATACTTTCCACTCCTAAAGGTGAAGAAATTCGAGTACGAATTATTTAGGACAACTAGGCTCTGTCAGCAAATGGAATCAGATCCCAAAGGTTTTGTGCTTTGACACATTTTCAGTTTATAGAGATGGGTGATAATAAAATGAAATTATTTCCTGTTTCCCTGAAGGCTTCCAAGTTGTGATTTTGTAATGCCAAGGGTATTACCCACTTTATTTAGAGTAAAATTCTCAAGTCAAAAATGATTTTGATATCCTTTCATTTAAACAATAAGTACATCTCCTAAAATGCTTGAGGGGAATATGAAACAGGAGGGATAAAGGAAGTTGCATCCACATCAGAGAAAGATCATAAGGTATCTCAATAACCCATATTTGGAACCTTTGCTCTAAAGGCTGGCCACCTAATCCTTTCAAAAGTTTGTGGGCTTTCTGCAATGTTGTCAACTTATATATATTTCTGATTGAATCACTTAACTAATCATTGATCCAGTCATTTCTAAACAATTCTGGGCAACACGTTTCACTAATTATTTTTCACACTGTTGATTGAACTGACTGGTTATCTTGTCATGGAAACTCAAAACTTTAAAAATCATATATATATATACATTACTCCTGTGTTAATAAGTTTTACTGTGACCAATTTCTTTTGCTGAGAGAGAGAGAGAGAGAGAGAGAGAGAGGAAGGGGATGGGGGCAGAATGATAAAGGCTCAGGATGTGCAGAGGAGAATTTAAAAATACACAAATTAGTATAAAAGCATCATAAATAAGGCAAATAAGTATTAATTTTTATGAAACAGTATTACCATAGATACATAAATCAAGTAGCTCTGGTTTTTTCAGGATACTTCATAAACATTACTGAAATGTTTATTAATCAGTAAATGACATAGACAATTGCAGAATCTTTAACAACTGGAATAGTATTTTCAACTCTGAGAGTTCCACTGCAAATGCAGTAGTGACCTTCAGCAGCTAAATCAGCTCCCAGGAACATGCTGGGTTGTTACTAGTTACTAACCAAATACTTGCCCTTGTAGTCCCTGACATTCCTATAACAAAGGTCTCCAAAGTCTGTCCCCAATCTACTTTTCCACCGTTATTTCCCTCAACCTCCAACTGCCTTGGGTTATTTCTAATCAGGTCTCATTATTGGCTCTGCACCCCCAGGGCTGCCAGAATACCACCTCCTCACCTCCACCCTGCCTACCAAATCCTCCCCCACTGTCCAGGCCCAGCTCAAAACCCACCACTTTCATTAAATTATATCTGCCTACTCTAGTCCACAGACATCCTCTCTCTTACCTGCCTATATTATTAAATCACTGTACCATTAATGTGGTGTTTTATTACATACTAGCTTGCACCATCTTCTGCAGTGCTTTCTTAAAGAGTTAGTTAATATTCATGGATGTTTGAACATACTTTTGTAAACTATAAAGCTTCATACTAATGCAAATATGATTGTTTTCATTAACTAGTTTATGGCCCCCACCCCACCCCTGAGATGGGGATTGTGCATACATTTTTGTATGACATCTAGAGAGTAGTGCATACTCCACGGCGCCTCCAAAAATATTTTCTGATGTATGAATGCACGGAGGACCAGCAGCATTGGAACTAAACCACCAGAGTTTGCATTTGCCACTTGTTACCTGTCTGAATTGGAAAGAGTTATTTAATCTCTGCTTCAGTTTCCTTATCTATAAAATGGGATTATAATGACACCTGCTTCATAGAATTGCTTTGAGAATTAAATGAATTCATACAAGTAAAGTGACTGAAAAAGCATACTTAGGGAATTCCCTGGTGGCCCAGTGGTTACGACTTGGCACTTCCACTGCAGGAGGCACAGGTTCCATCCCTGGTTGGGGAACTAAGATCCCACTAAGCTCCCTAGTGGAGTCCCACTAACTAAGCTGCACACTGTGGCCAAAAACAAAACAAAACAAACCAAAAAACAAAAGCATGCTTAGGGCTTCCCTGGCGGCGCAGTGGTTGAGAGTCCACCTGCCGATGCAGGGGACACGGGTTCGTGCCCCTGTCCGGGAAGATGCCACATGGCACGGAGCGGCTGGGCCCGTGAGCCATGGCCGCTGAGCCTGCGCGTCCGGAGCCTGTGCTCCGCAACGGAAGAGGCCACAACAGTGAGAGGCTCGCGTACCGCAAAAAAAGAAAAAAAAGCATGCTTAGCACATAGCAAGTGTTCCATAAATATTAGCTATTTGAATGAATGAATAAAACAGTATGGACTGCAATTGAAATCTAGAGAAAATAATGACTACTTTTTATTATCCCTGGAACTAGGATTATAAAATAATCATAGTGCATAAGAATGTTAATGGAAATTATTATCTCTCTTTAAGATATGTCATGATGTGTATATTTATTACTAGAAAGATTTTTCAGAATGAAGTTTATATTCTATATTACTTACTTTGTATTTTTTAAATAAAAAGTCATGTAAGATATATAAAAGAGATTTTGGTACACTTATTTTTCTAGACATCACATTACATGGGCCCAGCCGCTCTGCGGCATGTGGGATCTTCCTGGACCGGGGCACAGACCCGCATCCCCTGCATCGGCAGGCAGACTGTCAACTACTGCGCCACCAGGGGAGCCCAAAGTATGGGTTAATTTTGAAGTAGAAATTGACAATAACAATTTCATGAGGAACTTCTTGAAAGATATTTGTTTCTAAAATTTTCTCAAAACATTTAACTTGCCTAGGTTAATTTAGCAAATTAAATATTTTATTTTATACTAGTCAAAGTTGTTATGATTTTATAAATAGCTTAACAGAATAGTTTATTTCTCTCTTCTTTTAATTTTGATTGGAGTATAGCTGATTTACAATGTTGTGTTAGTTTCAGGTGTACAGCAAGTGAATCAGTTATACATATACATATATCCACTCTTTTTTAGATTCTTTTCCCGTATAGGCCATTACACAGTATTGAGTAGAGTTCTCTGTGCTATACAGTAGGTCCTTATTAGTTACCTATTTTATATATAGTAGTGTGTATATGTCAATCCCAATTTCCCAATTTATCCCCCTCTACCCCCCTTACACCCTGGTAACCATAAGTTTGTTTTCTACATCTGTAACTCTATTTCTGTATTGTAGATAAGTTCATTTTGTGGATAAGTTCGTAAAACCGAAGATTTCCAGCACTAATTATTTGCAGATACAGCAACCTTAAATCATTTCAAGTGATTTTTATTGCTCTGTGGAGCCATCTGCTGGTCAATGGCGTTATATGTCTATAAAATTTTTTCTCTGGGTAAAGTGAGGCTCTAACAAGATCAAGTACTCTCCATGAGATACAGCTAGGAATTTGCAACCCAAACAAAACCTGCAGAAAATATCCTTCCAGATATAAATAATGAGAGTAATTTGGCTATAGGATACTGGCAAAAATCACATTTAGAAAACAAGTAAATTCTATTGTATATTTGGGGGAATTGTTTCCTTCATTCAACAAGTTTTCGTAAACTTCTCCCTGCTAATAGGATAGAAAAATATATATACATATATATACACACAACATATATATACTTTATAGTATGTAATTTTTAAAAAGCTGTATAGATCAATACCTCTCTACTTATTAAATTAATAAAGTAAATTGAAACTTTATTCTTCTGTATGGCAACTATATTATTTTTATCACTTTTAATAAGCATTTATTTTTCAGCTTCACTATGAACTCATAGACTTTTACAGTCTTAATTGTTCTAATAACCATTATTTTTGATTAATTACCACTTCTTATTGGATGCTTAAATGTCCACAACCTGTTCAGGGGAAGCTCCTTTATATGGTTTCTTTTGTCCTCTAAACACTACTATCATTGCATCCTTGATTTCTGGCATCAACCTGATGTTTCAGACCCAACATAATTTTTCCTGCCCCCAAATTATGGAGTCAACTATCCTTCAAGAATCCTGGTTCGTTTTAAGGGAGAATAGTATTAGAGATGAAAATCTTGGTACTAAGTGTGCTCACGTGAGATTTGGTTGTGAACAAAAATGCTATTGTTGATGTTACTGTTGCTTATGACAGAGCTTAGTTAATAAATATATATTTAAGAGTATGCATGTGCATTGATTTTAACGCCAATTTGATATACAGTATTATGTTTATACACTTTACTTTTTTTACAATATGTGTGTGTTTTCTTTTCCTACCACCATGACATTTCCCCATGTAATTTAATTTTCCATCTTTGGTAGATATATATATTAGCTCTGATCTTTTGACTTCAACAGCTCTTCAGTGGGATCATTAGATAAATTTTACATATATCCATGATTACTACCTTAGAACAATCTGCTTGGGGTTTTTTGATGTGTATTGCCAAGATATAGAGGGCCAAGTTTGTTCCTGGTAGGGAGTTATTGGGATGGTGTGAAAAGAGCACAGAGCCAGGAGTTAAAACAGGGTTTGTCTCAGTTTCTTCATTTGTAAAATTATGATAATTAACCTTTGCAGCTGAATTTAACAGTTTTAAATATACTTTTACAATAATTTCCTCTCCAACCTAGTCCACAGGAAACTGTTTTGCAGGTTAATTAAAATAACTGATTGTAAGTACTTTGAACAGTGTAGAACAGGCTGTTCAGAGGGATAAATGATCTAACACTTGACCACCCTTTGTTAATGGTTTCACTCAGCCAGTCTGCCTAATTCCTATTTATGCCCTACTCTTGACCTCTTTAAACACTCATCCTGGGGTTTCTACCACCATCTGAATGCAAGGGTGGTAGGTATATAGTAATAAGATATTGCTCACATCTCTCTGAGGTCTTTAAAAATCTTGCTAGTTGCCTTGTAATGATGTTTTACGACTTTTATTCTTGTTTCTGTGTAATACAGTGTGCTAATAAGATCAAGTTGACCCCTTGGCAGGGAAGGTTGAATTGAACCTGGCAATTTCTGGAGGTCTTCATTTTGTACGACACTGAATAGCTGAGTTAGTAACTTTGAATAAGACAAGAAGTAATAGAGAATAATGGGAAAATATTAGGTCAGGCCTTACTTTGTTTTAAATGTGCATCTATTTTCTTACAAACATAATAAAGTTGTATTTTTCTTAGATAGAACATTGAAAGAAGCCAAGGACCAAAAGTAGTGTCTTTGATTTGAAAGTCATTGTGAAGTGGACTCACTAGCAGGATCTCTGTAATTTTTGTTACTTCGTGCATGAACAGCTCTTGTGGGTGTTCTCACACCAGGGTTAGGTAAAACCTTTCCATCATTATGGCATCTAGTGAGTATCTGCAACGAGTTTAACTCCTATTCTTAATGTTTCACGTTGTGCTCTCACATTTAGAATTCATATTCCCTAAGTCAGGGCTTTTCCTGACTAATTATTGCTTATTGGTTATTCTCACCTGGAACTTGTCTGTGATAAATTTCACATCATGTTGCTCTTCTTACCCCATGTCTGACTTTTCCTTTCATTCTTTGGTGTTCTCTGATGGTTTGGGTCTCTATCTTATTGCTTCTCTACTATTTCACAAGCATTTCCTCTACAGTTAAGATCGTTTAACCATGCTCACATATTTTTTTAAAAAACTTTTAAACCTTTAAGCAACTACTCAAAACAATGTGTAGAAGTCACCAAGTAAGTAGTACTCAGAAACAAGCGCAATTCTTATAAACATTGTTATGAGCTGTATTAAGTTGAAAATAGATGTTGTAGAATTTTCTAAACTTAATTTAGTAATGTGAAGTAAACCAATGCTTTGAGATATATGTAATTCCTCTAAAACATCACTACGCATTTGTCATAGGTTTGTAAACTAACAGCCATGGCCATCCCTACATGCTTATGCATTTGTCAGTGGGAGTGAACCCATGAAATGTTATCTGAGTCTCAGTATTTTTTCCATTTACAAAATGAGAATATTAATTGTACCTGCCTCATAAGTTTCTTGTAAGCATTGTATAAGATAATACATATAAAACCAACTATTGTGTTCAATCACTTAGTTGTTATGGTGTAAGATATTTTTACTCCTGTTTGGAATGAAAATTGGAGAGAGAAAAAAATCAGCTTCTGCAAACCCTCTTTTATAACTCCTTCTGGAAAGGGCTGACCTTGTGACAGACATGCTGGTGATGCTAAAAGGAAACAGGAGAACTCACAGCCTTTCCAGAGCCACAGACATCAATACAGCTTTCATGTGCTAATGTCTGCAAGCCAATCTTGCTGTTGAGCTGATTCTCTTCTCCTGTCGCCTTCCACGACCAAACACATGGTTGAGAAAATAGAAAACAGCAAACATTGACATTCTTGTCTTTTTTTTTATAATAGCCATTCTAATAGGTGTGAGGTGATATCTCATTGTGGATTTGATTTGCATTTCCCTGATGATTAGTGACACGGAGTGCCTTTTCATGTACCTTTTTTGGCTATTTGTATGTCTTCTTTGGAAAAATGTCTGTTTAGGTCCTTCGCTCATTTTAAAATTTGGATTATTTGTTTTTTTGCTATTGAGTTGTATGAGTTCCTTATGTGTTTTGGATATTAACTGCTTATTAGATATATGGTTGCAAATATTTTATCCCATTCTGTAGGTTGCGTTTTCATCATGTTGTTTCTTTTTGCCTTGCAGAAGCTTTTTAGTTTGATGTAGTTCCACTTGTTGACTTTTGCTTTTGTTGCTTATACTTGTGATGTCGTATCCAAAAAATTATTGCCAAGACCAATGTCAAGGAGCTTTTCCCATACGTTTACTTCTAGGAGTTTTATGGTTTAAGGTCTTACATTTACGTCCTTAATCCATTTTGAGTTAATTTTTGTGAGTGGTGTAAAATAGAGATCCACTTTCATTCATTTGCATGTGGATATCCAGTGTTCCCAACATCATCTATTAAAGAGATAATCTTTTCCCCATTAAGCATTCTTGAATCCCTTGTCAAATGTTAGTTGACCATATATACATGGGTTTATTTCTAGGCTCTCAATTCTGTTCCATTGATCTATGTGTCTGTTTTTATGCTGGTACCATACTGATTTAATTACTATGTCTTTGTAATATAGTTTGAAATCAGGATGTGTGATGCTGCCGGATTTATTCTTTCTCAAGATTGTTTTGGCCGTTTAGGGTCTTTTGGATTGTTGTTTCTATTTCTGTGGAAAATGCCATTGAAATTTTGATAGGAATTGCATTGAATTTATAGATGGCTTTGGGTAGTATAGACAATTTAAAAATATTAACTCTTTCAATCCATGACCACAAGATATCTTTCCATTTATTTCTGTCTCCTTCAGTTTCTTTCATCAGCATCTTATAATTTTCAGTGTATAGATCTTTCATCTCTTTGGTTAGATTTATTCCTAAGTATTTTTATTGTTTTTGATGTTATCATAAATGGGATTGTTTTTGTTATTTCTTTTTTGTATAGTTCATTGTTACTATATAGAAATAAATTGGGTTTTGTATGTTGATTTTTTTGTCCTGAAACTTTACTGAGTTCATTTAATTGCTTCTAACAGCTTTTTGGTTCAGTCTTTAGGATTTTCCTATTACCATCAAACAGAGACAATTTTACGTCTTCTTTTCCAGTTTGGATGCCTTTTATTTCTTTTTCTTGCCTAACTGCTCTGGCTAGGACTTCTGGTACTATGTTGACAAGAAGTAGTGAGAGTGGGCACCCTTGTCTTGTTCTTGATCTTAGGGGAAAGCTTTCAGTCTTTGACCATTGACAATGATATTAGCTATGGGTGTGTCACATGTGGCCTTTATTATATTGGATATGTTCCCAGTTTGTTGAGAGTTTTTATTATGAAAGAATATTGCATTTTGTCAAGTGCTTTTTCTGCATCTATTGAGATGATCATTTGATTTTTGTGTTTCATTTAATTAATGTGGCTTGGGACAGTGGTTAAGAATCTGCCTGCCAGTGCAGCGGACACAGGCTCAAGCCCTGGTCCAGGAAGATCCCACATGCCGCAGGGAAACTAAGCCCATGTGCCACAACTACTGAGCCTGCACTCTAGAGCCCGCGTGCCACAACTACTGAAGCCCGTGTGCCTAGAGCCTATGCTCTTCAACAAGAGAAACCACCGCAGTGAGAAGCCTGTGCACCACAATGAAGAGTAACCCCCACTTGTCACAACTAGAGAAAGTCCGCATGCAGCAATGAAGACCCAACGCATCCAAACAAACACAACAATTAATTAATTTAAAAGACTTTAATGTGGTTTATCACATCTGTTGATTTGCATATGTTGAATCATTCTTGCATCCCAGGAATAAATTTCATTTAATCATGTTGTATAATCCTTTTAATGTGTATTGAATTTGGTTTTCTAGTATTTTGTTGAATATTTTTGTATCTACGTTCATCAGGGATATTGGCCTGTACTTTCTTTTCTTATAGTATCCTTATCTGGCTTTGGTATCAGGGTAATGCTAGCCTCAAAAAAGTGAATTTGGGAGTGTTCCCTCTTTAGGTTTTTTTGGGGAAAAGTTTGATGAGAATTGGTACCTGTGAAGCCATCTGGTGCTGGACTTTTCTGTATTGGGAGATTTCTGATTACTCCTTTGATCCCCTTATTTGTATTGGTCTGTTCAGGATTTTTACTCTTAATCCCGTCTTGGTAAGTTGTATGTTTCTACAAATTTATTCAGTTCTTCTAGGTTGTTCTATTTTTATTTTTTTGGTATGTAATTGGTCATATTAGTCTCTTATGATCCTTTATATTTCTGTGGTATCAGTTGTAATGTCTCTTATTTCATTTCTAATTTTATTTATTTGAGTCCTTTCTCTTTTTAATTGATAGTGTAGCTAAAAGTTTATCAATTTTGATTATCTTTTCAAAAAACCAACTTTTAGTTTTGTTGATCTTTTCTATTATTTTCTATTCTCCATTTTGTTTATTTCTACTCTGGTCTTTGTTATCCCCTTCCTTCTGCTAACTTTGAACTTTGTTCTTTTTTCCCTAGTTCCTTGAGGTGTGAAGTTAGATTCTTTATTTTAGCTTTTCCTTGTTTCTTAATATAGGTGTTTATCACTATGACTTTCCCTCTTAGAACTACTTTTGCTGCAACCCTTAAGTTTTGTATCTTGCATTTCCATTTTCATTTGTCTCAAGATATTTTTGATTTCTCTTTAAATTTATTCTTTGACCCATTGGTTGTTCAGTAACATGTTGCTTTATCTCCACATATTTGTGAATTTTCCAGTTTTCTTCTTGTAACTGATTTCTAGTTTCATACCCATATGGTCAGAAAAGATGCCTGATATGATTTCAGTCTTCTTAAGTTTATTAAGGCTTGTTTTGTGGCCTAACATATGATCTATCATACGGAATGTTTCATTTGCACTTGCGAAGAATGAATATTCTGCTGATTTTGGATGGAATGTTCTATATGTTTCTGTGTAGACCATCTAACATGTCATTTAAGTCCCATGTATTCAAGCTCAATAATTCTTTCTTCTGATTGATCAAGTCTGCTGTTAAGGCTCTCAATAAATTCTTCAGTTCAGTTTAGTCATTGTATTCTTCAGCTCCAAAATTTCTACTTGGTTCTTTTTTTTCTATCTCTTTGTTCAACTTCTTGTTTTGTTCTTATGTTGTTTTCCTGATGTTGTTAAGTTGGATATCTGTGTCCTTTTGTAGCTTTCTGAGCATTTTTAGAACAATTATTTTGAATTCTTTGTCGGGTAATTCATGTATCTCCATTTCTTTTGGGTCAGTTACTGAATGTTTACTACATTCCTTTGGTGGTGCTTTGATTCCTTGATTCTTTGTGATTCCTATAACCTTGTGTAGGTATGTGCATATTTGAAGAAGCAGTCACATCTTCCACACTTTATGGACTGACTTCAGTTAGGAAAGACCTTCACTTGTGTGTGGGGGCACACTGGAGCATGCTGTGATCTGGGGTCTAGTGGTGCAGGGCAACAGGTGCGGGTGTTTGTGGTGACTCCAGGTCCAAAGAGGCATCGTGGCTCTTTGGCTCAGTCTGCTGGGGTCCACAGCATCATCAACTGTGTGGTCCTTGGTTAGTGCTGTAGTGGGTGGGAGTCTCTAGTGGCTTCACAGGCTGTTGGGGTCCTCAGTAGCACCTCCAAGTCCAGTTGCTAGGGATCAAGGCAGGCAGCAGTGGTGGCTGGAGCTGGTGGCGAGCACACATTCAGCTGCAGGAGCCACCTTTAGGTGCCTATACAGTGGCAGGGGCCTATTGCAGACACACACATAGTAGTGGGGGCCACAGCAAGCAGAAAGGGCCAGGGCCAACTGTGGGTACACTGGCAGCTATGAGGGCCCAGCTATTAGCATGCACTGTTGTGGCTGCTGGGTCTTACCACAGGAGAAGTGGAGGCTAGTGCTGGGAGTCAGATTAAGGTTTTCGGGTACACAGCTGGAGGGCCAAGCTGCAGATGAGTCCCATGGTGCAGGCCAGTGCCAGGAAACAGGGTCAGTGTGCACTTCTGTGACTGTAGGATCTTGCCACAGGTACACAAACATCAATGGAGGCTGATGACAGATGACAGGCTGGCAGCATGCAGGTACACAGCTAGAGTGGCTAGCCCTGAGTGTGCACACATTGATAGGGCACAGCTACAGAGGTCTATGCTGGTGTCTTGTACTCACATAGCTACAGAGTCCTGGACTGGCTGCCAGTGCCGGTTCCAGCCTCCTGTAAAGGTTGGGGGGCAAGCGGGAGGAAGATGGAAAAGACTCAGATGGCTGGTGTCTGTGCACATGAATACCTGTGGGGTGAAGGTGGTGAAATCTGGAGGGATTCTGTGGCAGCTGTGCTGGCAATTGGGAACTGCAGTTGCTCCTGCTGTGTGGCTGATATTGGTAGCCCCTGGTTTTTCTCCTTGTTTGTAGCTACCTCTATACATCTCAGATCTGCAGTTCTCTGGGTGAGGTGAAACTAAAGAGGGTCCTTCATGTGGTGCCCCAAAAGGCTGGGGACCTCGTTGCTCACTCTGCTCTCTGAACAAGGGGAACTTTTTCCATTTGGGAAGTGTACTCCCAGTGCTGAGCAGTGCCAGCCTGAGGGATGGGATGCTGCAGGCAAAATGAAGCTATTTTCCTTCCTCTTTTGTGCACTTATATCCTGTTTTTGTTTGGCTGTGTTGCTGAAATTTCTTAAGATCTCTCCCCATAGCTGATTTTGTTCATGAATTGCTGTCTAATTGTTGATCTTTGTGGAAGGATGGAGTCTGGGGTCTCATAAACCATCATTTTGGTGACATCATCCAGGCCTTACTTTTAAAAATGCTTTCAGTGGAGAAAATTTATTCAGTTGAAGAAAATTATTTAGAGGAAAGTAAACCAGTTGCTCAGAATACCCTGGAGAGTTTAAAAACAACAATTTGATCCATTCAGTTATGCTCCTCACACTCCTGCCCCCAATACACACCCTATTCAGAATGACTGCCACTTTCTACAAAGTCTTACAATAGAGATGAACTTGACCTAGGAATAGCCAATCTAAAAGGCAGTGGCCATGAAGCTAAGGGCTGAGGGGAAGAATAGCACACAGGCCTGGAGGTAAAAAAAAAATCTTTGGACTTAAGATTATATCAAAACAAGCCTTTGACTATGGTTACTTACACATGGGATTGACAAGAAACCTCCTAAGGAGGTTCATGGAAGCTTCAAAGGAATGCAAGGCTGGCTGACCAATAACTAGTTACAGACAATTTAGCCCTGAAAGCCATCCTTGGAACTCTGAATCCATGTCAGTAGGAAGTAGGCTACAAAATCTGCACAGGAGTGGAATACTCTCCAGTGACCAAATAAAATGTGGACATGGAGGATAAAGGGAAGATTCTCACAGAGGGCAGAGCTGGGACTAAGAGACAGATGGTTCAACCATGGAGCTGACTCTACTATCAGTGTGGAGAGTCCTCACCATTCCTGTCCAATAGGATTCCATGTGTGCCATGGACCACTGATAATTCCAGGTTTTACGTTCGTATTGTAGTCATCCTGCTTCTTTTCCTCACACTGTAGGCTGGGAATGTTGAAGGCGATTAACACCATGGTTCCATGGGGAGCCACATATGAAACTGACAGAGAGGGATAAAAATCACTCAAACTGAATGTAGCAACTGGGTGAAATCTTGGGGAAGGAATGACCCCTCCAAATGAAGTATATATTTGATGAAAAGTATGGGTATTGGGAACCTAAAGATGTGGACCGTAGAAGATTATATGAGTCAGGATCAACTATGGAAAACAAACTATTTTAAGCAAAGGTGTTTAATACATTTAATTAGAAACTTAAAAGATTCTGGGTAGAGATGAAGGGTTAAGTACCAGGCTAGGGCTTCAAAATTAACTCCCAGAACAGTTTTGCTGAACTATGTATTGATGGAGATGTGACTTCTGCCACCAGCAGGAGATCACCATAGTAACTGTTGGCTTCAGGAGCACATACCTGGGGTCAGGTAGCTGCTGCCATCACCACCACACTGCTAATTTCAGATCTATGCCGAATCTCTGAGGTGTGTGTTGTAGAGGTACAACAGGTCCATTGCTATCCATGAAGCTAACAACTTTCCACTAAAATGCTGTCATAGAAAAAGCCAGTGCTTTATTCCTGCTAGCAGAAAGGGTCAAAGGAACAGCAGAACGGCTTTCACCTCACTCACTTCCACCTTCCAAGTCTTCATTAAGTGCATCTGATTAGCAAAACCTGAATTATACAGAATCCTAGTTGGGAAAAGTTGTTTTTAGCTTTCCAGCCTCTGCAATACAAAAAGGTACACTAAAAGGAGGGTGGAGTGAATATTTAGAGAGCTTATTGACCTTATCCATCATGCAGGTACTGTAGGTCGACTTACTTCCCACTAATTCCCAGCCCCCTTCCCTTTTGCCTTCCTCTGCAGTAGAGACTGAAAAGAGAAAGGCTCCATCAATTCCCAGTCTCTCTTGCAACTGGAGGTGCCCTTGTGAAACAGTTCTGGCCAATAAGGTGTAAGCAGAACTTTGCTAAGCGGATTTGGGAAAGCATTGCTTTCCCTCAAAAGAGGAACAAAAAAGCTAATGAATCCTTTTGATCTTTCCTTTTCTTCCTTCCCAAACTGGGAATGTGCTGCCTGGAGGGACAGCCGTCTGTTGACCATTAAGGCTGAGAGCTAACAAATTAAGAATAATGAAGCTGAGAGAGAAAATGCCTGAGTCCTTGATTACATTGAGCAGCTGCAAGCGCCATGGATTACCTACATTATATTTCTTGTTATATGAGAAAAATAAACCTTTATTTGTTTAAGTTATTATTTGCTTTTCAAATACTTGGAGCCAAACATTCCTAAATGATATACAGATTTCCTGTTGTAGAATGGTTATGAAAATGAAATGATATACTTCATTTGAGAATACTTTTTAAAGTGTTATGTAAACAAATATTTTGAAGCATCTACCAAGGTGTATAGTCAACAAAACATATACAGTCAGTATTCATGTATGTAGGCTTACCCACATATTACCCTATTGTTTTTCAATCCTTGCAGACCCATATTTCCATCTGGGATTATTTTCCTTCTATTGAAGAGCACTCTTTCTTATTTCCTTTAGTGACAGATTCTCTCAATTTCTAGTAGTCTGAAAATGACCTTATTTTATTTCATTTTTGAAGGATGTCTTCACTGGGTATAGAATTCTAGGTTCGTAGTAATTTTCTTTTAGCATTTTGAAGCATACCTTTACTCTGACTCTCAGTATTCTGTTGAGGATCACACTGTTTAATCTTATTTCTGTCCCTTTATGTCTTTTATTCTCTGGCTGCTTAATTTTAAGACATTTTTGTCTTTGATCTTAGTACTTTTGCTCTGATGGGCATAGGTGTGGGTTTTTTTGTCTTTTGGTTTTGTTTTGTTTTGTTGCAGTACGTGGGCCTCTCACTGTTGTGGCCTCTCCCGTTGCGGAGCACAGGCTCCGGATGCGCAGTCCCAGCGGCCATGGCTCACGGGCCCAGCCGCTCTGCGACATGTGGGATCTTCCCAGACCAGGGCACGAACCCGTGTCCCCTGCATCGGCAGGCAGACTCTCAACCACTGCGCCACCAGGGAAGCCCTTTTTTGTCTTTTTAATGCTTAAGAATTTTTTTCTGTTTGCAGAGCTATTTTAAGAATGGTTAAAAAAAAAAAAGAATGGTTTTATTTCCAGCTTTATTGAGATATAATTGACAAGTAAAATTATAATATATTTAAAGTGATGATTTGATATATATATATATATGCATTGTGAAAGGATTCCCATAACCAAGTTAAATAACACATCCATCACCTCACCTTTTTTTTGGTGAGAATGCTTAGCAAATTTCTGTTATACAATATTATCAACTATAATCATCATGCTATACATTAGGCCCTCAGATCTTATTCATCTTATAACTGAAAGTCTGTACTCTTTCATCAGCTTTCTCTCATTTTCCCCACTCCCCCAGTCCATGGCAACCACCATTCTACTTTTGGTTTCTATGAATTTGACTTTTTTTTTTTTTAGATTCCACATGTTAGTAATACCATACAGTACTTGTCTTTCTCTGTCTGGCTTATTTCACTTATCATAATGCTTTCCAGGTTTACCCATGTTGTCACAAATGGTAAGATTTCCTTTTTTTATAAAGCTGAATAATATTGCATTGTATTTATGTGTATATATGTGTGTGTGTGTCTCACATTTTCTTTATCCATTCATCCATTGATGAACATTAAGTATAGTTATTTTTAAATCTTTTGCTGATAACTTCAATATCTAGATCTTCTGTGGATGTTTCTATTATCTGTTTTTATTCTTAGTTTTAGATCAAGTCTTGTCTTCTTGATGGACATTGAGTTTGAAAAATTAAAGAGACAATTTTTAACCCTGATGATGTTATCTTCTTCCATAGAGGATTTACTCTTGCTCTGGAATAAACTAGACTAGTGGCAGATAACCTTAATCCAAGTACTGAAATTATTAAAAGTGGCCTTACAATGCTGGTAAGGCAGTGGTTCTCAACCCTAGATGTACATTAGAATCACAATGGAAGCTTTAAAAATATGCAGGTGCCTAGACTCCACTCCAGAGGTCTGATTCAATTGCTCTGGAGTGAGGCATTGATTTTTTTGGTAGTTTTTTTAAACTTTTATTTTGAAGTAACTATAGATTCATAGGTTGTTACAAAGAAATGTACTGGGAAGTCTCATGTACCCCTTTCCCAAATCTCTCCCACCAAACACCAACATCGTACACAACTACAATATGAAAACCAAGAAATGGACATTGGCACAATTCATACAGCTTATTCAGATTTCAGTAGTTCTCTGTGTGTGGGGGGGGAGGCTCTATGTCATTTTTCCAGATCTGTAGCCTTCCATAACCACCACCACAATCAAGGTGCTCAACTGTACAATCCCTCCCTGTGACACCCTTTATAGCCACACCCATCTCCTCCCCTCCATCCCTAACCCCTGGCAACCACTAATCTGTTCTCCATGAGTGTTATTCCATGATTGTTATATAAATAGAAATCATGCAGATCCTCATGAGATTGGCTCTTTTCATTCAGCATAATTGCATAGATAGTTTTTAAATTATAGGGCATCAATATCTTTTTCAGTCTCCCTAGGTAATTCTAATGTGCATTCATGATTGAGAACCACTGTTGTAAGGGCTGGACTGTTTCCTGTTCGCTGTTACTCCTCCGCATAGCCTTTCAGGGTCCCAAACAAAAGGCTGGTGTGTTTCCCGGGACCACCCCTCCTCCGTAGGTTTTTTCCAGCTGGAGGAGATTGCTCAGCCTCTCATGCCCTCAGCCACAGCTTTCACTTTCAGAATCAGCAACTACCTTGAGGGAAAAGAGGACCAAATGCTGAGCTCCCCTCTCTAGGCTTTTTCTTTTTGGGGATTCTGGCCCTATAAACTGTCTCAGCAGCTTTTTGGTGCCTTAAACAGATATTTACTTTCTATTCTGGCCATCTTTTGCAATTGTTATCAATGCCAAGATTAGTCCCTAATAACCCACTCAGCCATTGTCAGAGATAGAACTCTGTTCAATAATATTTAAATAAAACTAAAACATTGGGCCTAGAGAAAATATGTAGACTAAGGGGAAAGAATTAGAAACTATGGGGAAAAAATTGGTAATAGAATATCTTACCGTAAGGTTTTCATATTTGCTATAACTGAACCATAAATTTGTGTTACATCAGGCAGTATTTTGATATTAAATTATATTTTACATTGGGCAGTATTTTGATGTTAAATTATGTTTTACATTCATTTTATCACCACACTTAAACAAGTGATATCATTGTATATATCTGGACTTCAAGGGGAAAATGGCTAGCTGCTTTAGACAAAAAATGTCAACTGAATTTCTAAATGAATTTTTAAATATTGTTGCTCAGAAACAATAGGCTGAAACCTTTTGATTTTTAAGACTCAGTTTTTGTTGAAAGAAAAAAAAGGTTTTCTTGTAATTCCACACTAGATTTAAATAGAAAGTGCCAAACTTTGAGGGCTAAGCATACTTTATTCTAAAAAACAGAGTAGAAAAGAGTACATGACAATGTATAATAGCCATTTTTCTGTGTCCTCTCCCTACAAAAAGAAAAGGAAGCAAGAAGTTTGAACAGCAGTCAGGGCGAAGAGATTTTAGAGGGAACTAAATAAAATAAAGACTCTTTACTTTAGAACCATCCCCCCAACTTGCTTCACTGTTATACATGCCACCTACCTGGAGTAAAAGCCCAAATGGAAATAGTGTAATGGAAACACCCAGAAAGCTTTGAGGGAATCCCAGACAAAGAGACTGTAGAACTCTTAGAGAAGCCTCGAGTTTAGTGAGTTCAGCAGGATTCTGAGAAACTTGCTGCCTGGGTGGCAGATGAGCCAGGCTGAGGGAGGTGTGTAGGCAGATGGGCCTAAGAGGCTGTTGGCAGGATCTCATACTCCAGGGTGGTCCCGGAAGACACTGAAAGTTCCTGAGCTCCCAATGACGATGAAAAAGTGTTGAGAGAGCCAAAGGACTAAAAGAAGCTTGGGATGGGGTTCAAAAGGACCCTAAGATCAGGGTGCTAGTGCTTAGAGATTATGTTAGCCTGGGAAGCAGGCACCAAATTGGAAATAAATATGCAAGGATTTTATTAGGAGGGACCACCTGTGAAAGACAATGAGGAAGGAGCCCAAGGAGGCTAGGAGAGCCATCAGTTCATGAAGCAAGTCTGACCCCAGGAGAAGAAGGGAGAGAGGGAAGGATGGGTGGAAGATCTTAGACTGCCATGGTCTAAGAAAGGTTCAGCAAAGCCGTTAGAGAGCCAAGGTCATCACCAGAAGATTCCTGTGTCTCCCAGAAGTGGGCCTGCCCTAGAATTCCTGCTGTACTCTGTCACTGACTTGGAGCAGCCTGTGGGAAGCCTGGCCTTGGGACAAGAATGATGATGGATTTCAGAGCACAGGAGCTGGGCCTTCCATCTACTTACACTCCCAGTAGTTGGAGGTCTGGTAGGCACATTCTCAGTCACAGTCAGAGAGACAGGGGAGTACTGTGTCAGCAAAGGGAAGAGGATCCTAGCCGCCTTCCTGGGCACTCTGAGCACTACTTTAGCCTCTTTCAAAATCTCAAAGCTGGGCCTGAGGGGGACAGAATTAAGGGTCCTGGCTGTGCAGTGGGCTTTACCTCTTTCACTCCCTTGTCTGCAAAACGTGTTATGTGTAGCAGTGGCAACCATGCCTGTTAATTGGTTCCTCAAGAGCAATAACTTTATTTTAGCCTTCCTTTTCCTCTCTCCTTTTCTCCAGTTTTCTTCTTTTTCCCTTTTCTACTTCTCTCTCTCTGTCTCTCATTTCACACTTGTGCCTTAGGTTTGCCCCCATTGCTTCAGGTAATAAGAGGTTGCTGACCCTTGTTATTTACAGTGCTAACTCAGTACAAAGGTGAGTGTGATTAATAAACTCAGAAGCCGTTTCTGAACAGATCCTAGACCTTGACATAGATTGATAAAGGGCAGATGTCATCATGGTCTCCAACAATTCTAGACTCTCATCACTTCTTTCCTCCATCTCATTTGCTATTATTCCCTGTTTTTACACCACTTTCCCTCTACCCTTTCCCTTGCACACATTCCCCCTTGGATACTCACATTCCTATGATCTTCCTGCTGTATTGCAATTTTCCATAGGATCTGACTGAAAAGATACCTCTGTAGCTTCTCCCCATGGAACCAGACCTGGATTTCAAGGACAGGAGGGAAGAACCCCAGAAGCCACCTTTCCCAGTATACTTGGTTATAGTACTTACAGCTCCCTACGTTAGATCCCAGGATCCCACCTTCCCTGGGTCCTAACTCTATTTAAGGTTCATGTAAAGTCTCCATGGTGGGCAGTCATTGGGGTGGGAGAACTGAAGTAAAGGGGCTATGTGGCCAGAGGCAAGGCAAGTCAGGCAGCACTGGGTACATAGCGATGTCAGGTCTGCAGCAGATCTAAGGGGGAAGACTGGTAACATAAAAGCCTGGCACCTTGAAAGAGCTTTCTAGGAGCCAAGATTCATAAAACTACATCAAATTAGAGCCTTGAAAAACAATGTTGCTGTTGCGTGGTGGCAATGTGCTCCTGCCCTATGCTCATTTACTACTATCACAGAAGTGTTCTCTGCAGCTGAATACCAGAGAAATAGGGAACTTAGAGTATCAGGACTTTAGTACCCATTTGTTATTTTTATCAATATACCTTCCAGTTATTACCATGTCCTTAATTAGCTGACCTTATTTAATCCTCATAGCAATCCTAAGAGGGAGGTACCATTAGCATCCCCTCTCTACAGTTGAGGAACATGAGGCTTAAAGAAGAAGAAAGCTTCCCTGAGTACACACAGCTGGTAAGTAGCAAGCCAGGATTCCAGCCAGGGGCTCCATATACCGTCATGCAGTCTGCACACTGGACACCTCTTGGGAGAGCTATTCACGTAGACCGAGATATGTTCACTGGAGTTGGGCACTGCAGGAGTCCTGACAAAGCCAGAGTGCTTGAGCACACCACTGGGCTTTTGAGTAAATGTAGGTAGAGAAGAGCTTTTTAAATGTATGTAACAAAAACATGTATTCTTTAAATTAAAAAGTAAACCTTGTAGAAGAATCGAATTGCTTAGATTGCATTTAAGCATGTATCCATGTTGTATTTAGACTTTTTACTACTCTGCACTGTGCAGGCTTTAGCTGCTGTGTTTATTCTGCTAGACTTCATGGTTTTATCTTCTGGAGTTTCAGAGGGAAGGGGTAGAATTCAGAGAAGCCAGTTCGAAGCTCTCCCCCTAATTGTTTGCTGGGGTGTGGCTGTTGGGACACTGTTATGTACTTCATACCAGAAAAGAACAAACACACTGCTGACCTATGCATCCTGGAATGGTGTACATAATAATTGCTAAGTTTTGAGCTTTTGAGATGACTACGATCTGGCTGAAAGGATGCTAGCAGCAGTTTCCAATGCCCATACTTTCGCTCCTGGGAAAGGAGAGTTATTATAGAGAGCAATTAGTGTCCTCAAAATTACACCAGCAGTAATTTATGGGTGATAGGCCAAGATCAGGTTTAGATCTAATTCCTGTCTATTAGAATCTCCCACAAAATAAGTAAACATATATATTTAGGAAAGAGACAGGAGTATATAGAAAGGAGGAGGAAGGAAAGGAAGAATGAAAGAGCCAAACTCCTCAGTTTGCCTGGAAAGGTTGGGGTGTGGTGGGATGGGGTAGAGTGTGTGATAAATCTATCATCTCATCCCCACGCTATCTGTGGCACTGTCAGCAGGGGAGGGAAGCGCAGAAACCTTGATCTTGAGTACTGCTGATGAATGTATGTTTACATTTTAAATAAAAAGTATAATTTCACAGTTTGTAATCAATACCCTGATTTTCTAAAAGTGCAGATCTAGATTTCCTTCTGGGTTAGACAGCTGTTCTCTTGGGGTTGGAGTGGGGTACTATGAATGATTCTTTAGCTGTGCTAAAGCCAAATCCAGAAAAACCAGAACTTGGTGAGCTAAAACTTTTCTGGTGGTTGTTGTAAAAGGGTTGGTTTCTTTTGGTGGAAAAATCATTTCTGTGTTAAGTCTTTAAACTTTTTAGTTTTCCTGGGAACGTGGAACCTGGAATTTTGAGGCCAGGGAATGGTGGGAGAGGAGGAGCAGGAGAGTGTGAGAGACCGCCCCAGATTGCTAAGGAGAGCTGTCCAGGGCCAGCCAGTGCCTCCCTGCAAAGGAACAAGGATGCCCAACATCTCATTCTGTGTCTTGTTCTTGCCCAGTAATGGCCATCTATTTGTTGCCTCCTCCTCCACTAAACCCTTAAAAAGCTTTTGTTAAAAAAACAAAACAAACCTCAGGGCTTCTCTGGTGGCGCAGTGGTTGAGAGTCCGCCTGCCGATGCAGGGGACACAGGTTCGTGCCCCAGTCTGGGAAGATCCCACATGCCGCGGAGCGGCTGGGTCCGTGAGCCATGGCCGCTGAGCCTGCGCGTCCGGAGCCTGTGTTCCACAACGGGAGAGGCCACAACAGTGAGATGCCCGCATACCGCAAAAAAAAAAAAAGCTTTTGTTAATCATCACAATTTAGTATCAGATTTGAGTGAGCACTCATTGCCTTAGAAAATCCAGGTTTCAAAGCAAAGAGAGCCAGAGAGAAGGTCCAGCATCCTGGAGAAGCACAAATCAGGTAGAGAAAAGTGGTGGCTGGGGAGGATCCAGAGTGTGTGAACACCCACCCCACTAGCCTTAAGAAACATGCAAGAAGGAACTGGGTTTCTAGCTGTGCAGCGTGGGACTCAAGGTACTTTACTTGAATATGAAAGGAAGGAAGCCTGGAGAACTCAAGGCAGTTGGTTTCACTAGCTGGAATCCAGAGGGTATATGGAAGAATTAGCTGAAGCACTTCTCGCCTGGGTTATCACATGACCCTACCTCTATACATTTTCCCTGCACCTCCCCATTCTCCACCCTATCCTGCAAAAGACTACCATAGAAGAAAAATAAGTTTAATGCGGCGCTGGAAAAAGAAGAAAATAAGAGAAGAAGGGAGCAAGAAAACAGGGGGAAAATACCAGAAAGTTTCTGAACTGCTTTTGGATGTGCATAGTCTAATCACTCCTTGAAAAGCAGAGGGGGTGGGGAAACGAACCAAACCTACAAGCAGTTAGCTGTTATTATTAAAATGTTAGCAAAATATCATTTCAGTGTTCCATCTACTGAGCCGGAAGTCACTGGATTATTTGTTCAGGCTTTTCCAGTCACTTTGTTTGCAGCGTGAAGTGCTCACCTATCCCGGTACCTCTGCCAACCCTGCCATGCCTTAGGGGACAAGTCCATTACCAGCCTTACCGTATGGTGAATAAATGGGCGTGTGAATGTCACTGGCCAAATTCTGAGATATTACAATGTCAATGAGACACCAAAAGATATATTTGCTCAGGAGTCCTCACATTTTCTTAACAGCCTTGAGACATAATTGACATACAGTAAGCTGCACTTATTTAAAGTGTACAATCCGTTAAGTTTTCACAGATGTATGCACCCCTGAAATCATCACTACAATCAAGATAGGGTCCCACCGTTTAAAAAAAATCTTTCTTTCTTTCTTCCTTTCTTTGGCTGTGCCAGGTCTTAGTTGCAGCATGTGGGCTTTTTTAGTTGCACGGGATCTAGTTCCCTGACCAGGGATCGAAGCTGGGCACCCTGCATTGGGAGCGTGGAGTCTTAACCACTGGACCACCAAGGAAGTCCCCCACCATTTTAATAAACATTTTTGGATGCTTCCAGGATATTGTTTCTTTCTGAGTCAAGTATCTCATGAAATGAAATAAACTTCCTAAAATCTTTTACAAAAGCATCTGCATTGTGAGTGTCTATGCCCCCTTTTTTTGGTAGATTTTTTGGTTTCTATCAGTGGGAAATTTGACAAGATTCCGAGCTTGATTTCCTTGATTCTACAGCAGAGAACCCCTGTGGAACGTGGAGAGTGTGGGCTATTTGTGTGGGGTAGGATTCATGGTGAGGTTCCAACACACTCCACATGGGCTCTCACAATGTTAATGGATGAAAGTGGTGGAGTGGAAACAGAAGGAAGTGGAAAATACCCAGAGATGAGCAACTTGGCTGTAGTAGGAACTTCAAAAGGCCCCAGCAGCCAGATGACCGCACTCTGGGAGAATCAGTCATTAGCACATAGGACTAAACTATTTCCAGCCTGAAGGCGGGAGCATAAAATTCAGTCCTGCGGGATCATGTAAGAACTGAATTCACTGAAACAGTAGGGAAGTTTGAAAAGGAATAAAGCATTTCTTTCAAACTGGAGTTTTTAAACATACGTGGGACACCAATTCCATGTTCTCAAGTCATACATCTTTGCTTTCAGAGCTTCTCCGTTTCTGAAACACAGCAACTGACCCTAGCAAAGAGAAATGAAAACACAGCAGGCACTGAAATTGGCCTTCTAAATCCTACTCCTTCCTGCTGTACAGCTCAAAAACCCTATTTGAATTTGCAGTTATTTGAGCTCTTGCACTGTAGAAGAGTGTCTCCAGACAGGGGAAGAAAGGCATTTCATTTTCAAGGAACGAAAGTGTCTGAAGTGTTCTATTACTCATTTGAGTAACATTAACATTCAAGAGGGATATATGGAAAGGTCCCTAGTATCTAAAATTATGACTTCATTTTGAACACAGAAAATACCCTACCTGAATTTCTTACAGTGACAATCACTATGGCAGCACTTCCACATGTTATACAGATGTCTGCCCAAAACCAGTTATTAACTTTATTTTTTGTTTATTTTTTTTTCATTTATTAGCTTTAAATCAAATTTCTAAAGATTTGGCTTGGCACATAGGAAATAACACCACCAAACCATAAAATTTCTATTTATACCATTGGGTACTTGGTAAAGGCTACTCAAGGGTCTTCCTCCAAATATAGAGATGACTGTACATTCCCTATCACATCAAACATATAGAGAATTGTCTACGCATGTTCCCTCCGTGTCCTCTCCTAAGCACCTTTCCTATGTCAACTTCTTTATAATCTATGTCTACCAGTATCATGCTACTGAAATTGTTCTCGCCAAATCTCCGTAACCTCCTAGTTGCCAAATCCAATAGTTTATGTGCAGCCTTCATCGTTCTTGACTTTTCTGCAGCATTGGTATAGTTGACCACTATTGTGAGTTGAGTTGTGTACCCTCCCAAATTCATATGTCAAGGTTTTAACCCCCAGTATTTCAGCATGTAGTCTTATTTGGAAGTAGGGTCATGGCAGACGTAAATTAGTTAAGACGATGTCATACTGGAGTATTGTAGGCCCTAATCCAATACGACTGGTGTCATTATAAAAAGGGAAAATTTGGAGACAGACATATAAAGGGGGAAGACTATGAAGAGAATGCCATGTAAAGGCAGAGCTCAGTATGATGCACCTACAAGCCAAGGAATGCCAAAGATTGCCAGCAAAGCACTAGAAGATAGGAGAGAAGCATGAAACAGATCCTTCCCTCGTAGCCCTCAGAAGGAACCAACTCTGCTGACACCCTCATCTCAGGCATCCAACCTCTAGAAGTGTGAGACAATAAATTTCTGTTATTTAAGCTACCCAGTGTGTGGTACTTTGTTATAGCAGCCCTAGGAAACTTATACAACTACCATTTTTTATCCCAGGACTTCTGATATAGAGAGTACTCTTCTTGAGGTTCCTCTAGCTCTATGATCATTTGTTGCTTCTCAATCCATTTCACTTTCTCTATCTACTCCCTAAATGTCTGTGTTTCCTAGAATTCCATCTTCATCCTCTCCATGGAGAGGTAGTATAGTGTATTCTGGAGTCACCCCTCCTTGCTGGGTCACCTTGGGCAATGTGTTTGCTCTGTTGAGTCAGTTTCCCTACCTGCAAACCAATAGTTTCTACTTGAGGCAACTAAGAATGACTATCCATTTCCCAAACATGTGTGCTCCTTATTAAAAAAGAAAAGTTCCTAATTGAGAGAGTTGATCTAAAGGGTAAATTATTTTATATATATGAGATACTGAATATGTAAGCACTCAATAAATATTTGCTGTTAATTATCTTCTCTCTTTTCTTCCACATCTCTCTTTCACCATCTCAGCTTCTATTCTTTTTTATTTTTTTATAAATGTATTTATTTTAATTAATTTATTATTTTTGGCTGTGTTGGTTCTTCATTGCTGCGCATGGGCTTTCTCTAGTTGCGGCGAGGGGGGCTACTCTTCGTTTTGGTGCGCAGGCTTCTCATTGCAGTGGCTTCTCTTGTTGCGGAGCACGGGCTTTAGAGCACGCAGGCTTCAGTAGATGTGGCGCGTGGGCTCAGTAGTTGTGGCTCACGGGCTCTAGAGTGCAGGCTCAGTAGTTGTGGTTCACAGGCTTAGTTACTCCGCGGCTTGTGGGATCTTCCTGGACCAGGGTTCGAACCAGTGTCCCCTGCATTGGCAGGTGGATTCTCAACCACCACGCCACCAGGGAAGCCCCGGGAATTGTTTCTTATCATAAAATCTCTAAGCTTGGTCCTCTTGTCTTCCTGGAGATTCTATAAGCTACCTATTATCTCTAATAAATTATTTCCTGCTTAAAATAACCAGGGTTGGCTTCTGTTGTTTGTAACCAGGAACCTTGATGGATGCAACTTTGGTTTCAATGACCACTTATATACTGATGATTTTCAAACCTGGAGCTTCAGCCTCTACTTCTCACTTAGAATTCTATCTGGACCTCTCCATCTATATGTTCTAAAAATGACCTTGAAATAGATAAGCCACAAGGATTTACTGTATAGCACAGGGAACTATATAAAATACCTTGTATATATAATGGAAAATAATCTGAAAAATATATATAGAAAAAGGTGTGTATATAAAACTGAATCACTTGCTGCAACACCTGAAACTAACACAATATTGTAAATCAACTATACTTCAGTAAAAAGAATATGACCTTGAGACAAACATGTGCATAACCAAATGTAATGATTTAATGATCTCAAATCTCACTATAGTTTCTCAGTTGAATGGAATTACCAGATGCTCAAATGCCTCTCAGTACAGATTGGGTTAGGTGTGTGTGGGGGGGTGTTGATATAGGGGGCAAATGCCCAACTCCACAAGCTAGGAAAAACATTGTTTCTATTGAAAACATGAAAAAAAATCAACAAATGCATGGAATCAACACCAATTATCAAATTGAAACATTCCAGTACTAGTTGTTTCATAATAGCATAAGAGTCACGAATATTTTTTATCAACCTATAAGGTAAAAGCCCATCATTACAAAATCCAATTAATCTATAACATCCCTCCAAATATTTTAGTCACAAATTACCTAACTTAGAAATCTGAGTCACTCTGGACTCCAGCCAAATCTTATAAATCCCACCTACAAAATCTTAAAACCTCCAAAGTTCATCCTTTTGTCCTTTCTCCATTTCTGTGCTCTTCACTTGCCACTTTATGGGGGATTCTATTCCTGCTTCCTCCCTACCCCCTCAGTCTGGGTGAAGTTGGGAGCCAATCTACATCAGAGTTCACTATTGCTCTCTTATTACTTTCCCTTCCAGGGATCTATATCTAATCCTAGGGTAGAGAAGGAGTACATTGTATAATTATAAGTACCTTGTGTGTTTTATAAGATCATGTAGTTTCCAAATATTTGTTTCAGGTCTGAACCAGAGCTCTTGAAGTACTAGGCATCTTTGTTCTCTGATTCCCTGGTGATAAAATATCCCAAAATAATAGTGATCCCATGTGTAGCTGCCAAGTTTGGGGGAGGGCAGGGGGCAGGGCACAGGAAAACCATCAGTTAATAGTTAAAAATATTATCTCACTACAGACAAGATGCTTTCCAGAATCTTGACTCTACAGAAATTACATGTGTGAAAGAAGCTCAAGAAAGTGACCAAAAGATTGCTGGGTTATAGGTCAGAAAATGAACAAGTAGAAGCAGATATGACATGGAGTAATGAGGCTGTTCATCTCTCTCTTACTGGCTCTGTCTCTCTTGTCCTCTTGCTTGCTACCATATTGGGAGATTCTCTATGGAAAGGCCCATGTGGCAAGGAGCCAAATGCTCATAAGGAATTGAGGCCTCAATTCAGCAGTGCAAGGAAGTGAATCCTGCCAATAACCACTTGAGCGAGCTTGAAAGTAAATCCCCCCCGAGTCGTCTTCAAATGAGATGACATCCCCAACTGACAACTTGATTACAGCCTTGTAAGAGACACTGAAGCAAAAGACCCAGCTAAGCTGTGCTCATAGAACCCAGAAAAGCTGACTCATAGAAACTGTGAGATAATAAACATGTGTAATTTTAAATCACTAAGTTTTGAGAGATTTGTTACATACACTCACACAAATGAAGATATAACTACAGAAGATGGTAAGTGCTATGAAATACAAGGATGGAATGAGAGATTATAACAGGGTTTCCTAATTTAAATTTAGATTCAGGGACTTCCTTGGTGGCGCAGTGGTTAGGAATCCACCTGCCAATACAGGGAACACGGGTTCGAGCCCTGACCCAGGAAGATCCCACATGCCGTGGAGCAACTAAGCCCGTGCGCCACAGCTACTGAGCCTGCACTCTACAGCCTGTGAGCCACAACTACTGAGCCCGCGTGCCACAACTACTGAAGCCCGTGTGCCTAGAGCCTGTGCTCCGCAACAAGAGAAGCCACCACAATGAGAAGCCCATGCACCGCAACGAAGAGTAGCCCCCACTCGCCGCAACTAGAGAAAGCCCATGCGCAGCAATGAAGATGCAACACAGCCAAAAATAAATTAATTTAAAAAATTAGATTCGTATTTCCTCTACTAAATGGAATTGAATTTTATCAAATACATGTAGTTAAAAGATCCTTTTTAGTGATGTTGAAGAAAACATTTGCCACAATAATTTGTACTTAAATATATTCTTATGTGAAGAGTTCTCACTAAGCTCAACTACTAAACTTTAAAGAATAATAATACTGTGTTACTAAGACATTATTCAGACCTTAACATAGGTTGATAAAGGGCGGGTGATGATCTCCAGCACTGTAGGTTCTCATCATTTCTTTTCTCCATCTCATTTTCTCTGTTCTTTTCTTTCTTTTTTTTTTTTTTCACCACCTCCCCTCTACCCCGGCCCCTGCACACACTCGCTCTTGGGCACTCATATTCTATAATCCTCCTGCTGTTTTTATTTTGGCTAGAGTTGCATCTTCGCAGAAATTCTTAAAATGGTTGGATCATTAAAATGGAGGAGTTTTCACCATTCTTCAGAATAAAAGAGAAGCTGGTCTAGACTCCAACTAGACCATGAGGAAGTGAGCTGATCCTACAGTGTGGCCACAGACCAGGGACTGAGGATGGAGGTGGCCATTATGGGACACTGTGGAAGCTTATGGATCCATAGTCAGTAGCATCTAGTATTAGATTCTTGTGATTGCTCTCACAAATTACCACAAACTAGGTGACTTAAAATGACAGAAATTTATCCTCTCACCATTCTATAGTCCAGAAATCCAAAATCAAAGTGTGCCCTTTCCCAAGGTTCTAGGGGAGAATCCATACCTTGCCTCTTCCAGCTTCTGGTGGCTACAGGCATTCCTTGGCTTGTGGTGACAACACTCCAACTTCTGTCTCCATGGTCACATTGCCTCCTCCTCTTTTCTGTGTGTTTATCTCCCCTGTGTTTTTCAGTCTAATCTCCCTTTCTCTTATAAGAATACATGTGATAAGTTTAGGGCTCATCTAGATAATCCAGGATAAGCTTTTCCTCTCAAGATCTTCAACTTAAAATTACATCTGTAAAGACCCTTTTCCAAATAAAGTAATATTTACAGGTTCCAGGGATTAGGACTTGTGTTTTGGGGGGCCACCATGTAGTCCACTATATCTAGTTTTATTTTTTTTCTCATGAGCATTGTAATTTCTTTCTGTTGTCCTGAATTTTTCAGTCAAGTGAGGTCAGGCTTAGTTTTTTTTGGCACAGACTCATCCATTTGAGATGATGTTGTCCTCAGCAGCCCAGCTGAATGTGAAAGTTAGTGAGAGGAGGTCTGAAGAGAGAGAAGCAGTGGGTCATAGTGAGCCAGTTGCCTGAGATGATCAACGAAAAGCACTTCAGCCTTGTGGAACATATCAGCATTTCCCAGGGATTCCTGGAAACACTCAGATCAGAAAACCCAGTAAACCATTGGACTTTCTGCCATTACACAGGATTGGGGGGTGTAAATTATTGTTATTTGAGCGTTGAAGGAAGTGTAGCTAACCCCTGCCTTTGGACATTACTAAGTTGTATTTCCAGTGTCCTGATTTTATAATAAACAGGATAATCAATATTTTAAAAGTTTCCTTTTGGTTGAAGTACTCAATTCAGGGCCTTCCCTGGTGGTACAGTGGTTAAGAATCCGCCTGCCAATGCAGGGGACACGGGTTCGAGCCCTGGTCGGGGAAGATCCCACATGCCGCGGAGGAACTAAGCCTGTGCTCCATGACAAGAGAAGCCACTGCAATGAGAAGCCCGCGCACCATAAGGAAGAGTAACCCCCACTCGCCACAACTAGAGAAAGCCCACGTGCAGCAACAAAGACCCAACGCAGCCAAAAATAAGTAAATAAATAAAACATTTTAAAAATATTAAAATAAAATAAAAAGAAATGCTCAATTCAATCAAAATACTCAATTCTGTTTTGGTTTCCTCTTTTATATTCTCTGCTATCTGTCCTATGAAGCCACTTTCTCTCACTATTGGATCCAAGTGACCTTTCTGCATAGTCAGTACATAGGGCAGATTACCCCATCACAGAGATGGAGCAGAAAAGTATGTGGCTGCAAAACAGCTGGCACATCCCAGGAAGGACTTTCTTAAACCACCCACTCTGTCTTTTTCCAGTAATACATTTTGACATTGCACAGAGATTATCCAGGGCAGAGATCATCTGGACCTTGGACACTGTCCTTCCACTATTGCAGGGTATATATGAAGCAACTCTATCCAAGCCATTTAAAACACACTTGGTTGGGTTATTTTTGTTTTTAACAAAGAGTCAAAATAAGAGTTATAATGTGAAGCAATTGCTGTGTTCAGCGCAATGGAGATGTAGACCACTACTCAGACCAATAGAGAACAATGAGCACGTTTATATTACTTCTGATAGTTCTTTTAAAGTTCTTGTCTACTAACTTCATCATCTGTCATTTCTGGGTCTGTTCCTATCAACCAATTTTTTTTTTCTGGGTTATGGGTCATATTTTCCTGTGTAATTTGAATGTCTAGTGATTTTTTACTGGATGTTGGACTTAAATTTCACATTACTGAGTGTGAGATATTGTTTTGTACCTGTAAACAGTGTTTGACTTTGTTCTGGTAGGAAGTTATTTGCAGATTAGCTTGATCTTTTCCAGCCTTGCTTTGAAGGTTTTCTTAGGACATGTCTAAGGTTACCATGTATGTTGACTTTAGCCCCACTACTGAGGT
Organism: Phocoena phocoena; assembly: GCF_963924675.1. Lineage (NCBI taxonomy): Eukaryota > Metazoa > Chordata > Mammalia > Artiodactyla > Phocoenidae > Phocoena > Phocoena phocoena. Next base: position 36,959,586 of record NC_089232.1, read on the forward strand.
TTGACCAATCTGGGGTCTCTATTAAACTTCCCACGTATTCAGCAAGGTCTTTCCACTCTGGCTGGTAGGAAACTGATGCAATCTCATTGTGAGCTTTAGGAACTATTTGTCAACTTACTAATCTGTTCTCCATGTCTATGATTTTATCATTTCAAGAATATTATATAAATGGAATCATACAGCATGTAATCTTTTGAGATTGGTTTTTTTCACTCAACATAATCCTCTGGAAATTTATCCAGGTTGTTTCATGTATCAGTAGTTTATTACTTATTATTGTAGAGTAGTATCACACGGTACAGATGTACCACAATATGTTTAACTGTTCACCTGGTAAAGAACATCTAGATTTTTTCCAGTTTGGGTCTATTATGAATAAAGCTGCTATAATCAGCCATAAAAAAAAATGAGATAGTGCTGTTTGCAGCAACATGGATTGACCTAGAGATTATCATACCAAGTGAAGTAAGTCAGACAAAGACAAATATCATATGATATCACAGAGTGGAATCTAAAAAAATGATACAAATGAACTTATTTACAAAACAGAAACAGACTCACAGACATAGAAAACAAACTTATGGTTACCAAAGGGGAAAGGTGGGGAGGGATACATTTGGAATTTGGGATTAACAGGTGCAGACTACCATATATAAAATGGATAAACAACAAGGTCCTACTGTATAGCACAGGAAAGTATATTCAATATCTTGTAATAACCTATAATGGAAAAGAATCTGAAAAAGAATATATATATATATATATATATATATATATATATATACATATAACTGAATCACTTTGCTGTATACCTGGAACATTGTAAACCAACTATATTTCAATAAAAAATAAAAATTTTTAAAAAACTAAAAAAATTGAGTTGAACATATTTGTATGGATTTATTTCTGGGTTTTCTATTCTGTTCCATTTATATATGTTTACCCTGCACCAGTCCTTGTTAGCCTGATTACTCTAGCTATACGTATTAAAATCAAATAGAATGTTTTCTCCTTCTGTACTCTTCTTAGTTATTCTAGTTCTTTTGAATAATAAATCTTAGAATAATCTTGCCTATATCCACAAAAAAATCTTAATGGGATTTTTTTGTGTGTGTGTGGTACACAGGCCTCTCACTGTTGTGGCCTCTTCTGTTGTGGAGCACAGACTCTGGACGTGCAGGCTCAGCGGCCATGGCTCACGGGCCTAGCCGCTTCGTAGCATGTGGCATCTTCCCGGACCGGGGCACGAACCTGTGTCCCCTGCATTGGCAGGCGGACTCTCAACCACTGCGCCACCAGGGAAACCCCCTTTAATGGGATTTTGATAGGAATTGTGTTTACCAATTTGGAGAGAATTGAGATCTTTACTATTTCATATCTTCCAATCCATGACACAGTATGTCTATCCATTTATTTAGATCTTCTTTGATTTCTTTCATCAGCACTGTGTAGTTTTCAGTGCAAAAGTCCTATAAATGTTCTGTTAGATTCACACTTAAGTATCTCTTTTTTTTTGACAGATTATAAATGGTATGGCATTTTAAATTTTGATGTCAATGTATTCATTGTTAGTATATGAAAATACAACTAATTTTTATATGTTGACCTTGTATATTATGACCTTACTGAAATCACTTATTAATTCTAGGATACTTTTTGTAGATTCCTTGGGATTTTCTACATAGGCATTCATATCATGGGCAAGAACAGAGGTTTTATTTCTTCCTTCCCAATCTGTATACATTTTATTTCCTTTTCTTGCCTTACTGCACTGGCTAGAACTTCCAGCACTATGTTAAGAGTGGAGAGAACAGATATCCTTGCCCTTTTCTGATCTTAAAGGGAAAGTGTACTAGTTTTCTAGGGCTGCCATAACAAAATACCACAGAATGGTGGCTAAAACAAAAGAAATTGATTTTCTCACAGTTCTGGAAGTTAGAAATGTGAGATCAAAGTGTCAGCAGGTTTGGTTTCCTTTGAGTCTGCTCTCTTTGATTTGCACATGGCTGGCCTGGTCTCCTGCTGTCTCTTCACACTGTCATTCCTCTGTGTATGCACACCCATGGTGTCTCTCTGTGTGTCCTAATCTCCTTCTGCTTATGAGAACACCAATCAGACACCCTAAGAGCCTCATTTTAATTTAATTATCTCTTTAAAGGCCCAGTGTCCAAATAGAGTCAAATTCTGAGGTACTGGGGGGTTACATCTTCAACATATGCATTTGGGGGACACAGTTCAGTTCATAACAGAAAGTGCTCATTATTTCACCATTGAGTATGTTAGCTGTAGATTTTTTTTTTTTTGCCCTTAATGTTCCTATTTTTCTAAGAGTTTTAAATCATGAATGAGTGTTGAATCTAGTCCAAATTTTTTTCTGTATCAGTTAATATGATTATGTGGTTTGCTTCTTTAGCCTGTTACCGTGATAGAGTACACTGATTGATTTTCAAATATTGAAACACCTTTAGGTTCCTGGAATAAACTGCACTTAGTCATAATGTATAGTTCTTTTCAAATATTGATGAATTCTATTTGTTACAATTTTATAAACTATTTTTTCATCTGTAATCATGAGAGATGTTGGCCTATAGTTTTCTTTCTTTCTTTTTTTTTCTTTGTCTATTTTGGCTATCAGGGTAGTGCTAACTTCATAAAATTAATTGAGAAGTGTTTCCTCCTCTTCTGTTTTCTGGAAGAGATTGTGTAGAATGAGTGTTAATTCTTTTAAACATTTTAAAAAAATCTCTGGAAAAACTATCTGGGATTGGAGATTTCTATTTTAGAAGCTTTGAAATTATGAATTCAATTTCTTTAATAGTTATAGGGTGATTCAGATTATCTATTTCATATTATGTGAGTTGTGTTAGTTCACCTAAGTTGTCAAGATTCTGAATGTAGAGTTGTTTTTAGTATTCACTTAGTATTATTTGTGTCTGTAGAGTCTACAGTGATATCCTTGTTTTATTACAAATATTAGTAATTTGTGTCTTCCCTCTGTTTTTTCTGTGTCAGTCATGCTAGAGGTTTGTCAATTTTATTGATATTTTCACAGAACAGTTCTTTATTTCATTGGTTTTCTCTATTTTTCTATTTTTGATTTTATTGATTTATGCTCTGATCTTTAATATTTTCTTCTTTCTGCTTTTTTCCTCCCTCCTTCTTTTTTTAGGTTTTTGAGGTGAGAGTTTAAATATTTGATTTGAGATTCTTCCTTTTCTCTAATGTATGCACTTAGTGCTATAAAATTTTCCCTCAGCTCTGCTTCAGCTGTGTCCAACAATTTTTGATATGCTGTATTTTCATGTTGTTTTCAAGTGTTTGGAGAATTTCTGTTACCTTTCCATTTTTGATTTCTAATTTTATTCCATCATGGTCAGAGAATATACTCTACATGATTTCAATTTTTCAAAATTTGTTTAGCTTTGCTTTATTGCCCAGAATATGGTCTATCTTGGGAATATTCAAGGACACTTGAAAAGAATGTGTTTTCTGCTTTTGCTGGGTGGAGTGTTCACTAAATGTCAATTAGATCCTGTTGTTTGATGTTGTTGAGTTCTTCTATATCCTGCTAATTTTCTGTCTACTTGTTGAGAGAGGGATGTTGAAGTTTCCAACTGTAATTGTATACTTGCCTCTCTGTCCTTTCAAGTCTACCAGTTTTTGCTTCTCATATTTTGCAGCTCTGTTGTTTGGTGTATACACATTTAAGATTGCTATGTCTTCTTGGTGAAATGATCCTTTTATCATTATGTAAGGCCCTTCTCTGATCTGGTAATTTTCTTTGTTCTGAAGTCTATACTTTATCTGATATTAACATAGACACTCCTGCTTTCCTTTGATTAATATTTGTGTGATATTTCTTTTTTCTATTGTTTTGGTTTGTTTTCAACCTGTCTCTTTGATTATATTTGAAGTGAATTTCTTGTAGACAGTGTATAGTTGGGTCATGTTTTTTTAATTCTTTCTGTCAATCTCTGTCTTTTAATTGGTATATCTAGACCATTCTCATTTACTGAAATTATTAATAAATTAGAGCTCAAGTCTGCCATTTTATTTTTATTTTCTGTTTGTTCTCTCTGGATTTTGTTTTTGTTTTCTTTTTCTTGCCCTCCTGTGGGTTATTTGAACATTTTGTAGAAACTCATTTTAATTTACAGTTTTTGAGTGTATCTCTTTGTTATAGCTTTTTAGTGGTTGTTATAGGTATTACATTATATAGACATTACTTATGCTGAGACTTTCTATTTTTTCCTTTGTTTCAAGTATGCTTATAGTTGCTCATTGAAGCATTTTTATAATGGCTGTCTAAAATCCTTGTCAGATAATCCTAATATTTCTGTCATCTCAGTGTTGGCATCTATCGTCTTTTTTATATAATTTGAGATCTTTCTGGTTCATGGTATGACAAGAGATTTTCAATTGAAACCTGGACATTTTGATTATTATATTATGAGATCTTAAATCTTACTCTGAGTCTTACTTAAATCTTTTGTTTTAGCTGGCTTTCTCTGATAGCACTCTGGCAGAGGAAGAGGGGAGTACCACCTCATTATTGTCAGCTGGGGGTAGACATCTAGGTCTCTTCCTCAGCCTATGTTGACACCCAACTGGAGTGTGGGGGAAACTACTTGTACTGCTGGGTGAGGGTGGAATTCCAGCTCCCCACTAAGCTTCCGCTAATAGTTCCCTGGCTGGAAGGGGTAGGAGTGCCTCATTATTGCCTCTACTGGCACCAAGAGGGGACTGGCCTTCTTATTGCTGATACAAGTCCTGATCCCCCACTAACCCTCCTCTGACACCACCGTAACATGGAAGTGGAGGAGGGTTGCCTGACTGCTGCTTTGTGGGGTGGAGGTCCAGACTCCCCATGTAGTCTCCACTGATACCATGGAGATAGCCCCAAACTGCCTATCCCTATGGGGATGAAAGTCCTGGAATCGTACTTAGCCTTTTCTGATAGCACCCGAGTGGTGGGGTTAGGATGTATCTTTAGAGCATGGCCTGAGTGGAACTCTAGGCTCCCCACTTGGCATTTGCGGGTGTGGGTGGTAGTAGGGCCACAGTTCTTTTCCGTGGTTTTTGGCTGGAGTAGAGCAGCTTATTGCCTGGAGGTTTTTTCTCTTGCCAGGCTGCTTCTTTGGCTAGAGAGAGCAGCTTATGTAGAAGCTTTTTTGTCTGCACTTATTGACATTTCCAGGTCATTGCCTTCTGCAATGCATAAGGCAAAAACAAACAAACAAACCAAACCAAACCCAGGGAACTCAGCAGCAGCATGTTTTTCCTTGGGGGGCCTGAACTCCCTATCCAGTCTGCCTTCTTCTCTCAACTTTTCAGAGCCTTTTAATGTTTATTTTATATATGATGTTCAGGGTTTTAAGTTATACCTAGAGGGAGGAATAGAGAAAATAACGTCTACTTCACTTTTCTGGAAACAGAAGTCCTGAGGGTTGTTTGTTTTTTTTTTTTTTTTGAAGCTTCTAGTTGAGTCCAAGTTTGGGACCACTGGACTAAGCATCAGTGAGGCCTGTTCCAGCTCTGAGATGCAGTGTTCTGTATTCTGGTCCTGGGTCTGGGCTTTTTAGGAGAGACCTTGCAGGTCATTAGTGTTTTCCAACTTAATCCAAGTGATCGCTAAACCATTGTCAAAGGATGCACCCTCCTCCCAGACTCCTATGATTTTCTACTAAAAATGTGGGCAGGGCTTCCCTGGTGGCTCAGTGGTTGAGAATCCGTCTGCCAGTGCAGGGGACACAGGTTCCATCCCCGGTCCGGGAAGATCCCGCGTGCCGCAGAGCAACTGAGGCCATGCTCCACAACAGGAGAAGCCACCGCAGCAAGAAGCCCGCGCACCACAACGAAGAGTAGCCCCCACTCCCCGCAACTAAAGAAAGCCCGCGCACAGCAACAAAGACCCAACACAGCCAAAAATAAATAAATAAATAATGAATTAAAAGGTGGGCAGCTATTGCAAAGGGCTTTGTTTATCAACTTCCTTAGGCCACGTACCTAGGTGTTAAATTGAGAGCTGCTCCTTTGTATGGAAAAACTGAATTCCCCTAAACCAAATGAAGCTTAAATTTATAGCTCTGAATTCCCTAACAGAACAGAAGCTTAGCAAAAATTTTTTTGAATCTTAGACTGAAATCTCTCTCCTTATTTTAACATCTTCCTGTCTTACTTTTTCCTCAGCTGACATTTATGCCTTCCCCCCCCCCCCTTTGGTAGATTTTATTTTTCCAAGGACTTTATTTTTTAGACATTTATGCCTTTTAAATAAATTTTTAAAAATGAGCTCTGTTGTTGTTTCTGTTCCTAAATTCATAAATAGAACGGTCAGAAGCTGTTTCTGATCTGGAGGAGACAGAGTGAGCCGTGGCTCAAAGCAGGATCTTAGTTCCCTGCCCAGGAATTGAACCTGGGTAGCCTGGATAAAAACCAGGAATCCTAGTCACTAGACCAGAAAGGACTAGAGGCTAGAAGCAAAGTTTCCCCTGACTCTTGCGCCATTTGAAAGCAAGAATGTTTCAAGGAGGCAAAAGTGATAAAAACAGGTACAAAGTTTATTATTAGAGATACAGCACAACAAGTGGGAGAGCACACAGAGAAACAGTTTGTTTAATTAAGACAGAAGCAAAGCAGAGATACACATGCTGAGAGAAAAGGGTGTGGGCATCCTCCGTAATGAGGAGGAGTGCAGTAAAGAGGCGGTTAAATCAGCGGTCTCCAACCTGTTTGGCACCAGGGACCGGTTTTGTAGAAGAGTTCACGGACTGGGGGCTGGTGGCGAAGGGGTTGGTGGTTCGGGCGGTAATGCGAGCGATGGGGAGCGATAGAGAGCAGATGAAGCTTCACTCACTGGCCCGCCGCTCACCTCCTGCTGTGTGGCCCGGTTCCAAACAGGCTACAGACCAGTACCGGTCCACGGCCCAGGGGTTGGGGACCCCTTGGTTAAATCATTTAGGTAGGGCAGTTCTTCTGGCTCTTTGTTTACCTTTGGCTTATTTTCTTTTCTTTTAATTAATTTATTTATTTGTTTATTTTTGGCTGTGTTGGGTCTTCGTTTCTGTGCGAGGGCTTTCTTTAGTTGCGGGGAGCGGGGGCCACTCTTCATCACGATGCACAGGTCTCTCACTTTCGCGGCCTCTCTTGTTGCGGAGCACAGGCTCCAGACGCGCAGGCTCAGTAGTTGTAGCTCACGGGCCTAGTTGCTCCGCGGCATGTGGGATCCTCCCAGACCAGGGCTCGAACCCGTGTTCCCTGCATTGGCAGGCAGATTCTCAACCACTGCGCCACCAGGGAAGCCCTACCTTTGGCTAATTTTCTTGTTTCTTTTTCCACACCTGACCTGCCCTAGGACCCTCTGCAACATGCGTGCATAACTTTTTGCCAAGATGGATTCCAGCGCAAAGACCTGTGGGAGGCTTGGCATCACCTATTATGGGGTAGTGCCCCTTCCTTTTTGACCCCCAAGTAGCTTTTCTGTGCATGTGTAGTCGGGGAGGTCTCCTTGACCTCAAGAATGAGAAATATGTGGTCTCTTTATCTTTTATCTGGGCAGGACTCAGCTCCTCTCTGTCCCTGCCATTTACTCTTATCTTAAAGTGTCCACCAGAGACAAAGTCCAGCTATTTACCCTGTTCCTGTTGTTATTTTTATCTGGAAGTGTAAACAGGAGGCTGGCTGTAAATATCTAACCTGGAGCCCATCTATTTCTTGCCTCAAGAAATATAAACAGGAGGCTAGTTGTAAATGTCTAGCCTGGAGCCCATGCTTTATGTTCACTATCAAAATATGTATATACGGGGGAGGAAAATTTTCCTCTACCCTCTTAGGTTCTCTGGCTGGTTCTGTGAAATAAACTGACAACAGGCAGGTTAAGAGGAGAAAAGGCATAGGGATTTATTTGATGTTACAAGTTTTACCTGGCCCTGGGGACTTCATAGAGAGAAGAGAAAACCCTTAAGGAAACAGCTAGGCTTGCAGGCTTTTATACTGTTTGGACAAAGGAGGGTAAATTTAAAGAGAAGTGACAAGATAATGGAAAGGAACCTTGGGGCTCTAGGGGCAGTAAATTGTAGGAAGGCACATATGCAGGGAACTAATAGTAGATAAGGGCTAGTTAGTAAGATTTGTTTGTGTAGACTTTTTCTTGGTGTCATATTGTCTTTGGTGATAAGGTGGTTGTTCCCCTCCTGGTCTGGGAAGTGGGGTGGGGGAGGGACACCTTCACAAGGGGAATTTATGATCTGTTTTCAGGTAGCTGGAGGATGGCAGAGAGCTCATCCTGAGTCTGCTTTTTCTCAGTTGCCTTCAGCTCTTATGCCAGAGTGGCATATTTGGGGGTGGCATATTCTGATTTCTTACATTTATCATTACTATCTTTTACTGAGTAGATATAATTAACTACATGATGTTCATTTTGTTTTGAGAGTTAAAAGAGTAGAAAATAGTAGCAGTTTTTTCTAGTGAGAGGGAAAAAAACTCTACCTTTTGTTGGTCTAAAATAGAAAGATCCTCCTATTTTATAGTGCAAGAAGCTTGTATACAGAATATAACATTATAGTTATGATTTTCAGTATTTTTAAAGTACAAAAGTCATTGACTAGGATATAAAAATTGTCAGCTAAATGCTCCTTGAATATCATGACTATTGTGACTTTAGGTCATGAAAATCCTGAGGAAAGTTGAGAATGAATGAGCTTTGTGTTTGAATTAAAGACTGTCTATTAGGATCCTGTTCTTGGGAAACTGAGAAAATTCAGTATTTGAGACTGATGTTTTAGAAAACAAAATGGGCTAATCAAGATCAAAGCAGGAAAATTATCCTTTTATGGAAATACTCACCAAATGTGTCATTTACCTAAGTCCTGGACTTTTCATGTGAACCAGTTGCCTCATGCTTATTTTTAAATCAACAATAATTATTAAAAGTCCACTAGGTACAAAGCATGATGTTAGGCTGTTAGAGAATATAAGATGTAGATCCCACCCTTTGGGGGTTTACAATCTAGTGAAATAAGATATAGATCCATGGAAGAGTAAATAATAATAGCAGTCTGAGCTCAAAGGGAGGTGATGCTGCAAAGCCAAATGAGTTAATTATACTGAATAACTCTATGGGAATTTGAGGAGGAAGAATCACTTCAGATTGCAGCTTTATAGAGACAGTGGCAATTAAGCCAAGTCTTGAAGGATAGGAGAGTTGTGGATAGATGGAGGTGAAGGAGGATGGGCATTTCAAGACTTGAAATTCCTTCTGTTAGTCTTTTTAAAGGAAGCTGTTTGGATAATTTTCATGGATAATCTGAGTTATCCATGACCCAGCAGACTGATACCAGCTTAGAACTCTTTTCTGCCCTTCATTCTTTTTTCTTTTCCCCCAAATGGTCAGCAGACTAACATGGGTTGGGGAAGGAGGCAGTGGTCAAGAAATGAAATGGAAGGATCAGAGAATAAAGAAAATCCTCCTGGGAAACCTGATAGTGGTTGTGTTTAATTTTACATCTTAATATGGATAATAGACCCACCTCACAACTTACAACTTACAACCAATTTAAAACCAAACGATTATCCCTCTTCTTTCAAGAGTAACACATTTTAAAAAGGGCTGTGGTGCCTGTGCTTGGAAAAGTGAACCCAGGGCATGCAGAACTGTGTCAACTAGAGCCTAGGGGTATTAAAAGAGAAATTGCTCCAGCATGCCTGGCAGTCAGCATCTAAGGGATGAACCTAGGAGATAATCTCTCACCATTAGACAATTGTAGTAAATAGATTCAGAAAAAAAAAAAAAAAAGACCTGACACCCGGGCAATTAAATTCTTGATCATAAATTAGAATTATGTTGAAGGAATACAACGAAGTCCATTTCTACCTAAGTTACAGATTTTAAGCTATTAACTTAAAAGTTGCAGTATCACTCCCAGAAAATAAAGCATCCTCCCCGGCTTCCCACTTCTCCACTCCACGCTGGCTGTTTTCATTCTAAGCACTTGCTTGAGCATTTTGGAGAATCTTCTTCTCAACAGGGCATTGGTATCTGAGCAGAAAAGAAAATTGTTCCCATTTCCAATTCACAGGTGGTTGTATTTACATAAGCTCCTCTTTCATTTAAATCTGTCTTAATCCTTAAGGATTTAGTAGTTGAAATGCAAAATGCATAAAATGCATTTTTTTTCTTTTTTTACTAAATGAGAAAAAAGAGAAAACAAACAGTACAGAGGAAGAATTTTTAACAAATCACCTTCTAAAAAATTTTTTTCATGTTTTGTCTAAAAGTGGTGTGGTTTCTAAGATATTTGTTTTTACTTTCCCACTAGAAGATTGAAATAAAAATTTATATGTAAATATACATATGAAATGAAGGAATGAGGTCATAATTTCATTTGAAGTACAATGTAATCATTCTAATCTTACTTTCAACCCATCTCTAAGTTCAAGAAAATTCTGAAAAGTTTTGAGTTTGATAGCTGAGTTAAAGGACAATTGGTCTACATTATTACCCCAACTAACACATTAAACCATGGTTAATTATTAGCTCTTGGGGTTGCAAAAGCATGGCCAATGTAGATATTTCCCCCCTAGAGTAATGTGCAAGAATTTATTCTGTGTTGTGAATGGCTTAGTCGAGAGTTCTTAAAAATTTCTCCCCTGGTGAGGTGCTAATAGCTGGAGCTCAGTTCTGCCCCAGAGGACCTGCCAGCAGAGCAGAGACAAGGCAAAAGCTCCTGGTTTGCATTCATTTCTAAACTTATCTGTTTTTTCATTTAATCCACTCCTATTTTTCCTTGGGTGTGTTATAGAAAGGCATTTTGTTTTTCATAAACAAACCAAAAATACTTAAACTTTAAAGATCCTTGCCATTAGATCAATTCTTTTTTTTTTTTTTTTTTAGATCAATTCTTTAAAAAGAAATGCAAAGGGATTTTACTAAATAATCTCAAAGGTTTCTTCCAGCTGTAAAATCCCTCTACGGACTGTAATTTTGTTTAGTTCTTTTTCACATTACCATTAATATCCTTATTTGCATATACTTTTTCATTATAGTAATTTTTTTCTTCTGTGCATGAACTGCTGTGTTTAAGTAATTCTACCATATTTGAACTGTAATAATAGAGGAAGGTAGTAGAGTGATATGGCCTCTTTCCCTTCAGGATAAAAAAAACTGTCCACTAATCGACATTATTGGCAATACCAAAGCCACTAGAATCTTAAAATTATCTTTTATCTTTATTTTTCTTTGATATTTCTTATTATAAGCTATAAAGGGTATACAAAAGACTCAAATTTGCACATTAGACTTCCTTTTTTCATGTTAAAAAAATTTTACCCTGTTTAATTTTCCACTAGACTAGGCTGGTACCTTAGCAATGTATCAAATGGTTTTCTTCTTTCACTAAGCACAGTTTAAGTAGTGAAGAAAAATAACATTTATCTTTTATCTACTGAGTGTCAAGCACCTATGTGAGTATTATGTAATTTAATTTTACCACAATCCTTTGTGGTAGGTATCATAAACCTTATGAAACTTTAGTATGGCTAATAGTGTCAATACAGCCCACAAAGTACCAGGTGACACTAATGGGAAAATACCGCAAAGCTTACATACTCCTGCTGAGTCACTAACCCTTTTAGGCTGTATGAGAACCGACTGATACTCGGAAACCCACACATGGATATGTTTCTTGTTTTGTTAAAGTTGTTTAAAGCCATAAAAATCATAAAGATCATGGATTCTTATTCCAATTTCAAAGGAATGACTAAGAACCTATTTCTGTTGTCTTTTGTTTTTCATAGCCAAGCTCTTAAGTTTGTATATCAGAAAGGTACCTTCTAATAGACTTTGTCCCTGGCTGACATTCCTTGAGAAATATTATGGCTGGTTTAATCAAGGTCTTGTTTAAAAAAAAAAAAAAAAAAAAAAAGGGAGTTTAGAAGAAAACCAATTAAGATAGTATTAAATATACATATTACTAAAGGATCCAGAAGGCTGCTGCTCTTAAAGTGAATCAGATTCAACAGTGTCAAAAAAATCCATTGTGCTTTCTTTTAAGAATTTATTCCACGTATGCACTTGCACATGCGTGAAATAACATACTTACATAAATAGTACAGCATTTTTACAGTATAGTAAAAAATTGAGGGACTTCCCTGGTGGCGCCGTGGTTAAGAATCCACCTGCCAATGCAGGGGACATGCGTTCGAGCCCTGGTCCAGGAAGATCCCATATACCGCGGAGCAACTAAGCCCGTGCACCACAACTACTGAGCCTGTGCTCTAGAACCCGTGAGCCACAACTACTGAAGCCCATGGACCTAGAGCCCGTGCTCTGCAACAAGAGAAGCCACTGCAATGAGAAGCCTGCGCACCGCAATGAAGAGTAGCCCTGCTTGCTGCAACTAGAGAAAGCCAGCATGCAGCAACAAAGATCCAACGCAGCCAAAAATAAATAAATTAATAATAAAAATAAATTAATTACAAAAATAAATTAAAAAAAAGATTGAAGAGAACGTAAAAGTCCATTGACTGGTGACTAAGCGTGTAAATTGTGGTATATCCATTCAATGGAATACTACATAGCTGATCAAATGAATGAGGTGGCACTATTGCTATCAACATAGCTATAAGAGATATTGAGAGAAAAAAGCAAAGTGTGGAACAGTGTATTTAGTGTGCTATGATTTATGTACATAAGGGGAAGATTACAAACACACACCCACATATTCACATACATACTTGGGTTATGCATCACATATTTCTGTACTCTCAACAAGGAGAAAAAAATGGGGTTTAAGTGGGTGGGAGTTAGGTGAGTAAACGAAATTTCTTTTCACTATATAGCCCTTCACTTTGTTTTTAACTTTCAAAATAAATGTTTGTATTCTTTTTTCTTCCTGTAAGGATAAAAACAACAACAACAACACATTTTCAAGAGAGTTTATTCTTGGGGGAAGGAAGGGGCTTTTGGTTTTCATTTAACACCATTTCACTGACTTCCTAACATGTATGTATTACTTTTATGTAAAATATGATTTAATTGGCAGGAGGATCGTAGGGTTTTTTTTTCCTCTTTCTTTATGGTTTCTTTTTTTTTTTTCAAGATTGTATTTATTTATTTTTGATGTGGACCATTTTTAGTCTTTATTGAATTTGTTACAATATTGCTTCTGTTTTATGTTTTGTTTTTTTGTCTGTGAGGCATGTAGGATCTTAGCTCCCTGACCAGGAGCACCCCCTGCATTGGAAGGTGAAGTCTTAACCACTGGACTGCCAGGGAAGTCCTCATGGTTTCTTATAATTAAAAACAATCCATTGTTTTTTTATTTTTTTAAAAAAGTTTTTGCTGACCATCTTTCTTTGTTGTTTAGGAAACACTACCAGTATAAGGATGTTTAGAGGCCAATTCTCTCCTAAGGTTTATTTTATTCAGATTGTAACTTTTCTAGAAAGTTTTTAAATCCAACATTATCTGTTTAACATGTACTGTCTTCTGCTCTATACTTCACCCATGTGAATTTCATCAAGTTCTAGTAAAATGATTATGAAAGGCATGGGCTCTTCACAAATTATCATGCTTCTTAAGGGCACAATTTCCTGGGCCTGGACTCTGTCCATGAAGAGAGGAGGCAATAAAATGCTTTATTTTCTTAGTTAAGGTGACAGAAGTGAATAGCATAAAGAATACTCAATTTCACAAGGTGAATCTATTAAACACAAAGCTATGCTTTAAAAGCACAGTTGGTGAGAAATTGTGTCTACAGAAAAATCTCTCAATCTGAATCTACCAGCTCTCTCTCAAATGTACTGTCATTTCATTTATGTTTATGTCATCCCTGATTTTAAGGAGTTGGGTGAGGTTAATTTACAGAATCAAATAATAGGCCAGTATAGGGCTTCCCTGGTGGCGCAGTGGTTGAGAGTCCGCCTGCTGATGCAGGGGACATGGGTTTGAGCCCTGGTCCGGGAAGATCCCACATGCTGCGGAACAACTAAGCCTGTGCGCCACAACTACTGGCCTGTGCGCTAGAGCCCGTGAGCCACAGCTACTAAGCCCACGCGCCTAGAGCCTGCACTCTGCAACAAAAGAAGCCACCGCAATGAGAAGCCTGCGCACAATCAAGAGTAGCCCCCACTCGCCGCAACTAGAGAAAGCCCACGCACAACGAAGACCCAATGCAGCCAAAAATAAATAAATAAATAAAATTTAAAAATATGGACGATAAAAGAGGTGAACACATTATTGAATAAATTTAATTTTCTTTATACTGTATCTTCCAGTTGTGTCTCCTAGCTCTTTTATACTCACACACTTCATGTAACATTTTCTTTAATTCCACATGAAATAATTTTGTCTTTGTGCTTCCACTTAACTGCTGTTTTAAAGATACGTTTGACTCATTTGTGTTCTTCTTTTCTGGCTTCTCTATAAAGTCAAGAGAAGGTAATGCTAGAGAAAGACAACATGGAGGAGCAGGAGCATGTCTTTCCTTCTTCCTCAGCCTTCTAGTCTCCCTCTAGTACCCTTTATGGTCAGATTTTAACAAGGAGCAGCTGGTAAAGAAATGTTTGCAGAGACCCAATCCCAGTGTCACATGCAGAGTACGGAAGGGTGTGTTTGCCACATTCGTACTTTCCTTGTATAAATTTATAAAAATTCTATGTGAAAATTTTTATATATCTAATAACAATTCTAAAAGCATTTTTCTCTCGCTTTTTTCTTTTCTACATATGAAATATTGAGATCATGATATAGGTAACTTTTTAAAAATAAATACATTTATTTATTTATTTTTGGCTGCATTGGGTCTTTGTTCCTGCACACAGGCTTTCTCTAGTTGTGGCGAGCAGGGGCTACTCTTCATTGTGGTGTGCAGGCTTCTCATCACGGTGGCTTCTCTTGTTGCGGAGCGTGGGCTCTAGGTGCACGGGCTTCAGTAGTTGTGGCACGTGGGCTCAGTAGCTGTGGCTTGCAGGCGCTAGAGCACAGGCTCAGTAGTTGTGGCGCATGGGCTTACTTGCTCTGCGGCATGTGGGATCTTCCCGAACCGGGATTGAAGCTGTGTCCCCTGCATTGGCAGGCGGATTCTTAACCACTGCACCACCAGGGAAGCCCCAATATAGGTGATTTTAAATAACAAACCTAGCCACATATTTGGACACCCATGAACACTGTATTAGGCCCTGAGAGATTTATGATATTGAGTATCTTTTATGTACAGAGTTAACGACAAGGATGAAAAGATAGATGTCTCCCATCCTCATGGATTTTTGGAAATAAAAGGCTAGTTTTCTCGAACAACAGCATGTTTCCAGTAATACACTTAGATTAAGAATATTCCTACTAGCATAAATTTCAGTGGCATTTACCAGTTATGGAGTGTAAATGAATCCTTGTCTGCTATAGAGGAATACCTCAAGGGAAGACTAACTACCTCTCTCTTCTGTCATGAAAATGATGGTTCTAATATCATCAATGGCATTAAACTGTTAACAGAGTATTATCTGCAGCCTATTTAACAGCTAATGTTAAAAGCAAATTATCCACAAAGCATAAATTAAGATCTAAAGTATATGATGTGTTTAATTGCCTAATGTAGGTAATGTTTAAAATTATATTCCGGAGTAGATTGATTCACGAGGTGGATTTTCCTCTCCTATTTAAATATGAGAGAATTATGTTTTACCTTGTAACATTTTCTATCTTTTCTATCTTTACTTTCTCTGTGTTTTTTTTTTTTTTAAATCATAACCCCTTAGGCAAGCTGGGAAATATGCAAGATTGTTTTCTGAATAGAAACAAAATATTATCTAGAAATTAGAGTCTGAATCATCTTCATTTGAATGTATGTTTATTTTAGAATGCAGCACTAACAGCATGATGATGAACTGTCACAAGTCTGTACCAGGAAGCACACAATCTTTAAAGTGTTGTTTTTCCACAAGTAATTTAAGTATAGCATTATTTTACTTGGTGCTAGAGTCAAAGACGACATTTAGATTCTTCAGCTTTGGGACACTTAGTAACACGGAAATGATTGTCTAGTCAGGCAGAGGCAAGAAATTCAAACGCAGTTTCTTTTTCTTCTGCCAGTTCCTTTGCAGTAAGATCCATCTTCTCACGCGAGAAATCATTAATAGGGAGACCTTCAACAACCTTCCAGGTCTTATCCTGTTTGAAAATAATTGCAAATAAGAGATTTATAATTTTTTTTTTAAGATTTTTTTGATATGGACCACTTTTAAAGTCTTTATTGAATTTGTTACAATATTGCTCCTATTTTATGCTTTGGTTTTATGGTCGTGAGGCATGTGGGATCTTAGCTCCCCGAGCAGGGATCCAACCCAAACCCCCTGCACTGGAAGGTGATGTCTTAACCACTGAACCACCAGGGAAGTCCCAAGAGATTTATCATTAAACTAGAATTGATGTTCCAGCAAGCAACAACTTAGTTTGAACTTAATCTAGAGAAGTATGTTTTAAAGTGTGATTCTAAAGAAGCAAATCAAAATCCAGATATTAACAGATAATTCTGATGAAAACAACACTTGAATCTGAAACTCACTGAATCTAGAAAAAAATCTTTAAATGAGGCTTTAATCAGCAAACGTAAAAAAGACTGACTTCAGTATAGTTATAATACAGAGCAACAATACTTAGAACCATTGCTTCATTTAGAAGTAATAGAATATTTGTAGATATCCAATATTAGAAGCATAATAACAAAATGTGTCTAGTGGGGAGAGTTGCAACTTGCCTTCCAGATTAATTTCAACATTTTAGTGACCTGAAGTTGTGCTTCACATGATTTTAAAATTGAGAAAAATGTCTAATTTAGTAAAGGAACAACTTTCTAGACTAAATTATACCATTATTAATAAAAACACACAACTGCTTTCCCAGTAGAGGACAGAGGAAAATAACCCAAAATACCTTACCTTGATTGTAACAGGGAATGAGTAAAGCAGATCATCAGGAATACCGTAGGAGTTACCATCAGAGATGATGCCCATGGAAACAAACTCTCCCTGAAAATAACAAATAACAATGTTTTACATTCTCATGGTGCTAAGGGATTCTGCTTCCCACTAGCTATCTATTTTACATTTGGTAGTGTATATATGTCAATGTTACTCTCTCAGTTCATCCCAACTTATGCTTCCCCCTCCCCGTGTCCTCAAGTCCATTCTCTATGTCTGCATCTTTATTCCTGTCCTGCCCCTAGGTTCTTCAGAACCACTTTTTTTTTAGATTCCATATATATGTTAGCATATGGTATTTGTTTTTCTCTTTCTGACTTACTTCACTCTGTATGACAGACTCTAGGTCCATCCACCTCACTACAAATAATTCAATTTTGTTTCTTTTTATGGCTGAGTAATATTCCATTGTATATATGTGCTACATCTTCTTTATCCATTCATCCCTTGATGGACACTTAGGTTGCTTCCATGTCCTAGCTATTATAAATAGAGCTGCGATGAACATTGTGATACATGACTCTTTTAAAATTATGGTTTTCTCAGGGTATATGCCCAATAGTGGGATTGCTGGATCGTATGGTAGTTCTATTTTTAGTTTTTTAAGGAACCTCCATACTGTTCTCCATAGTGGCTGTATCAATTTACATTCCCACCAACCGTGCAAGAGGGTTCCCTTTTCTCCACACCCTTTCCAGCATTTATTGTTTGTAGGTTTTTTGATCATGGCCATTCTGACTGGTGTGAGGTGATACTTCATTGTAGTTTTGATTTGCATTTCTCTAATGATTAGTGAGGTTGAGCATTCTTTCATGTGTTTGTTGGCAATCTGTATATCTTCTCTGGAGAAATGTCTATTTAGGTCATCTGCCCATTTTTGGATTGGGTTGTTTGTTTTTTTTGATATTGAGCTGCATGAGCTGCTTGTATATTTTGGAGGTTAATCCTTTGTTAGTTGCTTCTTTTGCAAATATTTTCTCCCATTCTGGGGGTTGTCTTTTCGTCTTGTTTATGGTTTCCTTTGCTGTGCAAAAAATTTTTTAATTTGTTTATTTTTGCTTTTATTTCCATTTCTCTAGGAGGTAGGTCAAAAAGGATCTTGCTGTGATTTATGTCACAGAGTGTTCTGCCTATGTTTTCCTCTAAAAGTTTTAGGCCCAATATAGGTTTTAAGAAGGAAAAAAAGTCACCTCTACCATGTGTGCTAGGTGCTTTCCATATTTCATCTCATTACCCTTACAATGCTGTGAGTTAGATGCCATGTAAAAGATGATAAAACAGCTCAGTAAGGTTATGCAACTTTCCCAAGGTTACTCAGCTAGTCAGCAGCTGAGGTGGAATATGAACCTAACTGGCCTGACTGCAAGGCTATGTTTTTTTTTTTTACATTATGGCATTAAAGGACAAAAATAAAAGAGTGGCCTGTGCAGTTCACTGAGCTCTCACCTCTGGGGTTCCAAACCAGATGTCTCTGACGTGGTCACAGATGGCTTTTGCAGCAGACATTGCACTGGACAGTTTTCGAGCCTTGATGACAGCAGCACCGCGCTGCTGCACAGTCTGGGTAGGGCAGGCAGAGACAGCAGTGTTATTCCTGGGGTGAAAGGCTGAAACCATAGCTTAATGTGTCCCCTCCAAAATCACTCAACTACTCCATGTTGACCTTACTAACCTATTTCACTTAGAAGCACCAGTCTTCCTGAAAAGTGAAAACTATATAACTGCACAGAAAGCTTTGCCACAATTCATACAAAGAAACAGATCTCTATAAGATAGCTGGATGACTAGAGGGTATCTAGTTTTTCCCACTTTAACAATCAATCTTGACTGCTACACAATAGATCAGATTGGATTATGACTGCCTTAGTATGACCCCCAAAGAAAATATACACTCATCAAATGCCTGCTGTCCTTGAGTTTCCTCCCACCACCCCTTGGGGACACACTCAGGTCAGTAATGTGGTGTGTCTCTCAAGAGTTCTTGATGCTTGGCTGTGAAGAGAGCCCCCGGATTTTTCTCACCGTGATGAATTCTCCCTTGAGCCAGCTGTCATCTTTCAGAGCTTCATAAACACCAACTTCCTTTCCTTGCAGTTTCACCTTGGCATGGTTGACATCTGGATACTGAGTTGAGGAATGGTTTCCCCAGATGATGACATTCTTTACATCATCAGAAATCACACCAAGTTTAAGAGCAATCTAGTTCAACAGAAAACAAATATATTACTGACAAATTTTTTTTTTTAATTTCAAATTGTGACCCGTTTGACAAACGTCCTTAAGATAAAAAGCCTCTGGGGCTTCCCTGGTGGCGCAGTGGTTGAGAGTCCGCCTGCCGATGCAGGGGACACGGGTTCGTGCCCCGGTCTGGGAAGATCCCACATGCCACAGAGCGGCTGGGCCCGTGAGCCGTGGCCGCTGAGCCTGCGCGTCCGGAGCCTGTGCTCCGCAACGGGAGAGGCCATAACAGTGAGAGGCCCGCGTACCGCAAAAAAAAAAAAAAAAAAAAAAAAGTTTAAATACAAAATATATATAATACTAAAATTGTAACAGAAGTAACAATCTCTAGCTGTAGGTTCAGAAAACACTTCAGGATCCTGCATGCCTTGTAGTCACATGAACATCAATTATGTTTTATAGTACAGTGGTACCAGAAAGGGTTAAAGTTATGTTTTGAAAGATCTAAATAAAATCAGCTTGCTTACTTTGTTAATCACTTGATAAGGTAATGTGAGGAAAAGAAATTATGGTTAGTTGGATGTATACAGGCATACCTCCTCTTATGGTGCTTCACTTTATCGCGCTTCACAGATACTGTGTTTTTGCAAATTGAAGGTTTGTGGCAACCTTGTGTTGAGCAAGTCTACCAGCACCACTTTTCCAACAGCATTTGCTCACTTCATGTCTCTGTGTCACATTCTGGTAATTTTCACAGTATTTCAAACTTTTTCATTATTATTATATTTGTTATGGTGATCTGTGATCAATGACCCTTGATGTTACTATTGTAATTGTTTTGGGGTGCCATGAACCCTGCTCACATATAACAGTGAACTTATCAATAAACGTTGTGTGTGTTCTGACTGCTCCATCCTCTAGCTATTCCCCTTTCTTTCTCCCTCTCCTTTGGGTCTCCCTATTCCCTGAGACACAAACAATACTAAATTTATGCCAATTAATAACCCTACAGTGGCCTCTAAGTCTTCAAATGAATGGAAGAGTTGCACATCCCTCACTTTAAATCAAAAGCTAGAAATAATTAAGTTTAGTGAGGAAGGCTGAAAGCAAGATAGGCTGAAAGCAAGATAGGCTGAAAGCAAGATAAGCTGAAAGCTAGGCCAAACAGCCAAGTTGTGAATGCAAAGGAAAAGTTCTTAAAAGAAATAAAAAGTGTTACTCCAGTGAACACACGAATGATAAGAAAAGTGAAACAGCCTTATTGCTGATATGGAGAAAGTTTTAATGGTCCGGATAGATGATCAAACCAGCCACAGTGATCAAACCAGCCACAACATTCCCTTAAGCCAAAGCCTAATCCAGAGCAAGACTCTAACTCCCTTCAATTCTGTGAAGGTTGAGAGAGGTGAGGAAGCTACAGAAGAAAAGTTTGAAGCCAGCAGAGGTTGGTTCATGAGGTTTAAGGAGAGATACTGTCTTCACAACATCAAAGTGCAAGGTGAAGCAGCAAGTGCTGATACAGAGGCTGCAGCAAGTTATGCAGAAGATCTAGCTAAGATAATGAATGAAGGTGGCTACACCAAGTAACAGATTTTCAATGTAGATGAACAGCCTTCTGTTGGAAGAAGATGTCATCTAGGATCTTCAGAGCTATGGGGGAGAAGTCAATGCCTGGCTTCAAGGCTTCAAGGCTTCAAAGGACAGGCTGACTCTCTTGTTAGGAGCTAATGCAGCTGGTGACTTTTAGCTGAAGCCAAGGCTCACTTACCATTGTGAGAATTCTAGGGCCATTAAGAATTCTGCTAAATCTACTCTGCCTGAGTTCCATCAATGGCACAACAAACCCTGGAGGACACCATATCTGTTGACAATGTGGTTTGCTGAATATTTTAAACCTGTTGAAATATTCACTGTTGAAACCCAGTGCTCAGAAACAAAGATTCCCTTCAAAATATTACTGCTTATCGACCATGCACCTGGTCACCAAGAGCTCTGGTGGATAATGTGCCTGCTAACACATCCATTCTTCAGCCCATGGACCAAGGACTCATTTTGACTTTCAAGTCTTATGATTTAAGAAGTACATTGCATAAAGCTATAGCTTCCAGAGATAGTGATTCCTCTTATGGATCTGGGCAAAGTCAATTGAAAACCTTCTGGAAAGGATTCATCATTTGAGATGCCATTAAGAACATCTGTGATTCCTGGGAAGAGGGCAAACTGCCAACATTCATTGGAAGAAGTAACTGCAGATATGGTGGAAATAGCAAGAGAACTAGAACTAGAAGCGGAGCTTGAATATGGGACTGAATTGCTGCAATCTCATGATAAAACTTTAATGCATGAGGAGTTGCTTCTTACGATGAGTGAAGAAAGTAGTTTCTAAAGATGGAAACTGCTCCCAGTGAAGATGCCGTGAAGATTGTTGAAATGACAAGAAAGGATTTAGAATAGTATATAAACTTAGTTGATAAAGCAGTGGCAGGGTTTGAGAGGTTTAACTCCCAATTTTGAAATTAGTTCTACTCTGGGTAAGATGCTATCACACAGCATTGTATGCTACAGAGAAATCATTTGTGAAAGAAAGAGTCAATCAATATGGTGAACTTCACTGTGGTCTTATTTTAAGAAATTGCCACAGGCACCCCAGCCTTCAGCAACCACCATCCTGATCAGTCAACAGCATCACCATGGAGGCAAGTCCGCCCCCCCCCGCCCCCCGTCAGCAAAATGATCAGGACTTGCTGAAGGCTCAGATGATGGTTAGCATTTGTTTTTCTTTCAGCAATAAAGCCTTTTAAAATTAAGGTATGTATATATTTTTTAGACATAATGCTATTGCATACTTAATAGACTACAGTACAAATACAACTTTTATATGCACTGGGAAACCAAAAAATTCATTGACTTGCTTTATTCTGATATTTGCTTTATTGCAGTAGTCTGGAACCAAGCCCACAATATCTCTAATGTATGCCTGTAATTTGTTCCTAATTAGATAGCAGAATTTATAATGATCTAGAAGAGAAGGTTTTGGAAAAAAATTTTAAAAAGCTGATGTATTAGGGTGACATCGTGAGTGACTTTTCTTTCCTTTATGTTAAAGTAAGAATGAGAGAAAAAAATAGTTGTACCAGAATCCACAGCTTTTGCACACATAAATAACAGCAGCACTGCATCAAAGCTCTGGTTGTGTATTCACCATACAGCAAAGGGAATACACTCTGATATTTTAAAGAAATTTTAAAAACAAGGATACCAATAGCTCCAAACTGGAAACAGCTCAAAAGTCCTTCAAGAATGGTTAAACAAAGTATGACTATTAGCATAATTGACGCCATCTCAGGCCCTTACAGTTTCTTCTACCCTTTAAAACTGACCTGTGAAGTGAATCACATCAAGGGCTTTGTAGTTAATAGATACTGTTCAATAAACATTAGGACCAGGTAGCCTCTATGCTCTGCTGGTCCCCAAACAATGATGAAAACCTTTCTTGACATATTCCTGGCGCCCATGAGGCTAGTTATCCATTCATAAATCTTAACTTAGAAATGCATGTCCTGTTTCAAAGCACCTACCCCCATACCCTATAGAATCGTTCCCGTGGTCCCTCTGCGGTATGAAGTGCAGCTGCAAATGCTTCTGGATCACTGTCCACCTGATCCTGATCCCACCCTATGAGTAAGTCACCCTATAATAAACTGATCCATTGGTTATATGGAGCTGCCTGCCTCATTTTAAGGTCTCAAAAATACCTTCTCAGTTTGGTGGGCACTTTTTGTTCCCTCTGTCCTTCAACACCAACTGTGGTACATTCATACAATTAAATAAATAAATGGAATAACAATAAAAAGGAATGAACTACTGATACATGTAACAACTTGGATGGATATTAAAGGCATTAAACTCAGTGGAAAAAAAAAAACCCACAGTGTCAAAAGGTTACTTACTGCACAATTCTATTTTTAAAACATTCTCGAAATGACCAAAGTACAGCGTTGGAGAACAGACAAATGGTTGTCAGAGTTTAGGAAAGGAGAGGGAGTGTGTAACTATAAAGAGGCAACATGAATAGGACTTCTTTTGTGGGTGATGGTACAGTTCTGTTTCTTGAAACTATGGTGGTTATAGTAATCTATATATATGATTAAATGTCATAGGATCATCCATAACGACACAAAAACTGCAGAAATCTGAGTAAAGCTAGTTAACAGTGTTGTGTGTAGTTTAGTCAATTTCCTAGTTTTCATAATTCTCTATAGTTATGTAAGATGTCACCACTGGGGGAAGTGGGTGATGGATACATGGGATTCTCTGTACTATTTCTGCAACTTCTTCTAAGTCTATAATTATTCCAAATTAAAGAGTAAAAAATAAAATGACAACCAACCAACCAAAAGGAATGAAGATTAAAAAAGCCATTACCTAAAATGTTTGCAATGCCTTGACTCATCTTCATGGTAATTTATTCAGTCAAGTAAGAAGCAAGTTGTGCTTACTTTCACTGACCCTTAAAATAAGTCGAGACTCATTTCTTAAGTCCTCAAATAGATTTAAAAAATAACTTAAAATTCTTTGTTCCTGACATTTAAAATCACTTCTGATCTAAACCCTGCTTCATTTAGAGTTCTGCAAGTATTAGGACTATTAACTACCATATCAGTCTTCACAAATTATTTGGATGGTTGGTTTCTGGGGTACCCAGCTACTGATCTGCTTAGTGGTTGCGGTAGAGTGGTGTGCTGTGCAATGAGTACCATTTTCTGTGTGTGCCATGACCTGAAAGGACTTGCAAAGAACTGTCCTCACTTATATTTAGCTGGCATCATTGAGAAAAAGGAATATTTATACTGGGGTAAGTGAGCCAAGATGTATATAATCAAAAACTTAGAAACCATAACTCTGCTGAATGTCAGTTTCAGCTGCTCCAAAGTAGGGTGAGGACAAACTGCCTGCAGGCCTATCCTCCCTACAGGAGGCTCCCCTTACTTCTTGTGTCCTATTGGCCACGTCCTCTTATTCTTTGGATCTCCTGAGCTAATCCACTTCTGTCTGGATAGCAAAGGCCAGTACTCTGCACCCAGAGTTTCTGAGAATATCATGCATGTCAGAGCTAGTCTAAACTACCATGTACCCAGGCTAGCAGTTCTTTGCTCCTTCAGACACTTTCACGTCTGTCACACAGATCTGTTAAACAGTTTTTGATTCATTCTCCAGCTCTAGTAATTTTCTTATCTCTGATACCACCAAACTGGTTTCATTGCCAAATTACCTGGTCAGCAGACAACATACGTAGCTCTGGTCTGCAAATACACAGGGGATTTCTGCAGGTGATAAACAGTCACTAGGTAGCTAGGAGCTCTGATTTCCAAAATAAATTATGTAAGACCAGTATCCATTCATGTAAGAAAAATTAATCTTTGGGTTTGTTACTTTTCTCATTGGATTAATAGCCTCTATAGGAGGAGGAAACTTCTAACAGCATTCACTGTACCAGACTGGCATGCTGGAACACCTGCCAAAGTCAAAGTACGATGAGATGGCTCCTTCTTTCCTCACTCAGACTTTCACCCCGCAAGCAAAACTGCTGCAGGCACTGGGACAAAGTATTATTTAGCTGTACTTCTGGAAGCAGAATTTTCCAATGCCTGCCTCCACCAAGGCCTCAGGTCAAACAGCAAAAATGGAAATTTGTCGGTGTCATCATTTTACCTCTTTTTTCCTGTTGTAACTAAGTGAATTGCCATCTGGTAATCCAGAGTCCACAGATGCAACAATTATGATGATCTTTTCCTTCATAACTGTTCTACAGTATCCCATCTCCTGCCTCCAGGCATTCAAACAAACTCCCATTTCTTCCCAGCCCCTAGACACTGGCTAAATAACAAGGAAAAAGACACAGCTCACAGCCCAAAGCCTCTCAGGAAATATTTGCAATTTAAGCTTGTTATCCAAAGACCTTCTAAATTAACTGAGAGATTTCTGAGGTGTGACTCTTCTCAAACCTCTTAATCATCATCATCATTATCAATAGTAACTAGAGCAGCCAACCTTTACTGAGTTTTTACTATGTGACAGGCACCAGGATAAGGTCTTAACATAGATCTTATCTCAGTTAGTTCACATAACTACCATCTGAGGTAGATTCAATTATTATCCCATTTTATAGCTTGAATATACTTTCTCAGGGTCACAGAGCTAGTGAATGGATTAGGTCACTTGATCCCATTTTGTAAGAACACACATGAGGGTCTGGAGTCAGGCAGACCCTTTTACTGACTCCAACATTTACTAGCTGTGTGACTTTGAGCAGGTTCCCTGACCTTTCGGGCTTCACATTTCTTATCTGTAAAACAGTAATAATAACAGATATCTCATATGGCTACTATGAGAAGTAAATGACAAGTCAGATATAAAGCATTCAGCTTAGTGTAGAAACTTAAATGTAAATACTTTTCTCCTTCACTGGGCCCTCCAGAGCTAAAAGCTCTTAGTTTAAAGCAGTGGTTTTGTTAGCTAGACAGTAATAAGGAAGGTATGGGGTTAAACTAGAGGATGTCATGTCTTGCAGGAGTAGAATACTGGGCAATAAGAGAAACTGTAACATGCACTAGACAAGCTTAGGTTAAGAAATAGAGTGTGAATTTCAGAACCCTTCTGTTCTAAGGAGATTGGGAGAAAGGTGAACTACGACCTCCTAGGTCTTCAATGTGGAAACAAAGAATAGGTCTCAGTAATTAATGATTTTAGAAAGAACAAAGAATGCAAGAACAAACAACTGTTATTAGGCATGAGAAGTAACCACAGCAAAGATAACAAATCAGTCATAAAGACTCCCTGTTCTGTCCTATTTGGAAGGTAAAGATCAGCCTGATACACATTCTTGAGCTGTTTTGCAGTGTCCAAAACCCCTCAAGCACTCAGGCACCAGATTAACTGGAGCCTAAGGAATGAGCCTTTGCTGACCGCTGTGATTTCACTCAACTAGGCACCTGGATTTTGTCAACCTAGGGTGACCTTTGCCTCATTTTAATGCTAAAATCTCCACCCCAAGGGCTGGAATTTCTGCCATTTTTGAACATGCAAGGCATGTTATGTTTGAGCATGTTGTTGTACTGCACAAGTGCATCTAGAACTCCACCTTTACATTGAAGATTACACTCACCCTTTCATGAATATACATGTACCCTTAGCTTAAAATGTCCCTGATCTGGCTATTTGGAAAGACAGTGCTTTGAGAGCTATCTACCTGTTTCCTTACTTGTCACAAGGAATAAACACTTCTGCTTTGACTGAAAGTACTTGGTATGTTCATTGGCGATGCACCCCAAGTGATGGACCCACTGAATCTGGTAACAGTTTTTCAACTTAGACCTCACACCATCATTTGGTAAAAATAGTTTTCTTGAAACTCAATAATGTTGTCTTCTCTAGAAGAAAAAGAACTAAATTCATAGACCTATCTAGCAGATGAGCTATGGATAAGGAGGATGGCCAGAAAGGCGCTAGGGAAAAGGAAAGAGGTTATGTCCAAGAACTAGAACTTTGTCATGACATCTAAGGGCACTGGGATTGTCTAGATCTGAGAAAGCCTAGGAAACTAGCACAGATGAGTGGCACGGCCTCTAATTAAAAAAAAGCTATTGTTAATACCCTGGTCACTCACTGCTTAGCATATTTATCTAAGGCTCCAAGGGATGAGGAAACTGGATAACAATTGAAATTTAGCTACTAAGTAGTGAAAACTAAGAAATTTTATGGAAACATGTAGAGTATGAGGATATAAAAATGAAAATGAAATTAAATATAAAATCAAGCTCGAATGCTTAGCAGTAGGGAAAAAAGCAGAACCACATATAATACACAAAGCTCAAGTTTTTCAATTATAATCTCCTATACATCTGACAAAAATAATTTGTGTGCCGTCATATGAATTATCTATGCTTATGACTAATTTTTAACCACTGTACTAAGAGGACATTAGCAATGATATGTAATTAAAGTTAGGAAATGAAATATAGTTGAGAAAATTAAGTACAAAGTTCAGCTGCTTTAAGAGAGAGATTTAAAGATGTCCTAAAAAATTAGAATAGCTTCCTACTAAAACAAAACAAGAGAAAAGCACAAACTATGATTCAGCTACTTTAAAAGTGAGAGAAAAAGGGTTTAAAGTTGAACATTCATAAGATTTGAAAAGGCATCTTTCTTACCTGAGCTTTAGCTCGGTTGTGATCCAAACGAGTCAAGCAACTGAAGTTCTCCTTGGGGATGGACGGTGCCGACTTGGAGGCAGTCAGGCAGTTGGTATTGGCCGGGTTTCCCACCACGATAACCTAGGATGTAGGCGAGGCACAGCAGAGCTACAGACCATAACTGATTAACTAAACCAACTTAGAATATGACTGACATGTAACATATAGCCTTCGTACCAAGTCTGTGTACGCTAAATATGTATAGTTATTATTGCAGTTTCTAGTTTCTAGTAGCTTTCTATCCTCTGTTCTAATAACTTTTCCCCCTTGTTAGTATTTGGTGAGACTACTAAAAACATTTACTAAAACCACCGTTATGTACACAAGTCATTTTGTTTTCTGCCAAAACAGAGACAGCATTTATCTAGTTGCCATAAAAAACTAGTAATCTAGGGCTCTATCTCAGAGTTCTATTCAATCATAAAAGTTTTCCTTATAAAAGTAGTCCAAGAAAGAAATTCTACTTGAGAAGTTTACTTTAGGATAATGATTTGCCCTTATGAATGAAAAGTGTTTCTCAGTTTTGCCTAATCCTAAGAATTAACTGGGTTAGTTGCTAAAATACCAGGTCCCACCATTTCACACCCATTGAATCAATCTGTAGGAGAAAGCACTTCAGACTTTTCTCTTTTTTTTTTGGAGGGGGTAGGTATAGGATGCAGTGAATTACAATACAGCATAGGAAAATGTATACATGAACATGTTTTACAAGTCTTAAAAATCTTTAATAAAATGATAAAAAAACTTACTGTGAAATTATATCAAACTTACAGAAAAGCTGTAAGCATATTACAAAGACTAACTCCCACATTACTTGTACCCAGATTCTCCAATTTGCCCTAGCTCTTTCACTTTCTGTGCACGTGCAAACGTGCGCACACACACACACACACACACACACACACACACACACTGCCCTTAGTCTTTTTTTTTGGCCTATTTGAGGGCAAGCTGTAGATATGATACTCCGCTATCCCTAACTACTCCACTGTCGGTGTATATTTCCCCCAAGAAAGACACTTTTGGCTAAGAGGCAATTACTATGCAAGCAGTACTACAACTCCAAGCAACCTTGTAATTTTTTTACTAAGAGACCTGGGGATTTCTACCCATCTCATTTCTATTATTTTCTGTTAATGACTACAGAAACTAAAAGTTAACTATTTGAAATAAAGTCTGCAGAAAGCAAAAATTCAGGTGTCTATGAAGTATTATAAAAGATAGAACATTATAAATGGCAACATTAAAAAACCTTACAAAATTTTCTTTTACCTTTCTTTGAATTCAGAATTGGGTGGAAGAAGTGTATCAAAACCAGAAAAATCTCTAACTAGCAAGCCCTTTTGCTATGACAATTAAGTTCTAGGTAACTGATACTTAATTGGTAAAAAGAGGCTTTACTGTAATAATAACACAAATTTAGAAACCAAAATAAATAGGTTGAACACAAAGAGACAGAATAGGAAGTCATACTGACTCAGCTCCTCAAGAGACGAACATATCGAAATTCCTCTGGACTTGAGAAAAAGTGAGCATTCAGAAGCCCCTACCTCCTGTGACTCAGAACAGACACAGCTTATAGCCATCTCCCTTCACAATCACAAACACAAATCCAAATGTCTGAAGAAATAGTCCCACACAGCTAAAAGGCACCAGAAAGTTCTGTGCCTTCTCTATAGGTTTACAAACTAATATTAAATCTCCATGTCATGGTAATAGGCAGAATATTTTTGAGCCCCTCAGAATACAGATTTCCACTATATGAACAAAACCTAGAAAGGG
The DNA here is from genome assembly GCF_963924675.1 of Phocoena phocoena. Taxonomy (NCBI): domain Eukaryota; kingdom Metazoa; phylum Chordata; class Mammalia; order Artiodactyla; family Phocoenidae; genus Phocoena; species Phocoena phocoena. The sequence continues at coordinate 36,988,772 of NC_089232.1, forward strand.
AGGGCTAATGGAGCAAAACTCTGTATCTGTATTTACTGACCATCGCACAGAACTGGAAGAAAAAAAAAAAGGCAAATACTTTCATTTTCACTTAAATGTTGAAAGCAGAAGTTTCAAATGCTGATAATAAAAAACCCAATAAAATACTGCATTGGTCACCTTAACTGACTTCTTGGCATATTTGTCCAAGGCTGCACCCTGGCATTTGAAGATTTTCACATTTGCTTTGAGTAAATCTTTCCTCTCCATGCCATCCCTTCTTGGCATGGAGCCCACAAGAATGGCCACATCCAGGTCTTTGAAGGCAATCTCTTCTTTATCTGTTGCGATGACATCTGTGAACATGGCAATAAATATGCAGAGCTACTTAAACGCCAAAGTGTGAGGTTTTCTTTTTCATACTGAATCTACCCAGTAACTCTTTCACTTTGTAGCAAATGTTTACTTTTACAAATCACATTGATCAAAGTTTTAGGGGCCTAAAAAAAGAAAGGCAATATATGAATTCAACAACCATAACATCAGCAGAAATGTCAATACATATGTTTTGCTTTTCCTATTTCAATAATTATCTTAATTTCAAAACTCTATAGCTTTTATCTTTTATAATGATGCAAGGTAACTTTCAAGGCAACATTAATTATTCACATTAATTACCACAGATAACACAAAAGAGAAACTAATTCACCTAACTTTTAAGTTATAATTACTTTAATTCTAAGATATCAATCAAATTAAAACAATGCTTATTGAGAAGTTTTTGCAAGGAATAACACTAAGAGATTTCTTTTGTCAAATTTAAACACTTTACACATGAAGACAATGAGGCTTAAAGAGATTAATTAGCTGCCTATCAAAAAGGAGTGGGGCTATAAGTCAAGATTGGTCCAGATTTCAACCACTATGCTGCAGTGTCAGTCCAATACACCACCTGCTTTTTGATTGAAGAACATACAGTTGACCCTTGAATAACACAGGTTTGAACTGTGCAGGACCAGTTATATGTGGATTTTTTTCCCACAGTAAATACTATAGTATTGTACAATCTGAGGTTGGTTGAACCTGTGGATACAGAGGATCCGTGAACAGAGGGCCAACTATAAATTGTACTTGGATTTTCCACTGCAGGGAAGATTGGCACCACTAAGCCCTGAGTTGTTGAAGCGTCAGCTATATATCATGGCTTTCTTTTGGTGACTGTATTAAAAAGGCCATGTGCTATATAGACTGTTTGTGTCCATATAAAATTCATATGTTGAAACCTAATTCCCAGTGTGATAGTATTAGGAAGTAGGCCCTTTGGGAAGTGATTAGGTCATGAGGGGGAGCCCTCATGAATTGGATTAGTGCCCTTATAGAAGAGGCCTCAGAGAGCTCCCTCACCCCTTTTGCCATGTGAGGACACAGTGAGAAGATGGCTGTCTGTGAACCAGGAATCGGGCTCTCACCAGACACCCAATCTATTGGCTCTTTGCTTTCTGACTTCCCCGCCTCCAGAACTGTAAGAAGTAATTTCTTTTGTTTATAAACCACTCAGTCTATGGTATTTTTGTTATAGCAGCCCAAAGGTACTAAGGCAATCAGGATACAGTGTTGTCACTGATAAATTTTTAGACCAGGAACTTGTGTCAGTCAGGCTTCTGTAAGTCCCCAAATAGGTATACATAAGAGCACCAGCTGGAGAAAAAATATCCATCTTCTTCCCTGCCATGCACCCTTATCTGCTGAACCTTCCCTTCCCATCATATTCACAGCTGACCAAGGACAAGCCAACTGTAACCTGGGCCCACTAGAGAGAGCAGAGAACTCTGTAGAGAAGGGAATAAAAATGGAAAAAGCAACAGAGGAGGTTGATTTGGAAACAGTGCGTGAGGAAAGGGAGCCAGCAGAATAGCTTGGACAGGGTAATGCATTCTCTTACATAACTAAGCAACCAAATGATTGAGATGGCAGAGTACCCCTTCTACTAAATGTTTATTGAACAGATATATGAATTCTGAGCATTGTTTCTCTTGGGCGTGTTTACATTTTTGATTTGTGCAATCCTCTTTGAGAGTATTATTAATTAATCCTTACCCTCCCTCCCCCCAAAAAAGATGATGAAGGTATAGCTAAAGAAAAATATTCAAATTAGTTTACAACCTGACCTAATATTTTAATGGACCTTTCAACCAAATTTAGGATTTCTGTCTTACATTTGTTACTTGTTCATTGAGTCTCAAAGGCTCTTAGCAGAAGTCTTTCTCAAACCATGGCTTTAGGCTTTCTCAAACCATGTAGTATAGGATTAGAACAATGTATATTATATCTTAACCTGACAACTGGCAGATGGAGTGGGACTATATATGGGGACCAAACAATTTCTAGTCCCCAAGCAGCATATGGTTCTGGAAAACATCATTTAGAGTTGAAAAAGTTCTCCATTACAGGACACTACTATTACTATTTAAATAGAATTTAAATAATAACACAGTGTGGACAATCTCAGGTGGATAACCCTTGTGCAATATTATACTTAATTGGTAAAATAAATTACATATAGGCATGTTGGGAAAAAAGTATAATCTTTTATCTTATACAGGTTATTTCACACTTATACCCTTATTTATTCTTGGTATATGTCTTAACAAGTAGTTGTAGTTCAAAAAACAAAAACTTTTTATGAAATAATTTCTAACTGAGAGGCCCGTTAACAAAACTCTAAAATCTGTTTTTTTAAAGATATAAAATACTATAAAATCCCTTGCTCCTCCACTCCCCAACTCACCTTTCAGGAGGGGAAGGGCACAGTCTTGCAGCTCCATCAGGACACCATCCAGGACACCCATCATGGGAGTAATATCCAACAGCACGAGAATGATAGGCTGCCAAATAAATAGCAAGGACAGCATCTGTCAGTGTAGGTTATGTCACTTAGTCACAGAAAAAGTCCTTTCACAGAGTTTTTGCTAATTGGTGTGTATATGTGTATAATTCCCATTAATTAGTCATAATTATTTTAGGAAGTCAGGTGTCTAACATCAGGTGTCCTTTAAAAAGGAATGCTATAAAACCAGCAATGGTTTGCTAAACACAGTAAGAGGAATCACCATTACTGAATTTTACAGGAGTACATGGAAGAAATATCAAGTTGAAGTGACATGCCACACCTTGCTCTTGTTGTTGATGGCTGTATATCTAATTTCAGTTCACAGAGAGCTAAGCACAGTATCTGGCATGAAGGAAGAACTTGATATCCGTGGGTGAAGAGAATGGATAAATGAATACTGTATGAAAGGATTTTAGTGTACATTAATCAGACCTGCTGGAATAGGGGGTGCCTGCTTCAAACTGGGAAGCCTATGTGCCTGTCCAACTCTTTTGGGTCTTAAGACCATTTATGAACAAGAAAGTGCTGATTCAGCAACTTTCTCTCCCACGTGACTCTCCCTAACAATTACTGTCATTATGATACCTGCTGGCTGCACCAAGTCAACTTAACAGTAGGCGGAATAGTTCTAATTTGCAAAGCATTTTCAATGCCCAGAGAGGTGCATATAAATAAGTTACCAGATTCCACTTATAGCCGTGTGCCTAATACATTTGTTGGGATTATCCATTCCTTTACCATTTAAACATTTCTTTGCAACTAAATACAGGGTTTCATTGAAAATGTTCTTACTTTTACTTAAGATTTACAGACACTTGCCCCTACCTGGTCTTTACCGAAGACAGATCCATTTCCAATACTGTATAGCAGTGAATAAGCAATTTGACCAGCTGCTCCAGTCACAAGGACTCGGATTGGTTCAGACTGTAATGAAAGAGACCCATTAACACCTTATTAAAAAATGCTATTTTACCCTAAAGATATTCAGAATTTTCTCTATAATAAGACAACCACATACTTTAAAAGCTAATCTAAAATTTTAAAGACTCTTCGCATCTGGCTTAGTAGAAGACGTTTATCCCAGACTTGTCCTAGTAAACACAGCATGCACAAAGCAACTAAGCAATTTCTGGAACATGTGTCCTTTGGCTGCACATTTATGTGGTGTTATTTAACTCTCCCTGCTGTCTTGGATTTACTTACAAAATCTTATCCATCTTTTTTAGCATATTTTACCACTAAGATAGGCCTAACGATGTTGATGTGCATTATGTGAGGATACAAACCCTGGCGGCCACTAGAACCTTACAAATCCAATCCTCTTATGCAAATTCCCCACTCCTTTCTGCTGAAAAGAATCCTTCACACCAGAAAGAGGAATAATAGCGGTTAAAATTTTCCATTTAGAAGGAGCCAGGAAGTTTTTACAAAACTATTAATCGTGATTCAACTTTACTTGGAGGAAGGAAAAATAAGCTTATATTTATTTAAGGAGAAAGAAAAATGAAAAAATGTTAATATCTGGATTGTAAAAAATTTTAGCATTAATAAATAACAGTAACAACGTGTGGTAACAGTTAACAACCTGATTTTAAGGGAAAATTAATATTAAAGGAGAGGAAGGGGAAAAAGTACAAAGAACATGTTAGTTATAATAGATGGAAGTCATCTTATAGACCCTGAATAAAATATGAACATATGGACAAAAAATATATATAACTAATTCAAAGTGATGACCCTGAGTCATTAAAAATAAGTTAAATTAAGCTCAGAGAATTAAAAAGATAGAAATATTTCTACTAAATGGAGCTGAACAAAAATGCCTGGAAACTTAATGGGTAAGTTTAATTAGATGGAAAAATTCAATCAAGGGAATTGTTCCTTTCTCTGACAATACTGGGTAAATGTACTTCCACTCTGTGTCACCTCTATAGTTACCCACACTAGAGAAGTGGCTGAAGTGACTGGGGATAGAGGATTAGATTTCTTTATATTTAGAATTCCCTCTTAGAGAGGGGTCATGCTTCTAGGATAGGAGACTATGACCTGAAGGTTCCTTCTAACCTTCAAACCCTAACCTCTGGAGGTCAGCAGCACTTAGCAATCTGGTACCCATAGAATTCAGAGGAAGAACAGTCTCAGGAAAGTGTCAACTGTTGTAGAGAAATGCATCTGAACACAGCAGACTATGTATGTGTTTCTTCTTCAGAGAGGTGACCAGGGTGAGAGTGGAGAAAAAGGGAAAAAACTATGGAGTTTCTTCCTGACCTTCTGGGTCTCTTGTCCATACTCTTCACCAACTTCCCCTTATGCTTTAATATCTCTAAATATACAAAATACGATAATTCCCCCAATAATCCAATTTTAATACAATACATATTTATGTTCCCAAATAGACTTCAGGTTTTATAAAGAGCACTGTTATTGTATATATTTATTTTCTATCACATGGTCTTTACATGTTTTAAATTCTGTCATTTTCCCCTCTTTCCTTGAAGTATAGCAGGTGAGGAAAAAGAAATAGAGGAAGAAATGATTCCCCCTCCCTCTTTAGAATGCAAGCTCTTTAAGGACAGGGGCTTTGTCTACTTTATTTACTGTTGTATCCCAGCTGCCTAGAACAATGCCTGGCATGTAGTTAGAGCTCAAACATTTGCTAAAGCTCACATATTTGCTGGATCTTGTAAAATTACTATCAAAACCTTGGAAATGTAAAAGAATTGTTTGGAAGCAAACCCAACATGCTTTAAAAAATTATTTTATTCATATATACTTGCATTGAGAAGGCTGGAAATAATGACAATAGTTCCAGCTATGGTTAGCAAAATTATTTATGTCAGTAGTTCTAATGAAAGTCTTCTTTTATTACATAACTTGTACTATTTTAGGCCAGAGACTCCATTAGTGAACCATATGCAAGAAACAAGAGGATAAGCCAATTTTTTTAAAACAGGGGGCTAGAGAGGCAGTAGAGTGTGACAGTTAAAGAGATGGCCTCTAGAGCCACACTTTCTGGTTCAAATCCTGATTCCTCAACTCAGCTGTATGTTCTTAGGCAAGTTACTGTATTGTTTCTCCATAGTAAAATGGAGATAATAATAGCAGCTACCTGACAAATAAGGTAGTCATAAGGATTGAGAGAGTTAACATACAAAACAGTAAGAACAGTAAGTAGCAAGCACTATAATTATAGGTCTCAGGTTTTTCCTCTAAGGACTCTTGTAGCCTGAGGCTGTTACTCTCCACTAGACTGTGAAACTTCCGGGAGAACAGTCTGCCTCTGACTCAAATTTGCACTCCCATATAGCATTCAGCAAGGATTTGTTGAATGAAGGAAAGTTAGAGTTAAGAAAAGCATAAACACATGCTACTTCAATGAAAGCAAGCTAGGATAAGCAATGAGGGGAAAAGTAAACATTACTATCTGTAAAGCTTAACCTCCCAGAAAGTCAGGTAGATGGTTAGAAAAGAATAGTCAATTTTAGGCATTTATTTTAGCTACTAAAAAAATGGGTTCCAAGTACCACAGTCCCTAGTGAAGGGGTTGTGGGCAACTAATGAACAGGCACAAATTCCACCTGAGCAGTTTCCTTCTTCTCTATCACTGAGCAAATTATTTTCACAGGTAGGTGATTCCATCTTGTTAAGAGTAGTATGAAGCCCAGTGTCTGAAATGTCTGGCGATGAAACAGGAAAGAAGTGCCTATTTGGTTCTGTCTGCTCTTTGCAACGTTGCAGTAGAAAAGCAGGAGGGTGGGAGATTCCCACTGACATTTTCACAATGTTACAGTGTGAAGATAGGTTACTATTCTTTGCTTAGATATCTGGGCAGTCTGCCAAGATCCAAGGAAGGACCGTCTTTGCTCTTGGCAGGGCACTAATGACCTTCGTGCAGATGCAGGCTCTGTCTTGGGCATGTGTTCAAGTCTCAGTTGTAAAGCTTGAATTTAAGTGTTCCTTCTGTTATTCTACAGAAAGACCCATGTGTTCCTTTTTTACTTTCTCATTTATATATATTTCTGTAATATAAAAGACGAACAGTATTCAGATTCCTTCATACAGTTTATTCTTGCTTGTCATTCCCTATGGACACAAGGAAAGAATTGACTCCTTGAAAAAAACCTGATTTTAATAGCTTACCAAAGATGGTTCTTTTCTAACTCAGTGATTGTTCACACACTCTCCTGAGGAGGCAAGGAGACTGAGTCATGTGAGAATTTGCCATCAGTTTCAGCAAAATGGCAGGAGGGTTCTTCCTCATGGACATTATTTGGTGCTGGAGTGACCTTCCTGGGGTGAGGCCTGGCTTGATATACGGTGTAGAAAAACAAAGCAAGAATGGGGGCCCAGGAGCTTTCTGTGACCTTGGGACAATCATTTGACCTCACCAGGTTATGTTTTAAGATTAGAAGAAATAATTTCCAAATTCCCTTCCAATTCTAGAATTACAATATTCTCATTGTAAAACCATCAAGTAATATAAATGCTGATATATAGTTTAGTTTGTATTTGCAGTATGAGCTTGTATCTTCATCCAGAACCTCAGCAACTAAAAATAAATTTTCAGAATGACTTGATATGTGTCTGAATGATACAATATGGTAAAATGGAAAGTATGCGAGATCCTTGGGGGCAAACTGTTGTATGACCTTGAGCAAATCACATTCTTTTTCGGTTTCAATTTTAAGATGGTCAAGATTTTTTTTTAAAAGGTTACATCCAGTTTTAAAATTATTAAGTCTGAGGTTCTCTGATAATAAGTACCTCTGCTTTCTTGCTAAGATTACTAGGTCAGAAACCACTGAAACCATCATTTAAATGACTAATTATGTTATCTGACAAAATAAGTAGGAAACCTAGGTTTAACACTTACTGAGAATTAGAAGCTGTCCCCACTGGCTCCCTTATGAAGGTGGAAGAAGTAATCCCCTTGCCCTGAAAACACGTCTTTTCAGGTTCTGGAAATGTTCCAATTCCTTCAAATATTTTCCCACATTCCCCACTCATTTTAGTATTTTGAAATAACAGAGGAAAAACAGTTTCAACTACAAATACAGTACTGAAGCAATTTCTCTCAGTTTGATGTCAAATGTCACCTTCAAACAGCATGCTGATTATTCCTACGTCAGTACCCTCACCAACCTCCCTTCTCTCCCTTTCAGCAGAGACAAGATATCCATATCTTGGTATCCAAAGCTTCATGACACGATGGTTTTATTGTGTAACATTTAAAAGTAGTGGTTCTAGAATTCCTAACACACAGATCAGTAAAAAAAAATGTACTAATTATTTGCATAGGGGCACCGTCACTGCAACATGTCCAGGTACGACGAAAGGAGATCAATGAACAGGTTTTAAATAACATTTCGTGAAATTAGATATGGCGGAAACACTTCTCCCGAAAACGTAGATCGCAATCCCGAGCATCTGGTAAGCACTACCTTTGCAGTGAGGGCCTTGTGCTTTCAAGGGCTTTGTGACAAAAGCCCTTAAAAACACTGTGGGCTTAAGAGGAGAAAAAGAGCTTAGGGTCCAACACCCCCTCTCATTTCAAACCTTATCGTCCTTTTCAAACCCCTATACCGTGCTTTGGAGAAAATCCGCAGCTTCGTATTCTGTACCCCCAACATGCAGAAGGACTGAGATCGCGCCTCTCCAAGGACAGAGATGTCTCTAAAGTCCTTCTAAGAACCCCCAGCTGTAAATCAACCCCTTCCCAACTACTGGGTCCCTGCGACAGTCCCCAGAAGATGAGTCGGGGCTTTCCAAAGGGCGCGAAGGACAATCCCTTGCACAGCCTTCCCCCAACAGTCCTTAAAACGCAAGAAACTCCACACACGGGCGCGAAGGTCGGAGGTGGGCAGCATGCAGAGGCCCACACTCACCATGACTGGGAACTGCGCGGACACTTTTCTGCACCTGCAAAATGAGCTTCAGAGAGTCCGGTCACCTCTACCGTGGAACCGACTCGGAAAAGGCGAGTGATGTTAGAAAGAAAAGGCTCGGCTCCCGGCTGCGGAGCCCTCTGGGAACTGTAGTTTAAGCAGCCCTAATTCTGGCGCAATCTCCAACGCATTTCCTTCGACTGTTGAACTACACTTCCCGAGGTCAGATGGTCTTCTCACGCCCTGCTCCTTGCGCTCTTCGTCGATTGCAAAGTAGTTCCCGAGGGCGGGCCGCTGTGATTGGAGGACGGCGACGAGCGGAGGATTTGGGCTTAGGAAAAAAGGACCTGCCGGATGGCGCCTAGCAATTGGCGAGAGGGGAGGCCTGTGTAACTCGAGGGTGGAGAGACAGAGCCCTTAGCTCCACCGCTGTCCCGTAAGCTGCTAAGACTTTATCCTCCCCTCAAGGGTAAACGTGGGAGGTAAAGAGACCTTCCGCTGCGTAAAGCCGGTTCGACCCGGAAACAAAATCTTTTTTAAAACTATTCACAGTCTGCGGGGGCGGGAGGAATTGAAGTGTAGAGAAGACTGGACGGCTTCGCAGGTTGCTAAGCGACGAGGTGGGAGAGCGCGCGCACGCACGGGCCGCTGAGGAGTACCTGAGGGATCCGTGGCGCTGCAGCTCAGACACCTAGGCGACCGAGCGAACGCGCAGCGTCTTCACGTGTCCTTCTTCACCGCCCCGGTAGTGTCCAGTGACGCGGTGAGGGGTTTGCAGGGAAGCACCCTCAGAGACGGCCGGGGGCCGCACATCTTCCTCACTCCGGAGGCAGGTGAGTCCCCGCCCGAGGCTAGGGTCTTTCAACCTTAGGGTCCGGTGTGCGGTTGTGCGCCGTCTCGCGTTGCGTTTATCGACCCAGGTGCTGATCTTCTGCGCGGATGCCTGCGAGCTCGCCGGTCCCTCTCTGCGTGCATAGTGTTCGGGCAACAGTGTTCTGGATGGCGTAGTGCCCTGAAGTTCACGCCACCTCCCCGCAGTAAGATACAGCTTTTCTCAAGTTAAGTGAAAAATATTGAGCTCCAGCTTTGTGGGAAATGAGCCCCTCCCTTCCAGGAGTTCACAGTCTAACTTTTTCTCGAAGTCTTCCGTGAATGTTGACACTTTTGTCCGTTCTTTTTTGGAAACTGAATGCTCTTTAAACCATCTTGACCTTTAAATTATGCCAAACCTGCATTTCTAAGGAAAGCGTGGCAGCTGAATGGGAGACACTGGTTATTTCAGTCAGTCTCAGCTGGTAAAATAACGAGGTTTTCGTTTAAAATTAGTGCTGCCCAGGAAAATTGTGCTCACTGAAACCTTGTTTCATGTGGATGTTAAGATAAGAGGAAGATGTGATGATCTGGAATAGCATATGTGTAATGAAATGAAAGAAATATCTGTATTAGAAAACATTGGTGTAACTTCTGGTTACACTGGTGATTGAATGCCAAGTGGTATCTTTCAGTTTTTCTCTTCAGTTTTGGAGGGTTTGCTATTGTGTGAAAGAAATAGAACCTTACTTTCCAACTTGATCTATCAATAGCATTTATCATAGCTTAATGACTCTCTCCTCCTTGAATAACTATTCACGTGGCTCTCAGACAGCATATTTCCTGGTTTTCCTGTATGTCACTGGTTGCCCCTTCTCAGTGTTCTTTGCAAGTTCTTTTTCACTTCTGACCTCTTAACCTTGGAGTGCCTGTATTCTTCTGTCTACACTTAATTCCTTAGTGATCTAATTCATGAGTTGCATAGTTTCAAAATGCCACTTCTATGGCAAAAACTCCCAAATTTGTGTCTCGTCCTGAATTCCAAACTCCTGTGTCTAACTACTTTCTCGTTATTTCTCTTTAGAAAACTTGAGTTTCTAATATGCATCATTTCCACTATTTTACAGTGTTTTCTACTGAGCAATTGTATGTAGAAGTAAAACACCACACCCGTTGGTACAGATAATATGACCTGTAATTTCTCCAGTTCTAAGATGTTCATTATGGATGGTGGGATTATGAGATTTCAGATGGTAGAGTAGTGAAGAGTATGGATTGGTTAAATGAAGACTGGTGTGATAAATTGGTTAAATGAAGACTGGTGTGATAAATTGAAGAGTATGGATTGGTTAAATGAAGACTGGTGTGATAATAGAGCAAGGATTTTAGGATGTGGCATTCTGCTAGGCTCTGGGGAAGTTAATAATACACAACTGCTGCCTTTTTAGAGCCCCAGTTTAGCAGGGAACACAGATATGTAAACCCATAATGACAACATGGTGTCACCTGGTTAGTAATAGTTAAGTAACAAGTTAGTAACTCTGGGCTGCCACAGTTTCACAAAGGAGGTGCTGTCTGAATGAGGACAAATGGATGTTTCTGCCAGGCAGCTAGGGTAGGAGGAGGTAGAACCACTTTGCAGTGTTGCAGGTAGTGTTTTGGGTTGACATTCAACAATTTGCAAACATACATGTGTTAAGTCCCTGCTTTTTTTTTTAAAACTAAGGCTTTGGAATTGCATTGTCATGTGGCTGTTACATTTAAATTAATAAAAATTAAATAAAATTAGCATACAAGGGTTCCCTTTTCTCTATATCCTCACCAACACTTGTTATTTGTTGTCTTCTTGGTAACAGCCATTTGTACAGGTGTGAGGGTGGTTTCTCCTTGTGATTTTGATTTGCGTTTCCTTGATGATTAGTGATATTGAGCATCTTTTCGTGTGTCTTTTGGCCATCTGTACATCTTCTTTGAAAAAATTTCAATTCAGGTCCTCTGTCCATTTTGTAATTGAGTTGTTTGGGTTTGTTTTTTTGATGTTGAGTTATATGAGTTCTTTATATACTTTGGATATTAACCCCTTATTGGATATATTGTTTACAAATATCTTCTCCATTTAGTAAGCTTCCTTTTTGTGTTGCTGATGGTTTCCTTTGCGGTGCAAAAGCTTTTTAGTTGATGTAGTCTCATTTGTTTGTTTTTGTTTCCCTTGCATGAGGAGGCTTAACCAAAAAATACTGCTAAGCATTGTTGGTGAGATTGTAAATTGGTGCAGCCACTATTTAAAACAGTATGGAGTTTCTTTAAAAAATTAAAAATACAACTGCCATATGATCTAGCAATTTCACTTATGGGCATTTACCCAAAGGAAACAGAAAAAACAATTCAAAAACACCTCCAGTGTTCATTGCAGCATTATTTACAATAGCCAAGATATAAAAGCAACCTAAATATCCACTGGTAGACTAATGGGTAAGGAAGATGTGGTATATGGATATTACTCAGACATAAAAAAAAAGAGAAATCTTGCCATTTTTGTCAACATGGATAGATCTAGAGAGTATTACGCTAAGTGCAGTAAGTCAGAGAAAGACAAATACCACATGCTCTCAATTATGTATAGAATGTAAAAAGCAAAACAAATGAAACAAAACAGACTTATAGATAACAGAGAACAAACAGGTGTTTGCCAGAAGGGAAGGGATAGAGGAGTGGATGAAATAGGTGTAAGGGATTAAGATGTACAGACCTACAGTTATGTAATAAATAAGCCATGGGGATGTAATATACAGCATTAGGAATATGGTCAATAATATTGTAATACCTTTGTATGGAGACAGATGGTTACTAGACTCATTATGATGATCACTTCATAGTGTATGCAAATATCAAATCACTTTGTAGTATACCTGAAACTAACATATGTCAACTCTATGTCAATAAAAATTAATTTAAAAATACAGTTTCTCAGTCACACTGGCTACATTTCAAGTGCTCAATAGCCACATGTGATAGACTAGCAAACATTTTCATTATCACAGAAAGTTCTGTTGCATGGCTGCCAGAACTTAGTGGAAGCAAGACGTCATCTAGAGCAGGAGCAGCTGCAGCATATCTTTGTGGAGGCATTTCTTTTGCCCATGGGTACCCTATGGAGTGCATTGCTGTCTGTGATACTGACTACACAGGAAGAGTCCTGTGCGAGGCAGGAAAGAAACCCAATTCTTGTCTTAACCATTGCTGATTTATTCTGGAAGAACTCACATTGACAGTTTTGGTGTGCAGAGTTTACAAACAATGCATTGTCCTAGATCTTGAATGAAACTTAGCATCCGCAGCACTGCATCCTCAGGAGGGCATAGGAAAGCATAGTCATCGCCTGAGTGACATCGAACAACATTTCTCTTCTGCTCTCTACTGTTCTGGAATACCTATGTCCCGCCACATTCTAAATAGGTGGAAGAGCATGTGCCACTTGTTGAAGCTTGAAGTAGAATGGTAGGTTCAGACCCTACCAATAATGGGGGTTAGGAAAGAAGGGAGCTCCATTGGGGTGTCTATATATTTTAATGTGTGCAACAGGTCCATATTCATATGCGCTTTTTATGAATCATCATATGTTTTATTTGGATATATGTGCTCTCTCTGATGTTATCTCTATTATGAGTTCTTAAATTTCTAGCTGCTTTTATACTTTATAATATTTTCAGTTTGGATTAAGCAAAAATGTTTTTTGTAAGTCAAATTTTATGATTTTTGTCATTCCTAAGGAAGGACAGAGAGAGTTGTCACTGGAGAATAGCCTAAGGGTGCTTTAAATGTATTGGTGGGTGGAGAAAATAATGGGTATTAATTTTATTATTTGGTCAGTTCACTACTCAGCTTAACAAAGAATATTACCAACCCCTTCCCGGAGATAATGTGTTGACACACGCATACTCATTCTTGTATGTATAGGTGTATTTTGCGATTATAAAAAGTCACGAGTTATTAAATAATAGTAAATCAATTAATGTTTTCTCTTATCCCCTACTAACTAGAGATTATGAAAACTTGTCTCATTTCACTGCTAATGGCTTTACATGTAAAAAATACTGCTATATAAGCACAAACATACCTATATTTTCTCCTAAATGTGTCCCAAGACAGATATAATTAGGCCCACTGTTTAAAAAAATAAAGATATATGAAAAGACTCTGAAATGGATCAATTTATGATTAATAAGAGATGGGGAAGAATGGGTAAGAGCTAGACTTTGGATAGTAAGTAGAAGTATGGGGTAGGGACAGGAGAGTAGGGGGAAAAAAAGCAATTGAGTATGAAGAACTAACACCTTGACATGAAGGTTAAAGGGGAGGAAAAAAAAAAATCTCAGCAAACATTCAATTGCATTATACACCTTTACTTTAGCCAGCTTACTTGCTATTGCTCAAATATGTCCTTCAGTATTCTGCTGCCATTTTCACTGTGTGCTTTTTCTCACCTGGAATCTAGGCCTCCATTTATGCCTGTCAAAATCCATTCCACCAGGCTCTCTCCAAATGCTTTGGCCTATATGAAGCCTTTCTTCCCCGCCCTCCACTTTTAAAAACTATTACAAAAAATTACAAACATAAACAAAATGAAGAGACAGTATAATTTTCTCAGTCCATCATCCAGCTTCAACAATTATCAACATTCTGCCAATCTTTTAAAATATATCTCCCTGTTTCCTCCCTCCCCCAACATTGTCAGACATACAGACAAGCTGTACAGTAAATATCCTTGAGAGTAGTCTGAGTTCAGTCAGGAGAGACAACTATACAGGTTATTTGAAAATTTAATATGATGAATTGTTAACTAGAACAAGGAGGGGTGGTTAACTGTTAGAAGAGGTAAAAGAGCTCTGTCTAAGGGTCCCAAAAGTAGCAGTTGTGAAAGAGCAGCACCTACTATTGATACTAGGATGAGGAAGAAAGACTGGGAGAGAGCCCTTCTTCCCAAAGCTTGGATGCAGGCCTCTTCAAAAAGGGCATACCTACCATGGCCACAGGGCCTGAGGCCACAGCTGGACCTTTCTCATCAGTGCTCTTGGGCCTTCACACTAATTAATAATAATAGAGAACTGGAATCCAGAAGGGAAGTGTTTCTCTGCTGCTGTAGTGACCTGATAGGGCCCTCTCTAAAGCTGGCGAAGAAGTGTTTAGAGGGTCTAGTTCCATTGTCATAAAGCAGGGCAAATAAAGGTAGATTTAATGCTGAGAGATAGTAAATTGATAACTGGCACACCTATATAGTACCTAGCGCCTAATTTCTATAATTGTTAAACATTTTGCTTTATTTATCGTGTATCTGCACACCTATCGATCCACATGAATTCTTTTTTGATTCTTCAGCCTGATCGCTCTTTGTTTTTTTTTAAAGATGGATTTAAAAAAATTGTTACATTTATTTATTTATGTCTGTGTTGGGTCTTTGTTGCTGTGCGCGGGTTTTCTCTAGTTGCGGTGAGCGGGGGCTACTCTTCGTCGCGGTTCGTGGGCTTCTCATTAAGATGGCTTCTATTTGTTGCAGAGCGTGGGCTCTAGGCGCGCAGGCTCAGTAGTTGTGGCTCACGGGCTCTAAAGCGCAGGCTCAGTAGTTATGGCGCACGGGCTTAGTTGCCCCGTGGCATGTGGGATCTTCCTGGACCAGGGCTCGAACCAGTGTCCCCTCATCTGGCAGGCGGATTCTTAACCACTGCACCACCAGGGAATTCCCGGCTCTTTGTTTTAAATTTTGAATTTAAAAGTTACCTACAAAACTAATCTGTGGTGGGGAAAAAAAAAAATCACTAACAGTGGTTCCTTCTAGAGCAGCGGTCCCCAGTCTTTTTGGCACCCGGGACCGGTTTGGTGGAAGACAAATTTTCCACGGATGGGGGTGGGCATAGTATGGTTCACGTGGTAATACGAGTGATGGGGAGAGGCAGATGAAGCTTCACTTGCTTGCCTGCCCCTCACCTCCTGCTGTGTGGCCCAGTTCCTAACAGGCCGCGGACCAGTACCGGTCCTCGGCCCAGGGGTTGCGGAGCCAGTGCTCCAGAGGTGGGAGTTGGGGTGGGCATTGACTGGGAACGAGCATGAAAGAACTTTTTGACTGACAGTAATGGTGTATTTCTTGATAGGAGTTTGCATTACAGAGGTATAAGCTTTTGTAAAAATCTGCAAATGATATAAGATTTGTGCATTTCATATTTATGAATTTTTTCTAAAAACATCTCTAAAAATTATTAAACTCTAGTTAATGATAGTATCTGGGGTGAAACATACTTATGCCTGCAACTTTCATTGAAATGCATTAAAAATATAAGATGGATTAATGATGTATAGAAAGATGAATAGTTAGCCCATAAAAAATCAAAATATAGATAAAGCAAATACAGTAATGTGAGAAAATACCATATAGTAAAATGTTAATTGTAGAATTTTTGTGGTGTTCACTGTACATTACTTTCAACTTTTCTGTATCAGTTATTAGACTGAAATTTCCTTGAGTTCAGAGACTGTGTCTTATACATCTGTAAATGCCTCATGGAACACAACATATCTTCCTCACAATGGGAAGGAGCAGAATGCCTTTAAAATTGCCATTGTGGAGTTGGAAGACTAATCTTGGCTTAATGAACCTAAGCAGTTTCAAACTTTTCTAGCTAAACAGAAATTTTGTAAACGCAAATTATATTGGAAAATGATTGGAAGAACTTGTGAAATACTGAACATATCAGAAATTTCCCAGATGTAATTTGACACTTTAATAAAAATTTATATATTATCAATTTTTTGGTAAATAGCTTATTATTAACTTGTATATCAAATCATTTAGCAAAATTATCAAGCTTAGGCTATAGAGAGAATTAAGAACAGTTTAGATTATAAAATGTATATTTAAAATTATCTTTTGTTCTAATATATATTTATAGTCTAGTATGATTGGTTTGCCTGGGGAATATGGTTGGCTCCATCTAAATGGAACAAATGAGAACTGTAGATGGAGGCCCAGAGAATGGGCATATATTACTCTTATTGGTTTCATAACCTTTTTGCAGGCCTTAGAATTTATGTTGCAAAGTGTTCATTGTAAAGATAGGCAGTTGCAGACGGTCCCCAAAAGTTGGGATTGACTGGGTAAGGATGGCCCTCTACAGCATTGCTTCTAAATCTAAGGCCTTTGCTCCTTTTTAGTTGAACATTTCAGTGCCTTAGTTCCCAAGTCTAGTTTTGTAATACCTACCCATATTTGATCAAGTTTAATTTGAAATAATTGTGGCACATAAAGAATTTAGTTACTTATATGTTCAATTTAATATATAGCCCCTGGAAATGAATCAAGTTTTCATGACTTACAGCTGGGATTTGTCATGTGATGTCTTCCTTGATCTGTCTAGTTCATATAAGAAGTACTCAAAATTAAGGGAGGTGTTATTTTTCTAGGCCCTTATAAATTTAATCATACTGTTTTACATTTAACTGAAAGCATATATATGTATACATATACATATATGTAGTGAACATTCATAATATTACATACATAATTTAATCCTGAGGTAGAATGAGTAGATATTATCCTCATTTTACAGTTTAGGAAACTCAGTTTCAAAGGTTGTGACTTGTCTGAGGACTTCTTGCCATGTTTAGAAAACTAAGGTCTTACTAATATTAAAAAAAAAACCCTACATATTCCGTCACCTATTTAAAAATTAACATCTAAAATATATCATGTTTACACAGTTGTAAAGGTTGTAATTTCCAATGTATTATAAATATTGAATTTTTAACCAGAACTGTTATATCATTCTTCAAAAAATATACAGTGTAATCTAAATATTCATTGCCATCATCTATTTAAAAAATAGGTAGCTCTCTCTTTGAAGTCAAAAGTTGAGGTTTCTATACATCCTTAATGTCAAACTCCCAGTACAGTCTCCTGACATGATTTTATCTTACTTTATTATATTTTAATGCTAAAATGTCTTTTCATGATCCCAGTGTCATCATACTTCTTTATCAAAAATATAAATTGAAACTAATTTTTTGTTTTTTTCAATCTGCCACTTATGGCTTTAAGTGTAATAAATTTTATCATTACAATTCTTTTTTTTTTTTTTTTTTTTTTGCGGTACGCGGGCCTCTCACTGCTGTGGCCTCTCCCGTTGCCGAGCACAGGCTCCGGACGCGCAGGCTCAGCGGCCGTGGCTCACGGGCCCAGCCGCTCCGCGGCATGTGGGATCTTCCCAGACCAGGGCACGAACCCGTGTCCCCTGCATTGGCAGGCAGACTCTCAACCACTGCACCACCAGGGAAGCCCATTACAATTCTTAGTAGCATACAGTTTATCAAAACAAATGTTATAAATTTTAGATAATTATTAAATATTAAAAGTAAAATTTTAATGGAAATGTATCTGTTAATGGATGGGACTTTTTCTGCTCTGATTAGTTTATATATATGTGGATGAGTATTAGAATGAGACTGGATTGAGTTTCAAATTTATTTGTATTTTCCAGAGTTACAGATGTATGTGCTTAGAAACCATATTCACATAAATAAGGTGGGAGTTCTTTGGACTCCTTCCATGTCATTTGCAAAACAAAATCACATGGTAGCCTATTATCAGAACTTGTTTTCAATGATGTGTTAACCGTTAACTCATTCAGGCTGTTATTCAATGGCTGAAAGCAAACAATTGGAAACCACCTGACTTGCAAAAGGATTTACTACCTGTTAGTCTTTTAAAGCTTTATTAAGATTTTGCCTCTCTCATTTAGAGTTACCTTAATTAATTCAATATGTTCTGAAAGTGTTAGGAAAAATTGAAATATTATTTCAGTATCCTCTTCCTAAAACAGTATTTTAAATCAAATGCTTTTATCTTTTCGCCTGCTTTAAATATGTTTTTGTCAACATCTTGAGCTGTCTTATTTGCTGATTGAATTTTCAGTTTTGGATAAAATACTGCCATATAACCTAATTGTGAAACCAGTCAGTCAAATAAGGTTGACTTAGTTTTCAGAAAAAGTATGACTTCATTTTTAAATTAAATTAATGCAGTAACATTCGATTTTGAAGAATATTATTAAAAAAACTTAGAAATAAATTATGGAATGCATTTGAAAGAGAGGTTACTAAAACAAAGTCAAATTAAAATGACGCAGTGATAATAAAATATAAATGTTTAAATATGAAAATCATGATAATGCTATTTCTCATTGCTTCATTTATAATAAAGTGATATAAAGTGGGCTTAAAACGATAAGTGATTTATGAAGTAAGGAGTATGATAAAAGGAATGGTATTCCTTCAGTAAACTTCTTACAATTCACAAACTTTTCCTATGTATTTAATGAAGGAAGAAAGTGATTTGCTAAAAGTGAGTTGGCACAGATGTAGAGAACAAACGTATGGACACCAAGCGGGGAAAGTGTGGGGGAGATGGGTGGTGGTGGTGGTGGGATGAATTGGGAGATTGGGATTGACATATATACATCAATATGTATAAAATTGACAACAATAACCTGCTGTATAAAAAAATAAAATAAAATTCAAAAAAAGTGAGTTGGTATGGCAAATAGCAGATAATTTTACATTTGTTAATAGAAAGTAGAAAATAACATTTTCTGAGATCAAGCTTGACCATAATTATTTCATTATGCAGTTTACTGAAAAAAAAAATGTGGCTTGCATTAAATTCCTTACTAAACATTGGGCATAGAGTGCCTGGATGGATCTAATGGGATAGCACACAGGATGCTCCCTCTGGCTCTCCCCATTTCCTCCCTCTCTTTCTGAGGAGCAAAACATCATCTCCTTTTCTTATATGGAGTAGGTGTGCATTATTCCCAAAATATGATTTCTTGGAGTCTTACCTTTCACCTTATTTAAAATTTCTGTGATTCTGCTAAATGAATTCTTCTCACTGCTAAGAGAAAAAGGTTTTTCCCTGTTGTTGTTCTTAAAAATCTCATGATTTCTGTTCTTGATTTACAGAGAATTTTAGAAGGAAGAGCTTTCAAAACCAGAATTCTCACTGCAGTCTTATAGCAGGATAGGACATTCCCATACTCCAGGAAGGCTACAAACATGCCCCCATCCCCACTCCCAGATGCACACAATCAAAGTTGCCTGTTTGGTATTTCACAGGCCTTGTTCTCTTTAGAGTGAATTCCCCTTGTTAATCAGATGAAGGAATGCATCGGTACTGATTAGTTTATAAGCTACATTTCACAGGTAATATAATACGTTGGAAGAGAGGATTTTTGGTCAGGTGGGAGTATCAGCACGTTTCCAGTTATACTAATAATAAGGTTGTCTGTCTTCTCTGCCTTCTCGGAGAAGCATCTCTGGTTAAAACTAATGTCTAGTGGCATGATTTGTCATTGCAATTTCATTGTCAGTTTGAATCTCCAGGTGGTTTGTGAATTCGTTGTAGACATTCATTTTGTTAAGGCAACAAACAATAGAGCATTGAACTGTTATGCTAGATTTGGAGATGTTCTTAACGTTTTTCCCCCAGCTCAGCATTTTTAAGGTAATGTTTAATTCAAATTACAGAAAATACTTGAAATACCATTCTAACAACTTCCAACAGAGCTATTAAAGGAGCGTTCAGTTTCAAATCCCTAAAATTGAATGTTGGCTCTTTACACTGCTGGTGTTTTGGAGCTTACAAGATTTTATACTTTTACAGTATGAAATTATTTAATCTCCTGTTAATTTTATCTATAGCGTATATAAAGTTGGTATGCATCTAGTTAAAAATCATTCATTTTGATGTTTTCTTTAATGAAATACAATTAAGCTTTAAGGCTTTTTTATGTAACAGTTTTGTAATCTGATTCCCTTTCATTGAAACTAGCAAAGTAATATTTGGAGAGTAATCTGATGTGCCCTTACTGTTGGTTTAGGTATCTGCTCATTTAGAAATATGTGCTTTACATAGCATCCATGTAATTAATAAACAGCATGTTAGATAATAGTGTGATTAAAAACAGCATCATTTAAGAAGCAAGATTAAGACATGAAATAAATCAGAGACCAAATTATTACAAATATATATATATATTTCTTTACTGTGGTAAGGTACAAATAACATAAAATTTACTATCTTAACCATTTTCAAGTGCACAGTTCAGTGGTATTAAATATCATCATATTGTTGTGCAGTCATCACCATCATCCCCATAACAATTTTCATCTTGTAAAACTGAAACTCGATACCTATTAAATAACTCAACATTCTCCCTTCCCCCCAGTCCCTGGCAACCACCATTACAATTTCTTCTGTATGGTTTTGACTAAATACTCATGTAAGTGGAATCATACAGTGTTTGTCTTTTTGAGACTGGTTTATTTAATTCAGCATAATATCCTCAAGTTTCAACCATGTTGTAACATATTGCAGAATTAACGTTTTTAAGACAGAATAATATTCCATTGTATGTATATGCCATGTGCCACATTTTGCTTATCCATTCATCAGTATATGGACAGTTGGGTTACTTCCCAGTTTCAGCTGTTGCAAATAATGCTGCTATGAACGTGGGTGTACAGATATCCCTTTGAGACCCAGCTTTCAAGTCTTTTAGGTATATACCCAGAAGTGGAGTGCCTGGATCATATGGTAACTCTATTTTTAATTTTTTGAGGAACTGCCATATTGCTTTCCGTTAACAGCTGCACCATTTTTACGTTCCCACCAACATTGCACATGGTTCCGATTTTTTAATATCCTTGCCAACACTTGTTATTTTCTGTTATTATTTATTTACTTTGTAGTAGCCATTCTAACGGGTATGGAGTGGTATCTCCTTGAAGTTTTGATTAGCATTGCCTGAATGATTAGTGATTTGGACATCTTTTCATGTGCTTGTTGGCCACATATATCTTCTTTAGAGAAATATCTACTAAAGTCCTTTGCCCATTTTTGAATCCGGTGGTTTGGTTTTTTGATGTTGAGTTCTAGAAGTTCTCTATATATTCTGTATCTTAATCCCTTACCGGATATATGATTTGAGAATATTTTCTCCAATGGTGTGAGTTGCGTTTTTATTCAGTGGATCTGTGGATAATGAGCTTTTTTGTTTTTTTAAGGAGTAGTATTTTAAATAACTGTTTCAGATAATTGTGTTTCAGATAATATTAATCTTTGATACTAAATCAAAGCTACACTAGTGGTAGTTTCTCAAAGGTTATTTGCAAAATGTAACCTGAAACAATATCATTGAATATTTCCTATTCTGTTACATTAAAATCTATAGGCCTATCCTGCACATTGAGTGGATCTTGTATTAATGCATGACTTTTTAAGTAATGCATTGTTTTACTAAGGATAGTGTCCTTTGATGCACAAGATTTTAAAACTTCATGAATTTCAATTTGTCTATTTTTTCTTTTGTTACCTGTGCCATTAGTGTCATATCCAAGAAATCATTGCCAAATCCAATGTCATGAAGCTTTTGTCCTACGTTTTTTCTAAGAGTTTTATTGTTTGGGGTCTTAGATTTAGGTCCTTGATCCATTTGGAGTTTTTAATATATGGTTTTATGTAAGGGTCCAATTTCATTCTTCTGCACGTGGATATCACGTTTTCCCAGCACCGCTTGTTGAAAAGACTGTCCTTTTTCCCACTGAATGGTCTTGGCACACTTGTCAAAAATTTGACCATATATGTAAGGGTTTACTTCTGGGATTTGGGTTCTATTCCATTGGTCTATTTAGCTGTTTTTATGCCAGTATTGCACTGTTGGAATTACTCGACTTTTGTAATAAGTTTTGATATTAAGAACTATGAGCCCTCCAGTTTTGTTCTTTTCTCTTTTTTTCAATTATTTTGGCTATTTGGGGTCCCTAAAGATGCCATTTAAATTTTTTTCAAACTTTTTATTTTATTATTTTTTATTAATTTTATTTATTTATTTATCTATCCATTTATTGGCTGCATTGGGCCTTCATTGCTGTGTGCGGGCTTTCTCTAGTTGTGACGAGCGGGGGCTACTCTTTGTTGCGGTGCGCGGGCTTCTCATTGCGGTAGCTTCTCTTGTTGCAAGCATGGGCTCTAGAGCGCAGGCTCAGTAGTTGTGGTGCCTGGGCTTAATTGCTCCGCGGCCTGTGGGATCTTCCTGGACCAGGGATCAAACCCATGCCCCCTGCACTGGCAGATGGATTTTTAACCATTGCGCCACCAGGAAGTCTCTCCATTTAAATTTTAAGATGAGTTTTTCTATTTCTGCAATATATGTTGTTGGGATTTTGATAGGGATTGTGTTGAATCTGTAGATTGCTTTGGGTAGTATTGACATTTTAACTATATTAAATCTTCCAATCCATGACCATGAGATGTGTTTCCATTTATCTGTCTTCTTTCATGTCTTTCAGCATTGTTTTTTCATTGAACATGTCTTTCACTTTCTTGGTTAATTCCTAAGTATTTTATTCTTTTTGATGCTATTGTAAATGGAATTGATCTTGTAATTTCCTTTTCAGATTCTTCAATTTTGATGGATACAAGTGCAACTAATTTTTGTCTGTTGACTTCGTATCCTGCTACTTTGCTGAATTCATTTATTAGTTCTGACAGTTTTCTTTTGTGGAGTCTTTAGGGTTTTCTCCATATACGATCATATTTGCAAACAGATCATCTTATTTCTTCCTTTCTAATTTGGATGCCTTTTATTTCTTTTTCATACTTAATTGCCCTGGCTAGAACAACTTCTGCCTGCCTGCTCAGGTCTGCCTTTGAATCCACCTAGTGAATTTTTCCTTGCTGTTATTGTACTTTTCAGCATCATAACTTCTTTTTGGTTTATTTCAGGTTGTCTGTCTCTTTATTGATATTTCCATTTTGTTCACACATTGTTTTCTTGTCTTTGTCTACATTTTTGTTCTTTGAACATGTTTAAGACAGTTGTTTTAAAGTCGTCTAGTATATCTACCATTACATCTTTCAAGGATGGTTTCTCTTGATTTATCTTTTTTTGCTTTGAATGGGCCATACTTTTTCTTTGTATGCCTTGTGACTTTTTGTTGAACACTGGACATTTGAATCTAATTATGTAACTCTGGAAATCAGATTGTCTGCATTCCGCAGGGTTTGCTATTTTTTGCTGTAGTTTTTGTATTTTGATTGTTGTAGGCTGTCTGTGCTGAAGATCAGACTGAGGTATAAACTTAATGTCTGTTCAGATCTTTGCTGTGCCTTTCTCTTAGCATGTGTGGTCACTTTCTAATTTTTCTTGTATATCAGCAGTTTGTGAATGTCCTAGTCTTTAATGTCTGGCTCCCAAAAGAGGAAACAGGAAAAAATGAAGAGGGGTGAAAAAGGGTGCTGCCCCATTAAATCTTTGGGAAGTCAGTTTAGCCAGACTGGGGACTTGCATCAGTGAGGGGCGGTGCAACAACAATGGCTGCCCACCTCTTTGTGATCAGAAGCAGAGGACAGAGTTCTTATATTCCACCTAGCCCCCACAAGCTGTGTGTAAGCGGCGCCAGGAACATGTAAATAGCTGCCTGCTATGTGGCTGGGGGGTGGGTAGCTGCTACTCTGCTAAGAGTTGAAATTGACCAAAATTAGCTGATATTTGCATGTTCAAGTTTTTCCCTGGAAGTTGCAAGCTTTCAGCTGACTTCAGAGTTCCTTATATTAGACAGATGCTGCCAGTATAATTGTTGTCTAGGTAGGGAGACAGATTCCTGGTGTTTCCTACTCTACCATTTTCACAGAATCCTTTTCATGTAAATATTTTAAATTGGAGGATTGTCCAGGGCTAAAGGGTTATCAGTTGACTTAGCTAGTAAAAAGAAAAGTTTGGGTTTGTACTCTTTTTTAAATGTAAGCATAATGTTATGTATCTTGGAAATTATTTGGTTGTTTTGGATGACATGGAAAACAGGTTTTGAAAGAATTCTCAAATAACTTCTAAAATGAATACAGAGTAATTTGAAGATGATTATTACATTTACTTCAGTGAGTCTTAAACATAGAATTTCTAAAGTCAGATTTAGTCCTGGAAGAAATTAAAGTGCTTGTAATTTACTTAAAGTTAGTCATTGTGGTCACAATGAGTACTGCTTTATTACTATTTTCTTCTTCTTCTTCTTATTTATTTTATTTGGCTGAGCCACGTGGCATGCGGGATCTTAGCTCCTCGACCGGGGATCGAACCTGTGTCCCCTGCATTGAAAGTGTGGCGTCTTAACACTGGACTGCCAGGGAAGTCCCACTATTTTATTATTTTATACATACACAATTTACATGTATCCAGACATATTTAACTATAAAATATTTGGCTGGAATTTTCAGGAATGGTGAAGTACAGGATATTTTTACAGGATGAAAGTTGTAGTCATGTGAACTTCATGTAATCAAGTTGCTGAGAGTAGTCAAGAGGTAATAGAATGGACTGGGGTCAGTCACCTCCTCTTTCAACTTCATGTATAAAAGATAAAATAATACCTATCAGGATTCTTCCTCCCTCCCTCCCTCCCTCCCTTCCTTCCTTTCTACGCTATCTATCTGTTTTTTATTGAAGTATAGTCAATTCACAGTGTTGTGTTAGTTTCTGGTGTACAGCAAAGTGATTCTTTTTCAGATTCTTTTCCATTATAGTTTCTTACAAGATATTGAACATATTTCCTTGTGTTATACAGTAGGACCTTATTGTTTATCTTTTATATATAGTTGTTTGCATTTGCTCCTCCCAAACTCCTAATTTATCCCTTCTGCCCCCCCCCTTTGGTAACCATAAGTTTGTTTTCTACATCTGTGACTCTGTTTCTGTTTTGTAAATAAGTTCATTTGTATCATTTTTTAGATCCCACGTATGAGTGATATCATATGATATATGTCTTTCTCTGACTTACTTCACCATGTATGATAAGGTCCATTCATGTTGCATGTGCTGCAAATGGCATTATTTCATTCTTTTTTATGGCTGAGTAATATTCCATTGTTTATATATATACCCCATCTTCTTTATTCATTCATCTGATGATGGACATTTAGCCTGTTTCCATGTCTTGCCTATTGTAAATAGTGCTTCTGTGAACACTGAGGTGAAAGTATCTTTTTGAATTAGAATTTTCTCTGTATATATGCTTAGGGGTGGGATTGCAGGATCATATGGTAACTCTATTTTTAGTTTTTTAAGGAACCTCCATACTGTTCTCCATAGTGGTTGCACCAATTTACATTCCCACCAACAGTGTAGGAGGGTTCCCTTTTCTCCACACCCTCTTCAGCATTTATCATTTGTAGACTTTTTGATGATAGCCATTTTGACTGGTGTGAAGTGATACCTCTTTGTAGTTTTGATTTGGATTGCTCTAATAATTAGTGATGGTGAGCATCTTTTCATGTGCCTGTTGGCCGTGAGCATCTTTTCATGTGCCTATTGGCCATCTGTATGTCTTCTTTGGAGAAATGTCTATTTAGATCTTCTGCCCAGTTTTGGATTGGGTTGTTTCTTTTTTGTTATTGAGCTGTATGAGTTGTTTGAATAGTTTGGAAATTAAGCCCTTGTTGGTTGCATCATTTGCAAATAGTTTCTCCCATTCTGTAGGTTTTCATTTTGTTTATGGTTTTCTTTGCTGTGCAACAGCTTGTAAGTTTGATTAGGCCCCATTTGTTAATTTTTGCTTTTATTTCTATTGCCTTGAGAGAATGACCTTAAGAAATCATTGCTACAATTTATGTCAAAGAATGTTTTGCCTTTGTTCTCTTCTAGGAGTTTTATGGTGTCATGTATTATATTTAAGTCTTTAAGCCATCTTGAATTTATTTTTGTGTATGATGTGAGAGTGTTCTAACTTCATTGGTTTACACGCTGCTGTCCAGCTTTCCCAGCACCACTTGCTGAAGACTTTTTTCTTCATTATGTATTCTTGCCTCTTTTGTTGAAGATTAATTGTATGTGTGTGGGTTTATCTCTGGGCTCTCTATTCTGTTCCACTTATTCTCAGGATTCTTTTTGATAATTACTTGTTTCCAGGAGTATGAACTACCTAACCTTGAGTTTTTTCTTTTAAGTAGAAGGAGTAGAATTTATTGGTTTTAACTCTACTACCTAGCTATGTGACCCTGAACAAGTGTCTTGGTCTCTTTTGATTGATACAATGGGGTAATAACACAGCATGACTGTAAAGTCTGGAAACATAATATAACATAATATAACAATTCCCCTCCTATAGATATCCATTTAAATTAGGAGGTGTACAAGAATGTTCATAAGCAGTGCTTCTAAGAACAAAACTCTAAACTCTAAACTCTTATTGTCTATCAATAAGAGAATGAATGAATATGCTGAAAATGAATGGACCATAGCAACACACACCAACATAACTGAATAATAAAAATACAATGTTGAGTGAAAAAAGTAAATCATAACACATACAGTATGATCCTAGTTTTATAAAATTTTAAAATGTGTAAAGACCCTATTATTTAGAGTTTCATACACATCTGGTAAAACCATAAAGAAGAGTAGGGGGATGATTAATTCCAAATTCAAGATAGTAGTTGCCTGGGGTTGAGAGTAGGAGAGGATGCACTGGTGTCTTCAAAGTATTGGTAATCGTCTGCTACTTCTTAAGATGTGTGGATGCATGAGTATTTGTTTCATTTATTCATTTTTATGTTTTATTATATATTTGTTACATATTTAAAATATACGTATACCTTTGATCACTATTGTTTGTATGATATTTAATAAAAAATATACATAGTGGCTTAGAGTTTTTATATGATTATGGAATAGCAATTTTGTAAAAGAATAGAAGTCTCTCACAAATCTTTTACCCATTTAGAGGAATTTTCATTTTTACAAATCCCATTCAAGCTTTCTAGGTTAGGTTTAAATCTATCATCTGGCCATTTGATTTTGTTTGTCACATCTGTTCTTTGTTCCCTCTTTCCTCCTTTTCTTTTCTTTTTGATTATTTGAAGTTTTTTACAATTCCATTTTATCTCCTTTGTTGTCCTTATTAGTGATAACAGTTATTTGTTGTTTTTGTGACTACTTTAAGACTTACAGCATACACCCTTTTCTCACATCTACCTTCAAGTGATAGTATACCACTTCACCTATAGTATAAGAACTTTCAATAATTTACTTCCATTTCTCCCTTCCTATTGTGTTATGGTTCTCATACATTTTACTTCTACATAAGTTATAAGCTCCATACTACATTGTTATTATTTTTGTTTAAACAGCTAATTATTTTCTAAAGATACAATAGAAAAAAATCTAATATTTACTCATGTAGTTATCATTTCCAGTACTTTCATTTTATTGTGTAGATCTCCATTTCTAATATAGTGTGATTTTCCTCCTGCCTAAAGGATTTCCTTTTTAAAATATTTTTATAGTATCGACTGTATTGTAACAAATTCTCTTAGCTTTGAATGTCTGAAAAAGTCTTTGATTTTGAAAGACATTTTCACTGGGTACAAAATTCTAGGTTGTCATTTTTTTCTTTCAGTACTTTAAAGATGGTGGTCCCCTGTCTTTTCACTTACCTTGTTTCTGATGTCATCTGCCATCCTTGTCTTTCTTCCTTTGCTCTTAAGTGTCTGTTTTCCTCTTTATCACTCGGTTTGAGTAATTTGATTATGATATGCATTTGTGTAACTTTTTTCATGTTTCTTGTGCTTGGGTTCTTTGAGATTCTTGGGTCCATGGGTTTGTAATTTCAACGAATTTGGGAAAATTTTGGTCATAATTTCTTCAAATATTTTTTTCTGTCTACCTCTCATCCTGCCACTGTTTTGAAGACTTAAATTATCCATATAGTAAGCTGGTTGTTGTCCCACTACTCACTGATGCTGTGTTCATTTTTTAAATGCCCTTTTCTTTCTAGGTTTTATCTTATAAAGTTTTTATTGCTGTGTCATCAAGACCACTAATCTTTTCTTTTGCAGTGTCTAATCTGCTGTTAATTTCATCCATTGTATTTTCCATATCACTTATTGTAGTTTTTATCTCTAGACGTTTGATATGAGTTTTTTTTTTTTTTTTTTTGCGGTATGCGGGCCTCTCACTGTTGTGGCCTCTCCCGTTGCGGAGCACAGGCTCCGGACGTGTAGGCTCAGTGGCCATGGCTCACGGGCCCAGCCGCTCCGTGGCATGTGGGATCTTCCCGGACCTGGGCATGAACCCATGTCCCCTGCATCGGCAGGCGGACTCTCAACCACTGCGCCACCAGGGAAGCCCTTGATATGAGTTTTTAAAGTATATTTCATGTCCACTAATTTTTGAACATATGGAATACATTATAATAATTGTTTTAATGTTCTAGTCTCTTAATTATCTTTGTCAGAGCTGGGTTGGTTTTTTGTTTTTCTCCCTACTATGGATCATATTTTTTGGTTTCTTTGTATGCCTGGTAATTTTTTATTGAATGCCAACTGCTGTGAATATTACCTTTTTGGATGTTGGGTATTTTTATTTTTCTATAAATAATTTTGAACTTTATTCTGGGGTGCAGTTAAGTTACTTAAAAATAGTTTGATCCTTTCAGGACTTGTTTTTAAGCATGTATACATTTTCCCCCATCCTGCATCATACTTACTCTCTCCTAACACAGCTTCATATGACTAAAAACAGTCTGGTTTTTAGTTTCTACTTTTTATTGATTGATGATTGATTGATTGCCATGCTGTGCAGCATATGGGATCTTAGTTCCCTGACCAGGGATTGAACCCGTGGCCCCTGCAGTGGAAGCAAAGAGTCTTAACCACTGGACCTCCAGGGAAGTCCTAGTTCCTACTTTTTTATTTTTTAGCAAAGGAATTGCAAGTGGTAGGTCCCCAGATTACCTACAACTTCTGTCCAGCTTGGCTACAAATTGTAGGTTCCTGGACCTCTTCTCCCTTGGATTCAGTTTTTTTTAGAACAGTTCACAGAACTCGGGGAAACACCTATTTATGTGTACCAGTTTTATTATATAATAAAGAATACGATAAAGGACACAGATAGATAGCCAGGTAAAGAGATACATAGGGCAAGGTCTGGGAGGGTCCTGAGCGCATGAACTTGTCTCTGTGGAATTAGGGAGCATCACCCTCCTGGTACCTGGATGTGTTCACTAGCACAATCTGGAAGCTCCTCCAAACTCCATAATATTGGGATTTTTATGGAGGCTTCATCTTGTAGGTATGATCAGTTATTAATTCCATTTCCAGCTCCTTTCCCCTCTCTATTCAATAGGGGGTGGGGATGAAAATTCCAAGCTTCCAATCATAGCTTGTTCCCTCTGGTAACAAGCCCTGATCCAGCAGCCAACCAGCAGTCTACTCGGGGTTGCCTCATTAGAGCAAAAGATGCCCCTATCACCCAGAAAATTCCAAGGGATTACAGAGCCCTCTATCAGGAACTGGAGTCAGAGACCAAATATTCAAATAAAAAGTGCTCTTATCACTTAGGAAATTATAAGAGTTTTAGGAGCCTTGTGCTAGGAACTGGGGTCAAAGACTAAAATATGAGAATAGAATATTCTCCTAGCACCCCTATTTATGAGGGATTTAGGAGCCCTGTGTCAGGAACCCGGGTCAGAGACCAGTATATAACCTGACTTCTTTTTAAGTCTTTCAGCTTTTCTTCCTGCTCTTAACTGTCTGGTGTATCCATAGTTCCTGAGAGACAGAGACAGAGAGACACAGAGAGTTAGATTGGCCTGGGAGGTTATAACCGCCCCCCCGCCCCCCGTAGTATGCTTACCAATCTCTATAGACTATGTCAGGTGCCCATTCCCAGCCCAGCATGTGGGGTGGGGGGCAGTTGGAGAGGAATCATGATTTTAAAAACACATGTTATTCCTTTTCGTGGAGTATCCTTTGACTGGCTCCCCTTATAGTAGGGTTGGTGGAGATGGCAGTTTCCCTGAGTGGCTACTGTGGATAGTTGGTAATATGTATCTGCATCCTGATTTCTTCATCCTGCCAGAATAGAGCCCTACTCTGTCTGTAGGCAGTGTAAGCTAAGTGATTCACTTTCTCAGCTCTTTTAGAATATTAATATTGTGATATTTATTTTAAATCATGATGATGAAAATTGATATAAAAATGGGACAAGGATTTTCAGTAATTTAATACCTTGTATTATTCACTAAAAATATTGTGAAACCATGACAGTTAAGTCTGCCTTATTAATTTGGCCTGATTAAGAGATATAAATATGTCAGTGTATTTTCTTATATTTTTCTGTTCTTACGGCATCATCATTTAGTGTTTTCCTTAAAAGAGCTATTCAGCAGTTCTGTGAATATCTGTGTAGACTGGACTGCAGTTAAAATTTTCCAGAAGCTAAAACTAGAATTCCCACTATGTACAGTTTGCCTTTGAAAATTTTCTGCATTGAGTATCACTTGTTCCTGTGTTCTTTTTATTTAATATGACTGAAATATTAATAACTAACTGTTTAAAGTATAGTATTTCAGTTAATTCCATGTGTAATTAAAAAATTTAAATACATTAACATTTTACAACATAGTCTGTGATTGGGATTAGGACTGTTTGTGTTTGCTGTTCAAATTCTCAGTATAATATTTGATATTTAGATAAAATGCTATTTTTCATACCAAGTATATTTGTTGAAAATTGTAGAAGGCATATACTAGAGAGCTTGAAAAATTTGTATTTAACATAAAATTATTTGTTTCTTTTCAGATTTTAAAAAGAACAGTGTTTGGGAATCTCACAGCTTATATGACTATTAGATTTTGCAGGTTTGCATCCTTTAATGATATGTTTCTTTTTCTGTCATAAAACATTTGATCTCCTGGTCATGATTGAAAATGGGATAAAAGGAGGGAAAAGTGAGATGAGGTACCCTCTCAGTTCTTTTCTGGAGAATGTAAAACTATCCCATTTCCCTTAATCAGACTTTCCCAAATGATTAACTTTATTTCACAAGAGGAAATGCATCTTTATTTTAAAATATAATACTTTCCTTGTACATTATGTGAATTAAGTGTGTTGACATTTAAAAAGCTGTCTGACTGAACCAACTATTTGCAACAAGCCCAGGCCAGTCAGAACTACTATGGGAAGGGCATATATAGACTTACTGAAGTTGAAACTACTAAAAGGCAAGATTATTCTAGAGACGTGAAGTCTGGGTTTTGGCTTCAGGAACTATCACTTTGGAAATTACTCTCTAGGCAGGATTAAATATAAAAGTGAAATACGTATCTAAAATGAATTAAGTTTCATACTAAATAGAAACTCATTGCCAGGGGATTTTAAAAAAGCATTTTGGTTACTGTTACTTGAAATTACTTTAAGACTGTTTGAAACTGAGTTGTGGAACTACCGTAGAGTGAAGGCTTTTTTTTTTTTTTTTTTTTTTTTTTTTTTTTTTTTTTTTTTATGCGTTACGCGGGCCTCTCACCGCTGCGGCCTCTCCCGTTGCGGAGGACAGGCTCCGGACGCGCAGGCTCAGCGGCCATGGCCCACGGGCCCAGCCGCCCCGCGGCACGTGGGATCCTCCCAGACCGGGGCACGAACCCGCGTCCCCTGCATCGGCAGGCGGACTCCCAACCACTGCGCCACCAGGGAAGCCCAGAGTGAAGGCTTTAAAAGAACATGGCCTTTTCTGGCTGTGAAAATCTGATTTTATTACTACTGTAAGTTGATTATGAGAAAGCTATTAACTAGTGGACATTTAAGCTATATCTAATTGAAAAGGTAAAATTACTTAATTGTGTGCCTGTTAAAAAAAAATAAATTCTTGGTGCCAAATTATGCTCCTCATTGTAATAAACAGCTAGGTGAAGGGTTAAAATATGGGAGTCTAGGATTCATAGTTTTTCTAGGTTCTTATTCTAAGTGATGGAGATGATCATTCATTTACTATTAGGAAAGTTCTAATTTTTATACAGCCTATAGCATATAATATATACATCTGTATACATGCTATATGCTGTGTGCTATATATGTATAGTAGTATGAGTATATATATATATACTGTATATTGTACAAGATATTTATAGTGCCCAGCATATATACTGTGTAGTATGTAGTGCATATATATATATGTATATATATAGTGTGTGTATATATATACATAGAGACAGATATACTGTCTATAGTAGAGAACAATACCTTTCTAGACTATATTATGTAATATAGAGAAATAAACATATCACTGATCTTCAGTCTTTTTAGTTACAGCAGTTACCTTCTAAACAGTCCTCTGCCATATTTTTTAAGGTTATATTATAGAGTTATTGATAGCAGTTGTATATGTTTATCTTTTCATTGTAGCTCTCTACTAAGCAGACTAAAGGATAGATTTTAAAAGAGAATATGACCATGACTTTTATACACATGTAAATGAACATGTGTCAGAGGTTTTATTTCACTCACTAGTTAATGATATTATATTGTTGCCAGTTCAAAGTATCACATATATATAGTTAAATAAGGAATGCTGAAATGAATTTACAAGTGAATGCAGAACAGGCAAAGCTGATCAGTATCAACTGGATAATAATAATCATGGCCAATTTGCATTTCTGTGGACAGGAATCATTTCTATAATATTATTTTATATATATCAGTTTTCTAAAGTTAGCTTCTCACTCTACAGAGTTACAAAAAAAGCCTATCCAAGGGGAATTCCCTGGCAATCCAGTGGTTAGGACTCGGCACTTTCACTGCTGTTCAGTCCCAGGTTGGGGAAGTATGATCCCTCAAGCCCTGCAGTGTGGCCAAAAAAAAAAAAAAAAAAAAAGTCTAGTCAGTGACAGACAGATGGCCTCCCCAGCCAAGGCACCCATTAAGTTTCAGTCTTTAACAATTTTTCTCTACTGTTCAGTACTGGTTCCGTCTCTAGTACTTTATATTAACTTGATTTTAGTCATCATAAGAGAGAAATTGTTTCATGTCCATCCAATTAGTTTAGTTTAGTTAGGTAAGTTCTGTGAGGGCAGGCACACCAAAATGCATTAATCTATAAATCAGTAAAATGATGTCCTGGGTGTAAATGCAAAAGTTGAATGGTTAAAACCTGTGTCCTGCAAAGTGAGAGAGTGGCATGGACATATATACACTACCAAATGTAAAATAGATAGCTAGTGGGAAGCAGCTGCATAGCACAGGGAGATCAGCTTGGTGCTTTGTGACCACCTAGAGGGGTGGGATAGGGAGGGTGGGAGGAAGGGAGACGCAAGAAGGAGGAGATATGGGGATATATGTATAGCTGATTCACTTTGTCATAAAGCAGAAACTAACACACCATTGTAAAGCAATTATGCCCCAATAAAGATGTTAAATAAAAATAAGCTTTTACATGAAAAAAACAAAAACCCAAAACTACCTGTGTCCTGGTTCAGAAAGTAGAAGAAAAGAGAGTTTTTATAAATCTAATCTTGTTTTAATTGTAATGGAGAAGCCAGTTATTTGAAGGACTCCAGCAGTGAATACTTTTGAAAAGCAAGAATCCTCTTCTGGGCTTCCCTGGTGGGCAGTGGTTGAGAGTCCGCCTGCCGATGCAGGGGACACGGGTTCGTGCCCCAGTCTGGGAAGATCCCACAAGCCGCGGAGCGGCTGGGCCCGTGAGCCGTGGCCACTGAGCCTGCGCGTCCGGAGCCTGTGCTCCGCAATGGGAGAGGCCACAACAGTGAGAGGCCTGCGTACCGCAAAAGAAAAAAAAGAATCCTCTTCTAATGGAATTAATTCCTCCTTGCCTTATTTGTTTTATAAATGAGAGCTTTGTGTATCTGATTTTAAGTTGGATATAACTTTAACTCCATAATAATTAGAAGTACTGAACCACAAAAGAAGCAAGCATGACATATTACTTTTACGAAATCCTCATAGTGTATGATTTTTCTCTGTTGTTTTCTCCCTTGCCAATCATTTATACTTTCTATTTTATAATTAATAATAATATATTAGAACTAAATTGCAGTTGCATATGCTTCTCATTCTGGGGGGAATACCAAGTATGGTGAGGTAGGCTCTACCTATCTACCCCTGGCAGTTAGCCAATCAGATAGTTCCGTCCAGGACACCAACTCTTAGGGGAGTGGTGGATGTTAAATTAGATGACTCAGGAGTAGTTGAGAGTTTGGTAGTATGGGAGTGAAGAGTGGGGATGAGTATTCCATAGGTTTCAAGGGCTGTGGGACTGGAGTCTCATAGGATTTTCATCATATGTTGTCTCCTTTGATTTTCTCTGGAGGCTGATTCTCTAGGCTTCCATTGATTCTGTGACCTGATTTTCTTGTAATAAGTTTCTTTTCTGCTGAAGTTAACTGAAGTTGTTTTCTCTTGTTTATTAAACAAACAAACAACCAAAACAAAACTCTAGTAGAAGAAACAGCCAAGTACATGATTATGTTTCTAGGTATATGATCATTATCAAGTTTACAAAGTACAAAGTGAAGTGTATATATTCTATGTGGGAAAAATAGAAACAATGCTAAAGTAATTTAGGTTACTGAATTATAACCTAACAGACCACATGAATCAATTTATGTAATAATGATAACTATGAAGTTATGAAGTTTGAAGTGTTGTAATCCATCTTTTAGCTATGGTCACATGTCCAAGAATATGCTTTGAATGTTTACAACTTTTCTGGCATCTTAAAATATGAGCTGCTTATAGTAATAGTGGAGTAGCTCGTATTGAACTAATCCTCCTGCAGAAAAACATTATAAATTCTGGACAAAATACAAAACCCTCACAGCTCTCTGAAGGCACTGGAGGGTGACCATAGCAGGCAGAAATTGAAGAGTCAACACTTGGAAAGAGAGAATAACACTGCATAAACGAAAATGAGATTTTTGTTGCCAGCTGACCTGCACTATAAGAAATGCTAAACAGAGTTCTTCAGGCTGAAGGAAAGTGATACCAGGTGGAAATTTGAATTTTCGGAGGAATGAAGAGCACCAGAAATGGGAAATATGTTGGTAAATGTATTTTTTTCCCTCAATTTCTTTAAAACACTTATGACTGTTTAAGGTGAAAATTGTAACATTGTGTTGTGAGGTTTATAGCATGGGTAAATGTAATACATACAATGATTGTAGCATAATACTGAGGAACGGCAATTGCAGGGTTCCTGCATTTTATATGAAGTGGTACAATATTAACTCTTAGTAGACTGTGAAAAATTAAGGATGTGTATTGTTATCCCCAGAACAACGACTGAGGTATTTCTAAAATATGAGGTCAGCAGTTTTCAGTATGCTGGCATGCAGCCAAATCCAAATCAAAGAGTTACACATTTATTTAAGTGATTATAGATATTCAGACATCAGATAATTTTTAAATGGTAGAGTAGAAAATAGCAGTAGCCTGTAAAAAGTAGTGAAATAATGCAGAAACTCTCTGGTAAATAATAATTATAATAGCTAACATTTATTGAGTGCTATATGTCAGGCATTGTGTTATGCTCTTTACATGTATTATCCATTTATTCATTACAACAACTTAATCGGGTAGTTGCTGTTATGAATTACTTTTTACCGTGAAGAAAGCGAGGCATGGTGGTGTTGGATAATTTGCCTAAGGTTTCATAGCTAGTAAGTAGTAGAGCCAAGATTTGAACCCAGGATGCCTGACTTTAGGGCTTGTGCTCCTAACTACTATATTATAGTTCCTCAGAAAACGAAACCTTAATTAAGCCTAATGACCAGCATATTGCAAATAAAGTATGGTATATGAATAAAACTAAATCAAAGGTAAAGTATTTGTTAAAGATATTAAATATGAGAAACCTTCCATTTCCGTTTCTAACGTTCTTGGCATTCTGTTTTCTTTATATATAATGTATACACTTTACTTTCTCGTATATAAACTTGTTAATGATCATCGGCCCAGATGTACCTCCCTGGTCAATCCCTGGGGCAAGTAATTCCTTTCTCAAATTCTTCATCCTTTGACTTAATTGTGTCCCTTAGCCCTCCCTTTACTCTCATGGCTCCTCTTTCAGTATATCTGACTGAAAAACAAGAGCTATGGAGGAAGAGAGAAAAATCAGACTGCTCTTTGGTGGGGAAGAACATAAACGTTTATTGAATGCCTTCTGTGTATCAGGTTCATAATGTCCTCTGCCATTTCTGTTGGGTGATACATGACACAGTTTTCAAACTTTTTTTTTTTAAATAGCAAAGAACCTTTATTCTAAGTTAAAAATTTCATATTATTTCAATATAGAAAACAAATGTGATGTTTTACTTACACAGATGTTTTTGTAGGTTCACATTTGTAATGTTTGCATCAAGTCAATGAGATAATCATGTTTTGCTAAACTATGGAGAGAGGCAGGATCTATTTTACATTTTAAAGGATCTGCCTGCGGCATAGAGACGGTATTGAATATAAATTAGTTGAGGCTGTAAAAAGTTGTAGAGGTGTCAGGTGCTGGTGGCAGTGAGATGGAGAGAACTAGATATTCAGAAATATTGAGGATATAGAATAGACATGGCTAGATGGTGGTGTATATGTACCTGTGGGTGGTGAAAGAGAGGGGGGGTGTCAAGATAACTCAGAGTTTTGGTTTATCAACCTCCTTTGCTAACTTTTAAATTGTGTTTGTAGTTTTTCATTCAACATGACTTGTTTTACAAGTTTTCTGTTTAGTCGTATAACCTATAATAGAATTTAGTGCTTTTTAAAATAAATGCTCCTCACTACAGGAGCATCTGTTTTTAAAAAGCACTAAATGTAGTGAGGTGGATGGGCCTAGAGTCTGTCATACAGAGTGAAGTAAGTCAGAAAGAGGAAAACAAATACCGTATGCTAACACATATATATGGAATCTAAGAAAAAAAAAAAGGTCATGAAGAATCTAGGGGTAAGACAGGAATAAAGACACAGAGCTACTAGAGCATGGACTTGAGGATATGGGGAGTGGGAAGGGTAAGCTGTGACAAAGTGAGAGAGTGGCATGGACATATATACACTACCAAACGTAAAAGAGATAGCTAGTGGGAAGCAGCCGCATAGCACAGGGAGATCAGCTCGGTGCTTTGTGACCACCTAGAGGGGTGGGATAGGGAGGGTGGGAGAGAGGGAGACGCAAGAGGGAAGAGATATGGGAACATATGTATATGTATAACTGATTCACTTTGTTATAAAGCAGAAAATAACACACCGTTGTAAAGCAATTATACTCCAATAAAGATGTTAAAAAATATAGCTGCTTAATTAATGTGGGATTCTGGTTAGATATACTCATTTCCTGCTTGCTTTTTAGATTACCTAACAATATCATTATTAATTTATTAAATCTTTGAGATTTTTACAATGAGCAAGGCACTAGTTAGGCACTGGGAATGATTCAGAAGTGAATCAAATGTTGGCACAGTGTTGAACCAACACTGTGACACCTTATTTTCCTCAGTGGCTCATAGATGTCTTACTGTAATTCATATCCTGTGGGGTTTGAGCATTCTAAAAATTTTGAGGTTATTTAAAATATTTGCTATGTATTTTCAAGGTTTATGTCTTCTAGACTATTTTGGATTGGTTCTACGACCAGTGGTCATCTGTACATTTATTTAAATCCTTATTGAACCTAACTGTATTTTCAGTCATGTATTTATAATGACAAGTTCATAGGTTTCTGCTCATTTTAAAAAGATATAATACCAACTTTTTCGGGGGGATCTTAAACCAATTTATAAGCTTTGAGGGTTGCAATTTTTAATTCCAGTATTCTGGGATTTGACAGTCATTCCATACTCAGCCTGTTCATGGATTTCAAGCCTTAGGATAAATGGTGTCCCATTTTGCTTTTGTCATTATAGCTAGAAGTACTCTTGTCTTTTTGGTCTGTATTTACACAAGTATACTATACTCTTTGATTGTTTTGGCTACTCTTAAGGGGGCCCTTGATCAGGGTGGTATTTCCTTTTTGCTGTAGTAGATATTTGACAGTCATGGTGGCTTCAGCCAATCATATATGTCTTGGCTGAAAATACTTAGCTAACTTAGAAACAGTTCTTAAAAACAATATTTATTATTCCCCTTTGGGTAGCTCTTCTACATTGATAAGGCTTAGAAGTGAAATTATAAACCAGTTTGTAACCACGTAATAGGTATGTTTTATATGAAATCTGAAAGACTTTGTGAACTTTCTCTTTTGTTCCTTGATCAGACTATTAAAAAAAAAGTGTGTTTCCTAGTATCCTCTTTCTAAAATATATTTTATTTTTTCCCTTTACTTTTCTAGAGGTAAAAGTAAGATTTGTGGGTATATAATTAGACTGAATCTAATGTCCTGCCACTTCAGCATTCTATGTCTCAATGGAAAAGTGACTAAAGATTCGAAAACTTGCAAGTTTTTTTTTTTAATGGATTCTTCTGAATGATAACTATTAACTCAATTCTTTTAGCATCACAGGATGCCTTTCATTGAACCTTTAGATTTAAAAATGATCAGTTAGGTCATCCTTAATTAGGTCCTTGCTTGTTTGTGCTTGATTTTCTACCCAAACAATTATTATTTGTTTGTTTTTTGGAAAAGAAAATCATCTCTGTCTTTAGGGGGTGCAAGTTACTGTGTTGGTAATGGTCTTCTGAATATCCTAGATGACTAAATATTCCTATGTGACTGCTAAATTTGATATTTTATGTAAGATAAGAGTGTTCCCAAAGTCTTAAAAGTGCAGTTTTAAGCTTAAATGACTTCAGAAGTATAAATGCTACAGACTTGGGAAAAAAAGTTTGGAAGTTTAATTATTTAAATTTCTTTTATACTCATATATTTTTGTGAATTTTGAATAATTAAAAACATTTTTTTGGTTTTGGTCCTTTTGGTTGAAGATGGCAAGCATTGAAGAAAAAGTTAACTGCCCTCTGTTAGCTGAAATCAAGTTCATAATGACAGTAAAAGGAAAATTCACTTCCTGTTATAAGAAGGAGGCTCCCCACAGACATTTGATATACAACTGGATGAAAAAGTTAAGGACACTGGGCTTGGTTTATGACAAGCCTAGATCTGAGAGATTACAGCAAGGAAGAGATTGTGGGTAAAATGGAGACAGTGTTGTCACAGAGTCCCCAAAATATGCACTGCACATCTGCTGAATAAAATATTCCCAAAACCACAGGCTACAGAATTCTAATAGTGAAACTCTAAAGCATGCCTACCTGTTCAAATGCTATGAAAAGATTACTGTGCTAAGTTAGACTTCTGTCAACTAATGAAGTGAAAAATTGAAAATTCCAATTATATTCTTGACAGGTTGACCTTTTCTGATGAAGCAACCTTTCATTTAAGTGACAGTATTATTTATCATGTGTTAGTTGCTGTGTTTAGTGTACAGAACAGCCTTAGGAAGTTTGGCAACACAAGAATCCTCAAAAGCTAACATTTGGTGTGCCATTAGGAAGTCTTGAATTATTGGCCCTCCCTTTTTATTGAGATATAATCCACATACCATGAAATTCACCCTGTTAGGGTATACAATCCAGTGGGTTTTAATATACTTATAAAGTTTGCAACCATCACCATTATCTAATTTAGAACATTTTTATCATCCGCAAAAGAAGTCCCATGTGCATTAGTAGTCACTCCTCATTTCTCCCTCCCTCCAGCGCCTGGCAACTAATCTCCTTTTTGTCTTCATGGATTTGTCCAGTTTGTACATTTTATATAAATGAAATTATACAATATGTGGCTTTTTGTGTCTTTTGACCCTTTCTTTTTGAAGACTGTACTCAGTAAGATAAATCTCACTTAGTAGTGCTTTAAAATGTTTTCATTTCCACATTGCAGTGATTATTAAATTATACCATTTTTCAAAAGGACAAAGTACCCGTTATTATGCATTGTGTGCATGCCATTTATTTATTTTAATTTTATGGAAGTATAGTTTATTTACAATGTATTAATCTCTACTGTACAACAAAGGACTTGCATGACAATTTTTGCATGACACTTTCTCAGACTAGTGGATCAGTAGAGGAGGTCATCTTGCTTGCCTTCTTCCATCACCTGTTCTATCTCCAGTGGAGACTTTTTTGTGAGGTCATGTCAAAACTATTATATATGCATCAAAACCTTTTTCTTTGGATGATTTTAAGACTAGAATTACAAATGCAGTTCTTTTAATCACTGAACCAGCTGTGGGCTATATGTATGGATGTATATGTGTGTATTTGTGTGTATACCAACAAGTGTTTCCTGGCTCTGACCCCTGAGAGGGCCTAGAAACAGTGACGATCTAGCAGCAGTGAGCATACTTGTGTCCACATCTTGGTTTCGAAATGTTATTCATCACTAAAAGCAATCAGGTCTCCTTAGGTAAATGGCTTGTGCTGGAAAGCAATGAAGTGTTGAGAGAATGATAAAACCATGTCAAAAGTAAACACAAGCCAACTTGAAGAAGCTCTACCCATCAAATCAGTAACATTTTGAATATCAAAATAATGATAGATTGAACTCATTGAATAAATTGAAATCCATGCGTATATACTGATATAAATAAGTGAATAAGTAAATAAATGGGGTTGAAGGGAAGACTCCAACTTACAGTAAAATGCCAGCTAATAAATCTAAATAAATGTTGGAATTAGAAAATCACCTTTGGCAGCCCTCATAGTAATAAACTAATTTAGGCAAAATCATCAATGGATACTGTAACTAGCAAGTGAAATTTTGATGAGAAGCATGATTTTTGCAGAGTTTCAAAGATCTCCCTATAAATACGTACTAATTACTTTTTAATAATTACAAAATACTAACTTTACTGATGGAAAGCATGGCAAGTATCATTTTAACCAGATGATGGTTAGTAAGCCTTAGTAAGAGGACAAGTCAACATTGTATGCCTCTGAAATAATGAACCTAGAACAACACAGCATCAAATTTATGGTATTCTTGCCAAAAAAAATGCATAGGCCACATCTCATCACAGAGGAACATCAGAAAAATTCCATTTGAGGGACATTCTATAAAGTAACCAACATGTATGCTTTAGAAATGTCAAGGTCGTGAAAGACAAGGAAAGACTGAGGAGGTCTTTCAGATTGAAGGGGACCAAAGAGACGTGACAGTGAAATGCAAAACATAATTCTGTATTGGATCCTGGACATTGTTGGAACACTTGGTGAAATTTGAATTGGGTCTCTGGTTTAAATGGTAAAATCGTGTCGATATTAATTTGATTTTGGTGATTGTACTGTGGTTATGTAGGACAGTATCCTTGGTTTTAGGGAATATATACTGAAATATTAAGGGGTAATGGAACATCACGTCTGCAGATTAATTTCAAATGTTCAGAAAAAATTTGTGTGTGTATGAGAGAACGTTAGTTGTAGGAGGTAAAGCGTTAACCATTGGGAAATCTGGATTGAGGGTGTATAAGAGTTCTTTGTACTATTCTT
Organism: Phocoena phocoena; assembly: GCF_963924675.1. Classification (NCBI taxonomy): domain Eukaryota; kingdom Metazoa; phylum Chordata; class Mammalia; order Artiodactyla; family Phocoenidae; genus Phocoena; species Phocoena phocoena. The sequence continues at coordinate 37,030,692 of NC_089232.1, forward strand.
AAGCTTTTCTATTAGTTTTGTTTCACAATACAGTTTTCAAAAAAGTCCTGAAGTTGACTACCAATAACCCAGTTCACATTGGATGCTCTGTTTACTGAGAAAACAGTTTTTTTTAAATGATCAGATTGATGTACAAATGAATTTGAATACTTATACAAAATAGATGAATGGAAAATTATGCCTTGAATATATGAAGGTTGACATGGGACTTTTGATTTTTTTTAAATCTTAAAATACCCTATATTCCACAGTGCATAAATCATTTCTAAACAGGGATGCATTAAGGAAAAATAGCATCCTCAAGGACAAAACACCCCAGGCATTCATCCCCTGACCTAAAGAAATGACAGACCTTGAAGCAACTTCAAAGCTGCAAAAATAACTGGCCCTGACATGTACCAGATGGGGGAAATACTTCCCGCAACCTTGAAATAAATGCTTAGTCTTTAAAGAGAACAAAAGAAAAAGTAGTGTCATATTTCATAAATAGAATTTAACCATTGAAGAGTTCACATTATTCATTTGTGATTTTGTTTTTAGTTTGGAAAAGCTGGTAAAGTTAAATCAAGCTTATTTTTATATCCATTCTTCCCCTCTTCAGTGTTTAGGGGAACCAGAAGCTTTTAAAATATTTATTGCTTCCCCCAACTGTCAGTGAAAGTCTGTTGGATGCTTTCATTTCAGTGCCATTAGGTCCAAACAGGTTAAATTTCATTTTATATCCCTTAGTTTGGTATTCATGGTCTTCTGTAGTTTAGTGATAACCTGTCTAATTTTCCTTAACTTTACTACCCTGTAGAAGTCATCTCAAGAACATACGCTTATTTATTTTATCATGCAAAAAAATTTTCGGCTCTAATTATATGTGGTTTTCGCACCTCTTTTCTTTTCTGAATGTTTGGTGCCCATCTGACAGAATACATTGTGGGTTCCACTTCTTCCTGGAAGCTATTTCTAATCACTGTTGTTCTATGGTGATTTCTATGCTTAAGAAATCTTGTAGCTTGTTTGTTAAAGCCTTTTCTTTGACTTTTAATCATATATTTCCTATAAAATCTTCTGCATTTTTGTTTTACTGTGTCTGTACCTTTTATCTTCTCAATTAGTTTGATAAACACCCAAAGAGGACATATTATATTTATACCTCACAATCGTCTTAAGAGCATCTAACTGTATTTTTTTGTTGGTGTTGGTGTTGGATTATTATTTTTTTAAGTTTATTGTATTTTTGGCTGCGTTGGGTCTTCATTGCTGTGCACGGGCTTTCTTTAGTTGCGACGAGCAGGGGGCTACTCTTAGTTGAGGTATGTGGGCTTCTCATTGTGGTGGCTTCTCTAGTTGCGGAGCATGGGCTCTAGGCGCGTGGGCTTCAGTAGTTGTGGCACGTAAGCTCAGTAGTTGTGGTAAACAGGCTTAGTTGCTCATGGCATGTGGGATCTTCCCGGACCAGGGATTGAACCCGTGTCCCCTGCATTGGTAGGCGGATTCTTAACCACTGCGCCACGAGGGAAGTCCTGTTGAATTACTTTTTAATGTACATGGTTATCCTTTTAGCCCTTAGTACCTAATATGGATATAAATCTTTTTAAATTGGCATTTATTATTGTTTCCTGGAATCTGTTGATAATTAAAATGATTTAAAAAAGTGAATTGCAGTAGGTGTATTTTTTCCTCTGGGAATAATTGGAAATAATAGCATAAAAGAGAATGGAGAAAATTATCTTTTACAAAGGAAGTTATCATTTCTTAACATTCTGTTCACTTTAGAGAATGCCCAAATACAGATTAAACATATCAGTGGAAGAAATTGTTACAGTTTTCTTTAGGTAATATAATATAGCACTTGTCTTTATAATAGAGTACAGAATATAAAATGTTTTAAAGAAAGCAAACTACTCATGCTTAGGTGTATACTAGGATAACAAGAGTTAAGAAAGAAAGAATACGTTGGGGATAGGTTAAAAAAGGGCAACTAGAAATCTAGACGATTATAAAAAATATTCATTACTTTTTCAAATGGGTGCTGTTTATTTGAACAGATAATTCACACGTGTGTATTTGGTTTTAGGGAACCAAAACAATATGCCAGCATTTTGCTTTTAAAATATTTTGGGCCTTAATTGCTTTAATGTTACCTAAGATCAGTGTGGCCAATATTCATTGCCATTATAGTAGTTATATTTTTGACCAGATTTTTTAAATATCTAAAACTTTTAGCATGAGAAACTTCTTATTCCTCTTTCTACTGTTAGTTATTTTTGAAAAGTAATAATAGGCATCTGTAAGCTCACTGTTGGGTGGCAAAAAAACCCCAATAACTTTGGCAACAACAAACATCTTAATGTTATATTGCTGAGGTTCATTCATATTGTTGCATGTCACTGTGGTTCATTTGTTTCAACTGCTGTATAGTATTCTCTTTGAATATTACATAATTTATTCCTTTATTCTCCTGTTGACAGACATTTGGGTTGTTTGTTTCCAGGTTTTTGGTATTCTGAAGCAGTCAAGTGAGTACAATCAAGTACACATTCTTTTTTTTTTTTTTTTTTTTGCGGTACGCAGGCCTCTCACTGCTGTGGCCACTCCCGTTGCGGAGCACAGGCTCCGGACGTGCAGGCTCAGCGGCCATGGCTCACGGGCCTAGCCGCTCCGCAGCATGTGGGATCTTCCCAGACCGGGGCACGAACCTGCGTCCATTGCATCGGCAGGCGGAGTCTCAACCACTGCGCCACCAGGGAAGCCCTCAAACATGATTCTAAGGCCACCGTCATTTGAGATCTCAAGTAGTTGATGGTCTTGTAGCACGGACAAAGTCGATTTCACCTGGCTTACTCACAAATGGGGCAGGGATCCATTCCTTCCCCGTTCGGGGGTCTTGTGTGGTTGGGAAGTAATGCTCAAACTCTTTGGAAAGCTGAGATAGGTGATCATGCACCATCTGGGAGAAAAGGCCCTGGCTCAGTCTCTTTCTAAATCTCTGCTAATTCTTGAAACATGTCAAAAATCTCAATGTTCACTCGTCCCCTCCATAAATCCAGTTTGGCTTTAAATGCAGCCACTTTATCTGCCGACTTGAACACAGTTGTTGTTCTCCCCTGAAGTGACAGATTGAGTTTGTTGAGCAGGTTGAATATGTCACACAAGTAAGCAAGTTTTGCGACCCATTCTGTGTCACTAAAATGTGCTGCCAGTGGTGACTCTTTTTCTAAAATCTCTGGAGCAGCTCTCAGAACTCAAAAACTCTGGCCAGCGATCTTCCTTTAGAAAGCCATCTCACTTCTGTGTATGAGAGAAGACGTGTGTGCTCTGGGTCCATCTCCTCACAGAGCTGCACGAACAGACGTGAGTTAAGGGCATGTACTTTAATGTGGTTGATAATTTTAATCACATCCTGCAAAATGTAGTTAAGTTCAGGTGACATTGTTCGGCTAGCCAGCATTTCTCTATGGATGACACAGTGCATAGACTCACATTCAGAAGTGACCTCTTTGACCTGAGTAGTGAAACCAGAAAGCTGTCCAGTCATGGCAGCTGCTCCGTCCGTGCATATACCGACACAAAATGACCAATTCAGTTTTCTTGATATGTAATCATTCAAAGACTTGAATAGTTCTGCAGCTGTGGTGTTGGTTGGCAACAAAGGTACACATAACATATCCTCGTACACATAACATATCCTCTTACACATCCTCCTGAGAAATGCATCGCACACACACACACACAAAAAGTATTGTTGCCTTGTCAACATCGGTAGACTTGTCAACCTGGATTGCATACCACAGTTACTCATTACTCCTCTCTAACGATTGCGCCTCAGTATCCTCTGCTGTTTCATCAATTCGTCTGTTACGGTGCTAGCTGAAAGAGGAACGTGTGCCACCTTTTGAACTGCAGTCTCTCCTAAAAGTTCACTACAGGTGTCCTTAGCAGCAGGCAGGATCAACTCTTCACCAATAGTAAAGGGCTTCTTAGCTTTAGCAGTGTGATTAGCCACTAAGAATGATGCTCTCAGTGATGATGTGCAGGCACATTCGATGAAGTGGTGGCCTTCAATAATTGCATGTGTTATGCATGTTCACAGTTTTTCCTTGTGTAAAACTCCAAAGGCTTGTCTTTTAATTCAGGGTGCTTGGTCTCCATGTGCCGAAGCAGTTTTGAAGGTTTCATGGCTTCATTGGATAGCCTGTTGCCATGTATTATACAAAGCAGGCTTGGAGAGTGTGAATCACCTGTTGCAATGAATCCGTAATTTAAGTAGGATGCTTGCTCTTTTCTTTTCTTTTTAATTATTTATTTATTTTTGGTTGCGTTGGGTCTTTGTTGCTGTGTGTGGGCTTTCTCTAGTTGCATTGAGCGGGGGCTACTCTTTGTTGTGGTGCGTGGGCTTCTCATTGTGGTGGCTTCTCTTGTTGTGAAGTATGGGCTCTAGGAGCGCAAGCTTCAGTAGTTGTGGCACGCAGGCTCAGTAGTTGTGGCTCACAGGCTCTAGAGCGCAGGCTCAGTAGTTGTGGCACATGGGCGTAGTTGCTCCACAGCGTGTGGGATCTTCCCGGACCAGGGATCAAGCTTGTGTTCCCTGCATTGGTAGGCGGATTCTTAACCACCGCACCACCAGGAAATCCTGGTGTTTTCTTTTAAATGCAGCTTTCATTTTGTTGGCAGTCTTAGAGAGTCTTCTGCTGTCTCATCATTGGGTCTTTCTCCCTTTTCAAAGAAGTTCTCCAGCGACGTTTGTTTTTTAATCACTTTGGCTAGGGTTAATTTGTAGGCTTACCAGAATTGTGTGACAAGACAAGTGTGCAGTGTGGGAAAAAGGCACGGACAGAAGTGGTAAATAAAATAATGGGCGGGACATGTGTGGACTAAAATAAGTGTCGGATTCTGACTTAAAGCCTGCCACCAGATGCAGCTGTACAATTGAAGTACATCAACTCACTTGCCACTATAAAACCTTCTGCCAGATGCAGCTTAATTGTCACTTGCCACTCACTGGTAGGGTTTTGATATGAGTCTGGAAGCAGTTGATTCTTACGGTCTCTCTGCAGTCAAACCTCACTGCTAACGATAATCTGTATTTTCAGCCTCTCTGCAGTGCTAGCATCACCGCCTCAGCTCCACCTCAGATCATCAGGCATTAGATTCTCCAAAGGAGTGTGCTACCTAGATCCTTCGCATGCACAGTTTGCAGTAGGGTTCATGCTCCTATGAGAATCTAATGCCACTGCTGATCTGACAGGAGGCACAGCTCAGGTGGTAATGCGAGCGATGGGGAGCGGCTGTAAATACAGATGAAGCTTCGCTCGCTCGCCTGCTGCTCACCTCCTGCTTTGTGGCCAGGTTCCTAACAGGCCACGGACTGGTAGGGGACCCTGACCATAGAGGGTGGAGATAGAAGCCAGAGTGCAGGAGCTGAGAGTGAGTATGAAATGGAGGATGTGGAGAAAACTCTTTCAAGAGTTGTATTTGAAAATGGAGAGTGGTGGTAATTAGGAGTAGAGAAAGGTTTTTTGTTTTGCTTCTTAAAATGGGAGACACTTAAACATAGTTCTGTTCGGAAGGTGTAAGGTACAGAGAGAAAGGACCCACACGTGAGAATATAAGAGAAACCAGTTTAATTATGACAGAACCAAGTTTTATAGAAGACAAAGAGGGAGAGAAAGCATTTGTAAATGCACTGAAGATGTTTAGGACAGAACACAGATTCAGAAGGTGCTGCAGGAAAGGTCTGGCGTGGAGAGGAGCAGTAGGAGATAGTGCAGGAAACAAGAACTGAGAGAGTGCATCTTCACTGCATAATTAACAGCCGGATTTCATATCTCCCAGCATTTGGAACAACAAATTGGAAGCTTGGGTATAAGCAGCCTTTAGTGTGGGGTTGTTCTTATGTCTGCTTTCTAATTCCTAACGATTTATGAGAATATCTAGTTTTTTGGGTTTTTTTTTTAACATCTTAATTGGAGTATAATTGCTTTACAATGGTGTGTTAGTTTCTGCTTTATAGGAAAGTGAATCAGCTATACATATACATATATTCCCATATCTCCTCCTTGCGTCTCCCTCCCACCCTCCCAACCCACCCCTCTAGGTGGTCACAAAGCACCGAGCTGATCTCCCTGTGCTATGCGGCTGCTTCCCATTAGCTATGTATTTTACATTTGGTAGTATACGTAAGCCCATAACACTCTTTCACTTCGTCCGTCCCAGCTTACCCTTCCCCCTCCCCATGTCCTCAAGTCCATTCTCTACATCGGCATCTTTATTCCTGTCCTGCCCCTAGGTTCTTCAGAGCCTTTTTTTTTTAGATTCTATATATATGTGTTAGCATAAGGTATTTATTTTTCTCTTTCTGACTTTCTTCACTGTATGACAGTTGTTGATATTGAGCTGCATGAGATGCTTGTAAATTTTGGAGATTAATCCTTTGTCAGTTGCTTCATTTGCAAATATTTTCTCCTATTCTGAGGGTTGTCTTTTCATCTTTTTTTTAAAAACATCTTTATTGGAGTATAATTGCTTTACAATGGTGTGTTATTTTTTGCTTTATAACAAAGTGAATCAGTTACACATCTACATATGTTCCCACATCTCTTCCCTCTTGCATCTCCCTCCCTCCCACCCTCCCTATCCCACCCCTCTAGGTGGTCACAAAGCACCGAGCTGATCTCCCTGTGCTATGCGGCTGCTTCCCACTAGCTATCTCTTTTACGTTTGGTAGTGTATATATGTCCATGCCACTCTCTCACTTTGTCACAGCTTACCCTTCCCACTCCCCATATCCTCAAGTCCATGCTCTAGTAGCTCTGTGTCTTTATTCCCATCTTACCTCTAGATTCTTCATGACATTTTTTTTTCTTAGATTCCATATATATGTGTTAGCATACGGTATTTGTTTTTCTCTTTCTGACTTACTTCACTCTGTATGACAGACTCTAGGTCCATCCACCTCACTACGAATAACTCAGTTTCATTTCTTTTTATGGCTGAGTAATATTCCATTGTATATATGTGCCACATCTTCTTTATCCATTCATCTGTTGATGGATACTTAGGTTGCTTCCATGTCCTGGCTATTGTAAATAGAGCTGCAATGAACATTGTGGTACATGACTCTTTTTGAATTATGGTTTTCTCAGGGTATATGCACAGTAGTGGGATTGTTGGGTCGTATGGTAGTTCTATTTTTAGTTTTTTAAGGAACCTCCATACTGTCCTCCATAGTGGCTGTATCAATTTACATTCCCACCAACAGTGCAAGAGGGTTCCCTTTTCTCCACACCCTCTCCAGCATTTGTTGTTTCTAGATTTTTTGATGATGACCATTCTGACTGGTGTGAGAAGATATCTCACTGCAGTTTCGATTTGCATTTCTGTAATGATAAATGATGTTGAGCATTCTTTCATGTGTTTGTTGGCAATCTGTATATCTTCTTTGGAGAAATGTCGTTTATGTCTTCTGCCCATATTTGGATTGGGTTCTTTGTTTTTTTGATATTGAGCTGCATGAGCTGCTTGTATATTTTGGAGATTAATCCTGTGTCATTTGCTTCATTTGCAAATATTTTCTCCCATTCTGAGGGTTATCTTTTGGTCTTGTTTATGGTTTCCTTTGCTGTGCAAAAGCTTTTAAGTTTCATTAGGTCCCATTTGTTTATTTTTGTTTTTATTTCCATTTCTCTAGGAGGTGGATCAAAAAAGGATCTTGCTGTGATTTATGTAACAGGGTTCTGCCTATGTTTTTCTCTAAGAGTTTGATAGCTTCCGGCCTTACATTTAGGTCTTTAATCCATTTTGACTTTATTTTTGTATATGGTGTTAGGGAGTGTTCTAATTTCATTCTTTTACATGTAGCTGTCCAGTTTTCCCAGAAACACTTATTGAACAGGCTGTCTTACCTCCATTGTATATCCTTGCCTCATTTATCAAAAATAAAGTGACCATATGTGCATGGGTTTATCTCTGGGCTTTCTATCCTATTCCATTGATCTTTCTGTTTTTGTGCCAGTACCATACTGTCTTGATTACTGTAGCTTTGTAGTATAGTCTTAAGTCTAGGAGCCTGATTTCTCCAGCTTCGTTTTTCTTTCTCAAGATTGCTTTGGCTATTCGGGGTCTTTTGTGTTTCCATACAAATTGCGAAATTTTTTGTTCTAGTTCTGTGAAAAATGCCAGTGGTAGTTTGATAGGGATTGCATTGAATCTGTGGATTGCTGTGGGTAGTATAGTCATTTACAAAATGTTGATTCTTCCAATCCAGGAACATGGTGTATCTCTTCATCTGTTTGTATCATCTTTAATTTCTTTCATCAGTGTCTTATAGTTTTCTATGTATAAGGTCTTTTGTCTCCTTAGGTAGGTTTATTCCTAGATATTTTTTTTTTTTTTTTTTTTTTTTTTTTTTAAAGAAACTGCTTTTTATTTACTTATTTATTTTTGGCTGTATTGGGTCTTCGTTTCTGTGTGAGGGCTTTCTCTAGTTGTGGCAAGCGGGGGCCACTCTTCATCGCAATGCGTGGGCCTCTCACTGTCGCGGCCTCTCACTGTCGCGGGGCACAGGCTCCAGACGCGCAGGCTCAGTAGTTGTGGCTCACGGGCCCAGTTGCTCCGTGGCATGTGGGATCTTCCCAGACCAGGGCTCGAACCCGTGTCCCCTACATTGGCAGGCAGACTCTCAACCACTGCGCCACCAGGGAAGCCCTATTCCTAGATATTTTATTCTTTTTGTTGCAGTGGTAAATGGGAGTGTTTCCTTAATTTCTCTTTCAGATTTTTCATCATTAGTATATAGGAATGCAAAAGATTTCTGTGCATTAATTTTGTATCCTGCTACTTTACCAAATTCAGTGATTAGCACTAGCAGTTTTCTGGTAGCGTCTTTAGGATTCTCTATGTATAGTATCATGTCATCTGCAAACAGTGATGGCTTTACTTCTTCTTTTCCAATTTGGATTCCTTTTATTTCTTTTTCTTCTCTGATTGCTGTGGCTAAAACTTCCAAAACTATGTTGAATAATAGTGGTGAGAGTGGGCAACCTTGTCTTGTTCCTCATCTGAGAGGAAATGTTTTCAGTTTTTCAGCATTGAGAACGATGTTGGCTGTGGGTTTGTCATACATGGCCTTTATTATGTTGAGAGAAGTTCCCTCTATGCCTTCTTTCTACAAGGTTTTTATCATAAATGTGTGTTGAATTTTGTCAAAAGCTTTCTCTGCATCTATTGAGATGATCATATGTTTTTTCTCCTTCAGCTTGTTAATATGGTATATCACATTGATTGATTTGCGTATATTGAAGAATCCTTGCATTCATGGAATAAACCCCACTTGAGCAGGGTGTATGATCCTCTTAATGTGCTGTTGGATTCTGTTTGCTAGTATTTCGTTGAGGATTTTTGCATCTATGTTAATCAGTGATATTGGCCTGTAGTTTTCTTTCTTTGTGACATCTTTGTCTGGTTTTGGTATCAGGATGATGGTGGCTTTATAGAATGAGTTTGGGAGTGTTCCTCCCTCTGCTATATTTTGGAAGAGTTTGAGCAGGATAGGTGTTAGTTCTTCTCTAAATGTTTGATATAATTTGCCTGTGAAGCCATCTGGTCCTGGGCTTTTGTTTGTTGGAAGATTCTTAATCACAGTTTCAATTTTAGTGCTTGTGATTGGTCTGTTCATATTTTCTATTTCTTCCTGGTTCAGTCTTGGCAGGTTGTGCATTTCTAAGAATTTGTCCATTTCTTCCAGGTTGTCCATTTTATTGTCATAGAGCTGCTTGTAGTAATCTCTCATGATCATTTGTATTTCTGTCGTGTCAGTTGTTACTTCTCCTTTTTCATTTCTAATTCTATTGATTTGAGTCTGCTCCCTTTTTTTCTTGATGAGTCTGGCTAATGGTTTATCATTTTGTTTATCTTCTCAAAGAACCGGCTTTTAGTTTTCTTGAGCTTTGCTGTCGTTTCCTTCATTTCTTTTTATTTCTGATCTGATCTTTATGATTTCTTTCCTTCTGCTAACTTTGTTTTTTTTTGTTCTTCTTCCTCTAATTGCTTTAGATGCAAGGTTAGGCTGTTTATTTGAGATGTTTCCTGTTTCTTAAGGTAGGATTGTATTGCTATAAACTTCCCTCTTAGAACTGCTTTTGCTGCATCCTGTAGGTTTTGGGTCGTCGTGTCTCCATTATCATTTATTTCTAGGTATTATTTGATTTCCTCTTTGATTTCTTCAGTGATCAGTTGGTTATTAAGTAGTGTATTGTTTAGCCTCCATGTGTTTGTATTTTTTATAGATCTTTTCCTGTAATTGATATCTAGTCTCATAGCATTGTGTTCGGAAAAGATACTTGATACGATTTCAATTTTCTTAAATTTACCAAGGCTTGCTTTGTGACCCAAGATATGATCTATCCTGGAGAATGTTCCATGAGCACTTGAGAAGTATGTTTATACTGTTGTTTTTGGGTATAATGTCCTATAAATATCAAGTAAGTCCATCTTGTTTAATGTGTCATTTAAACCTTGCATTTCCTTATTTATTTTCATTTTGGATGATCTGTCCATTGGTGAAAGTGGGGTGTTAAAGTCCCCTACTATGACTGTGTTACTGTCGGTTTCCCCTTTTATTGCTGTTAGAATTTGCCTTATGTATTGAGGTGCTCCTATGTTGGGCCCATAAATACTTACAATTGTTGTATCTTCTTGCATCAATCCCTTGATCATTATGTAGTGTCCTTCTTTGTCTCTTGTAATAGTCTTTATTTTAAAGTTTACTTTGTCTGATAAGAGAATTGCTACTCCAGGTTCTTTTGATTTCCATTTGCGTGGAATATCTTTTTCTATCCCCTCACTCTCAGTCTGTGTGTCCCTAGGTCTGAAGTGGGTCTCCTGTAGACATCAGGTCTTGTTTTTGTATCCATTCAGTGAGTCTGTGTCTTTTGGTGAGAGCATTTAATCCATTTACATTTAAGGTAATTATCGATATATATGTTCCTATTCCCATTTTCTTAATTGTTTTGGGTTTGTTATTGTAGGTCTTTTCCTTCTCTGTGTTAACTGCTTAGAGAAGTGTCTTTAGAGATTTTAATTTCTCTATCAAATCTGAATGAGAATCCTTGCTGGGTAGAGTAATCTTGGTTGTAGGTTTTTCTCCTTCATCACTTTAAATATATGTCCTGCTAGTCCCTTCTGGCTTGCAGAGTTTCTGCTGAAAGATCAGCTGTTCATCTTATGGGGATTCCCTTGTGTGTTATTTGTTGCTTTCCCCTTGCTGCTTTTAATATGTTTTCTTTGTATTTAATTTTTGATAGTTTGATTAATATGTGTCTTGGCGTGTTTATCCTGTATGGGACTTTCTGTGCTTCCTGGACTTGATTAACTATTTCATTTCCCATATTAGGGAATTTTTCAACTATAATCTCTTCAAGTATTTTCTCAGTCCCTTTATTTTTCTCTTCTTCTTGTGGGACCCCTCTGATTCGAATGTTGGTGCATTTAATATTGTCCCAGACGTCTCTGAGACTGTCCTCAGTTCTTTTCATTCTTTTTTCTTTATTCTGCTCTGCAGTAGTTATTTCCACTATTTTATCTTCCAGGTCACTTATCTGTTCTTCTGCCTCAGTTATTCTGCTATTGATTTCTTCTAGAGAATTTTTAATTTTATTTACTGTGTTGTTCATCATTTTTTGTTTGCTCTTTAGTTCTTCTAGGTCCTTGTTAAATGTTTCTTGTATTTTGTCTATTTCCAAGATTTTGGATTATCTTTACTATCATTATTCTGAATTCTTTTTCAGGTAGACTGCCTATTTCCTCTTCATTTATTAGGTCTGGTGGGTGTTTACCTTGCTCCTTCATCTGCTGTGTGTTTTGCTGTCTTCTCATTTTCCTTAACTTACTGTGTCTGGGGTCTCCTTTTTGCAGGCTGCAGGTTCGTAGTTACTGTTGTTTTTGGTGTCTGTCCGCAGTGGCTAAACTAAGGTTGGTTCAGTGGATTGTGTAGGCTTGCTGGTGGAGGGGACTAATGCCTGTGTTCTGGTGGTGAGGCTGGATCTTGTCTTTCTGGTGGGCAGGTCCACATCTGGTGGTGTGTTTTGGGGTGTCTGTGGCCTTATTTTGATTTTAGGCAGCCTCTCTGCTAATGGATGGTGCTGTGTTCCTGTTTTGCTAGTTGTTTTGCATAGGGTGTCCAGCAGTGTAGCTAGCTGGTCGTTGAGTGAAGCTGGGTCTTGGCATTGAGATGCAGATCTCTGGGAGATTTTCACCCTTTGATATCACATGGAGCTGGGAGGTGTCTTGTGGACCAGTGTCCTGAAGTTGGCTCTCCCACGTCAGAGGCAGAGCACTGACTCCTGGCTGGAGCACCAAGAGCCTTTCATCCACACGGCTCAGAAGAAAAGGGAGAAGAAATAGAAAGAGCGAAAGAGGATAAAATAAAATAAAGTAAAATAAAATAAAGTCATTAAAATAAAAAAAATAATTATTAAGAAAAAAAATGTTTTAAGTAAAAAACAAACAAAAAACAGATGGACAGACCCCTAGGATAAATGGTGAAAGCAAAGCTATACAGTCAAAATCACACACAGAAGCATACACATACACACTCACAAAAAGAGAAAAAGGTGAAAAGATAATGTATCTTTGCTCTCAGAGTCCACCTCCTCAATTTGGGATGATTCGTTGCCTATTCAGGTATTCCACAGATGCAGGGTACATCAGGTTGACTGTGGAGATTTCATCCACTGCTCCTGAGGCTGCTGGGAGAGATTTCCCTTTCTCTTCTTTGTTCGCAGTGTTCAGCTTTGGGTTTGGACCCGCCTCTGCGTGTAGGTTGCCTGAGGGTGTCTGTTCTTCGCTCAGACAGTATGGGGTTAAAGGAGCAGCTGATTCAGGCGCTCTGGCTCACTCAGGCCGAGGGGAGGGAAGGGTTCGGATGCGTGGCGAGCCTACAGCGGCAGAGGCCGGCGTGACGTTGCGCCAGCCTGAGGCGCGCCGTGCGTTCTCCCAGGGAAGTTGTCCCTGGATCACGGGACCCTGGCAGTGGCGGGCTGCACAGGCTCCCGGGAGTAGAGGTGTGGATAGTGACCTGTGCTTGCAGACAGGCTTCTTGGCGGCGGCAGCAGCATCCTCAGCATTTCATGCCCTTGTCTGGGTTCTGCGCCGATAGCCGTGGCTCGCGCCTGTCTCTGGAGCTCCTTGAAGCGGCGCTCTTACAACCCTCTCCTTGTGCACCAGGAAACAAAGAGGGAGGAAAAAGTCTCTTGCCTCTTCGGCAGGTCCAGACTTTTTCCTGGATTCCCTTCCGGCTAGCCATGGCGCACTAGCCCCCTTCAGGCTGTGTTTACGTCATCAACCCCAGTCCTCTCCCTGGGATCCAAGCAAAGGCCGAGACTCAGCTCCCAGCCCCTGCCCATCCCGGCGGTGAGCAGACAAGCCACTTGGGCTGGTGAGTGCTGGTCGGCACCGATCCTCCATGCGAGCATCTCTCCGCTTTGCCCTCCACACCCCTGTTGCTGCGCTCTCCTCTGTGGCTCTGAAGCTCCCCCCCCGTCCGCCATCTCAGTCTCTGCCCGTGAAGGGGCTTCCTAATGTGTGTAAACCTTTCCTCCTTCACAGCGCCCTCCCACTGGTGCAGGTCCTGTCCCTATTCTTTGTCTCTGTTTTTTCTTTTTTCTTTTGCCCTACCCAGGTACGTGGGGAGTTTCTTGCCTTTTGGGAGGTCAGAGGTCTTCTGCCAGCGTTCAGTAGGTGTTCTATAGGAGCAGTTCCACCTGTAGATATAGTTCTGATGTATCTGTGGGGAGGAAGGTGATCTCCAAGTCTTACTCTTGCGCCATCTTGAAGCTATCTCTCTACTCTTTTTTTTTTTTTTTTTTTTTTTTTTTTTTTTTTTTTTTGCGGTATGCAAGCCTCTCACTGTTGTGGCCTCTCCCATTGCGGAGCACAGGCTCCGGACGCGCAGGCTCAACGGCCATGGCTCATGGGCCTAGCTGCTCCACGGCATGTGGAATCTTCCTGGACCGGGGCATGAACCCATGTCCTCTGCATCGGCAGGCGGACTCTCAACCACTGTGCCACCAGGGAGGCTCCTCTCTGTCTACTGTTAAGTTTTTTTTTTTTTTTTAAGATGTTGGTGGTAGGAGTTTATTAATTATTTTTGCTGTGTTGGGTCTTTTTTCCTGTGCGAGGGCTTTCTCTAGTTGTGGGAAGCGGGGGCCACTCTTCATCACTGTTACTGGCCTCTCACTATCGCAGCCTCTCTTGTTGCGGAGCACGGGCTCCAGATGCGCAGGCTCAGTAGTTGTGGTTCATGGGCCCAGTTGCTCCGCGGCATGTGGGATCCTCCCAGACCAGGGCTCGAACCCATGTCCCCTGCATTAGCAGGCAGATTCTCAACCACTGCGCCACCAGGGAAGCCCCCTCCATTGAGTTTTAATTTCAATTATTGTGTTTTCTTCCTAGGAGTTTTATTTACTTCTGTCTAAAATCTAAGTCTTTTTCTTTTTTAATAGGTTTACTGTTCTCCACAGTATTTTCAACCTTGATTTTTTATTTCTTTAAATGTAATTAACCTAGTTACTTTATAATGTGTGCTTACTAATTCTAACATGTTAATTCTTTGAGTTTGTTTCTGCTTTCTACCACTTTTACTGGTTCTTGCTCATGATGCCGTTTCATTATGTCATTTTTTATTGAAAATTAATTTTGGGAAGTCTTTGGGTCTGAAGTGAAAGTGTGTATTCATTCCCCCAAGAGGAATTGTATTTGCTTTTGCTACTGAAGTCACTTAACAGTCTGGAACCACTTTGGGCTAAATTCAAAATGTAAAGTGCTTTGGACACCCAGGTCAAGAGAATTTGGATTGCAATTCTGTGTGATGGGTGACTTTGAACTACAATTTCTCAGCAACAGGATCCTTTCCCTGCCCTTCCTCACTTTCACCTTCAGTACCAAGGCAGCTTTCTTGGGAGTACTCTAGGGTATAAGAGAAGTTGGGTCAGCTTACTTCTTTGCTTTTATGTTGAGAATGTAGTGCTTAAGCGTTAAAGGTTTACAGTGGGGATGGTTGTCTGTTAGATTCCCTACCTTTGGCAGGCCTAGACTTTTCTACTTTCATCTTGATTTTAAAAGCTGTAGAACTCTTTTGTTCTGAGTTCATGTTCAAGGCTCTCAGTTATCTATCACCATATAGCTTATACATAACACTTTTCTTTTTAACATTCTCCACTTTTATTTGATTCTACAGGAGGAAAAGGAACAAATGTCACCCTCATCTCTTCTGTTTGCTGAGCTAATTATAGGCCACAAGCATCCTCTCTCATTTTTCTGCTTCACTGGATATAGTATCCCCCAACATTTTAGTAGTTATTGTGCCCTGGAGTTCTAGGATAGGCTTAGGATCCTGAGAGCCATGGCTCTCAGAATCTTAGGAGACTTTATTATCAGAATTGGCCTCTAGGATCTCAGGAATTCTGGACCAATATAGCAAAGGGAAAAATTTTAGTAAGTTTTGTTTAAGTTCGAAAAAGTTTTCAAACCATAGCCACATTTCACAGTACTTTTGCACTTGAGCCCCTCATATTACCATAGAGTCCAGTTTTCATGACGAGTAATAGTAATCTATGTTAGACGCAACTAGAGGATGTGGAAGAGCAAATCTTTGCAGACCATCGTTTCATTTTTTGCCATGGAGGTGTCATATGCTTGTGTACTTTCAGCCTCTAGGGAATACAAGGTGTTCCATAAACATTTGAATGTTTCTAGGTAGATCTGAGCTCTACTTGATATTGTGGGATTGTTTCTATGTTCAGTTTTAGACAAATTATATAAATCATGTCTGTCAACTAGAGGGAAGGTAAAAAATGTAATGTCCAAAGATAAAAGAAAGGGTAGATTATCATAGGGTGGACTTGAGATAAGAAAATGCATGGTTGATAGAGGCCTAGTGCTGGAAAACAAATGGAAATCGACACTATCCGAAGATTGGATTGCATACCTCTGCTGTTAAAGTGGAGAACCTGGACTAGTTTTCAGTTTGGGTTGAAGCCCTCTGTTTTCATATGTCTTTTTCCCTCCTTTCTTCCCTCCACCCCTTGCCTTCCCTCCTCCTGCCCCGAACCCCATACACACTCTCAATGCACAGACACTAACTACGATTCTAAGCCAAAGTGTATTTGGCTCTGTCCTGGCTTTTGACATTGGAGGTTCACAAGTTGAAGAACTGGTATACTTACCAGCCAAGGAATTCTGTCATCTGCAACCGTGGCACCTTGCTGCTAGGAAGGGAGTAGGATTGGCTCTCCCAAGTATAGAATATAGATCTAATGTCTTTGGTAGGGACTTAGAGTACCTTTCTGTTCCACCTGGATTTCCCTTTCTCTCCCTCCAGCTCACCTTAGTAATGCTTGATTTTAACTACCTGAAGGCCATGTGGACTGTAGTAATTCATGTGAACAGTTTATCACTTATGCTTGATTACCATGTAAGAACAGTAATGATGATTTCTTATCATTATGACATTATTAAATAAATGTCAGGTTAGTATTGTAAATTTAATATAATTATGGTATTTTATCACTAATGGATACACATTTAAAGAAGTTATTGCTCAACACTATAGGAAGAACATCAAAAATTTTAAATCTAATTTTAAAAATTAGATTTTTAAAAATCTAATAATTATTTACCGTGGGAGCTATAGTAGTATGTCTTCCTTATACATAGCTAAATAGTATTTAAAATGTGATTCTGGGTGGAGAAAAGGAAACAAGAGCCCCCTGCTGCCGTCAGGAAGCCAAAGGAGTAGAGAAAAGAGAAGGTACATTGTTGCCTTTGCCCATGAAGGGGCCACTCACCATTCTCATTTTTCTCTATTAATTTTGGCATTGAAACACATTCTAGATTTTAAAATAAATTTTTTCTTCAAATAATATGTATCAGTTTGAGCACTCTTGAAATACTTATTTTCAGAGTTGAGGGCTAAACTCAGGGCACGTTTAGAATACTTAAATAGATCACAATTAAAATGTAATATGTTAATGCATCTCAAACTATTAAACTTTTTTTGTAAGTTAAACAAAGATAAGTTAAAGTTTGGATGGTTAATGTAGTGTGGTACTGTCATGATGGTGATGGCAGCGGGTTTTGTTTTGTTTTAAATACTGAGAAAACTTTACTAAATTTGTATGATTATTGCCTAGTAAACACTAGGTGGTGCAATTGTGTAAGGACCGTATAATGAATTATGTGGAGGGTTTTTTTGTTGTTTTGAGGGGAGGCAGGAGGATGAAATTAAAATTCTGGCCTGAGGAAACTCTGGAAAGGAGAATTCTCAAAATATTAAAATGAATGGATGACTCTTGCTCTTTTATTAATTGTTCCGGGCTTCAAATGAGGGCCTGTCTTGTAATTTAGACGACAAAGGTTTCGAAGTATCTGTACTTTCTATATTGCATTTTAAGCTCAACTAACTACAGAAGGAAAAAAACCCCACAAAAAACAGAAAAGAAAACTAATCGAATTTGTTTTTCTACAAACATTTAAATATTGAATTGCTCTGTGACTGCAACTAGACAGGCTTACCCTCTACTATTTCAAGTCATTCTAAAATGTCATAGAAACAATTGAACAATAATCTGTAATATTATATTTCATCATATGAAGTGATTGTTGATCAGTTAAAACTAGAAAAGTAGCTTTTCTCTTGGCATGTTTTTTGTCTTTTATCCACTTTATAAAAAACCCTTGCATTCCTATGTAAGTTCAGGTCATTAAATTATTAAACTGAAGATTTAGTTTCTGAAATGAAATAATTGTTGATTTACTTGTATATTAATGAGAAGAAAATATTTCTATACAGATAATTATTTAAAGCCTTAAGTCTTAACTCTGAAAGGTTTTTTCCCCCCCTTTCAACTTCTTTTCCAATTTGAGATAGGTTTTTTTTTCTGAAATTAAAAAAAAAGTAATTTATGTTTTCTAGCAATTTAGTGAATAATGTTTTTTCAGTTACATTCGTATTTAAATGTCTTTCGATATTTTGGAAGCACAAAGTGAAGCTGTCCTACCGTCTTAAAACATTCACTGATAATCACAGAATAATCAGAATTAATTTAAGTACTTAAGTAGCCTATCATAACTGATAGAATTACACAAACTGTATGTACATTTTTACATTTTTCTAACTGTTAATCATATATCCTCTGTCAGACAGAGTTATACAAAACTGATTTTACTTTTCACTAATGTAATGAAACAACATAGGACTTTAAATTTCTTTAAAACTTATCTTCCATATACAACTATACAAAAATTACATTTTTAGAAATTTAGATTTATATCTTATGAAATTCTTTCCCTCTAACATTTGTAATAATACTTCAAGTCTACCACTTTTAGTATTTTTCTTTTGAATTTTTGATATTTCTGTTGTGAGGTAATATTACTTCATTACTTATGAATAAATTATATATTACACGTTTATTTCAAAAGATGTTCAAACTTCCTTATAATGTATAATACCAGGTAGGTTATTATCAGTAATTAGCAGAGGAGGTTTGAAAGACAGAGTCATTTTTCTTTCTGTTTGTGAAATAGGGATGTATGTGTGCACAGACTCACAGACACACACACATCAGAGATAGTTTGGGAGTACTCTAAGTCCAAGCAGTTGGGCCGTGGCTTACTGGATGATACATATTTTTATTTAAAATTTATTTTCTGTCCCCTTTGTAACTTTTGGAATGTAACGTGATTAATATTTAAACAATATAGATTTTGTTTTTGAGTAATGTAAACCAGTTTTAGATAAAATGTTATAGAAACAATTTTGTGGAATTGAAAAATCAGTATTTTTGTAGTAGTTGGCAGCTTTTATAAAATGACTTGCTGCTCTTGCAGATATGTCCATTATCTCAATTGTCACTATTTAATGGCACCCATGTTAGCTACATTAGCCAGGGGGCTGAATAGCCATGAAAATGGGAGTAACCTCTGACCTCAGAAATGGTTCTTTTAAAAGAGGATTGAAACATTGGTGATAGGAAATTTGAATTGCTCCTGCAGCTGCAGTGTTTGTTCTGTGACTACTTAATTTAGTTTGGAGCTATACTTTTTCTTCTCGATCTGTCAGTCTTTCAGAAGCATCAAATTCACTTCAGGAAGGAAAAAAAATACTTCCTTCCTAGGCCTGTATTACTGAATGCAGTATTCAGGCTTCAAACAGTTTCATTTAGGTAATACATATAGTCTTAAGAATGGGAATCCTCACATTTGACACGCTCTGTTAAATATATAGCTCATTCAGCTATCCAAGATATTGCTATTCAGCCAGTTATTTTGGATAATCCTTTCAATGACTGTAACTCAACTTCTTAGCTATGTAGAAGACTGGTAGAGTGTGGAGATATAATGTGTGTTGTGTGTGTGTAGTACGTATACATATAGATGTGTGAATATGTATATGTATATATACATTATATAAATTTAAGGTTTTATAAATAATTTGGATTTTGTATTATATATGTACATATTTATTTAGATATTTGAAAGATAAACTGTGCAAGTCTTGTGTTTGATGCATGGGGAATTATATATGGAATACTCAGAATAATGGGATCGCTATGGCTGATTCTCACATGCTGACGAAAATTTAGCCCAAAGAGATTTGAAAGTGATGATGTAAAAAAAAAAAAACCAAGTTGGTCTTCGGTTTCATTGGTTTGAAGTTATTAAGTAGTATGACTTTTACTCAACTCTTCCTCCCTTACTTTTAAACATTTAATAAAGCATTTGTCAATTAGAGAATGAGGGGGAAGAAAAGGACAGAAACCCAGCAAATGCTGCTTTAATACCAACTGAGGCAAAAATGAAACATTTGCTATATATTTTAATATTTGTTCCTCTATTTTTATAATGTTAAATGATTTTGAAAAAACAGAATATTATGGTAAAAAATTATTTATGAAAGTAATCTTTCATATGAAAGAAGTTTTCAACATTATACAATTAAGAATAATGTGAAATTAAAAAACCATGTATGATTGTAACTTTATTACACACCGTATTGAATTATAAATTCTGAGTGAGCACTGTTTGCATATAGTTTAAAAAATCAAAGAGTACATATATTACCAAATGTAAAATAGATAGCTAAGCAGACGCATAGCATAGGGAGATCAGCTTGGCGCTTTGTGACCATCTAGAGAGGTGGGATAGGGAAGGTGGGAGGGAGACGCAAGAGGGAGGAGATACGGGGATATATGTATATCTATATATCCTGATATATATGTATAGCTGATTTACTTTGTTATGCAGCAGAAACTAACACACCATTGTAAAGCAATTATACTCCAATAAAGATGTTAAAAAAAATCAGAGTTACTGAAGTCCATTTGAGTTAAAAACTTATTAAATCAAAATAGGATCAATTAAAAACTGAAATACAGAATTTAATCGTGTTTTAATTAGGAAAATATGTAATAGATGTAGTTCTAGCATACTGCTTTTCTGTATTTCATATTTAACATAAGCAATCACGTATAGAGATATGATTATTAGAATATATAATATAAAACACACTCATGTTTTTCTGGTTCACTGTTAGCATTTCTTTGTGTGTGATTGGCTAGGGGTGCCTCTAGAAAGCACCAAGTTCATTCCTTAGCCAACCGTAAGAGGGGGCTTCTATACCAACAAGCTGCTGTCTCTACCCTCTTTACTTGAATAGTGTGTATAATGATCTGCTCTGAAAGTGAACATTTTATGTAATGAATTTTCTGAATTCCATACCTTCTTTTAATTCATCAGATTAATTTGTTTGCACTGGTTGTTAATATTGACCTTGTAAGAGTTTAAGTAAACTAATTATAAAAGAAAAACAAATACTTTGATGTTTTGGAAGAATGTTAACAGAGGCCAAATAATATGTCTCGTTTATAGAAATAGTAAATTAAATACTATTTCTTAATATAGAAAACGTGTTTCTGTCTTGAATAGAATTGTGCAGACCATCTTTAAGCCACCGTTAAATCAAGATACAGAAAACGATTTCTGTATAGTTTTTAAAGGTCTAGTTGTTTTTTAAAATTTAACTGCTTTTCAAAGTGATACTTGTTACAAAGCTCCTAGAACATAACCTTTTAATAGAATAACTTGTTCTATTTAGAATACCAATAAAAATGATGAAATTGTTAAACTCTTTAAGAAATTAAGAATACAAAACATGTCCTGAATCACTCAAGAAATAATTTATTAACTATTATCTACCTATCTATCCATTTAGCTCTAAATTATGATACTTAATAGAATCATTGTTTCAAATTCTCCATTTGCCTATAGATAATATTTCAACTACTAGAAAGAAATATATTACTAAAAAATTAATATGATAATACTTGGAGTAATCAGAGTTTTTCTAGAATTTTTTTTAACCATTGTTTATGGAGCAGACCTTATTCAGCATACTCAGTTTATTCTATATGTTACAAAGGCTTTAGCAATGTGAAAGAATTCTATCTGCTTTCACCTTGCAATATCTGTACAGTTTCTACTGCAAATGAAAAGAGTGGCTTTCTGTGTCAAAAAATTGGCCAGATTGCAGTGAGATAATACAATTTTCTACATAGGTGTAAATTGTGGGTTTACTGTCTTAGAAGGAAATACAAATTTATTTTTAAAAATTAATAATTTAATTGTGTATATATTTGGGAAGAGTTTCACTTTTCATCAAATGCTATTTTTGCTAAAATAGGTTTCTTTGAAATACTTTAGCAACAGATGTTGAAACAATATTCTTAATAGTTTATTAAAAGCTCTAGGAGGCATGGGTTTGAGAATTACAAAGGGAAAAATTGAGAAAAGTCTGTGAAAAGGCACCAGCCCATGAATTCTAATGACTGGCACTATATTGCTTTGAAAATATCTACACTAATCATAGATAGTGGTTGCATCTCACCTCGTGATTTTTCAGATCAAAATAAAGTAACCGATTTTTGTAAATAATTTTCCTTGAGTGTTTCTTCATTAGAAGTGATAGGATTCTGACTCTGAGAACCATTAGACAGTGAAATTCTGTCAGGCTAGTTTCATCTTTACTGCTAGCTTTATTACATTAAAAAATGTAAACCCTTATAATTGTTGAGTTCTTGTCAATTTGAAAATACATGTCAAAGTAATATATTAAAAATATT
Organism: Phocoena phocoena; assembly: GCF_963924675.1. Taxonomy (NCBI): domain Eukaryota; kingdom Metazoa; phylum Chordata; class Mammalia; order Artiodactyla; family Phocoenidae; genus Phocoena; species Phocoena phocoena. Next base: position 37,052,861 of record NC_089232.1, read on the forward strand.
TTCCTTGAATGATACATGAATGAATGTTTTTAAAGGAGGTGTTGACACTAGTGATTCTTACTCATATTAAGCTGTAAAGAAAATATACAGCATGGTGTAGTACATTTAAAGCAGACTTGTGTTAGTAATATATGCTAAAATTTTGGGGATATGGAAATCATCTTCATAGCTGGACAACCTTGCTTGCTTGTATGAATTTCTTTCCATTTGAATACCCGAAGCAATTTGTCAAAAGCAAATTTTTTCTTTTGAACTGATGGTTTAAAATATTTTATAATGATAAAAGCTCTAAACTCATATAATGATTACAGCATCCTAATTCTGTAAGGTAGTCACATTTGTCTTATTTTTCTACAGTAGCATATTAATGAATCATTTCATAATGTAGTGAGTCAGTTTTTATTTTAACGTCTTAGTTGGGATTCTGTAGATTCCATTATTTTAAATAATATTGCTAATAATAATTTATAAATACTTGGTCATATATAACTGAGGGATTGATAATATTTTACTTGTTTAAAAGCAGGGCCCTAGACTGTATGACTCTTGAGGTTCCTTTCTAGCATTTTGAGCTGTACTTCTATAATTCAGATTATGTTCTTTGAAATTTAAGCCTTATTTTGTCCTATCTGAAATACAAAAAAAAATCTTGTTTTTCTGAGCCTAGCATATGGTGACTGAAAATTTATTAGACTCAGATTTTGCCATTGGGAGACTTCTGCTTTTTTTTTAGCAAAGATAAGACATTCCTTCATTTGACAACACATATTTATAAAACATCTGGTATGTTCTACACGAGTAAGTAAGTTATCCTCATTGCTCAAGTTGCTTACATTCTGCGGGGGGGCGGGGGGAACAGATAAATAAATAGGTAATTAAAATTTAAATATATAAGTTGATGAGTGCTATGATTGGGAAAAGTACAGAGTACTCTGAAAGTACCTGTGATGGAATTAGGTTTGGCCAACTAACCAAATCTTAGTGAGGCCTGGTGTTGGGGAAAGCTTTCTGGAGAAAGTTTTGGCTAACCTTGAGGCCTAGCGCGTGTAAGAGTTAGCCAGACGAAGTGTTGGAAGGGAGAGAGAAGTGGGGATAGTTAAGTGAGTTTCACTTGAAATCACCGTGTGTGCAAAGGCAAAGAGGAGCTGGAGAACGTGGCATGACTTAATGGGACCCCAAGACTTCAGTGTTCAGAGATGAAGCTCGAGCTGTGAGCAAGGACCATTTCATGCATGGTCTGTGTATCACTGGAATTTCATCCTTGGTGCAATGGGAAGTCATTAAGGCATTTCAGAGAAGTGACATGGTTATTATTGCTGTTAGGCAATATTGCACTGGCAGCAGTGTGGAGGATGGATTGGAAGGAGTGAGATTAGAGGTAGGGACATAATGTGAGGACTTTCTGAGTAACTGAGATGTACTGGAGTCATAAACTTTTTTGATAGCAATAAAGTTGGAGAGAATTAGATGAATTTATGAAATATTTAACTAGCAAGAGCAAAAGAGTTGGTGATTGATGGAATGTGAAGGCTTGTGGAAGAAATAGCAATAAAGGTGACACCTAAATTTCTGGTAGGTAACTAGGTAGATGGTGCTTCCATTCCATGTGATTGGAACCATGGAAGAAGTCTGAAAGGGAAGAATATGAATTTAGTTAGAGAAATGGTGAACTTAAAGTTAATTTGGAATATTACATGGAGATGGCCAGTAAAAGTTGAATTTTATATAACCAGATGCTCAGGAGAAGAATGGGAACTAGTGATTAAGAGTCATCAGCATGTAGGTAGTAATTGGAGTAGATGTGATGTCTTAAAGGGAGGATATAAAGAGAAGAGAGGAGGATCCTGGATAAGACACTGAAGGATCCAACATTTAAGAGATGGTCAGAGGAAGAAGAACCAGTGAAGAAGTAGCTGGAGAGAGATAGGAGGAAAATGGAGAGTGCAGTGTCACTGATTTAAAAAGGTATTAAGGCAGAGTAGAAAATACACACTATATGGGAAATACAGATAAAGTGCTGAGTAATTTCAGATGAAGAAAAGATTTTGTCTGACTAGGGAACAGGAATGCTTCATGGAGGAGGTAGCATCTGAAAAGCACATTTTTCTTTTTACATCTTTATTGGAGTAGAGTTGCTTTACAATGTTTTGTTAGTTTCTGCTGTACAACAAAGTGAATCAGCTATATGTATACCCATATCCTCTGCCTCTTGAGCCTCCCTTCCACCCTCCCCATCCCACCCCTCTAGGTGGTCACAAAGCACTGAGCTGATCTCCCTGTGCTATGCAGCTGCTTCCCACTAGCTAACTGTTCTACACATGGTAGTGTATATATGTCAATGCTACTCTCTCAATTCCTCCCACCCTCCCCTTCCCACACTGTGTCCATAAGTCTGTTCTCTACGTCTGCGTCTCTATTCCTGCCCTGCCAAGCACATTAAAGAAGCTACTGAGTGATAGGAAATATATTCCAGGTAAAGGAGACAGCATAGTAAAAGATAGGAAAGTATCAATATAAGGCCATAGAGGTAGCAAGTTGTATGTAAGCTAGCAACAGTTTTAGGGTTTGTGTTAGAGATAGGACTAGAAACGTAGTAGGGGGAAATGAATATGAAGGCCTTGATTGCCATGCTAAAGCTCTGTGCTCTTTCTTTTAATAGCCTTTTTTTTCTTTTTTTTTTTTAGTTTGTGTGTATTTTTGTTCATCTGACAATTTTTATGTATTGCAAGTAATTTTGAGAAGCTGGCATCATCACGTTTTATCATGATTACTACTACTGCCAGCACCACCAGCACTAAGCTGCCGTGCCTTCGTGGGAGAAGCCCTGCTGTCACCAGCTTTGTTTTCTTTTAAAAATTCCCACTGTGGGTCTCTTCTCTGGTCTTTGGCCCCCATAAGGGTCTGGGGCTAGCAGCGGAATGGCCTCACACTCCCCTCCTGGCTGCAGCCTACCTAAACTTCTGTGCTCTTAGCAATAGGAAGCTATAGGAAGATTTTAAATACAGGGATGATTTCATTCCTTTTAAGGCTGAATAATATTCCATTGTATAGCTATATCACATCTTGTTTATCTGTTCATCAGCAGTATTCTTTAGGGATGCATATATAGAAAGTAATCTATTTTGAAAAAGAGAAGGGAAGGAATAACCCAAAATTCAAGTTCTAGTCACCTCTGAAGGAGGGAATGGGAGGAATACAATTTGGGAGGAGACATGAGAATCTTAAGGTACTTATATTGTTCTGTTTCTTAAGCTGGATGGTAGTAGATATTCATTTTATTATTCATTAAATAGTACTTACATGTTTCATACTTTAGTATGTATATTTCACAATCAAAAAATTCAAATGATAATGCATTAGTTTAATTTTCAGTATCTTACAAATAGAGGAATGATATTGTGAGATTTGATTTTTCATAAGACTAATCTATCAGTAGGTTGGGTTGGGGCAAAGAGAAGTTCTTTGGAGAGATTATTGAAATAGCCCAGGAAAGGAGTGTGGGGCCTGAATCAAATCAAACCATAGTATGGGAGAGGACATAAAATTAATACAAATCAGGCAACCCCCCCCCAAAAAAAAAAAGTGTTCGCCAACTGGTGGAAGGGACAGGGTAAAGAGATGTTCATTTCTAGTTTGCTTTTTTCCCTCTTCCTTGGAATGACTATATCCAAAACCACTCGTGTTAAATCCCCCACTATTTTCCCTGCCTCACTTAGCAGAAGACTTCGCTTCAGTTTTTGTTAGAAAAAAAATAGGACATAAAGCTTTAATGTCTCACTTTTTGTCCTTCCTACTTCACATCAAGAACTATGAAGAGTCTGAGATATTACCCTACTTGCAAATCAAAATAGCCTGCCAGTTTCATGGGTGCTGGTAGAAAATATAAGGCTCCTGGGTCAGAGATGAAGGACAGTTTATTCATAGCAATAGAGTAGTTGAAGTATCAGCATTTTTGGACTAGTTCCCTTCAGTGACATGAAGTGGGTCAGATGACACCTGTATGTTCAGTGGGTTGAATTATAGGAAAGGAGCCCTGAGCTTAAGGAACCCAAATCTTTTATAATGGGCAGTAAGCATGCCTCCTCTTTGCCCCATGAGGGACATTACCTCTATTTTCCAGGGCTGTTTGCTATGCTTGAAAAGATAGTGTAGCACAAAGGGCATTCAGTGCCTCTTTTTTTTTTTTTTTTGCGGTATGCGGGCCTCTCACTGTTGTGGCCTCTCCCGTTGCGGAGCACAGGCTCTGGACGCGCAGGTTCAGCGGCCATGGCTCACGGGCCCAGCTGCTCCACAGCATGTGGGGTCTTCCCGGACTGGGGCACGAACCTGTGTCCCCTGCATTGGCAGGCGGACTCTCAGCTTCTGTGCCACCAGGGAAGCCCTTCAGTGCCTCTTTTAAGGGAACATGAGAGACCTATGGAGAATTGTCTGCTAGCATCTCAAAACATATCTTAATTTTTATCCTTCTTTCATTCCCATGTATCTCAAAAATAAGTTATTTCTTTTCATGGCTAACACTCCAACTTTGATGTTGATGCCATTTCTCTTGCCTTCCTTGAGACCTTGTGTCATTGGCTGTGTTTTCTTTCCCAAATTTTCATTCATCAAATATTTATTGAATACTCATGATACAGTGAGGAATACTACAGAACAGCTTTATGTAGTGTTTATGCTAGCTGAGGAGCTCAGACAAGTAAGCAAAGAAGTAATCAAGATAATATTAGAGTAGGATAAGTTCAATACTGTTAAAACCAAAATAGAATGATGTGAGAGAAACTGAGATGGAGCTATTTTATTAGGTGGTCACTGGAGAAGACATTCAGGAAGAAGTGACATTTGCACAGAGATCTGAATTGTGAAAAGCCTCAGATTTCCACATTAAAAGAACAGCAGGTACAAAGGCTCTGAAGGAATAAGCTTGATATTTTTTGAGGAACAGAAAGAAAGTCTATGTTTCTGGAGTGTATCAAGCTAAGGAGGAAAGTGGTAAATGATGAACTTGGAGAGGTAGATCATGGCAGGCGTTTGAATTTTATTGATATCTTTAACTTTTGTTATTCCACTACATCTTTTTTTTTACATCTTTCTTCTTAATTTATAGATATTCTAGGGCCTTTTTCCTTTCTAAATCATTTTCGTATAGATGCCACTACTTCCTTTTCTTTTCCAAATTCTTTGAAACAGGGAAATAAAAGATAAATTCTTAATGTCTGTTGGACAAAAATAGTATCATTAGAAATTGTGAGAATTCCTGAGAGAAAAGAAAGCAGAAGATTGGAAAATGAGTACCCAGAGTGGCACTGAAAAGAAAATGAGTACCCAGAGTGGCACTGAAAAGAAAAAAAAAAAAATGAAGGGAGAGCCTCAAAATTTTCAAGTTCCTGGTGATAGGAGTAATAATTTAAAGTAATTATTTAAAGGAGTAATTATTTAAAGGTCTATTTAAAAGTAATTATTTAAAGCATAAACACACACATGCTTTTTCTCCCTCCCTCTCCCTCTCCTGAGTGGCACACACACACACACAGTAGCAACAGCAGGCAGCAGTGGCATTTGTCAGTTGTTGAAATTCAAAAGCTATGTGTGAAGTAAACTACCTATCTCAGAAAGGCTTCCAATGTGGCCATAGGGGCATGAGAAAAGAGAAGAACATAGTAACCGAGATGGAAAGAAGTAGAAAAGTTGGGATATGTTTGGGATGAAGCAGAGCCAAAAAGGGAAAAGAAGACATGACAGTGGTGACTGATAGTGAGAAGGACTTGCAAGAGTGGTTTTTTGTTTTCCTTTTTTTTTCTCTCTCCCTTCCTCTTTCCTCCCCACAACCCCCCACCCCCCCATTTCCCTTTCTCCTTCAGTAAAACCAAGCATTTCTATGTAGCCAGAGTGTATTTCATGTTGTTGGAAAAGGGAAAAGAGTTGGTGATAATAAGATTGGAAAGGATGCCGTCATTCAAATTTAGTTACTCATATATTTAATAAAAGACTAGAAGAACTTAAGTAAACATTTGTTATCCTTATAGTTTGTGCATGTCAGATATTCGAAGGTCACAAAGCTGGGCAGTTCTGGCTCAGGATCTTTCATGAGGTTGCAGTCATCCGAAGGCTGGCCTGGACCTGTTAGATCTGAGTCTCAGGTGGCTCATATACGTGGTTGGCAAGGGGGTGCTGGTTGTTGGCCGAGAGGCTAGCTCTTCCTCTTCCATTGTTGAAAGACGATGTCTTCACAGGCTTGCTCTGAGTGGGTTCACAACATGGTGGCCAGTCACACCCTCTCCCTCTGGCCTGGGGCTGACAAGTGTCTGTGAAGGAAAACTCGAGCTCATGGAGGGCTGTAGCAGCTGGAACACTGGGTAGAGCAGCAACTTAAAAAAAATTGTTTTAAATACCCCACAGTGAAAGAAGCACGTAGTGACAAAATGATGGATTTTGGAATTAGACAAATTTGTGTTAAAAGTGTACCTCCATCATTTTTGTATTTTGTAAAATAGAGAAATACTTCTTCATATGGTGTTGTAAAGTCTAAATGAGAAAATGAATATAAAACATTCAGCATATGGTAGATGCTCTCTAATTAGCTGAAAAAAGAACTTTCTTCTTTCTTTTTTGATCAGACATAAAATGAACAACACTAAAACCCTGGAGATTTCCCAAACTTGGTGAGGTTTAGAAATAAGTAAATGTAATTTCTAAAGGTAAATTGCACATATTTCCTTATTGACATAATCAGTGATTTAGATGTGGGAGGTTAACAACACCCAACACAAATGTAGTTTTCAGGAATGGACCATTGCACTGTAACAGTATTAAACCTTTTACTGAGTATCTTTAATGGAAAGTACTTTTGAGTGAGCTGCATATTGAATAATTTGTAACAAAGTCACACCATAAAACTTACGTTTGAAATAAGTAAATCATGTCCAAACATCAATTTCATAAATTAGGTAACTTACATAAGTGTAAATTGGAATGTTCATGAAAAGAGGATGCATAGTTACCAGTGTTCATATCAAATCCACCATTTACTCATATTATCTGTATTATAAATAAAAAAATTCTTTGCAATTAAAGTATGTATATCATCCACATTTCTTTTATTAGAAAATAACTGACATATAATATTTACTAACTACTGAAAAAAATAGCAAACCCTACTTTGAATACTTAGATACCTTGTCTTTGGCTGGCACCGTCTGTGACAAATCCTGCACCGTATTGTTTACAGACACACAGCTGCAGCCTGAGATGGCACCAAAACCAATTATTGATGCTGTGCTCTTTGCAACCCTGGCCCTATTTCCTCTAGAAAGGAGGACGTGGGAAGAGAGGTTGCAAATACAGGAGTGATAAGAATGATAGTTTATGTCTCTTCTATCTTAAAAAAAAAAACAAAAAAAACCACCTCGCCCTCCATGTTGAGACTCCTCTAGCTACCCACTCTCTCTCTCCATCCACATCTGTGGCTTCAGTTACATCTTTGGCTTCTAAACCTATATTTTCATTCTAGATCTCACTCCTGAGCTCGATATCTCTATTTGGGTGTTTAGTGTCTACCTAAAGCTTTAAGTTAGCCTGACACTCCACAGAATATGCATCTCCTAAACAGTAATTGCTAACTATTACTATTTCAGCCTAGCCATTTTGCATGTATTTTTAAATGTCTGGTGACATAATGGAATGTCACAAAGTCAAAATGGTAAGTTATCTCAGAAAAATCCTAGTTGTCTTTCTAATAGAAAATATTCTTTCATGGAAAGTGCCTCTCAAAGGAGTATGATTAACTCTATCAATGGTATAACTGGTTCTCCATCCATTTGAAGGAGAATAAAGGATGCTTACATTAAAGGCATTAGCACAAGAGTGGGTGAAGCACCTGGAATGAGGCATTTACTCAGTGTTCACTGCTATTTCCATCTGCAAATGTATTCTGAATAAAATTGGTAGGAGGTGGGAAGCTTTTTCTATAAATCAAAACAACACATACACAGTATAAAAAGTTAGAGCTCTACAGACTCATAACTAACAATGACATTTATCTTCCCAGCACTCTCCAGAGGCAACCACTTTCAATTCTTCAGTTATTTCTTCTGGTATTTACCTCCATATTTGTAAACAGCATGCATATATTTCTTTATTTTGAAAATTTTAGTTTTTAACCTATTAACATTTTACTTTGGAAGAGGAGAACTTCACCACCACCTCAGCAGTTATCACCTCCAATGCATGCTTCCTCTCCTTTCTAACATAGTTTACCACAATTTTTGGTTAATCAATATTGTGTGCTTACATTATTCTAACTATGTAAATAATCAAAGTTTAGCCATGTAGCATACTATGATTACATTTTTCTTCTATAACTTTTTGTTTTTTCTGCAGTTAATAATTGCCTTGCTTTTTTATTGGGTTATTTCTTACTGACCTATTATTTTTCACTGCCAACTTCACCAGCAGAAGTGTAAATTTTCTTTCAGTAAGTTTAAATGATCAGGTAATCTATTACTTTCAATTTTATTTTTTCTTGCCAATATCCTTCCTAGAGTTCTCTGCTCTCCTGCTTCAATCTGCATGATATACAATTATCCTTCACTGTTACTTTGGGACTCTTTTTTTCCTTATTCTTATGTGGGATCCTTTACTTCCTGGATCTCATCCTCTTTTCTTAGTTTATTCCATCCTTTGGTGGGACACATCCTCCAGTAACTTTCTGAAAAACAATGCGTGCTTATTACATTTTAAGCCATTGCCTCTTATATGTCTTTATTCTAACCTCACGCTGAAGTGACAGTTTGGTTACATATATAGTCAGAGGTAGAAAATAATTTTCCTTCAAAAATTGAAAGCATTGGAGATTGGTTCAAGATGGCGGAGTAGAAGGCCGTGCTCTCACTCCCTCTTGTGAGAACACTGGAATCACAACTAACTGCTTAACAGTCATCAACAGGAAGACACTGGAACTCACCAAAAAAGATACCCCCCAACCAAAGACAAAGGAGAAGCCACAATGAGACGGTAGGAGGGGTGCAATCAAAATAAAATCAAATCCCATAACTGCTGGGTGTGACACTCACAAACCGGAGAACACTTATACCACAGAAGTCCACCCACTGGAGTGAAGGTTCTGAGCCCCACATCAGGCTTCCAAACCTGGGGGTCCGGCAATGGGAGGAGGAATTCCTAGAGAATCAGACTTTGAAGGCTAGCGGGATTTGATTTCAGGACTTCAACAGGACTGGGGGAAACAGAGACTCCACTCTTGGAGGGCACACACAAAGTAGTGTGCACATCGGGACCCAGGGAAAGGAGCAGTTACCCTATAGGAGACTGAACCAGACCTACCTGCTAGTGTTGGAGGGTCTCCTGCAGAGGCAGCGGGTGGCTGTGTCTCACTGTGATGACAAGGACACTGACAGCAGAAGTTCTGGGAAGTACTCCTTGGCATGAGCCCTCCCAGGGTCCGCCATTAGCCCCAGCAAAGAGCTCAGGTAGGCTCCAGTGTTGGATTGCCTCAGACCAAACAAACAACAGGGAGGGAACCCAGTCCCACTCGTCAGCAGACAAGTGGATTAAAGTTTTACTGAGCTCTGCCCACCAGAGCAATAGCCAGCCCTACCCACCACCAGCCCGTGCCATCAGGAAACTTGCACAAGCCTCTTAGATAGCCTCATCCACCAGAGGGCAGACAGTGGAAGCAAGAAGAACTACAATACTGCAGCTTGTGGAACAAAAACCACATTCACAGAAAGACAAACAAGATGAAAAGGCAGAGGGCTATATACCAGATGAAGGAACAAGATAAAACCCCAGAAAAACAACTAAATGAAGTGGATGGAGATAGGCAACCTTACAGAAAAAGAATTCAGAATAATGATAGTGAAGATGATCCAGGACCTTGGAAAAAGAATGGAGGTAAAGATTGAGAAGATGCAAGAAATGTTTAGCAAAGATCTAGAAGAAATAAAGAACAAACAAACAGATGGACAATACAAAAACTGAAATGAAAAATACACTAGAAGAAATCAATAGCAGAATAACTGAGGCAGGAGAATGGAAAAGTGACCTGGAAGACAGAATGGTGGAATTCACTGCTGTGGAACAGAATAAAGAAAAAAGAATGAAAATAAATGAAGACATCCTAAGAGACCTCTGGGATAACATTAAATGCAACAACATTCCCATTATAGGGGTCCCAGGAGGAGAAGAGAGAGAGAAAGGACCTGAGAAAATATTTGAAGAGATTATGGTCGAAAACTTCCCTAACATGGGAAAGGAAATAGCCATCCAAGTCCAGGAAGCACAGAGAGTCCCATACAGGATAAACCGAGGGGGAAACACGCCAAGGCACATAGTAATCAAATTGGCAAAAATTAAAGACAAAGAAAAATTACTGAAAGCAGCAAGGGATAAATGACAAAGAGCATATAAGAGAACTCCCATAATGTTAACAGCTGATTTGTCAGCAGAAACTCTACAAGCCAGAAGGGAGGGCATGATATACCTAAAGTGATGAAAGAGAAGAACCTACAACCAAGATTACTCTACCTGACAAGGATCTCTTTCAGATTCGATGAAGAAATCAAAAGCTTTACAGTGAAGCAAAAGCTAAGAGAATTCAGCACCACCAAACCAGCTCTACAACAAATGCTAGAGGAACTTCTCTAAGTGGGAAACACAAGAGAAGAAAAGAACCTACAAAAACAAACCCAAAACAATTAAGAAAATGGTAATAGGAACATACATATCGATAATTACCTTAAACGTGAATGGATTAAATGCTCCAGCCAAAAGACACAGACTGGCTGAATGGATACAAAAACAAGACCCATATATATGCTGTCTACAAGAGACCCGCTTCAGACCTAGGGCTACATACAGACTGAAAGTGAGGGGATGGAAAGAGATACTCCATGCAAATGGAAATCAAAAGAAAGCTGGAGGAGCAATTCTCATATCAGCCAAAATAGACTTTAAACTAAAGACTATTATAAGAGACAAAGAAGGACACTACATAATGATCAAAGGGTCAATCCAAGAAGAAGATATAACAATTATAAATATATATGCACCCAACATAGGAGCACCTCAATACATAAGGCAACTGCTAACAGCTATAAAAGAGGAAATTGACAGTAACACAATAATAGTGGGGGACTTTAACACCTCACTTACACCAACGGACAGATCATCCAAACAGAAAATAAGGAAACACAAGCTTTAAATGACACAATAGACCAGATAGATTTAATTGATATTTATAGGATATTCCATCAAAAACAGCAGATTACACTTTCTTCTCAAGTGTGCACGGAACATTCTCCAGGATAGATCACATCTTGGGTCACAAATCAAGCCTCAGTAAATTTAAGAAAATTGAAATCACATCGTGCACTTTTCTGACCACAGTGCTATGAGATTACAAATCAATTACAGGGAAGAAAATGTCAGAAACACAAACACATGGAAGCTAAACAATACGTTACTAAATAACCAAGAGATCACTGAAGAAATCAAAAAATACCTAGAGACAAATGACAATGAAAATACGATGATCCAAAACCTATGGGATGCAGCAAAAGCAGTTCTAACAGGGAAGTTTATAGCTATACAAGCCTACCTCAAGAAACAAGAAAAATCTCAAATAATCTAACATTACACCTAAAGGAACTAGAGAAAGAACAAACAAAACCCAAAGTTAGCAGAAGGAAAAAAATCGTAAAGATCAGAGCAGAAATAAATGAAATAGAAACAAAGAAAACAGTAGCAAAGATCAATGAAACTAAAAGCTGGTTCTTTGAGAAGATAAACAAAATTGATAAACCATTAGCCAGACTCATCAAGAAAAAGAGGGAGAGGACTGAAATCAATAAAATTAGAAATGAAAAAGGAGAAGTTACAACAGACACAGCAGAAATACAAAGCATCCTAAGAGACTACTACAAGCAACTCTATGCCAATAAAATGGACAACATGGAAGAAATGGACAAATTCTTAGAAAGGTATAACTTTCCAAGACTGAACCAGGAAGAAATAGAAAATATGAACAGACCAGTCACAAGTAATGAAATTGAAACTGTGATTAAAAATCTTCCAACAAACAAAAGTCCAGGACCAGATGGCTTCACAGGTGAATTCTTTCAAACATTTAGAGAACATCTAAGACCCATCCTTCTCAAACTCTTCCAAAAAATTTTAGAGGAAGAAACACTCCCAAACTCATTCTATGAGGCCACCATCATTCTGGTACCCAAACCAGACAAAGATACTACAAAAAACGAAAATTACAGACCAATATCACTGATGAATATAGATGCAAAAATCCTCAACAAAATACTAGCAAACAGAATCCAGCAACACATTAAAAGGATCATACACCATGATCAAGTGGGATTTATCCCAGGGATGCAAGGATTCTTCAATACAGGCAAATCAATCAATGTGATACACCATATTAACAGATTGAAGAATAAAAACCATATGATAATCTCAATAGATGTAGGAAAAGCTTTTGACAAAATTCAACACCAGTCTATGATAAAAACTCTCCAGAAAATGGGCATAGAGGGAACCTACCTCAACATAATAAAGGCCATATACGACAAACCCACAGCAAACGTTATTCAGTGAAAAACTGAAAGCATTTCCTCTAAGATCAGGAAAAAGACAACGATGTCCACTCTCCCCACTATTATTCAACATAGTTTTGGAAGTCCTAGCCATGGCAATCAGAGAAGAAAAAGAAATAAAATGAATACAAATTGGAAAAGAAGTAAAACTCACTGTTTACAGTTCACATGATACTATACATAGAGAATCCTAAAGATGCCACCAGAAAACTACTAGAGCTAATCAATGAATTTGGTAAAATTGGAGGATACAAAATAAATGCACAGAAATTTCTTTCATTCCTATACAGTAATGAAAAATCTGAAAGAGAAATTAAGGAAATACTCGCATTTACCATTGCAAGAAAAAGAATAAAATACCTAGGATAAAACCTACCTAGGGAGACAGAAGATCTGTATGCAGAAAAGTAAGACACTGCTGAAAGAAATTAAAGGTGATACCAACAGATGGAGAGATACACCATGTTCTTGGATTGGAGGAATCAATATTGTGAAAATAACTATACTACCCAAAGCAATATACAGATTCAATGCAATCCCTATCAAATTACCAATGGCATTTTTTACAGAACTAGAACAAAAAATCGTAAAATGTGTAGGGAGACGCAAAAGACCCCGAATAGCCAAAGCAGTCTTGAGGGAAGAAAGCGGAGCTGGAGGAATCAGACTCCCTGACTTGAGACTGTACTACAAATCTACAGTAATCAAGACAGTATGGTACTGGCACAAAAACAGAAATATAGATCAATGGAACAAGATAGAAAGCCCAGAGATAAACCCACGCACCTATGGTCAACTAATCTATGACAAAGGAGGCAAAGATAGCTAATGGTGAAAAGACAGTCTCTTCAGTAAGTGGTGATGGGAAAACTGGACAGCTACATGTAAAGATGAAATTAGAACACTCCCTAACACCATACACAAATATAAACTCAATATGTATTCGAGACCTGAATGTAAGACCAGACTATAAAACTGTTAGAGGAAAACATAGGAAGAACACTCTTTGACATAAATAACAGCAAGATGTTTTTTGATCCACCTCCTAGAGTAATGGAAATAAAAAGAAAAATAAACAAATGGGACCTAATGAAACTTCAAAGCTTTTGCAGAGCAAAGGAAACCATAAATAAGATGAAAAGACAACCCTCCCAATGGGAGAAAATATTTGCAAACGAATCAATGGACAAAGGATTAGTCTCCAAAATAATTAAACAGCTCATGCAGCTCAATATTAAAAAAAAAAAACAACCCAATCCAAAAATGCGCAGAAGACCTAAATAGACATTTCTCCAAAGGAGACATACAGATGGCCAAGAAGCACATGAAAAGCTGCTCAGCATCACTAATTATTAGAGAAATGCACATCAAAACTGCAGTGAGGTATCACCTCACACCAGTTAGAATGAGCATCATCAGAAAATCTACAAACAACCAATGTTGGAGAGGGTGTGGAGAAAAGGGAACCCTCTTGCACTGTTGGTGGGAATGTAAATTGATACAGCCACTATGGAGAACAGTATGGCGGTTCCTTAAAAAACTAAAAATAGAATTACCATATGACCCAGCAATCCCACTACTGGGCATATACCCAGAGAAAACCATAATTCCTAAAGACATGCACCCCAATATTCATTGCAGCACTATTTATAATAGCCAGGTCATGGAAGCAACTTAAATGCCCATCGACAGACGAATGGGTAAAGAAGATGTGGGTAGATATATACAATGGAATATTAGTCATCAAAAGGAGCAAAATTGGTTTATTTGTAGAGACGTGGTTGGGTCTAGAGACTGTCATATAGAGTGATGTAAGTCAGAAAGAGAAAAGCAAATATGGTATATTAACACATATATGTGGAACCTAGAAAAATGGTACAGATGAACTGGTTTTCAGGGCAGAAATTGAGACACAGGTGCAGAGAACAAACGTATGGACACCAAGTGGGGAAAGCGGTGGGAAGTGGGGGTGGTGATGTGATGAATTGGGAGATTGGGATTGACATGTATACACTGATGTGTATTAAATATATGACTATTAAGAACCTGCTGTATAAAAAAATAAAATTAAGAAAAAATTGAATACATTACCCTGTTGTCTTTTAAAGCGTAATGTTGGTGTTGAGAATTTTGATTCCTTTCATCATTTTTGAGAGACCTGGTTTTGTTGGTGTTTTTTCTTCTCTGGAAACTTTTAGGATTTTTATTTATCCCCTATGTTTTGAGATTTCATAATGATATGCCTGGAGGTTGTGTCTTTTATAAATTCATTGTGTTGGGTACTTGGTGATTTCTTTCAGCCTGGAAACTCATGTACTTTAGTTATGGGAAATTTTCTTCTATTATATCTTCCTTTCCATTGTCTCTTTTCTCTCTCTTAGGTAGTGTGACTGAGGACCAGTCTGACTGATCCTCCAAACTCTGTGTGTGTGTGCGCGCACGCGTGTGTGTGTGTGCGCACATGTGTGTATAAGTATGCAATTGTTTTTTGCTTCTGGGAGATTTCCTGAACAGTTTCTTTCAAGTTTTCTTTTGAATTATTTACATGACTCTCATTTTTATTGATAAGAGTTTCTTTTCTCCCTCTATTCAGAATAGCTCTCCTACTCTCAGTTACCTTTTTTCTTAACAAGTTGCTCTAATACAACCTTTCAGTAGAGTCAGTTTCCATTTTTCTTCAGTGGTGGAGAGGGAAAATTCCCCAGCTATGCTTGAAGAGAAAAGCACTTAGAAGTCTTATTTACATAGAATTCCAAACAATTCTCTTGTTATCAATCCACACCACAGGCACTCCATCAAAAGTACTTGGTGCCTTCAGTTTCTGAGCCTCTCTAAGCTTCTAATGCATGTGATCTTTGGCTCTCAGTTATCCATCCTCCGTAGGTTCTTGGTTTTGTACTTTTTTGAATCTTTTGTCAATACTTGTGACCATCTGGTTTTTTCTCTCTAAAATTTTGTTAATATCTATTTTTTGTTATCTTGCCTCTAATTCCTTTTGCCTTGTGAGTTTGTCTTTTTTATTGCCTTATTGTCATTTTAGTGTTTGTTTGGAAGGAAGTGAAGGTAACTACATGTGCTCAGTCCCCCATCTTTATTGGGATGGTCCTCTATGCTGGATTTTGTGCATGTTGCCAACTCACTTGGAGCTGGTCATGCTACCAAAAGAAACCATTCAAGCATTGGCATATACCATGTTTCATTGATTCTAATTTACCACTGATTATAAAGTACTATTGATTTAATATCGAATTGTGATGAAAAACCAATACTATATATTTATTGAAGTATAGTTGATTAATAATATTGTATTAGTGATTCAATATTGTTATAGGTTATACTCCATTTAAAGGTATTACAAAATGATAATAATGACTATTTCCCTGTACTGTACAACATATCCTTTTTGCTTTATTAACTTATACACAGTAGTTTGAATCTCTTAATTCCCTACCCTGTCTTGCCCCTACCCCACACCTCTCCCCACTACTAACCATTAGTTTGTTCTCTGTATCTGTGAGTCAGCTTCTGTTTTGTTATATTAATTTGTTTTATTTATTAGATTCTACCTATAAGTGTTTATACAGAGTATTGTCTTTCTCTGACTTACTTCACTAAGTATATTATTCTCTAGGTCCATCTAAGGTCCATCCACAGTGTTATAAATGGTTTCATTCTTTTTTATGGCTGAATAATATTCCATTGTACACACACACACACACACACGCACACACACCCCAGAATCTTCTTTATCCATTCATCTGTTGATAGATGCTTAGATGGCTTTCATATCTTGGCAGTTGTAAATAATGCTACCATGAACATTGGGGTGCATGTATCTTTCTGTATTAGTGTTTTCAGTTTTTAGATGCATAGCCAGGGATGGAATAACTGGATCATATAGTAGTTCTATTTTTAGTTTTTTGAGGGACCTCCATACTGTTTTCCTTAGTGGCTGCACCAATTTACATTCTCAGAAAGAGTGTACAGTTGTTTCCTTTTCTTCATATCCTTGCCAGCATTTGTTATTTGTAGACTTTTTGATGATAGCCGTTCTGACAGGTTTGAGATAGTAATCTCATTGTGGTTTTAATTTGCATTTCTCTGATGATTAGTGATTTTGAGCATCCTTTCATGTGCTTGTTGTCCATCTGTATGTTTCTTTGGGAAAATGTCTATTCAGGTCTTCTGCCCATTGTTAACTGTGTTGTTTGTTTATATTGAATTGTATGACCTGTTTATATATTTTGGATATTAATCCCTTAGTGGTCATACCATTTGTGAATATTTTCTCCCATTCCGTGGTTTGTCTTTTTGTTTTGTTGAGTTTCCTTTGCTGTGCAAGAGCTTTTAAGTTTAATTAGGTCTCATTTGTTTATTTTTGCTATTGTTTCCTTTGCCTTAGGAGGCAGATCCAAAAAAAATTTCTAAGATTTACGTCAGAGTGTTCTGTGTATGTTTTCTTCTAGGCGTTTTATGGTTTCTTCTCTTACATTTAGGTCTTTAATCCATTTTAAGTTTATTTTTGTATGTGATATAAGAAAATGTTCTAATTTCATTCTTTTACATTTAGCTGTCCAGTTTCCCCAGCACCATTTATTGAAGAGCCTGTCTTATCCCTTTTGTATATTCTTGAGTCTTTTGTTATAGATTAACTGACCATAGGTGTGTGGGTTATTTTTCTGCTCTCTATTCTGTTCCATTGATCTGTGTGTCTGGTTTTTTTTTTGACAGTACCATACTGTTTTGATTACTGTAGCTTTGTAGTATAGTCTGAAGTCAGAGCGTGTGATACCCTCAGCTTTTTTCTTTTTTTTCAAGATTGCTTTGGTCATTTGGGTTCTTTTGTGATTCTATATACATTTTAAAATTATTTGTTCTAGTTTTGTTAAAAATGCCCATGGTATTTTTTTTTGTTTTGTTTTGTTTTGTTTTTTCAGTATGCGGGCCTCTCACTGTTGTGGCCTCTCCCATTGCTCTGGACGCGCAGGCTCAGCGGCCATGGCTCACGGGCCCAGCCACTCCGCGGCATGTGGGACCTTCCCAGACCGGGGCGCGAACCCGTGTCCCCTGCATCGCCAGGCGGACTCTCAACCACTGCGCCACCAGGGAAGCCCTGCCCATGGTATTTTGATAAATATTGCACTAAATCTGTAGATTGTTTTGGACAATATGGTCATTTTAGCAATATAAATTCTTCCAATCTGTGAACAAGGGATATCTTTCCATTTTTTTGGTATCATCTTCAGTTTTCTTTTTCAATGTTTGCAGTGTATAGGTCTTTTACCTTCTTGGGTAAGTTTATTCCAGAGTATTTTATTCTTTTTGATGTGATTTTAAACATTATTGTTTTCTTGCTTTCTCTTTCTGATGATTCATTATTAGTGTATAGAAATGCATAGATTTCAGTGTATTAATCTTGTGTCCTGAAACTGTATTGAATTCATTTATTAGTTGTAATAGATTTTTCGTGGAGACTGTATATATAGTATTATATCATCTGCAAATAGTGACAGTTTTACTTCTTCCCTTCCAGTTTGGATGCTTTTTATTTCTTTTCCTTGTTTCATTTGTGGAGCCAGGACTTCCAATACTATGTAGGGTAGAAGTGGCGAGAGTGGGCATTCTTGTCTTGTTCATGATTTTAGAGGAAAAGCTTTCAGTTTTTCACCACTGAGTATGATGTTAGCTGTGGGTTTGTCATAAATGGATTGTATTATGTTGAGATATGTTTCCTCTATACCAACTTTAATGAGAGTTCTTACCATGAATGGATGTTGAATTTTGTCAATTGCTTTTTCTTCACTTATTCAGATGATCATGTGATTTTCATCCTGCATTTTTATTAATGTGTTGTCATATGGGTTGATTTTGCAAATCTTAAACCATCCTTATATCCCTGGCATAAATCTCACTTGATCATGGTGTATGATCTTTTTTATATATTGTCGAATTTGGTTTGCTCATTTTTTGTTGAGGATTTTTGCATCTATATTTATCAGAGATGTCAGTCTGTCATTTCTTCTGGAGTGTTCATCTGGTTTTGGTATCAGGGTAATGGTGAATCTCGTAGAATGACTTTGGGAATGTTCTCTCCTCTTCAGTTTTTAGAATAGTTTGAGAACGACAGGTATTAGCTCACCTTTATATGTTTGGTAGAACTCCCTGTGAAGCTGTCCAGTCCTGGATTTTTGTTTGCTGGGCGTTTTTTTTAAATTACAAGTTCGATTTCATTACACATGGTCCATCTGTTCAGATTGTCTGTTTCTTCCTGATTCAGTAGGTTGCGTGTTTCTAGAAATTTGTCCATTTCTTCTAGGTTGTCCAATTTATTGGCATATAACTGTTCATCGTATTCTCTTATGGTTTTTTGTATCTCTGTGGTATCAGTTTTTATTTCCCTTCTTTCATTTCTTATTTTGTTTATTTGCATTCTCTTTCATTTTTTTCTTAATCAACCTGGCTAAAGGTTTATCAATTTTGGGTATCTTTTCAAAAAGATGTCTCTTGGTTTAATTGATTGTTTCTTTTTTTTGGCTCCATTTTATTTACTTCCTCTCTGACTTTATTATTTCCTTCTTTCTGCTGACTTTGGGCTTTGTTCTTCTTTTTTCTAATTCCTTTAGATGGTAGGTTATGTTGTTAATTTGAGATTTTTCTTGTTTCTTGAGGTAGGCCTATATCTCCATAAACTTCCCTCTTAGAACTGCTTTTGCTGCATCCTATAGATTTTGGAAAGTTGTGTTTCCCTTTTCATTGTCTTGAGGTATTTACTGAGTTACTCTTTGATTTTTTCATTGACACATTGTTTTTTTAGTAGCATGTTGTTTAGTCACCATGTTTGTGTTTTTCCCATTTTTCTTACTGTAATTGATTTCTAGTTTCACACTGTTGTGGTCAGAAAAAAATGCTTGATATAATTTCTATCCTCTTGAATTTGCTGAGACTTGTTTTGTGGCCTAGCAGCTGATCTGTTGTGGAGAATGTTCCATGTGCACTTGAAAAAATGTGTATTTTGCTGCTTTTGGATGGAATGTCCCGTAGATATCTATTAAGTCCAACTGATCTATTGTGCTATTTAAGACCACTGTTTCCTTATTGGTTTTCTGTCTGGGTGACCAACCATTGATGTCAGTAGAGTGTTAAAGACCCCTGCTATTATTATATTATTGTCAATTTCTCCTTTTATGTCTGTTAATATTTGCTTTATATATTTAGGTGCTCCTGTATTAGGTGCTTATGTTGTCTGATAACGAGCATTGTTGCCCCTGGTTTCTTGTCCTTTCCATTTACATGAAATATCTTTTTACAACTCTTAACTTTCAGTCTGTGTGTGTCTTTAGGTCTAATGTGAGTCTCTTGTATACAGCATACAAATGGGTCTTTTTTTTTTTTTAATCCAGTCAGCTACCCTGTCTTTTGATTCGAGCATTTAGTCCATTGACATTTTTTTTTTTTCTTCAGTACGCGGGCCTCTCACGGTTGTGGCCTCTCCTGTTGTGAAGCACAGGCTCCAGATGCACAGGCTCAGCCGCCATGGCTCACGGGCCCAGCCGTTCCGCGGCATGTGGGATCTTCCCAGACTGGGGCATGAACCCGTGTCCCCTGCATCGGCAGGCGGACTCTCAACCACTGCGCCACCAGGGAAGCCCTGATGTTTTACTTTTTATACTAGCTTACTTAAGTGGTTGATCCTCAGCCTGTACTATATATTTTCTTTTACTAATGTTTTTCCTTTCCTATAGATATTTCTTGTTGTAGCCTTTTCTTTTCTACATAGAGAAGACACTTTAAAATTTCTTTTAGGGTAGGATTAGTATTGATGAAATCTTTTAATTTTTGCTTGTCTGAGAACTTCTTTATCTTTCCTTCAATTATAAATGATAATATATCTGAGTAGAGTGTCATAGGTTGCAGGTTTTTCCCTTTAAACTCTCTGAATATATTGTGTCACTCCCTTCTGGCCTACAAATTTTTTTTTTTTTTTTTGAGAAAAATCAACTGATAGCCTATGGAGGTTCCCATGTATATGACTCTTTGTTTTTCTCTTCCCAGCTTCTCTCTTTAAAGATAAAGAGAATTCTCTTGTTATCTTTAACTTTTGCCATCTTAATTATGGTATGTCTTGGTAGGATCTGTTTGCGTTCATCTTGTTTGGGACCTTTTGTGCTTCCTGTGTCTGGATATCTGTTTCCTTCTTCGGATTTGGGAATTCTTAATAATTTCATTAAATACATTTTCAATCTCTTTCTTTCTCCCTTTGCCTTCTGAGACCCCTAAATGTGGATATTTGTACACATGATGTTGTTCCAGAGGTTTCTTAAACTGTTCCATTTTTTTGTTTTTCTTTTTGCTGTTCTGACTGCGTGATTTCCATTATTCTACTTTCCAGATCACTTATGCATTCTTCTGTATCACCTAGTCTGTTGTTCATTCTGTCTAATGTGGTTTTCATTTCAGCTACTGTGTTTCAGTTCTATTAAAAAATATTTTCTATATCCTTCTTTAAATTATCACTGTGTTCATCTATTCTTTTCCCGATTCAGTTAGTCATTATTACTAATGACTTGGATTCTTTTTTCTTCTTTTCTTAAAAAAATTATTCATTTTATTTATTCATTTTATTCAATTTATTCATTTTATTTATTCATTTTTGGCTACGTTGTGTCTTCATTGCTGTGTGCGGGATTTCTCTAGTTGCAGTGAGCACGGGCCACACTTTATTGTGGTGCACGTGCTTCTTGTTGCAGTGTTTTCTCTTGTTGCAGAGCAGAGACTCTAGGCATGTGGGCTCCATAGATGTGGCTCACGGGCTCTGTAGTTGTGGCTCATGGGCTCCAGAGTGCAGGCTCAGTATTTGTGGGGCATGGGCTTAGTTACTCTGCAGCATGTGGGATCTTCCTGGATCAGGGCTTGAACCTGTGTCCCCTGCATTGGCAGGCAGATTCTTAACCACTGCGCCACCAGGGAAGCTCGATTTGGATTCTTTATCTGGTAAATTTTTTTTTCATTTTTTTTCATGTGTTTTCTCTTGCTCTGTCAAGTAAACCAGTTCCTCTCTTCTCATTTTGCTTAATTTTCTTTGTCTCTATGAATTTAGGTGAAACAGTTACTTATTGAGGTCTTGAAGGCATGTCCTTATGTGGGAACATCGTTATATAACCTGTGTGTGCCCAGTGGCTTTGGTAGGAGAGCTAGATTTGATGTGTGCACAAGTCATGTCTTTCCTCAGGGTGTAGTGGCAGCTATAACCTTGGTCGGAGGTGGGGCTGGAGCCAGGTGTGACCTGGGACTTCTCCTCTGTTCAGTGGCCAACACCACCCTATTGGGGACAGGGACAGGTCCCAAGTTGCTGGAGTAGAAGCCCTGAGGGTCAGGGAGTGTGTTCTCTCCCCGCTTCCAGCTCCAGTACCCTTGTCCAAGTATGGAGCTGCATCTCAGAGCCAACAGAGCAGTTATGGGTGCTCAGTATAGGTCTGGGCCTGGGCTGTGGTGGCCCTGGCTGCAGTCAGAGTCTGGGACCACCTCTGATGTGCTCGCTGCCTCTGAAAGCCAGTAATGGCTGTTCCCACCCGGTTCAGATGCTAGAGGGATCTGAGCTGGCACTGTCCCTCAGAACTGAACACTCTCCTTGGTTGTGGCAGCCCTCACTCATGTGTGGAGCCAAGCAAGCTAGGCGGAGCGGACACTGGGCTCAGGCTGGGTTGTGCACTGGAGTGGTTGTGGGAAACTGGCCAGAATCTTGTGCAGTTTTAATCTGTTTTTTTTTCCCCCACATTGTTTTGGGAGTAAGCAAAACATACTTTTGTATGCATACTTTTTACAAGCAGATTCTAGGTTTCTTACAGACTTCCTGTTAGTCCCACTAACAGCCAAAGGGATTCACCTTTCTGGTGTCAGATCCCAGAGCTGGGGTACCCAATATGTGGCTCAAACCACTCACTCCTGAGGGAGGATCTGTGCTGTTACATTCCACCCTCTTCTGTGTTCCCTCCCAGGGGCACAGGTCCCAAGCTGATCACTCCTCTTCCCTTCCTACCTGATTCTGTGTGGCTCCTTCTTATAGCCTTGGTTGTACAAAAGTCTTTTCTGCATAACTCTAGTTTCAGTGAGAATTACTCCACACATGTATTTTCGATGTGTGTGTGGTAGGAGGTGAGTTCCATGTCCTCCTACTCTGCCATCTTGATCTCCCTTCCCAGCAAGAATGTTTTGATAGAGAAATATCAAAGCAACACTGTATTAAATAGAAACATTGATTACAAGAGACATACCATTTCAGAAACCATCAAATGTGAATTATGGTGATGCTGGAATTGAGGAAGTACATACACTATGTTCATGTGACTGGGTTATATGCTAGTCATTCATTTTCTTTGAAGAGGTCTTAGGTTCTGAAATTGGATATATAATTTCTATTTTTGTGATTGAGTTTGTATTAGATGCCTCAATTAACAATTTGCTTTCCTGTACTTTCTTCCTTTGACAAGGTTCTATTTTATTTGCCATTCTCTGATGTAATCGTATTCATTGTTTTTATCCTCCCACTACCCCCATCCCTCACTAAGTTGTGCCCTCCTCAAGTGCAGGTACTTGTATTATTTCCTTCATATTCTGAATGCCTAGCATGGTGCCTGGTCCCCTGGTTGGCACTTAGTAGATGCTTCACAAATGTGGGTTGAACCAAACTAAAAATCAGAAGATGAAATGATAAATGCTAAAATAATTAAAATATTTTCCCCTAGGTATTATTGAAAACAGAATCTAGGGATACTGAATATTCAGGAAAAGGAAACTGACATTTATTGAATAATTATTTTTTGCCACATATTTTCAAATAATTATCCCATTTACTCTCATAACTTAAAATATATAGTATAGTTTTAAAAGCATAGGAAACATTTTTTATTAATCCATGATTTGTTCGGGTTTTAGGGCAAAACATGATCGTGATCTAGAATCTTCTGTTTTTTATTTTTATTCTACTGATTTTTAAATATCAGGTAGAAATTTCCTACTGCATTAAAGGATTATTAACATTTAAGCCCTGATGATATATGCCTATGTTAAATATGTTAAGGTGAAATTGATCCCCTCTCAGGGGACCTTGGTGGTTATTCACAGGCCTTCATTTCAATAAGAAAAGGCTGTTCTTTTGTGAATGAACTACTTTGGTTCTCCATTCAACCAGTGAAACAAAATACTAAAAATATTATATAAGTAATAATGCTGTGATACACTATTACTAAAGGTCAAAAATAACCAATCAGAGAAGAAAGAGTATGAAGGAAGATCCAATCACAATATAAAAAGATTCATCACAAAACTCTTATAAACTGTGAGCATTTAGGGCTTGTTTACGTTTTATTAAGAACTTGTCATAGAGAGTGACCAAATAAGGGAAGTCAAAGTAGAAATAAAGCTTCTCTGATATAGTATAGTAACTTATAAAGAAGATGTTAGTTTATTTAGCACTCATCCATAAAGCATTACTATTTCATGTTGGAGCTTATTTTTATATTATCTATGAAGTTTGCTAAGCAAATAGTGTGAATATTCTTTAGTGCCTAAGAAATACCAATTATAATCATGTTTTAGGTACATCAGTTTGCTTATGAGCTACTGATATACTAATTAAAAATAATCCTTATCATTATCCTTATCATTCAAGTAACTTCCCTCAAAGGCTTTCTTAAGAAAAATAAAGTAAATTTGGCCAGAAAATAGTTTCCATCTATGTATATCTTTCACCATGGATTAATTATACAAGCCTAAATTGACACCTGTCTCAGGTGCTTAAGCAGAAACTTAACTAAAAGGCTCTATTTAGCACAGCATTAGCCAAAGGGAGGTAAAGTAGAATGAGCACCACACAGATATCATGGACAGGAATTCTAGTTCTGTTCTAGCAAGCGGACTGAGCTTGTGCAAATTACTTTACCACCCTACACCTCAGTTTCCATATCTGTAAATTAAGAGGTTTAGAGTTCATCAGAGTTGATGGGAGACAGGGGTGTGTAAATGGACTCCTTGGAAAAACTGCTATTCCCTGCTCATAAAAATACTTCTGTGTACACAAACACACACACAATTTAGTATGCAATTTCAGGGAGTTACTGTGAGAATTAAATGAAATAGTGAATATAAAGTGCATTTAGTAGGTATTTTAAATCACCGTTTAATTCCCCACATTGGGAGGGTTCTCTAGCTTCTCAGTTTTCATAAAAGCCACAGAAAATGTTTTTCAAGTCTCTTTGGGGGAAAAAAAAGATTTTAAAGTATATAGCTATCAAGTTGCATGAGATAATATTCCACTTTTTATAAGAAGCCATCTCTTTCATCAGTTACTAGGATTTGTTTTTTAGAGGAGCGGGTGGCAATCTGTCATCAAAGTGTTGACAAGTGAAATCTGACAAGGTTAAGGTGATATAGCTGCGGGCCACTTCAGGATTTTTCACTGTCTTTCCTGTTTGAAGAGAAAGGATCTCTTTTTTCATTCTTGCTCACTTTGCAATAGTGTTTGATTTATACGCTTTTTAAAACAGTAACTCTAAACTGACAAATTATTTCGGCAGTTAACATTGGTTTAGATAAGAGCATTTCAGTGTTCTCTTGTCTTTAACTCATCTTCGTAGGAATTATTCTTGAAATTCAGTGTATTTTCTCTTCAAAGTTGCATTTCTTTCTATATATTCAAATGTAGCATAAAACTATATTTATGGAACTACAATCTAGAATTACTTATCATGATCACATTTCTCACATTTCTGTTTTCCCTGTCTTTGTAGTGTTGTAGTTGAGATATATCCTTAAAAGAAGAATAAGTCCATATTTTTGAAGATCAGGAAGTAGGTACATATGTTGGAGGTGGTGGTGAGCAAAGATTATTTTATGGTTGTTGTTATTATTTGCTTATGCAAGCATACTTTTTTCCCTAAAATGCCTGATATAAGCCATTGTGATTATTTTGCAAATCGTGGAAGAAATGCACTTCAACTAGATACAGGTCTCTTTGGAATAATGGAAAATTGTGTGCGGCAAAATATTTGAAATGAGCATCAGCAAACAAGATGTTTGTATTAACAGGAACCTAGAAAATGGCTATGCAAAGGTCAACACTGATCTTTAAATATTAGTGAAATTTAATTTGTTGCATGTAATGAGTAGAAAGAAGAGGAGGAAGCAGGCCACAATGAGGAAGCCATTGATGAACTGTCCAAATGTCAAAACTGCTTACAGTACGGAAAATGTTAAATTGACATGATCTATTTACCTAAGTGAATTAAACAGTTTGAACAATGCTCTAGAGAAATATTTTCCAAATTTAAGTATAACAGGAGATTTTTGCCATAATTTATTTTGGGAAAATGAGGAGAATCCTACTATTCTTTCTAGGCATAGAATTTCTTCTAACCCCTTTAAGAAAGTATGATGCACAGTTTCTCTTGAAACGGGAATCTATTGCCATCTGCATCATCTAGAAATAACATCACCTGACCAATTGTTAGCAGCTATGAAGAATCACCCTGGCCATGACACTCTGCACAGCACTAGCTGAATTGAGTTCAGAGAGTTTTCTGGGGTGTTATGCCCAATTTTAAAAAAATGTGAATTCTATGTTCTCTTATTTTCTTCATGTACAAAGTTGATGAAAAATTTTTAAGAGAATTAAATATGTCTAATGTATATAACCAAGGTTTAATATTAATGCACAGAGAATGGGACAGAGAACTCAGTAGAAAGATGGGCAAAAGCTGGGAACAGGTAATTTATAGAAGAAACAAGATTGTTAAAAAAAAAATACATGAAATGATGTTTGATTCCTTTAATGAATGGAAAAATGAAACTTAAAACTACGAGAATCCATTTTTCACCTACCAGATTGGCAAAAATTTAAAACTTTGTTAATATTCCATGTTGTTGAGGAAGTAGGGAAAAGAGTAGTCATGTTATTGGTGGAAATGTAAATTGGTACTGTCATCTTGGCAGCCTGTTAGGGAGTACCTATCAAAATGTAAGGTGTGCATGTATATTTTCATAGTATTATTATTTGTAAGATGAAAAGGAGAAACAATTGTGTTCATTAAGGGAATGGTTAAGTAAATTATGATCGGTATACAATGGAACATCTGGTAGCTATTAAAATGAGGTAAATCTTTATATGCTAGCAAGGATATCCATGCTGTGGTATTCAGTGAAAAAAAAGCAAATTGTTGAGTAAGATCCTGTCTTTACTAAAATACAAAACAAGTCAACGTGGGTGTGGACATACTGTAAGTATCTCAAGAAGTTCTGGAAGGCCACCTGCCATGTTGTGTAGTGGCTCCCTTCAGAGTGGGGAGGGCCTCTGGGAAGGGGACACGTTTGTTTTAACATCAAATACTTCAGTATTGTTTGCATTTTTTAAAACAATAAGCATGTATTACTATTATAATTTTAAAACCCAAGAGGACACAAAAGACCAGACAGATTGTCTAATAGATTTTGAAGTTTCTCTCTTCATTTTTTGTATGCTTTTAGGTTCTATAGCTGTTTTAAAAATAAGGACATGATAGATGGTATTTTTAACACACTGCTTTGTGCTTTTGCATTTCGCTCCTGCCATTTCATTGCTTAGTGTTATTTGTTAAATCTAAAGTTTTGTAAGTTGAAGTATTTATTACCTTTTAGCATTTATTGACTAATTACGGTGGGTGCTCATCAGATAAATATGTTCTGAATATTTACATTTAATATTTAGGTGTTAGGTGAAAAGGTGTTCTAGACTTCTGAAGTGATCTAGATCTTTACGTGCTATGAGATAACATGATATAGCATAGAAAAGATCTAGATATATTTAAAATAATAATTTAATAACATTTGAAGATAAATGTCACTAAGGAAGCTAGAACATTTATTTGATAACTATTGTTTGAGTAAAATTTAAGAATAACATTTTCAGTGTTATAGGCAATTAGTTATGTAATGCCCACTAATAATATTCAGCGCTTTTCATCTTCAGAACATTATACAGAATTAATTAATCCTTATAGCAGTCTTAGAAATGTAGGTCAATGTCATTATCCCTGTTTTTGTTGGTGGGGAAATTGAGGCAGAGAGGTTGAATGATTCGGGGTAAGTTTGTTACAGCATGGTTAGAATTATGGCATTTGGGCTCAGAGCCCAGCATTTAGAGCAATAGAATCACACCTTCTTTAGAAGACTTAATCTTTGTGTCCTCGATAAAACTCTATTTCTCATTAAACCATTGATTAGGTCATCTCTATATTAAAATTCAGAAACAACAAGTTTGATCGCTATATAACCACTTAAAAAAACACACCATTTTCTCCTCCATGCCTTTTCTGGCACTGTATTGGCTTAATCTCCTTTTCCATTGTCTCCTTGTTGGAGAATTACCGAAATATCTATCCTTGACTTTATTTTTCTTCTGGGATCTTTTTCAGTAGCTTTAGCTTTACTTTCTATTTAGAAAATTCCAAAATAGTTTTTATATAGTCCAGACCCCCTTTCTATATTTCTAGCTATCAGCTAGACATTTCTACTCATACCAACCCTTATAACTTAAACTCCCACTGTGTCTGAAATTCAGTTTATTGACAACAAAACTTGCTCCTCTTCTAGACTGACCTGTTTCTATGTATGTTTCAATCCAAGTCCTGCCCTTGAAACTAGGATAAACCAGGTGGGAACAGGTCTGGGTAAGGGGTTTCTGGGAACCAGGTGTGGCCAGAACAGTGGTATTTGAGTCCTTTGCCAGGGTGAAGAAGCTGAATCACAGTCTAAGGAAGAGGAAGAGCCAGATTACAAACTGAAAGGCAAGACTAAAGTATAGCAGGAGACCGAGTGGCCAGGTCAGTGGCTAGGAAAATTGAGGTTGTTGGTTGAGTAGTTGAGTTAGTCGTTGTGAACAGAATGCGCTGGTACTCTTTTACTGGCACATGATGATGGAGGCATGTTGGCTCACTAGAGCCATGTTCAAGGCAAGGGTCATGTCTGTACAGTAACCAGATCCCTATCTCATGGTGGTCACTCCGGATTCTTCCTCCTTCCTCACTTCCACAATTCATCAGTTCCCATATGCCTTTGATACTTTATTCAAATGAATCTGATTCTTTTTTTACATTCCAACTTCCACCATCCCAATTCAAATCCTTGTTGCTAAATATTGGTGTTGCCTGTTACTTTATTACCTTTCTAACAGGTCACTTGTATAAAAAAATCCCTCCAATATTCCCATCCACAAAGTTAATCTTCCAACAACAATTCTGATCTGTTGATTAACCGTTTCTAAAATACCTTACCAGATCAGAAACTATTCATAATTTCTCAGTAGCCACCTAACAAGATATAAAGTCCTAAGTTTGGCATTTAAAGACTTACTTAGTATGGCCCTGATTTATCTCTTCTATTTGTGCACCAAACCAATTGCTTACTACCTCTTAAATATGCCTTGCATCTTTCTGTCTAATTTATGTTTTTGTATATTGTTTCCTTCTTTTTCTCTCTCTCTCTCTTTATCAAAATCTAAGAATTCTTCAATGTCCTCTACTTTATAAGAGAATTTCTTTATCAAACTAGAACATCTACTGAACACCCACAGCCCTTTGTTTATGTTGCTAAATTTGCACTTATCACAAAATTCATATTGGTTTTTTGATTATTTTATCTGCTATACTAGATTTTAGCTGTTTGATAGTAGAGACGCTGATTTATATATCCTGTATCTGTGACTAAGTAAAATGTCAAACACCTAAAGTGCTCAAAGTATTTGTGATATTTAATTAATAATTAGATGTCATAGGACTCTCTGAGGTACAAATGACCCAGTGTACCTACTAATCTAGTCTTTTGTTAGAGTATGTTCAATCTAAGCTTGAGGTCTCTTTGAGAGTCCTCTGTCCTTTTTGTTTTGTTTTGTTTTTTTGGTGGTACGCGGGCCTCTCACTGCTGTGGCCTCTCCCGCTGCGGAGCACAGGCTCCGGACGCACAGGCCCAGCGGCCACGGCTCACGGGCCCAGCCGCTCTGCGGCATGTGGGATCTTCCCGGACCGGGGCACGAACCCGTGTCCCCTGCATTGGCAGGCGGACTCTCAACCACTGCGCCACCGGAGAAGCCCTCCTCTGTCCTTTTACACAAACTTTATCATTGCATGATTGTTTGATTTAGTGTTGAATATTTCAAAAATCTTTATTTCTGATAATGTGACATGGATTAAATATGTTCATGCATATCTTAACAGATAATTAATGTAATTTTATGTAGATAGCATTAGACAAGGGATTGTGGGGGAATACACTGTATTTTAGGTAATTTTGAAATTACCTAATGATGACTAGAACACCTAATACAACTAGTGGTTTCTTTTAAATTTGTGCTATTTAGTTGTCTTTAATTTTGTACATTTTAAATTGGTGAATAGATAATCCTCAGAAAGTCTATTGATAATAAATAGCAAGTATATGTTCTAACTTTATGCCCAAGAAATATTTCCTTAGGCTCTTTGAGGTATTTTGCCAACACACATTTCATTTTAAATGTCTCATTGGCACCATGGTATCATTCATCTTTATTAAACTACAGCAATGTCTTCTTCTCTTAGTTAATTTTTCTATCCCATCATGTTTTACATTAGGGTTTTATTTGCCCTCAGGCTTCCTCTCCTTTCTAAAGCAGTCAAAATAGCTGACTTCAGAAACCAGGGAAGACAAATATTCTGAAGATTTATTTAGTGGCACGTAATCTTTACCTCTAAAAGTTTTTATTTTCCAAAATAATGTTATCAAAAGTATAAAAAAGTCACAGCATCTTAGTGCAATGGTTTCTGTTTTTCGTGATACTTTCTTAAAATTTACCTATATGGTAACAATCTTAAGGCAAATAAATATTTATTATAATGTAATCTGTTTTGGAAGGAAGACTTCAAAGCTTACGAGGGTGTAACTAGAAAGTGAGAAAGGCTAAGATCCTCCCATTTCTCTGTGCTCAAAATTTGGGCTATCATAGATTCTCCCCCCTACACGAGAACAATCAAGATTTACATCAAGCTCAGTTTAAATCATGCTCCTTATTTTGTCACAGAGACTGGACATTTGGATTTAGAATGGCCTTCTGACACATCTGAGACTGTCATCAACTGCCTTATAAAATTAAACAGAAAATTGAAAAAGTTAAAAAGATATTTTAAATGAAAATTAAATTAAGGGCAATTTTTTGTTTAGGTTTTCCCTTCTGCTGTTCTTTTCATTTGGCTAATTATTTTTCCTATTCAATATTAAAATTTGCTGTATTTTTTAGTCATTCATTCTTTTATTCATTTTTGCCCTGTGTAACTAGTTTTGGTCTAGTTCTAAGTCACGTGTATTGGGTTTTATCCCCAGAGAAATGCACAAGGGCACTGAGTGGGGCAATATTTTTCTCCACTTTGGTAGGTACTCTCTATTTCACTACCTTTTTAATCCCTGCCCACGCCCCCTCCCAAAATGCAGAATCCAGAATTCTACTGAAATTCTTTTCTTTCCTCCTTCAAAACAACTATTTATGCATTAATACAATATTTGAATAATACGAGCTCAGTCTTGACTGCTTCCTTCGGGCAGATTTTTCAAACAAGGAAATTACAGCATTGTTTTTAACTGGTGGCATTCTTGAGTAAGATGCCTTCAGAGGGCTGTGTCTTTCAAAAACCTGCAGAGTGTAGAAGATGGCAAGACATTTTGAGGACTAAAAAGGTTATTGATTTGGTCCCCTCCCACCATGTCCATCTAGTAATTATAGATTTTTACAAATGTTAAAAAATTTACTCCATTAATTCTTTTTAACTTTATATGGTCTTATTAGCAGATATTTGAAGTTCAGAGGAAAAGAAGGATGAATAACCCACATTTGACTATCTTTTGCCTGCCTGCTAATGCATGACCTGCAAAGCCTCCTCCTTAATCACACATATTTTGGGGAGCCTGCAGGAGTTGTCACATGTGTTCATAAATAAGTCGAATCATTTACTAATGGACACTGGCCATTTCCTTCTCACTTGCCTCACTTGCTAGACCTGCTCCATCAACTCGTTATTGCTGCCGCCGTGTCTACTTTTGCTGGGTGTGGATCCCACTTTGTCTGGATGCCACCACTCTGAGTACATTAATGTGAAGGGCTACCAGTCCTGCTTACGTTCTATGTTCATCATTTAATTCCTATGCTTCTCTGAGGTCCTACTGACATTTTACAACTTGTCTGTAGCTTTCTCAGAGCCCTGCTATTCCAAGCAGGGTTGAGCCCTTCTTTTATGCTGTGAAATTGTTCACTCTGCCATTTCAATAATTAGTACACTGTGTCTCATTAGTTGAACATGCATCTGATTCTTGTAAGTGCATTGAGGTCAAATGTAAAGGTGAAGGAAGGACCAACAAAGTTTGTGTTATGTCTAAAATTATTTTGGATTATCACCCATATGAATAGTATGGGAAAATATTTTTAGTTACTCCAAATGTTAAAGAAGCTGAGGGCTTTTTCCTCCATATGAAAGATGTCTTAAAATATTTTTCAAGCGTTTTTTGTTATTCAGAAGTTTGTTGGAAATAATAAAGTGTTAATAATATCCATCACTAGCCCCTGCTGTTAAAACTAGGAGAAAATATAAGATGTACATTATTGCTATCTCTTTTTTTAATGCAGGTAGAGTAGACTATCTGGATCTATCACAACATGCAGATTAACAAACTAATCTGAATGCTAATGTGGTTTCACACAGTTTACTTCTAAGTAAATATGTTTCCTATAATAATAACTATATATCATTTACCTTGAAAATTCCACTTTAATTAGCCTTTTAGTATGTGGGAGGTTGTAAATATTTGCTTTGTATATTAAAGATAGACCACAAAATGTGTTTGTACTTACTAACTACATAACAGATGTTTCTTTTCCTTAAAAATACTTTTTAAAAATGCTTAAATGCTAAATAATTATAAATTATAATGCTAAATAATTCTAAATTCTAATTTCTAATTAGAAATCAAACGTATATTATTGGAAACCCAAATATATATATTCTTCTTACTACATTTCTCAATGTGATGACATACTAAATCTAGGAAAAGAAGTGCTTTTTTCCTTTTTCTAGAGTTCATTTCTGGGTGGTTAACTAAGGATACATTAAAGTGTGTTTATTCTAATGAACCGTATCTCAAATATCAGTAGCGGCAAGTGATTCTTTTTATTATTTCTAAGGGATCTTGGTTTTATTGGCAATAGAAGATAATTAATTGGCACCTCTTCTTAATTATTTTTTTAAACAGGACAGAGATTCCTTCTGCCATCAGATGTCTTTCTGCTTGACTGAACTGCACCTGTGGTCTTTGAAGAATACCTTACACATTGGGGGTAAATAAGCTCTGGATTAATTTCAATATTTTTAAAATATAAGTTACAACAATATAAATAAGTACTAGCAAAGGTTAGAGCCTAGATTCTCCAGCTGGAATTGGATTATTTTCTTTATACGTAATGAAAAATTGGCTAGTGTATAGTAATTTCTTTTAGTTAACTCTGCTTATTTTTTTTTCAACTTGAGTTACATTTTCTGCTTTGAACATTAATTTTATTGGCCTAATATCTGTTTCCTCTTAAGATACACAAATGTTCCATTTTTTCCTGGAATTATTCATCATAACTGATTTATATTCATAAATATTTGCAGGCTTGCTAGTGGTAAATGCATTTCTATTTGATATTAAAGTAATATTTCAAACATACAACTAAGAGGTACAATTATATTCATTTTTTAAATAAATAAATAAATTTATTTGTTTATTTATTTACTTTTAGCTGTGTTGGGTCTTCGTTTCTGTGCGAGGGCTTTCTCTAGTTGCGGCGAGCAGGGGCCACTCTTCATCGCGGTGCACTGGCCTCTCACTATTGCAGCCTCTCTTGTTGCGGAGCACAGGCTCCAGACGCGCAGGCTCAGTAGTTGTGGCTCACGGGCCCAGTTGCTCTGCGGCATGTGGGATCTTCCCAGACCAGGGCTCAAACCCGTGTCCCCTGCATTGGCAGGCAGGTTCTCAACCACTGCGCCACCAGGGAAGCCCTATTCATGTTTTTTGAATCTCACATTTTTGGGGGAAGAGAGTAATATAAATGTGTTTTAACAATGTTTATTAGTATTTCAGGATAAAGTATATATCATTAGGAAACATCTTTTAAAAAAATCTTTTCCTGTCTGAGTATCTAAAGCAACTCTTGTATTTAGGAGGACAGATTTATTTACATCTTTAGCATCATTACTAAGAAAATGGTTTACCTTGCAAAGCATTATTTCTTTATATCAAATATATAATTACAGATGATGTCATTATAATTTCATTAAGTTTAGCTTGCTTAAAATGGATAAGGATAGAATATCCAGTTAAACAAAGTGGACTTAACACCCATTTGCTTCCTTCCCCGATTCTTCTAAAATGAGAGTAAACGAATTACTATTAAAAAGGTGTACAGCACTGGAGCCTGCAGGCATTTTGGTGGGGATAATGGCAGACTTCAGGAGGGCTCATGCCAAGGAGTACTTCCCAGAACTTCTGCTGCCAGTGTCCTTGTCCCCGCAGTGAGCCACAGCTGCCCCCCGCCTCTGCAGGAGACCCTCCAAAACTAGCAGCCATGTGGCTGAAAGGATCTTGGTGCTCTGGCCTGGTGTCAGGCCTGAGCCTCTTGAGGTAGGAAAGCTGAGTTCAGGACATTGGACCACCAGAGAACTCCTGGCCCCATGTAATATCAATCGGCAAGAGCTCTCCCAGAGATCTCTGTTGCAAAACTAAGACCCATCTCCACCCAACAGCCAGCAAGCTCCAGTGCTGGATGCCCCATGCCAAACAACTAGCAAGACAGGAACACAACCCCACCCATTAGCAGAGAGGCAGCCTAAAATCATAGTAAGTTCACAGACACTCCAAAACACACCACCAGATGTGGCCCTGCCCACCAGAAAGACATGATCCAGCCTCATCCACCAGAACACAGACACCAGTCCCCTCCACCAGGAAGCCTACACAACCCACTGAACCAATCTCACCCACTGGGGGCACACACCTAAAATGACAGGAACTGTGAACCTGCAGTCTGAGAAAAGGAGACCCTAAACAAAGTAAGTTAAACAAAACGAGAAGACAAAGAAATATGCAGCAGATGAAGGACAAAGGCAGAAATGCACCAGACGAAACAAATGAAGGGGAAATAGGCAGTCTACCTGAAAAACAATTCACTGTAATGAAAGTAAAGATGATCCAAAATATTGGAAATAAAATGGAGAAAATGTAAGAAACATTTAACAAGGACCAAGAAGAACTAAAGAGCAAACAAACAAGGATGAACAATGCAAAAAATGAGATTAAAAATTCTCTTGAAGGAATCAATAGCAGAATAACTGAGGCAGAAGAAAGGATAAGTGACCTGGAAGATAAAATAGTGGAAATAACTGCCACAGAGTAGAGTAAAGAAAAAAGAATGAAAAGAATTGAGGACAATCTCAGAGACCTCCAGGACAACAGACCTCAGAGACAACAGTAAACCCACCAATATTCTAATTATAGGGGTCCCAGAAGAAGAAGAGAAAAAGAAAGGGTTTGAGAAAATATTTGAGGAGATTATAGTTGAACACTTCCCCAACATGTGAAAGGAAATAGTCAAGTCCAGGAAGCTCAGAGAGTCCCATACAGGATAAATCCAAGGAGAAACACGTCAAGACATATTAATCAAACTATCAAAAATTAAATACAGGGCTTCCCTGGTGGCGCAGTGGTTGAGAGTCTGCCTGCCGATGCAGGGGACGCGGGTTCGTGCCCCGGTCTGGGAAGATCCCACATGCTGCGTAGCGGCTGGGCCCGTGAGCCATGGCCGCTGAGCCTGCGCGTCCGGAGCCTGTCCTCCGCAACGGGAGAGGCCACAACAGTGAGAGGCCCGCGTAACGCATAAAAAAAAAAAAAAAAAATTAAATACAAAGAAAAAATATTAAAAGCATCAAGGGAAAAACAACAAATAACATACAAGGGAATCCCCATAAGGTTAACAGGTGATCTTTCAGCAGAAACTCTGCAAGCCAGAAGGCAGTGGCAGGACATATTTAAAGAGATGACAGGGAAGAATCTACAACCAAGATTACCCAGCAAGGATCTCATTCAGATTTGACAGAGAAATCAAAAGCTTTATAGACAAGCAGAAGTTAAGAGAATTCAGCACCACTAAACCAGCTTTACAACAAATGCTAAAGCAACTTCTCTAGGCAGGAAACACAGGAAAAGGAAAAGACCTACAAAAACAAACAAAACAATTAAGGAAATGGTAATAGGAACATACATATCGATAACTACCTTAAATGTAAATGGATTAAATGCTCCACCCAAAAGACACAGACTGGCTGAATGGGTATAAAAACAAGTCATGTATATATGCTGTCTACAGGAGACCCACTTCAGATCTAGGGCCACATACAGACTGAAAGTGAGGGGATGGAAAAAGGTACTCCATGCAAATGGAAATCAAAAGAAAGCTGGAGGAGCAATTCTCCTATCAGACAAGATAGACTTTGAAATAAAGACTATTAGAAGAGACAAAGAAGGACACTACATAATGATCAAAGGATCAATCCAAGAAGATATAACAGTTGTAAATATTTATGCACCCAATATAGGAGCACCTCAGTACATAAGGCAAATGCTAACAGCCATAAAAGGGGAAAACAACAGTAACACAATGATAGTAGGGGACTTTAACACCCCATGTTCACCAATGGACAGATCATGCAGAATGAAAATAAATAAGGAAACACAAGCTTTAAATGACACTCTAGACAAGATAGACTTAATTGATATTTATAGGACATTACCCCCCAAAACAACAGAATACAGTTTATTCTCAAGTGTTCATGGAACGTTCTCCAGGATAGATCATATCTTGGCTCACAAATCAAGCCTTAGTAAATTTAAGAAAAGTGAAATCGTATCAAGTATCTTTTCCGACCAGAATGCTATGAGACTAGATATTGATTACAGGGAAGAAACTGTAAGAAATACAAACACATGGAGGATAAACAGTACGCTACTAAGTAACCAAGAGATCACTGAAGGAATCAAAGAGGAAATCATAAAATACCTAGAAACAAATGACAGTGAAATCACAACGACCCAAAACCTATGGGACTCAGCAAAGGCAGTTCTAAGAGGGAAGTTTGTAGCAATACAATCCTACCACAAGAAACAAGAAAAATCTCAAACTACCTAACCTTACACCTAAAGCAATTACAGAAAGAAGAAAAAAAGACCCAAAGATAGCAGAAGGAAGGAAATCATAAAGATCTGGTCAGAAATAAAAAGAAATGAAGGAAATGATGGCAAAGATCAAGAAAACTAAAAGCTGTTTCTTTGAGAAGATAAAATTGATAAACCGTTAGCCAGACTCACCAAGAAAAAAAGGGAGAAGACTCAAATCAACAGAATTAGAAATGAAAAAGGAGAAGTAACAGCTGACACTGCAGAAATACAAAGGATCATGAGAGATTACTACAAGCAACTCTATGCCAATCAAATGGACAACCTGGAAGAAATGGACAAATTCTTAGAAAAGCACAACCTTCCAAGAATGAACCAGGAACAAACAGAAAATATAAACAGACCAATCACAAGCACTGAAATTGAAACTGTGATCAGAAATCTTCGAACAAACAGAATCCCAGGACCAGATGGCTTCACAGGCGAATTTTGTCAAACATTTAGAGAAGAGCTAACACCTATCCTGCTCAAACTCTTGCAAAATATAGCAGAGGGAGAAACATGCCCAAACTCATTCTACGAGGCCACCATCATCCTGATACCAAAACCAGACAAAGATGTCACAAAGAAAGAAAACTATGGCCAATATCACTGATGAACATAGATGCAAAAATCCTCAACAAAATACTAGCAAACAGAATCCAACAGCACACTAAAAGGATCATACACCATGATCAAGTGGGGTTTATCCCAGGAATGCAAGGATTCTTCAACATACGCAAATCAATCAATGTGATACACCATATTAACAAATTGAAGGATAAAAACCACATGATAATCTCAATAGATGCAGAAAAAGTTTTCAACAGAATTCAACACCCATTTATGATAAAAACTCTCCAGAAAGTAGCCATAGAGGGAACCTACCTCAACATAATAAAGGCCATATACGACAAACAGGGAACAGAAAACCCACTCCTAAAGGATGTGCATGCGAACTCAGTTGACCTGAAAACCAGCACAACAACACCATACTGAGAAGCACATGGACCATAGGTGAAGGGGACCCACTTACTAATCTTGAAGCATCTGCCAGAGAGTCAGGAACCAACTGAGACACTCTCTGGGGACAGAGACACTGGCCAAAGCATTTTTGCAATTTCAGGCTGCCTTCATAGTTCTGGTGCAGGTGAGCACCATTTTGAAATTTTCCCTCTAACCTTTTAGAAAGGAGAGGGAGAAATAGAAAGGACTTTAGAAAGGACTGGGAGAAATAACTGATTTACTTAATACATAGAAATAAACACAGAGACTTAGGCAAAATGAGACAGAAACATATTCCAATCAGAAAAATATGACAAAACCTCAGAAAAAGAGCTAAGGAAAATGGAGATAAGCAATCTTGTGTATAAAGAACTCACAGTAATGATTATAAAAATGCTCACTGAGCTCTGGAGAAGAATGGATGAATACTGTGAAAACTTCAACAAAGATATAGGAAATATAAGAAAGTAATAAACAGAAGTTATAACTGAACTAATATGCTAGAGGGGTTCAACAGCAGACTGCATGAGGTAGAAGAATGAATCAGTGGGCTAGAAAACAGAACAATGGAACTCACCCACACAGAGCAACAAAATGAAAAACGAATTTAAAAAAGTGAAGATAACTTAAGAGACCTTTGGTACAACATCAAGCAGAATAACATTTGGACTATAGGGGTCCCAGAAGGAGGAGAGAGAGAGCAAGGACTAGAAAAATTACTTGAAGAAATAGTGGCTGAAAACTTCCCTATTTGGGGAAAGGAAACAGGTCCAGGAAGCCCAGAGAATTCCAAATAAGATGAACCCAAAGAGGTGCACACCAAGACACATTATAATTAAAATGGGAGAGGTTAAGGGTAAAGAGAGAATCCAGAAAGCAGCAAGAAAAAAACAACTAATTTTGTACAAGGGAAACCCCATAAAGGCTATGAGCAGAAATTTTCAGCAGAAACTTGATGGGCCAGAAGGGAGTGGCATGTCATGTTCAAAGTGCTGTAAGAAAAAACTTCCTACCAAGGATTCTCTACCTAATGAGGTCATCATTCATAATTGAAGGAGAGATGAAGGGTTTCAGATAAGCAAAAACTAAAGGAATCTGTTACTGGCCCTACAGGAAATGTTGAAAGGACTTCTTTAATTTTAAGGAAAAGAAATGGTACTAATTAATAATAAGAAAATATACAAAAGTAAAAATCTCACTAGAAAAGGTAACTATATGATAAAGGTAGTGGATCAATCACTTTTATAAGGCAAGCATGCAGGTTAAAAGACAAATGAAGTAAAATTAACTAAAATTACAATAATTAGTTAAGAGATGCATAAAATAAAAAGATGTAAAGTGTGTCAATGAAAGTATAAAATGTTGGGGGGATAAAAAGATAAAACTTTGGAATGTGTTCAAATTTAAGTTGTTACCAACTTAAAACAGGCCACTATTTAAATAGGATGTTATATGTGAACCTCACTAACTACAAGGAAAAAAGTATAGTAACTACACTAAAGAAAATGAGAAAGGAATCTAAATATAATGTTAGAGTAAACTACTAAAGCACAAGGGAAGAGAGAAAGAGAAGAAAAAAGGAACAGAGAACTTCAAAAATAGCCAGAAAACATTTAACAAAATGGAATAATTATGTACTTATCAATTATTACTTTAAATGCAAATGGACTGAATTTGCCAATCAAAAGTGGCTGAATGGATAAAAAAAGAAGACCCATCTATTGGTTACCTACAAGAGAATTACTTCTCTTGTAATTCTTGAAAGGAAACACACAGACTTAAAGTGAAGAGATGGAAAAAGATATTCCATGCAAATGGATGTGAAAAGAAAGCTGGATTAGCTATACTCATATCAGACAAAATAGACTTTAAAACAGAGACAGTAATAAAAGACAAAGAAGGGCATTACATAATGATAAAGTGGTCTGTCCAGCAAGAAAATATTAACATTTATAAATGT
The DNA here is from genome assembly GCF_963924675.1 of Phocoena phocoena. NCBI lineage: Eukaryota > Metazoa > Chordata > Mammalia > Artiodactyla > Phocoenidae > Phocoena > Phocoena phocoena. The sequence continues at coordinate 37,092,734 of NC_089232.1, forward strand.
ATTTGCACCCAACAGCAGAGAACCAATATATATTAAGCAAATAATAACAGACTTACAGAGAAAAATTGAAAGCAATACAGTAATACTAGGGGACTTTGACACCCCATTTACATCAACAAATAAATCATCCAGACAGAAAGTCAATACAGAAACATTGGACTTAAATGACACATTAGTCCAGATTGACTTAATAGATAAACATAGAACATTCCATTCAAAATCAGCAGAATACACATTTTTCTTAAGTACACATAGAAACATTCTCCAGGATAGAGCACTATTAGGTCATAAAACAAGTCTCAGTAAATTGAAGAAGATTGAAATCACATTAAACATCTTCTTTAGCCACAGTGGTATGAAACTAGATATCAATCACAAGGAAAAGGCCAGGAAAAAACACAAAAAGGTGTATATTAAATAGCATGCTACTGAGCAACCAGTGGATCATCAAAGAAATCAAACAATACCTAGATACAAATGAAAACAGAAATATGTCATATCAAAATCTATGTCACGCAGCAAAAGGAGTTCTAAGAGGGAAGGTCATAGCAATATAGGCCTACTTCAAAAAGCAAGAGAAATCCCAAATAAACAATCTGACTTTACACCTAAAGGAGCTAGAAAGAGAAGAACAAATGAAGCCCCAATTAGTAGAAGGAAGGAATAATGAAGATCAGAGCAGGAATAAATGAAATAGAGACTAAAAAAAAAAAGAAAAATGAAAAGATAAGTGAAACAAAGAGCCGGTTCTTTGAAAAGATAAACAAAACCAACAAACCCTTAGCTAGAATAACCAAGGAGAAAAGAGAGAGGACTCAAATAAAATCAGAAATGAAAGAAAAGTTACAGCTGATACCACAGAAATGCAAAGGATCATAAGAGACTATTGTGAACAGTTACACACCAACAAATTGGACAACATAGAAGATAAATTCCTAGAAAGATACAATCTTTACAGACTGAATCATGAAGAAATAGAAAATCTGTATAGACTGATTACTAGTAAGGATATTGAAACAGTAATCAAAAGCTTCCCAACAAACAAAAATATAGAGGACGAGATAGCTTTTCTGGTGAATTTTTACAAAACAGAGATTTAATACCTGTTCTTCTCAAACTATTCCAAAAGGTTGAAGAGGAGGGAAACATTCCAAACATTTTATACTACCAAAACCAGGCAAGGACACCACACAAAAAAAGAAAATTACAGGCCAATTCTTGATGAACATACATGTAAAAATCCTCAACAGAATATTGGTAAACCAAATCCAACGATACATTAAAAGGACTGTGCACCATAATCAAGTAGGATTCAGGGATACAAAAATGTTTTATCACCCACAAAGCAATCAACATGATATATCATATTAACAAAATGAAGGATAAAAATCATACAATTATCTCAATAGATGCAGAAAAAAATATTCGACAAAATTCAACATCCATCTATGCTAAAAACTTACAGCAAAGTTGGTAAAGCAGAATTTACCTCAACATAGTAAAGGCCATGTATGACAAACCCAAGCTAACATCAGTGGTGAAAAGCTGAAATCTTTTCCCTTAAAATCAGGAATAAGACAAAGATGTCTATTCTCACCACTTTTATTCAACATAATATTGGAAATCCTAGCCATAGCAGTTAGATGAGGAGAAAATAGGTATTCAGATCAGAAAGGAAGAAATAAAACTCACTATTTGCAGATGACATGATACTATATAGAGATAACCCCAAAGACTCTGCCAAAAAAATGGTATAACTAATAAATGAATTTAGTTAAGTTGCTGTATACAAAATCAATGTACAGAAGTCTGTGGCATATTTATGCACTAATAACAAGCTATCAGAGAAATAAAACAATCCCATTTACAATTGCATCAAAAAGAATATAATACCTAGGAATAAATGTAACCAAGGAGTCGAAAGACCTATACACTGAAAAGTACAAGACTCTGATGTGAGAAATTGAAAAATACATAAATAAATGGAAATAATATTCCATGTTCATGGACTGGAAGCATTAATATTGTTAAAATGTCCATTCTACCGAAAGCTGTCTACAGGCATACCTTAGAGATATTGTGGGTTCAGTTCTAGACCACTCCAAAAAAGCAGATATCTCAAAGTGAGTCACAAATGTTTTGGTTTCTCAGTGCATCTAAAAGTTATGTTTACACTATACTGTCATCTATTAAGTGTACAGTAGCATTATGTCTTTAAAACATGGTACATACCTTAATTAAAAAATATTTTATTGCTAAAAAATGCTAAATATCGTATGAGCTTACAGCAAGTTGTAATCTATTTGCTGGTGGAGGGTTTTGCCTCAGTGTTGATGGGTGGTGGCTGCTGAAGGTTGGGGTGCCTGTGGCAATTTCTTAAAATAAGACACCAGTGAAGTTTGCCACATTGATGGACTCTTCCTTTCACACATGATTTCTCTGTAGCATGTAGTGCTGTTTGATAGCATTTTACCCAGAGTAAAACTTCTTTCAAAATTGTAGTCAATCCTCTAGAATCCTGCTGCTGCCTTATCAACTAAGTTTACATAATATTCTAAATCCCTTGTTGTCATTTCAGTAATCTTCATAGCATTTATACCAGGAGTAGACTTATTTCATATCAAGAAACAACTTTCTTTGATCATTCATAAGAAGCAACTCCTTAAGTATTAAAGTTTTCTCATGAGATTGCAACAAAATTCAGTCCTATATTCAGGTTCCACTTCTTATTCTAGTTCTTTTGCTGTTTTCCCCACATCTGCAGTTACTACCTCCACTGAAGTCTTCAGCCCCTCAAAGTTATCCATGAGGGTTGGAAACAACTTCTTCCAAACTCCTGTTAATGTTGCTATTTTGACTTTTTCCCGTGAATCATGAATGTTCTTAATGGCACCTAGAATGGAGAATCCTTTCCAGGTTTTCTTTTCTTATCCTTTTTTTTTTGGCCATGCCACATGGCTTGCAGGATCTTAGTTCTCTGACCAGGGATTGAACCCGGGCCCCAGCTGTGAAAGCACTGAGTCCTAACCACTGGACCACCAGGGAATTCCTAGAAGGTTTTCAATTGAATTTGCCCAGATCCATCAGAGGAATCACTGTCTGTGGCAGCTATAGCCTTAAGAATTGTTTTTCTTAAACCATAAGACTCGAATGTCAAAATTACTCCTTGATCTATGGGCTGCAGAATGGATGTTGTGCTTGTGCTAGCAGGCATAAAAACAACATTAATCTCATTGTACATCTCCATCAGAGTTCTTGGGTGACCAGGTGCATTGTCAATGAGTAGTAATATTTTGAAAGAAATCTTTGTTTCTGAGCTGTAGGTCTCAAGGGTGGGCTTAAATTATTCATTAAATCATGTTGTAAACAGATGTGCTGTCATCCAGGTTTTGTGGTTCCATTTATAGGGCACAGATAGAGTAGATTTAGCAGAATCTTAAGGTCCCTAGGATTGCTGAGCATTGGCTTCTACTTCAAGTTGGCAGCTGTATTAGCCCCTAACAAGAAAGTCATCCTGTCTGTTGAAGCTTTGAAAACAGTCATTGACTCTTCCTCTCTAGCTATGTAATTCCTAGATGGCACCTTCTTTCAATAGAAGGTTGTTTGTCTACATTGAAAATTTATTGTTTAGTGTAGCCAGCTTCATTAATTTTATCTTAGCTAGGTCTTCCAGATAATTTGCTGTAGGTTCTACATCTGCACTTGCTGCTTCACCTTGTACCTTTATGTTCTGGACACGGTTTATTGCCTTAAACCTCATGAACCAACCTCTGCTAGCTTTAAACATTTCTTCTGCAGCTTCCTCACCTCTCTCAGTCTTCATAAAATTGAAAAGAGTTAGGTCCTTGTTTTGCATTAGGGTTTGGCTTAGGGAATGTTGTGGCTGATCTATCGAGGCCACCAAAACTTTCTCTATATCAGCAATAAAGTTGTTTCATTTTCTTATTATTTGTGTGTTCAGTGGAGTAGCACTTTTAATTTCCTTTAAGAACTTTTCCTTTGCAGTCACAACGTAGCTAATTGTTTGGCTCAGGAGGCCTAGCTCTCAGCCTATCTTGACTTTCAACATGCCTTCCTCAATAAGCTTAATCATTTCTTTTTTTAAAGTTAAATTAAATTAAATTTTTTTGTTTATTTATTTTTGGCTGCATTGGGTCTTTGTTGCTGAGCATGGGCTTTCTCTAGTTGTGGTGAGCAGGGGCTTCTCATTGCAGTGGCTTCTCTTGTTGTGGAGCATGGGCTCTAGGTGTGTGGGCTTCAGTAGTTGTGGCTCATGGGCTCTAGAGCTCAGGCTTAGTAGTTGTGGTGCATGGGCTTAGTAGCTCCGCGGCATGTGGGAATCTTCCCAGACCAGGGCTCGAACCCATGTCCCCTGTATTGGCAGGCAGATTCTTAACCACTGTGCCACCAGGAAAGCCAATTATTTCTAACTTTTGATTTAAAGTGAGGGACATGCAACTCTTCCTTTTACTTGAACACTTAGAGGCCACTGTAGGATTATCAACTAGCCTAATTTCAATTTGTTGTGTCTCAGGGAATAGGAAGGCATGAAGAGAGGGAGAGAGATGGGAGAACAGCCTGTCAGTGGAGCAGTCAAAACACACACGACATTTATCACTTAAGTTAGCCTTCTTATATAGGTGCGGTTCATGGTGCCCCAAAACAATTACAGTAGTAACATCAAAGATCACTTATCACAGATCACCATAAAAAAATAATAGTAATGAAAATGTTTGAAATATTGCAAGAATTACCAAAATGTGACAGAGACATGAATTAAGCAAATGCTATTGGAAAATGGTGCCTGTTGACTTGCTCAGTGCAGGGCTGCCACAAACCTTCAGTTTGCAAAAAAGCAGTGTCTGCGAAGCACAATAAAGTGAAGTGCAGTAAAAGAGTTATGCCTATATAGATTCAATGTAATCCTTACCAAAATTCCAATGGCACATTTTGCAAAACTAGAACAAATAATTCTGAATTTTGTATGGAACCACAAAAGATCCCGAGTAATCTAAACAATTTTAAGAAACAGTAACAAAGCTGGAGGTACTACACTTCCTGATTTCAAACTATACTACAAAGCTGTGGTAAGCAAAACGGTATGGTACTGGCGCAAAAACAGGCACACATATCAATGGAACAAAATTGAGAGACCAGAAATAAACCCACACATAAATGGACATTTAACTTATGACAAAGGAGCAAAGAACATAGAGTGGAGACAGGATAGTCTCTTCAATAAATTGTGTTGGGAAAACTGGATAGCCACATGGAAAAGAATGAAACTAGACCTCTATCTTATACCATACAGAAAAATTAACTGAAGATGGATTAAAGACCTGAATGTAAGACCCGATATCTTAAAATTCCTAGAAAAAAACATAGGTGGTAGGCTCCTTGACGTCAATCTTGGAGATGATTTTTGACATCAAAAGCAAAGGCAATGAAAGTAAAAATAAACAAGTGGGACTACATCAAACTAGAAAGCTCCTGCACAGCAAGGGAATCCACCAACAAAATGGAGAAGACATTTGCCAATCATATATCTGATAAGTCCAACATATAAACTCAATAACAACAACAAAAACTGATTAAAAATGGGCAGAGGATCAGAATAGACATTTTTCCAAAGAAGACATACAGATGGCCAACAGGCACATGAAAAGATGTTCAACATCACTAATAATAGGGAAATGCAAATCAAAACCACAATGAGATACCACCTCACACCTGTTAAAATGGCTATTATCAAAAAAAACTAGAAGTAACATTTATTGGAGAGGCTGTAGAGGAAAGGGAACCTTACACACTGTTGTTGGAACTATAAATTTGTATAGCCACTATGGAAAACAATATGGAGATTCCTCAAAAAATTAAGAGTAGAGCTACCATATGACCCAACTATTCCACTTCTGGGTATTTATCCAAAGAACATGAGAACAGTAATTTGAAAAGATAAATGCACCCCCATGTTCATTGCAGCATTATTTACCATAGCCAAGACATGGAAACAACCTGAGTGTCCATTGATGGATGAATGCATATAGATGATGTGTTATATTTATACAATGGAATAATACCCTAAAAAAGAATGAAATCTTGCCCTGTGCAGCAACATGGATGAACCTTGAAGGTATTTTGTTCAATGAAATAAATCAGATGGAAAAAGACAAATACCCTGTAATTTTTACTCCTATGTGGAATCTAAAAAACATTAACAAAGGAATAAACAAAATAAAACAATAGCAAACTCATAGATACAGAGATCAGATTAGTGGTTACCAGAGAGGAAGGGGATTAGGGGTTGGGTGAAATGGCTGAAAGGGGCAACTGTATGGTGATGTATGGTAACTAGACTTGTGGTGGTGATCACTTTGTAGTGTGTAAGATGTCGAATTTTAATGCTGTACACCTGGAACTCATATAATAAAAGTTCTTTATTTTAGATTTGTGTATGTTTTTAATTTTACATATATTCTTGTGTTTTGTTTTTAAACATTACATATAATCTTTTATATTTATCCAGTAATAAAAACAATTTAAAACCAAAAATGTTCAACATCATTTTCAGCATAAGACTTTTATTTAGTAATATACATTCAGAGAAAAATTCTGAGAGACAACAAAATGTTACTAATAGCTGTCTCCGAAGAGTGGAAATACCGGAAATTAAATTTTTTTGTTCTTTCCTTATTTTCTCAATTTTATACAGTGAACATATTACTTTTATAATCAAGAAACCAAATTATATTGAAATATGTATAAATATGATAGAAAAAAGGAAATGAATGCTCTGACCAAAGACAGTAGTGCACAAAGGCCCCAGGGGGCAGTAAGATCTTCTGCCCCAACTGGATCTTCAGCAGAGCTATCTATTCTCTCTGCTGGGGGTATTCTTCTCTTTGAACCCGTGTGCAGTCATACTTCTTCAGGGCACAGCTTTAGTAAGTCACCTAGAGAAGCCTTCCCTGCCATTTAGACTAAGTTAGTAACCCTCTTACATGCTCTCATTATGCTTGACATTTAAAGTTTTTTTTTTTTTGTGGTATGTGCGCCTCTCACTGCTGTGGCCTCTCCCGTTGCGGAGCACAGGCTCCGGATGTGCAGGCTCAGCGGCCATGGCTGACGGGCCCAGCCGCTCCGCGGCATGTGGGATCCTCCTGGACCGGGGCACGAGCCTGCGTCCTCTGCATCGGCAGGCAGACTCTCAACCGCTGCGCCACCAGGGAAGCCCCTAAAGTATTTTTTGAATTGAGGTCTAATTGACTTATTATAGTAGTTTCTGGTGTACAGCATGACGATTTGATAAGTCTAGTTAACATCCATCACCTTACATGGTTACAAAAGTTTTTTCTTGCGATAGGAACTTTTAATATTTACTGTCTTAGCAACTTTCAAATATGCAATACATTATTATTAACTATAGTCTCCATGCTGTACATGATATCCCCATGACTTGTTTATTTTATAACTGGAAGTTTGTACCTTTTGACCCCCTTCACCCATTTCACCCACCTTCCCCTTCACCCTCCTGACTCTGACAACCAATCTGTTCCCTGTGTCTGTGAGCTTGTGTTTTGTTTGTTTGTTTTTAAGATTCTGCATATGGCATTTGTTTTTCTCTGACTTATTTCACTTAGCATAATGCCCTCAAGGTCCATTCAAGATGTCACAAATGGTAGGATTTCATTCTTCTGATGGCTTAGTAGTATTACATTGTATATATATACCACGTCTTCTTTATCCATTCATCCATCAATGGACACTTAGATCTTGGCTATTGTAGATAATTCTGCAATGAACATGATATAATGGTACCTATATCTTTTTGAATTAGTGTTTTCATGTTCTTTGGATAAATACCCAGAGGTGAAGTTGCTGCATCACATGATAGTTCTATTTTTGAGAAACCTCCATACTGTTTTCCATAGTGAGTGCACCGATTTGCATTCCCACCAGCAGTGCTGAAGAGTTCCCTATTCCCCACATCCTCGCCAACACTTGTTATTTCTTGTCTTTTTGATAAATGCTATTCTAATTTGAAGTAATCACAAACTTTTACAGAAAACTTGTTAGTACAGAGAATTTTTTTTCTTGAACCATTTTAGAGTAAGTTTCAGATCTGATGCCTCACCACCCCCAAATACTTTAGTGTGTATTTCCTATAGAAAATGTGTTGTCCCACATCATCTATATAACCATCAAAATCAAGAAATTAACAATGATAATAGTACTACCATCTAATACTCAGAGTTTCACCAATTGTTCCTCCAGTGTCATTTTTTATAGCAAATGGTTCTCGTTCAGAATTACTTGGGTTTTTTTAGTAAAAGAAGGTGTGAAGAATGAAAAATACTGAAAAGAGTTATGTGTGATCAGGATTTTCTAAGACTGGATTGAATTTAGATGGGTAAATGGATTTTGTTAGGAATGGGCTAGAACAAGACTGGGTTTGGTTTCTCCCTCCAAAGTATTCTTGAAATTCTGCTTTTGACAACAGATTGTGAGTTTCTTTGCCTTTAAGTGACTTGTATTTGCTTTTGAGATCTTTTGTAACTTTGGTTAAGGAATAAGTATTGTCTCACAGTGACCTATGATCTTATTTGACCAAGTGTTTTAAAACTTTTTGACAAACGTCCCAAATACTTTTGTTTCTTTTGATTTCCAGCTAACTTTGGGGTACTTTAGAGGTCCCCTGAGGTATCTTAAAGAGAAATATTTAACTAGGATTATTTGGTATGTTAAGTTAAATGTAATCATTTGGAATTCTGGTTATTATAACCAAGTTTCTTTATTGATTACAGTATAATCAGATGTTTAACCATGGCTTTTAAGTCCTTTGTCATTTATAGATATTTTAGTACTCTGATGCTGTTACAAAAAGTGCTTCATCATCAAGATTCATAGAAAGGCTATGGAAGCAGTTACAACAGTTCCACATCAATATGATGGCTATGCGAGGATTACAGCCCATACTGACTTAAAACAAGGAGCTGTCCTGCCTCTGGGGCCCCTAGATCAGGCATCCAGAGATTTTTACTCCCTGACAGGCAGGGTCGACACCCCCCACTCAGCTCTGAAGCAGTTACAGAAGACGGACGATTGCCCTTCTGCTCTCATAAGAATATGGGAGTAAAATATCTGAGGGGGGAATGAAACAGGAGGGAAGGAGGCAGGGCACAACCTTTGAAAGAATGACATAGCCCGAGGACATGACATAAACTGATTAGAACCAAATGGGTCCAAGATGGTGGACAAGTCGACTTCCACTAGACCTTAAGCCTCAGTATACCTCACTTAACACATCAGCATGCTAAATGACGTGCCCACAGGTGTCATGACAGTTCCAAGATCAACCATAAGGATCAAAAAAGTGGGTGGTGGCCCAATTCCTGGAAATCCCCACCCCTTCCTGAAATAGCTGCAATAAGCCTCCCACTCATTAGCCTATGAGATTACCCACCCCTATAAAAACTGACAACCCCATACCCTGGTGCCTTTCTCACCTTCTGAGATGGCCCACACTGTCTGTGGAGTGTGTTTCTGTCTAAATAAATCCACTTCTTACCTAAAAAAAAAAAAAAGAAAAAGAAAAAAAGACATGTTACATTTAGTTATCGTGTCTCTTTATGCTCTTTAATTCTGGAACAAATTTTTCATCCTTTTAATTTTTTTAAATTTATTTTTTAACTTTTGTGACTTTAACACTTTTGAAGATTTTTTTACCACTCATTTTGTAGTATGTCCCTAAATTTAGATCATTGAAGTTTCCTCATAAGTAGGTTCAAATTATGCATATCTGGTGGGACTATTCCAGAAGTGATGCTGTATTCTCAATGCATCCTAACAGGCAGTGCACAATTTCAATTCGTGTCTTTATTGATGATGTTCATGATCACTTGGTTAAGGTGATGTCTGCTAGGCTTCTCCACTGCAAAGTTACTTTCTTCTTTGGAATTAATTAGTATTTTGTAAGGGAGATACCTTGAAAATATGTGAATATCTTATTCCTCATTAAACTTTAAATATATTTTAAATTTATTTTATCCCTGTGGGCTCAGGTACTGTTTTAGTCAATGATTTTAATCCATTAGTACCATTATTCATTTTGATGTTTAAGTTGTCCCTGATGTGGCCAGTGGGACCCCTTGCAAGCTGGCTTCTCTGTCTTTGTGCCATGTCCCTGTCAATATTTGAGCATTTCCATTCTTTCTGGCACAACAGATCTTTCAGGCTCTTATTATACTTTCCCTTCCTCAGTGCTGGAATCAGCCAATTCTCTAAGGAGCTTGGTTCCTTTTAGAGGAGAATAGTATCTAGAAGCCAAGGTGTGCTTTAGGTGCACTCATTGCTCTTGGAGTATCACTGCTCCCAAGTACTCTCAGTGGCCAGAGCTTAGGGAATGTATGTATGTATGCATACACACATACTTGCATCCACATTCACTTCTGTATCTCAATATATTGAAAACCATGAGTTCATACCAGTACCTCAAATTCTAATCTATCACCACAGGGTTCATTCTAATGTTCTCTCTTTTTATATTTGTACTTCTCTCTCACTGGGAAAGCTGACGCTTCCTATCTTTATTTTATTTACTTAAAATCACCCTGTATGCAGACAGTCTTCTGTCTCTGTGACAGTTCCCTTCCCTGCATGGATGTCCTTCTCACCCCGTGTACGTTCTGACACACTATGTTGGGCTGCCCCTGTATGTGGATGTCCTCCTCACTTTATTCGGCCTCTAACACCCAAGACGAGGCCATTGCTCCTGTTAATGTGCTTCTCACCCTGCTAGGGTTCTGACATACTATGTCAGGCTGACTTTCCCTATGGACACCTTCCTCATCCAGCTTAGGCTCTGGCATTCCATGGGAGGTGGGTCTTATGTGGATGCCTTTCTATTCCTGCTTCGGTTTTAAGAGCCCCACTCTGGGCCAGATGCAGTAGGTCAGACTTGTGCATAGAATTCAGGACCCCTTATTATCCTCAAAGTTCTATTCTAGAGTTGTAATACGTGGATGCATGGAATATTCATTATGTACACATATTATGTACACAGGATATGGCCTGTGTACATAATGCATATGGTTCTTGGATTTTTTAAAGAATCTTTTTATTAAAAGTATTACATATATATTGAAAAGTGTAAAGATTATAACGATATGTTTTGAACTATCAAAAAGTGAACACACCCATAAAATCTTCACCCAGGTCAAGAAATAAAATATTATCAGTACCCTAGGAGCCATACTCATGACCTTTCCCTGGTACTCCTTATTAGGTATCTTCAATATAACCAACAGAAATAAACTGCATTCTTTATATGTCCCAATTAGTGGCATGATGAATAAAATAGAGCTTCAGTAAGTACGCATGATTGACTTTTGAAAAACTGTATTTGAAAAGTTAATTATAGCTTTTTTGAGGAAGCTTTATCATTCAGTTTGAGAAAGTTTGGAGCAGTCAGTCACTAGGGGGCAGCCTGCACTGCTTCCTTTTCTTTAGAAATAGTTGTATCCTTTTGTTAGTAACTAGAATTATTTTGCATGGAAGGAAACAAATGTTATTTCAAAGAAAGAAATATTTCACTATTCACAGATAGGAAGAAAGTGGACACAATTATTTTGTTCTCCTGTAATTCAACTGCAGGAACGGATTCCATGGTCAAATCACTCTCAGCATCTTGGAAGCCTAGCTTTGCTTTTGTAACCCCAGCAGAGCATCCGAATTGGAATGGTTTGGAAGGTTTTTTGAATCTAAACAAGCTTCAGATAATTTATCCACACCTTCTTCTAAACCTTTCTTTTCTGCAGATTTCTCCCAAATACCGTACTAGACTCGAGTTAAATTAGAGAAGAGAAAGCCACAGCTCAGAATTCTATCCACTGATTTCATTTCGCCTTGCTTAGTGGTAGTTTCTTTTGGTAGCACCCTGTGAAAAATATCAGAGGAAGTGTGAGAGAAAAAAGTTGGTCTTCCTTGGCGTCAATTCTTTACCACTTCTTTCCTCTTGCCATTCTAGTTTTGTGTATTTCTTTTCTAACTGGACTGATAAACTATCCAGTTCCTGAATATCCCTAGAATAGATAAACCCATGTCCACATACTTTTGAAGTATTTTATTTCCAGTAACATAAAGAGATTGTTTCTGCCTTCCTCCCTGCCCTACTGACCCTGCTGTACAGAATGGGTTGGCTTCTTATTCTCCATAACTTTTTACCATAATCTAATGTCATTTCTTCCTTTCTACAGATAGAGACATCGGGATCTACCAGTATTATGACAAGAAAGAGCCACCAGGTAAAGTATCTGTTCTACTAAAGTGATTTTTATAAACTTTGTATTCTAAACTGTAAAATACTGACTTGAAAACTCTGTTTTTATGAGTCTTAGATGAATTCTAGAATTTCAAGAAAGGTTACTCCAGTTCTTCAGAAAAATGCTGAGGTTGATTTCTATATAAAATAAAGCAATATTGAGAAAATGCTATAGCAGAACCTGAAAATTTTCATTTTACTGCTGATTAGACTGATAACTGGACAGTCTATTCTCGTTTATTTATCAGTGTCCCAGTAGAGGGCATTGTTAATGCATGGGTCCCACTGATGCTGGCCTCCCGGATCCTCACCTGATATCTGAAATAGGCATTTCTGAGTGAGTGATCAATTTTCTTTATCTGATTAATCCTGTTAATCCCAGAAGTTTCATGATGGGCCAAAAGGTCTTTCTAGCTAGAGTTACTTCCTGTTTTGGTCTCTGTTGAAGTGAGGCTTGTGTGGGCATCCTGTGTGCTTAGCTTGGTGGCTAATAGGCTGACTTCATGGTTCTGATGACAGACTGAAGCAGCTTCTGTTCTGGGCTCAGTTGCAGTTCTGTTCCCTATCTGATGAGATTGCAAACTCAGGATATTGGCCCACCTGTTGTGCTTTGTAAGCCTTTTCACTACAAATTTAGGAAATCTTCTATGAAATGAAAACATCCATATTATGGCATTTTTCAACTGCCTTTTTTAAAGTTTGGCATATTTTATTAATCTCAATAGCATGTATAAATAATTATTTATGCACATATAAAAATACAAAGTATTATAATAAAAATAATTTCCACTTTTTTTTTTTTAACATCTCTCCGCTGCCACAATATCAGCAACAGAGCATGGTAACTTAGAAGAAAAGCAGAAGCTGGCAGAATGTAAGTTTTACTTTATATTTTTTTGGAATTATTATAAAACTGGAATTTTAATATCCCTGAAAATTCAGCCTTAAAACATATTTTAAGCTTTCTGTGCAAATAGAAAATGTTATTCCTTACAAATTTCTTATAAATTCCCATTGTTTAGGTACATAAACGTGAATAAGAATCATATTGTTAGGAATTTTTCGTTTAGACCAATGAAATCTCTGTCCATTGTTTGGTGAGATATATGCTTCTGTAAACACAAACTTTCTTAATGAACCATATTTATATTATTTAATATATTTAAAAAGTGTGCCATGCTTAAATTCTGATAGCATTTTATTATCCATATTATGCCTAAATTATTAATATGTTTTACCCATTGTAGGAGAATAAGATTTGTAATTATCAGTATTAGCATTTTATTCTCTTTAGTCTTTCCTGTTTTCAAATATATAAACGTGTTATATATGTAATATGGGTACAGTATAATGTGGTTAAAATATGACTGTTTTATTTGGAATATAGGTGGAGCTGAATATCCTACTTATTCTCATTTTAAATGATCAAGCTAACATTTAATTTTTAAAAATACTGTATTAGTACCTGCAACAGAGATTTAAAACTTTTTACATATGCTCTGCACATCATAAATTATGTTTATAGAATGTCATTAATTTGCTTTAATAAGATAATAGCAATTCTATAAAAATTTAAATGCCTATATATACTGTATATTATATGTACATACACACAAAACACATGTACACACGCATTTAGAATTATTATTTAGGAGAATTCAGAGATGAATTCGTTTTTGTGATGAAATAGATATCATTATAATGAATTTAATATTCTGTTAATTCTTTTAAACAGAACTATTTTTAATTTGTCTTAGGCTAACATTGAGACTCTACTAAATAATTTTATCTTTTAATTTAAAACAAAACAAAGGCTTATCATTATTGAATTGTGGTGTAGATTTTAAAGAGAATTATTTTAAATAGAAAAGAGCACTGTTAGTGTCTAATCTGTTAAAACTTGGATTTCCCTCAAATTTGTCCTTAGTTTAAATGTGTGATGCTTAATTTTAAATTCATTTTCTCTGTGTTATTTTTTAAATTTTATTTCTTTCCTCAGTATATTCATTTACTCATAGGAATTTTCAGATCTGATAAGGCTACTTGCACAGTTTGGAATTTCTTTCGGATTGACTCTTTATTTATATGAAAATGTTACTTCTGTGGTAAAGAGTGGGTCATTTACTGTTAAGTGCTAGATTCACAGGCCTAGGAAACTTTCCCAGGGATTCTCCGAGCCTTGTTAGTTGTCATCATAAAATTTTGATCAGGGAGATTGTTTTGTGGTAAAAATCCTGTTTTTATGACAGAGCCTTTCAAAAACTGTCATTTGATGATGGAAGTGAAGCCTACTTCCTTTCAGTTAAGGAGGTGTTTTATTTTAATCTCCTAAGGCACATTGCTAAGCAGAGTTTCCTTTTTAAACCATGTTTAACTGACTATAGTACACATTTTGTTTGCCAGCACGAGATTTTCCATGGACGCTCAAAAACAGACGCCCAGAAAAACTTCGAGACTCACTCAAGGAGTTGGAGGTATCTTTCCAGAAGTTTCAAAAATGGCAACAAACAAATCTGTTTTAAAACATCTTTCAACAGCTTTAATTTTCATAAAGGATCAACTCTCCTGGTGATGATAGCTTTGCTTTTGTCCAGTGAGGAGTTCCAAAACAGTTGCATCTTTGTGAGGCATGCTGATCTTTTTTTTTGCTTGCAAATCAGAAGCACTTTAACTGGTAACGACAATGTGTATAGCCAACTGCACTCTCTTTTTCTGTTTCCTTCAGGAGCTGATGCAAAATAGTCAGTGTGTGCTGAGCAAATGGAAGAACAAATATATCTGTCAGGTAAAAAGGTTTGACATGCTTTCGCAGTGTTTAACCAGTGGAGCTGAAAACTATGCAGTAATTGGTATTCTTGTGTTATGATAGGTAATGGACAAAAACTTTTTAGGAACAGGTATTTCATAGTTTGAATTCTAGTCATTCTAGAACTAACATTAGACAGTTTGACTCAGGCTACCTCATTAATCAGTATAGTTGTACTGACACTATAAGCACTAGTAACAGTCTTTTCAGATGGTATTTTTTGTTTGTCATAGATTTAATCATATTTATGAATGAAGGTAAAACCATAGGACAAAAGGTATTTTGACCACTCTTGTAAGCACTTGTGAACACCATGCTTATGGAAATCAACAAGCAGACTAGAGTTAGACCTAACAAGACATTTGCTCTTACTTTTTGAACCTTCTAAACTGTACTGTTTAATATGGTAGCTGGTAGTCACCTGTGGCTATTTAAATATAAATTTAAACTAATTAAAATTAAAAATTCAGTTCCTCAGTTGCACTACCCACATTTTAAGTGCTCAGTAACCACATGTTATCATATGGACAATATATATACAGAGCATTTCCATCAGAGAAAGTTCTTCTGTACAGCACTATTAGAGCCTGGACAAGGTGAGCTACATGTTGAATGGGTCTAGATTCAGGACATAATAATCACTTGTCCGTTGATCATAAAATAATCGACAAATATCTCAGCTGTGTCAGTAGGCTTAAAAAATGCTATTGCCTAGAAAAATTTTACTCGCTTATGATAAAACGAATCATTAGTAATATTCTACTCCTACATGTAGTTGAAGTTACATCAGTACTGATAATTATAACTGTTTTATGGAATTAAATATCCTGTATCAATTTAAATTCTTACTTGCTTACAATGTGATTCACGAATTTTAGGTCTAACTACTCTTGTTTGAAGTTTAGACCCATGGCTCTATCCATAAATCTACCACATTGAATTTGTAGTAATTATAAACTTGTGTTAATATACTATTTGAATATAGATCTCATTTTAGTGGACTCCGGTTTGTGCTCATTTTTTGTTTAAACTAGTCTACCTTTATTCATGAAAGTGACTTTAGTTACCTCCTCAACTGTCATAATTATTATTTTCCAGAGACTGTTTACAAGGTTGAATTAATATTTTTAGAACCATAATACTTCTTTTTTTTTAACATTTTTATTGGAGTATAATTGCTTTACAATGGTGTGTTAGTTTCTGCTTTATAACAAAGTGCATCAGTTATACATATACGTATATCCCCATATCTCCTTCCCCTTTCGTCTCCCTCTCACCCTCCCTATCCCACCCTTCTAGCTGGTCACAAAGCACCGAGCTGATCTCCCTGTGCTATGCTACTGCTTCCCACTAGCTATCTATTTTACGTTTGGTAGTGTATATATGTCCATATATACACTACCACTCTCTCACTTTGTCCCAGCTTACCCTTCCCCCTCCACGTGTCCTCAAGTCCATTCTCTAGTAGGTCTGTGTCTTTATTCCGTCTTGCCCCTAGGTTCTTCATGAGCTTTTTTTTTTTTTTTTTTTTAGATTCCATATATATGTGTTAGCATACGGTATTTGGTTTTCTCTTTCTGACTTACTTCAGTCTGTATGACAGACTCTAGGTCCATCCACCTCACTACAAATAACTCAATTTCGTTTCTTTTTTAGAACCATAATACTTCTTAAATTAGACTTAGGATACTATTGAAAAGGATGAAATTATTTAAAAATTCATAATTTGTTTTCATAAAAATTTTAATCAGACTTTAAAACTTGAATACAAAATATACTCCAGAAAGTTTTAAACTTAGTACAACTCAAATTGTACTTCTCAATGCCATTACTCACTTTAAAAGCTGGTTCAAAATTATTTGACTGCAGGGGAAGCCTACCACCTATAGTAAGAGGTGTGTCTCATGGCCTCACCCTTATTGTTGCACAGGTAAGTTGGAACATGTCAGGCATCTGAAAATATGCAGTGGAGCATCTCAGTACGCAATCCGTTTTAAATAGACTTTATTGCATTTTAATTTAATAAGCAGGTTTGTGTGCATGTGTGTATGGGAGAGTATGAAGATGGATATTCCTCAGTATTGAATTAATTCAACTCAGAAAAGGAATTTGTGTGATAGAATATATACAAAATTACTTCCGTAATTTATAGGAAACTGAAAATACTGATTTCATAGGCTGTTGTACCAATGAGTCTGTGTTTAACATTTCCAGTGGAGCTTATCATTATGTTCTGTCATATTTTGTGCTTTATTTCTATGATTGATAAGATATGCCTTAAATAGACCTTTTAATACCAGCACATTCTTGATGTGATATATTTCAACAAGATAACTTGACCTCCACCGTGTCCACAGGTCCAGGTTATTCCCCATATCTTTAGGGCCTTTGAAAGACCTCCTAACATTATCCATCCACTACCACAGTTTCTAGACAGGACTATTAGCTAGGTCTTCTAAAAATATGGATATGTGTGTTATTCTTAAAGATCTCTAATATGACAGAAAATTAAAAATTTGGTGCTCAAGCTAAATTTTCATAAGGCTCCCCTTAACCTTTTGTTAGCTGCAAAATCAGTACATCATCTCTACAGGCTCCCATAGGGTCCCCCTTTTGTACATCATCCAGTGTGGTAACTCTAAAGGTAACATATGCTTTCATTTCTATTAGTAATTTTCCCCATATATTTAACCCTAAAATGGCAGCCATTGATCACAACATAAAGTTCTCTAATTCTTAGAAAAGAAGTGAAAAAAGTTCCTCAGTATCTTGGTGCTAACATAGTTAGACTCTTCAGTTTTTGACTGTGCCACTCCTTAACTAATGTAAATCTTTTATCCCCCCCTCAAAAAGGGGCAGCTTTAGGCTATATGGAATTTATCTTGGTTGTCTTCTTTTTAAGGGATCCTTATTTCTTCAAAAGGTTCAGTTGTTCAGGAATTAGCAATGCAACTACAACAACATAAAGAATTTCAGAGGATGCAATCTGAGCCTGGATTTTTCCCTCTGTTGAATAACAAGGTTTTTTTTTGATAGGTTATCATCAGTATCAAAGCTTAATTCATGTTGTTGATTCAGTGATTCAATGACCTGTAAATTGTACCATTAAAAAAAAATTCCATTTGTAAATTCAGAACAGTTTATAAATCAAGACTTACCTATACATATGTTCTATATGAAAACTTTCTTTTGAAGTTGGTTTTTCAGACTGTACCTGTTACTAGTTTGAAATGAATTAAAAGTGTATCACATATATTTCTCACTGTTTTATTGATATCCTAAAATTATTTTATTATGAGAAAGTATTTAATAATTTTCTGCTTTGAATTTCTTAAACCATTTTCCAAACTGTTCTTAGGGAATAATAGTTTCAGCATTAAGATACTATTAAATTGTACACTGCTGTGGTGGAATATTTTAATTCCTTAAATTGTGCTTCAAGTCACATTCATATTTGCAGATTACTGCATAATTAGTTAAAAGCAATATTATCATTAAGATAGATGTAACTTCATATATATTGATTTTAGATTAAATTATTTAAATCATATATGTACATTTGAGCATAAAAGTATGATATAGTCATCTTTACCCTGATCTCTTTCTATACTTATTTGACATTTCCAGATGCAATTTTAAAATGCCAAGAAAAGATAGTTTTCTTTTTAAATTCTTGTAATGAATTACTTGACAGTCTATGTAAAAGTAGAGATTATTTTCCAAGCATATCACAGATAAACTGTGACCTTAAGGAACTTATTTTATTATAACTTCCTCAGTTGTATAATGAATAGCATCATTACCTGATCTTTCACCAAACTGTGTGAAAATCAGTTTCGATTTCCTCATAAAATAATAATTGACAAACCATGGTTTTAAGTTACAACTATTAGTAATAGCATATTATTTATACAAAACCCATCACACAGTATTTACTGACTGCCACCATTGCAGGAGGCACTAAAGATGTGTAAAGTGTGGGCTGAGTTGCCAGTATAACTTAATCAAGGAAAACAGACATGTAAAATCACTAGGACACTAGTGAGTGCTAAGTTGTATGACACCAAGTTAAAAAGGTAATAAGAATTTAGAGAAAGCACAGAGATTAGCCTGGCAGTGGGATGTAGGCTAAAACATGAAAACCAGAGGTGGTTTCTACAAAGAACAAATGAAATGGGATAATTATTTTCTGGAAACACCAAACTAGGGGGTTTCTGGACTTGAAGATTCTAAGCATAGAGCAGAAGTAAGGTGGCTAGACTGAAAATAAGGGGATTAAGTAAGAGTCTGTATCTGGAATGGTGAGATCTTCCCCAACTCCTTACCCGCTCCAGCACCGAGGCTATATCTCAGTGTAACTTATTTAGAAGACCCTTCTCTGACAAAATAGATTATTACTCCCAGAGCAAAGCCTATGGATACTGATATTTGATAGTTCCCTTTGAAAATATAGATGTGCCAACAAATCTCCTTACAGTGAAGCCCAAGTTAACAAGCCTCCTTGTACACACCAAGCTTCCTATCAATTTTTTGGAGACTCACTTTTAAATATAACCAGGGATGGGAATGTAAATTGGTACAACCACTATGGAGAGCAGAATGGGGGTTCCTTAGAAAACTAAAAATAGAACTACCATATGACCCAGCACTCCCACTACTGGGCATATACCCTGAGAAAACTATAATTCAAAAAGAGTCATGTACCACAGTGTTCACTGCAGCACTGTTTACAATAGCCAGGACATGGAAGCAACCTAAATGTCCAACAGATGAATGGATAAAGAAGATATGGCACATATATACAATGGAATATTACTCAGCCATAAAAAAGAAACGAAATTGAGTTATTTGTAGTGAGGTGGATGGGCTCAGAGTCTGTCATACAGAGTGAAGTAAGTCAGAAAGAGTAAAACAAATACCGTTTGCTAACGCATATATGTGGAATCTAAAAAAATAATAGTACTGATGAACCTAGTGGCCAGGCAGGAATAAAGACGTAGACATAGAGAATGGACTTGAGGACGCTGAGGGGGGGAGGGGGAAGCTGGGGTGAAGTGAGAGTAGCATCGACATATATACACTACCAAATGTAAAATAGGTAGCTAGTGGGAAGCAGCTGCATAGCACAGGGAGATCAGCTCGATGCTTTGCGACAACCTAGAGGGGTGGGATAGGGAGGGTGGGAGGGGGCTCAAGAGGGAGGGGATATGGGGATATATGTATGCATATGGCTGATTGATTTTGTTGTACAAAAGAAACTAACACAGTGTTGTGAAGCAATTATACTCCAATAAAGATCTTTTAAAAAAATAAATATAACCAGGGAGCCAGAGATCCACAGTACTTTCAAGGAAATCTCCATCTGTAAATCTAAGATCTATGAGTCTGAGGCTAAAACAAACAGAAAAGAAAAAGAATCAGGGACAGTACAATAAACAGAACTAAATTCAGGGAATTAAAATTAATCCCCACAGAGAAATAAGAGAAGTTCTTGCATCTTTGAAACAAGAATAGGATGCTATTTTTGAAAAAGGAATACTCAGGAAAAAGGAAAGGAGCTCTTGAGAATTAAAAATATGACAGCATAGGGGCTTCCCTGGTGGCACAGTGGTTAAGAATCCACCTGCCAATGCAGGGGACACAGGTTTGAGCCCTAGTCCAGGAAGATCTCACATGCTGCGGAGCAGCTAAGCCCATGTGCCACAACTATTGAGTCCGTGCTCTAGAGCCCGTGAGCCACAACTACTGAGCCTGTGTGCCACAACTACTGAAGGCCACGTGCCTAGAGCCCGTGGTCCGTAACAAGAGAAGCCACTGCAGTGGGAAGCCCGTGCACCGCAACAAAGAGTAGCCCCTGCTCGCCGCAACTAGAGAAGGCCCACGCACAGCAACAAGACCCAACGCAGCCAAAAATAAATAAAAATAAAAATGCATTTTAAAAATATGACAGCATTGGTAGAAGAATTAATAGAAGAATTGAACGATAAAGTTAAAATATCCCTATAATGCAGAACAGAGTGTACTAAAGGACATAGTGAACAATAGGCAATAGAAGGTAAGAAGATTAGAGCATCAGGCCAGAAGGTCCAATATCTTACTAATGATAGAAAACAGGAGGGAAGAAACAAACAAACAAAATATAATAGAAGAAAATGTCCCATAACTGGAAGATGTTTGTTTCCAGTTTGAAAGGACCCAGTGGTTGAAAAAAAGACTAATACCAAGACATATTTTGTGAATTTTAGAAAACCAAAGTTAAAGAGAAGATCCAGAAAGCTTTTGCAGTGAAAAAAAAAAAAGAAAAATAAGATACATAGAAAGGAATGGGAATCAGACTTCTCAACAGCAGTACAAGGAGTTAGAAGACTGTGGAATCATGCCTTCAAAATTCTGAAGGGAAGAGCTTTTAGCCTAGAATTCTGTGTCTAGAATTCTAAATTGTCTTTCAAGCAAGGACATTTTCAAGCTAGTTAGCTCTCAGAAAATCTTACCTACCTGCCATGGACGTTTTCTCAGGAGGTTATTGGAAGATGTGCTGCCCTAAAGCAGTAGAGTGAACCAAGATGCAAGATTTCTTAGGATCCAGGAAACAGAGGATCTTACACAGGAAAGAAATGAAGAGAAATCTTAGGATGACTGTGCCTTAGGCCTAGGTAGCAGCTGGTCCAAATTGGGGCAGGGGACAGAAGGTTCTCTTAGGGATATTGGAGGGAGGGAAGAAAAGGAGCTGATAGATCTGATATCTAGTCTGATCTAGGAGAATTAATAATAATATTTAATACGATAATAAAAGATATAGGATAATTAGATTTTACTGAAAAAATATCAGTAGGTAATGACTAAATCAAGAAATAACATATGGAAGACATTGCTAGTTGCTTGTCCAGTATCCATTTTTCTTTATGAACAGACCCTATTGTTCAGAGTGGCAAAATGCAGCAATTCTGGCCAAAGTAAGCAGAGGTTCCTGGTAGGACTTACAAGAAAGCTTACTTTTTTTAAGTCATATTTTTGTACAGCATTTAAAAATCAGAATTAATGCCCCTCAGAAGACCTATAATGAGCAAAATATCAGAATTTTAAATAAGTATTGCACTGTTTTACTGACTCTTCCTGTTGCCTCGGGCTTCCAGCGGCTCCACAAAGCCCTGCCGTTCACTGCCTGCTATGAGGGCAGAGTAGGTTGTTCAAACTAGTGGTATTATTCTCCATAGACCACTGCCCTTATCCAAAAATATGTCTTCCCCAGGCTGAGGCATTTGAAATTCCTCTAAAAAAGCAAAATATTGTAGGAATATTGCATACTTTAAATGTATTTTTACATATAAAATACATGTACTTATTTTATATATATATATATATATATATAATGTCACACCATACTCAATTGGGATGTGGCTTTTCAGCTTCTGCGCTTCCAGTCTGTATCTGAAATATTCCTGAAGGGACAGGGCCCTGCTTTTGACCATTCTTTCACTCAAGGCATATATATATAGTGCCTAGTATATGCCAAATAGAATTCTCATTGCTAGGGATGCCAGTGAAAAAAACAGACAAAAATGACCATTATTCCTGTTCCCCTGTAGCTTAAGTTTTATTAGGGTAGACAGTCAAGAAGGGATCGATAAGTAAAATTTAGAGTATGTAAGAAAGTAATAACTGTTAAGAGAAAAATAAAGCAAGAAAAATAGGAAGTATATGTGGGGGATGGTAGGGCAGGATGGGCCTGATATCTGGTGACCAGGAAAGACCTCGTGTGATTAAGACATAAAGGAGCAAGCCGTGGAAGGTATCTGGAGAAGAGGGTTCCAGGCAGGTACAGAGGCCCTGAGATGGAAGTATACGTGGCATGTTTGAAGAACATCAAAGAGTTGATCTGATTGGAGTGGGATGAGCAAGGAGAAGAGTAGTAGGAATTAAGATCAGAGAGAAAATGAGGCACTAGTTATATAAGGGCCTTCCAGGCCTTTGAAGGGCTTGGCTTTTACTCTAAGTGAGATGGGAAACCCTTTGGGGCTTTTGAGCAGAGGAGGAGCTTGATCTGATTTACTTTTTAATTGGATAACTCTAGGTATTGTGATGCGAACACATTGAAGGAAATGAAGATCAAGTCAGGGCATTTAGTTAGAAGGCTGCTACCATAGTCCAGGTGAACAGCCATAACGGTGGTTTTGACCGCATGGAGCGGTTAAGTGGTGAGAAGTGGCCAGATTCTGCTGATGGATCAGATGTGGAATATAGGAGAAATTTCTGAGCAACTGGAAGAATGGCCATTTACTGAGATGGCGAAGACTGAGAAGAGACATTTTTGAGGGAAATATCAGGAGCTCAGTTTTTGACGTCATTGTTTGAAATGCCTATTAGATATTCAAGTAGAGAAGTCAGTAGACAATTGGTTATAGGAATGTGTAGTTTAGAGAAGGGCCTGGGCTGGAGAGAGAAATTTGGGAGGCAGCAACAGAGATGGTATTGAAGCCAAGAAATCAGTGAAGAGCACCAAGGGAGTGAGTGTAGATAGAGAACTAGAGGAGGCAGAAGGGCGGAGCTCTGGGGTGCTCCAGCATTGGGGATTGGAGAGAGAGAAAGGGAGAGATGGAGAAAGGAGACGAATAAGGAGTAGCCAGAGAGGTAGAGCACACTGAAGGGAATGTGGTGCCCTGGAAACTAGGTTTCAGGAAGAAAGTTGAGTGTTGCTGGTATGTAGCATACCAGTAACAGTTGCCTGAGATTGACTATCGGATGGAGTAGCATGGAAGTCATTCGTGACCTAGATTAGAGCAGGGTCAATAGATGGTATGGACAGAAGCCTGACTGGAATGTATTTAAGGGAAAATAGGAGGAGAGAAATTAGGGCTTTACAACATCAGAAGGGATTACATTATAAAGGAAAATGGAGAAATAGGTCAGGAGCTTGAGAGAGAGGTGAGGTTAAAAGAGGTTTTTGGGACTTCCCTGGTGGTGCAGTGGTTGAGAGTCCGCCTGCCGATGCAGGGGACACGGGTTCGTGTCCCGGTCCGGGAAGATCCCACATGCTACGTAGCAGCTGGGCCCGTGAGCCATGGCCGCTGAGCCTGCGCGTCCGGAGCCTGTGCTCCGCAACGGGAGAGGCCCGCGTACCGCAAAAAAATAAATTAAAAAAAGAGGTTTTTGTTTCTTTTTTTAGATGCAGGGAATAACATCTATTCCTGTTGGTAAGCTAATGGGAGTAGTACAGTCGATGCAGAAAAGGGAAGAATTAATTGCTGGAGTAATGTTAACCAAAAGCCACTTAATAAAGGGAAAGGGGATGAAAAGTAGGTTCCTGGTACCTGTTGATGTCATGGAGCTGTCTTTTCAGCCATGGACTGCTTAAGGCCACATTTCTTGTTCTGTGAGGAAGAACAAACTTCCATTCGGTTAAGTAATGACTTTTTTTTTAAGGTTTCTATTACATGCACCTGAATGCAGTTCTAAGTGACACAGCGTATTTAGAAATTTAGAAATATGGTAGAACCAGGAGAAATTACCAAGAGTTGAAATGGTTATATTTGAGAGTGGGATGAGAGGCTGTGGTGGGATAAGACAGTAAACAACTGCTTTAATTCCAAGTATTCTTTGACATTTTAACAATTTATATGTGTATTTCTTTAATTGAAATACTTTTTTGTTTTTTTTTGTGTGGTATGCGGGCCTCTCACTGTTGTGGCCTCTCCCGTTGCGGAGCACAGGCTCTGGACGCGCAGGCTCAGCGGCCATGGCTCACGGGCCCAGCCGCTCTGCGGCATGTGGGATCTTCCCGGACCGGGGCACGAACCCATATCCCCTGCATCAGCAGGCGGACTCTCAACCACTGCGCCACCAGGGAAGCCCTGAAATACTTTTTAAACATGCCCAGAGTGCTTCTGAGAAGCAGATGTCAAGATAGTGCTAGAACAGCAAGTGATTTATGGGGAGATGTGAAAGATAAAGGGGAAGGAAGCAGGCAGGAGAGCCTTTTGACTGTGATGCTGGTCTGAGCCCTGAGCGATGAGGAGAAAGGACTGGGTATAAGGAGCCTCAGGCTGCAGCATGGTGCTCAGACAATTTCAGCCACAGGAGAGTCCCTGAGTCAAAGTTGCTCATTAGAGGAGTCCCCTGTTGGACTAGTACCACACCATGCTCAGCCATTGGCTAGTAGCCACCTAGGGAATATTTGGTCTTGGTCAGTCAACTGTGTTCCCAGCATTCGTTCCTCCTGAAGGAGCTCTGAGTGATGCATGCCCGTGGCCGTCACCCCCACAAAGGTTTATATTAAGAATAAGAATGCGTATCTGTATGTTTGCATACACACAGTACTATACCTGAGTAATCTTAATGTTCAGCTAGCCAGTTTAATATCATGCCCTAATAATTACTCTTTTAGGGAAAAAAAATCATTCCTTTCCAGGAAAAATAGAAAATTTACATTGTATCTTGACTAATTCAATCCAAAGTTTGATGACCTATGATAATTCATCAATACATTAACTATTTACTCTTAAATATACAGTAATATATGGACCCAGTTTTAGAACAGGGTTATGACACAAAGAAAATTTTTATCTTCTTCATAATAATGTGTCTTTGTGTCATCAATCAGCATTTCCTTCCTGTTCTTTTCATAAATGGTCCTTTCTTCTCTTTTATTGTTTTCATTTAAAAACATTTCTTTGAAGAAACTCATAATTCCCTGCCTCTGCCCTTGGCATTTGGGTCTAATAATGTTTTGGAAGCTTCAAGGTATTTTGCCACAAAGGAAGCCAGTTCAGGACTATGAATTTCCTCCATATATCCAGTTATAGTTAATAGTAAATATGTTTAAAGCTAAATGAGTTCAAAATCTGAATAATCTAATGACTCTCATTGATTTTCGTGTGTATTTTACAAAATGGAAACAAACACATGCCAGACATGTATGTACTTTATAAAGGGAGAGTAAAGTTTTACATCGATAGCTAGCTAATGAGAAGACTTTTAGTGCATTATATTTTAGTCCTTGTACTTAATTTTTATATAAAAACTTAAAATATGACTTCAAACTTAGAACTTTGTATTAGATGCACAGTTTGGAATGTGCCAATTAGAAGTGTACATATAAACTTAGTATATATGGTTGGGTGTGAGAACCCAGCAACTTTACATTCATGATATTTGAGAATATTGTGTTATAGATATGCCAAAATAGCTGGTAGAGAAAACACATCAAGTGCTTTTGCCAAATTGTGATTTATACCCCTTATTTTAAAAAATAAAGTTAAAAAATAAAACTATTAGGTGAGCATTTATACTGCTTAAGTGACTGAAATTAAAGGCAGCTGCAACTATGCTTCTTGTAAAATAGTGTTGAATGTAAAATATTCACAGTGGCTTTCCACAGTGAAATACCTATCATTTGGTAGTCCCCTTGGTCTAGGTAGAATCCTAGGTTGAATTGTGAGATCTCAGTTAACACTATGTGCCAAACATATAAATCTCTATCTGTATCCATCCTTCTGCCATAATAGAGGAATAATCTTTACTCCTGTTTAAAGCCAGGCATCCCACCTAGACCCACAGTTCTCAAACTGTGCACTGATGCACCCTGGGAATTGCAGTGAATTCACAGGAGTCCTGCAGGATATTTTAAAATTTCAGGAAAAACACAAGACTTCTGCTGGATTCTACACAAACAAGTAGCTCCAGGTAGAGCAGATTTTCAACATTAGAACACACTAACTTCCTTTGGGGGAGGTCATATCTATATGAAGCTGGTTTTTTAGAGCTTGCTGTGATAAAAAAGCAAGTACCACACAAGAATTAACATAGAACACAATGAGGGTAAGGGTTTCCAGTCTGATTCCAAGGTTTGAGAAGTTGTGTAGTGCCCAACTTCTAATAGTGTACACATCCCATTAGTAAGTAATGTGGTTATTTAGGAATTAAATATATTTTTCTTTTAATCTCTGTGTATTATGTTTTCAAATGGCTACCAAGTTGTTGGGATATAAATACTTAAATTGTTTGAATTCTGTTATTTCTTTTGGACTAGGGGAGCCATAAAAATTTCTGAGACACAGAGGGTGCCATGAACTGAGAAAGTTTGGGAGCCTCTGGCATAGACTTGGATCCCATTCCCTCAGAACCCCACATGATTGTCCCTTCTCTTACTGGTGGAAAGTGTAAACTGCTCCATTCTTCTTGGTATCAAATCTTGGCTTATTAGCCGTGTGACTTTGGGGAAGTTACTTCACCTGTTTGTGCCAGAGTTCACTTAACTATAAAATGAATATAAAAATACCTAACTCATAGGTTTATTATAAGAATTAAGTAAGTTAACATACTTAAAATGCTTAGAAAGAGTTTTTGCCACAGATACCTGCTTTTTAAAAATAATCCTTCTGTCAACTGGACCTTTCCAATAAACTTAAAAAAATTTTTTTAATGTTTATTTATTTATTTGGCTGTGTTGGGTCTTAGTTGCGGCACGCGGCGTCTAGTTCCCTGACCAGGGATCAAACCTGGGCCCCCTACATTGGGAGTGCAGTCTTAACCGCCACACCACCAGGGAAGTCCCAAACTTGAAATTTTTTAATTAAACAAATTTTTTATTGTAAAAAATACATAAAATTTACCATCTTAACACATCTTTAACTGTACGGTTTGGTAGTGTTAAGTATATTCACATTATTGTGAAACATGTCCAGAACTTTTTCAGTTTGCAAAACTGAAACTCTACCCTTTAAATGACAACTCCGTTTACCCCTACCCCCAGCCCCTGGCAACCATCATTCTACTCTCTGCTTCTATGAGTTTGACTATTTTAGCTACCTCATGTAAGTGGAACCATGCAGTATTTGTCCTTCTGTGACTAGCTTATTTCACTTAGCATAATGTCCTCATGGTTCATCCATGTTGTAGCCTGTGACAGAATTGTCTTCCTTTTTAATGCTGAATAATATTCCACTGGATGTATTTACCACATTATGTTTATCCATTCATCTGTTGATGAGCATGTGGACTGTTTCCTTCTCTTGGCTATTGTGAATAATGCTGCTGTGAACATGGGTGTACAAATAGCTCTCGAAGACCCTGCTTTCATTTCTTTTGCTTATATACCCACAAATGGGATTGCTGAATCAGATGATAGTTTTATTTTTAATTTTTTGAGGAACCTCCTGTTTTTCATAGCTGAACCATCTTACAGCCCCTCCAACAGTACAGAAGGGTTCCAGTTTCTCCACATCTTCACCAACACTTGTTATTTTTTTTTTTTTGCGGTATGCGGGCCTCTCCTGTTGCGGAGCGCAGGCTCTGGACACACCGGCTCAGCGGCCATGGCTCACAGGCCCAGCCACTCCATGGCACGTGGGATCTTCCTGGACCGGGGCACGAAGCTGTGTCCCCTGCATCAGCAGGCGGACTCTCAACCACTGCGCCACCAGGGAAGCCCTGTGTTCTTTTTTTTTTGATAGTTGCTATTTTGTGGGTGTGAGGTGATATCTCATTGTGGTTTTGGTATGCATTTTTCTAAAGATTAGTGATGTTGAGCATCTTTTCATATGCTTGTTGGCCATTTGTATATCATCTTTGGAGAAATGTCCATTCAAGTCCTTTGCCCATTTGTTAATTGGGTTTTTTGATTTTTTTGTTGTTGAGTTATAGGAGTTTTAAAAAGTATATTTTGGATATTAATCTCTTGTCAGATACATGATTTGCAAATACCTTCTCCCACTCTGTAGGTTGCCTTTTCACTCTGTTAATTGTGTCCTCTGATGCACAAAAGTTTTAAAGTTTTATGTAGTCACATTTGTCTATTTTTGCTTTTAGTGTCATATCTAAGAAATCATTTTCAAATCCAACGCTGTGAAGCCTTTCCCCTATGGTTTCTTCAAGGAGTTTTATGGTTTTGGGTCTGAGTCCAGGTCTTTAATCCATTTTGAGTTAATTTTTGTGTATGGTGTAAGGTAAGGGTCCATCTTCACTGTTTGCATGTGGATATCCAGTTTCCCCAGCACCATTTGTTGAAGAGACTGTTCTTTCCCTATTGAGTGGTCTTGGCTCTTGTTGAAGATCATTTGAAGATCATATTTGTGAGGGTATATTTCTGGGCTCTCTATTCTGTTCCATTGGCTTGTAGATCTGTCTTTTGATAGTACCGCACTATTTTGATTATTGTGGCTTTATAATATGTCTTGAAATCAGGAAGTGTGAGAACGTTCTTCTTTTTCAAAATTGTTTTGGCTATTTGGAATTCCTTGAGATTTCTGGTCAACTTAAATAGGCTCTACTCTTTTCTACTCAACCAAATAAACACAATTAGCATTCATCTCAGGTACCACCATGTCTTATCCGTTTCCTTCAGAATCAAATTTCTCAAAAGAATTTGTTTGGGGTCTCCATTTCTCTGTTGCTCACTCAGCATTTAACCAACTTCAGCTATACTTTTCTCCTGATTACACTGAAAACCTTTTACACTGAGATTACAAAAAACCCTCTGTATTACTAAATCCAATAGACTTTTTTTTTTAAAGCATCATCTTAAATACACAGGAGGATTCAACAGTACCGACCACTCCAGTGTTCTTAAAATACTTTTTTCTGTTAGTTCTCGATGACACTTTGCTCTTCTAATATTCTTCCTACCTCTCCAGCATTCTTCTCTGTGTCCTTTTCAGGCCTATGCTTCTTTCCCCTGTCCTTGAATGTTAGGGTTCCTCAAGGCCTAATTCTAAGCCCTCTCCTCTTTACTCTGAACTCCTGGGTTATCAAATATATATTCATAGCTTCAGTGCCCCCCACCTGATGGATGAATTACTCAAGGGACTAAATTATAGATAAGAAGGCTGATTGGTGAGCCAAGAATTAGAACAAAAGCAAGGAGACGTTCTTACAGGATATTTCTATCAGGCTATGGTTAGGGCTCTGACTTGCCCTTGGGCTTTTTCTTTCTTGACAACTGGCATTAGTTATCAGAGTCATATCCCTGAACAGAGTTACAGACATTTGGTACAGGCTTCCTCCAGGCTCTGATCTGAACTGTGCACTGCTCACCACTCCATTTAAAATATCTGACCTGGTCCTCATTTGTTACCTTTTCTTTATGAGGAAAGTGTTGATTCGATTTTGAGAAGCTTCCAAATCATCTGCTTGTTGGAACATGGAAAACACCTTTGCCTCCACAGCAACTCATTTACAGGTGATTTGTTCAGGTGAGCCTCAATGGAACTGGCTGACATATATAGGTGCAACAATCACAGTGTCTCCGGACATTGCCAGATGTCCCCTGCTGGCCAAAATCATCCCCACACTTGAGAACCACTGGTTTAGAGGGAAGCTGGTTTAGGTTGAAGAAGGAGCTGGAGAGAAGAAAACCAGATGGGCTACTGCATGGAAATCAACTGAGTGAGAGTTAAAGGATATTAGTTTCTAAGCGGGCCGGTTGTGGGGGGACATAGGATTTGTCCTATGTCTTGGTCTCTACTTCTCCACTAATTATGAGACCTTTGGTTAGTTGCTTTACCCTTCTGATTGTGAATTAGTATGAGGATTAACCTTGTTACTATTATTTTTTAACTTATGTACTTACTATGTACCAGTGTTGTACTGGCATTTCATATGAATTATAGAGATGGTGTGTATTAAAGTCCTCTGTAAATTATAAGATTTTGTACAAAAGTAATGTGCTGTCCTGTTCACTTCTTACCACTGTTTTTATCCTTTAGATCCTTAAAACTACTGGCAAATACAAGATTTACCTTTGTACCATGTTCTTTCGTGCATTTCATAAAATATTGTATTTTCTAAGAACAATCACTTATTTTATGTAATTATTTTATATATGTACATATATATAAAAGAGCTGGATTTAAAATTACATTAGGGATTAAAATGTAGCATCACTCATTTTATAATGAGAATAAGTGAGAAAATGAG
This sequence comes from Phocoena phocoena, assembly GCF_963924675.1. Classification (NCBI taxonomy): domain Eukaryota; kingdom Metazoa; phylum Chordata; class Mammalia; order Artiodactyla; family Phocoenidae; genus Phocoena; species Phocoena phocoena. Next base: position 37,123,768 of record NC_089232.1, read on the forward strand.
ATTTTGTAATTTGAAATAGATTTAGCAGGCAAATTTCCAGGAATGTATCTGTTCCATATGTTGAATAACATCACAGAAATCTTTGGGAAACCCCATTGTTAGCACTTCTCTATCTAGAAAAAAATACCTGTTTGTTTCTTGTTCTTTTGTTTCTTTTCCTTAGTCAATTCCCTATAGTGAGTCAATTAAATGTGTTTTTCTTATTCTTGTCTTAACTACATTCACTTTTGTCTCTCTACTTTAATGGATTAGTCAGGCATGATTTCCCTCTATACTCAGTAATGTTCGCTGAGGGCTTCCCTGGTGGCACAGTGGTTGAGAGTCCGCCTGCCGATGCAGGGGATACGGGTTCGTGCCCCGGTCCGGGAAGATCCCATATGCAGCGGAGCAGCTGGGCCCGTAAGCCATGGCCGCTGGGCCTGCGTGTTCAGAGCCTATGCTCCGCAACAGGAGAGGCCACAACAGTGAGAGGCCCGTATACCGCGAAAAAAAAAAAAAAAAGTTTGCTGAATGAAGGAATAAATTACAGAAAACATGTTATCTCTCTTCCAGCAGGTTATCTGTTAAAATGATCAGAGACCCTACCTTTCATTGTAGATTTCCTCAATGTAAAATTGTTTGTCTGTCTATAGTTATGAGTTTCTCCAGAATTTATCCCATGGATTGGATTGTGGGGCAGGGTTGAGGGAGGTATTGGGTCTCATCCTGATGCAAATTCACTGGGCCTCCAGAGGAATGGTTTATAATATTGATACTTTAAATATTTTCTTCAACCCTAGAATTCACTCCAGGGGTCATAATACTTTGTTGCCTCTCTGGATTGTAGTGTTTAGCACCTGCTGTCTCCCACATCTCCTGATGATTTCATGGGATCAGTCTTGGCTGCCTGATGGATTGAACTTATCACCCAATGTTGATTTCTAGTACTGATCCTGCATGCCTTTACTTTTCACTTCTCCCCAGATGTCATAATAATCACATGATTTGGGGGGGGGAGTTTCCTGAGCCAGTGAGAATACTGAATTCAATTAAATTGTTGCGATCACCATTATAAAATAGCTCATTCACAGTTATTTACTGCACCAGTTCTTCAATACATGAGACCATGATGTATCAGTCAATACATGATGTATGATGTAATATTTCTCTTCTTTATGGCTACTAAACTGCCTCTTCTAGGAAGTAGTCATCTGTCTTAACCAATATCTCCACTTCTCTGAGATGAGATTTTCAGCCGTATTCTACACATATTCTACCAATACATGCCTGCATCATTCATCGTTGTATCCCCGTCTGTGTACTTGGCATATATAGGAGGCACTCGCATATTTTTGATCTACTGAGTAAATGAAACTCGGATTCTTGTGTTTGCTTAAGTTTTGTTTTGCTTAATGATGTCATCTGGTAAAATTTTCTCTTTCTTTTCCCAGTTCCATTTCACTTCTAATTAAGTACTCAACATAAGGTTAAGAGAAACCAATTTGAAGAACCATCTGAATATCATGGGAATCATTTCTTAGTTTCTTAAAGAGAAAGCACACCTCTCTGGTATGAGCTTATTGAAGAAAATGAGAAGGAAAAAATTATAAAAGCAATAGGAAGAAACATGGTCAGAGCAGAACTAGCAAGGAAGATACTTCCTGTCTGACAGGGTATCGGAGAAAAGGAAAAGTTTCAGTTCCTATTTTGTCTTAGTCATCTTCTGCACAAGAAACGACATTAAAATTGGAACACTGTTGGGAAATCCCATGGGCCCTCTCATTTATTCATCCTGTGGATCTCTTCTCAAACTCAAATGTGCTCTGGAGGTGTCTCCCTTTGCTTCTTTGTCTGCTCTTTTTCATTTTCTGAGCTGTTGAATTCTCCAGTTCCCTGTGGAGTAGGACAGTATCTTGGTGCCCTTTTTCCTTCTTGTCCTGCCAAATCTTACATAGGCTTTTTCCATTTTGGAGAGCTTAAGAACTAACTTTTTGGGGAAACAGGTGGAGATACTTTCCTGTCTGGGCTAGAATATTCTTTTCCTGAGATTCAGACTGTTTTTTCCCCCCTAATTCTGGTTATCTCCATTACTATATCCAGGAATATCTTTGGCACCAGTGTACTCGGAAACCTTATGCTTCCCCACAGGTTGTTTTATAAAAATGTATTAATTAATTTGTTTATACCTTCTTATTCCAAAATCTGGTGTTAGGGATACTGCTAGGACACAAGACATTTGGAAATCTGAAATGATGGACATACCTTGATCCTAATGAGTACCCAAACTAGGTGTCAATAGAGGACTAACCTGATCTTTTAACACCTCTAAAGATTGGAATGTCCCAGAGCTCAGACCTTGGACCTCTTTCTCTCTTTCCACTTTTTTATTCTTAAGCAACAGAAATTTATTTTGTTACAGTTCTAGAAGCTAGAAGTCGAGGACCAAGGTGGTGTGAGGGTTGGTTTCTGATGAGGCCTCTCTGCCTAACTTGTAAACAGCCATCTTCTTACTTCGTTGTCATATGGCCTTTTCTCTGTGTGTGCACATGCAAAGAGAGCCCTCTGGTGTCTCTTCCTCTTATAAGGACACCAGTCAAATTAGATTAGGGCCCCACCCTTATGATCTCTCCACTCATTTTTTAAGGAGAGCTTATTCAGTTCCATGACTTTAAACACTACCTTTACATTGTTGATGACTCCCAAATATAATCTCCAGCTACCACTTCACCCAGAACTTCAGACTACTTGATGTCTCTACTTATATATCCATAGACACCTTAAACTTAACATGTCCACACCAAACCCTCGATTCCCCCAATCTAAATTTACTTCTCCTCAAGTGTTTCCTATCTCGGTAAACATAGTTGCTCAGCCCAAAAACCTTTGAGTTTTTCTCTTGTATGCCACACCCAATTCTTCAGCAAGTCCCCTTTAAAATATATCTCAAATCTGTCGACATACTGTTTCCTCTAGCATTGCCATTCTAGTTCAAGCCATCATCTTCTCTCACCTGGACCACTGCAATAGCTTCCTAATGGTCTCCTTGCTTTTACTCTTGTCCTGATCCCTCTTTATTTATTTATATATATGTATATATATTATTAATTTATTTATTTATTTTAGGCTGTGTTGGGTCTTCATTTCTGTGTAAGGGCTTTCTCCAGTTGCGGCGAGCGGGGGCCACTCACTATTGCGGCCTCTTGTTGCGGAGCACAGGCTCCAGACGCACAGGCTCAGTAGCTGTGGCTCACGGGCCCAGCCACTCCACAGCATGTGGGATCCTCCCAGACCAGGGCTCGAACCCGTGTCCCCTGCATCAGCAGGCAGACTCTCAACCACTGCGCCACCAGGGAAGCCCTGCCCTGATCCCTCTTTAAAACATAAATTATAATTCTCTGCTGCTTAAAACCCTATGGCTTCTCATCAGAAACGTCCAGTGTAACCTGGCCCCTGACTACCTTGCTAATTTCATCCTCTGAATATCCCTCTCACTTACTCCCCACTAGCCACACTGGCCTACCTTTCCTCAGTTGTCCCAGGCACATTCTAACCTCAGAGTTTTTGCATTTGCTGTTCTCTGCCTCAAACTCGCTTTCTCCAAATAATCATATCACCTGTTCTTTCACTTCATTTGGATCTGTACTCAAATGTCATCTCCTCAGGGAGGTGTTTTTACTTCTCTTTATTGGTCATTTACTTAAAACAGCATCCTCCTAAAGCCTCCATCCGTATTGTGCTTTATTTTTCTCTGTAGTTCTTATTGCTTTCTGACATTATTTTAAAACTGTTTTTTGTTCTCTGTGTCCACACTCAAATGCAAGCTTCCTGAAGGGAGGTAGGGCAAAGACATTGTCTGTTTTGTTCAGTGCTGTATCTTCAGCACCTAGAACAGGGCCTGGGGTCATACAAAATACTAAATATTCATTTGTGGAATGAATGAGTGAATGCATTAGTGGCTGCACCCATCCTTTGAGAAAGATTCTGAAGGAATGCCCAAGCTCAGTGGGCAGGATCCACAGTCCCCAAATCACTGCCCCTATCTCCATGTGTATATCAGTTATCTACTGATGTATGTATGCTTCCCTGCTATGCCTTGACACTTCCCCTTCAAATCCTTTCCAGCTTAAGTTCCCTCTTTTACGTACTATCACAGTTGCACTTTCCATCTCCATCCGACAAAAGTGGTCTTTTAGAATTAATTTTATAACATAACAAGTGCTCGTACATAGAAAAAGCAATTTCTATTAGGAGATGAGGGTTAGTTCGTGATAATTGTGGTGAGAGCACAAAATAAGGAACAACAAATTTGGGACTTGGACAAATTAAATTCCAAAGTTCTGAAGGAACTTGCACATATCTTGGAGACAGTATCCTTGTTAAATCAGAGCAAATAGGAAAAGTGATAAAAAATTGTAGTGGTTATAACTCACCTGGAGTCTAGTGTTCCATATCTAACATCGAGCCCAGTCTGGGCACAAGATTTTAAAAAAGACAGAAGAATGTGTTCAGAGATGGTAAATGGTATAGTGAAAACATATGAGTAATGTTTGAATAACAATAATTATAATTACAGACATTTACTATGTGCCAGACATTACTCTAAATACTGTTTGTAAATAGTAATTTAATCCTCATCCTATGAAGTAGATATTATTATATCTCGTCGCAGAGGAGGAAATGAAGTTACAGAAGTTAAGTAACTCCCTCAAGGTCACACAGCTAGTAAGAGGTAGAGCCAGTGCTGATTTCATTTTGATTTGAGTCCATGTTCTTAACCACTATGTTATTATCTTTTAATATTTAAAAAGCACTATTGAAGAGAAACTGGGGCTACTGTAGAAGTTCTTAGAAGGCGGTGTTAGCCTTCACCTCAAGCTCAAGCATTGCCACCTCTTCTTAGTCCCCCCAGTCTACCCAGTATGTATTCTTATGATAGGACCAGTAACGCTTTATTACACTTACTTGCTTATATCCCTACCTCTCTCTACTAACCTATATTTAACCTATTTTAAGGGTTATATTTGATTCACTTTTGAGCCACTAAATTTAGTTTAGTGTTTGGCATATAATCAACATTCAGTTTCTGTTGAATGAAAAGAATGAAGGAATGATCTTTAAATTGATTAGAACTTTCCAGTGGTAGAACAGCTTTCCTGTAAGGTAATAAGCTTCTGGTCACTGGCAGTTTTCAAGCATGGGCTGGATGCTTGAAGGATGCTTGTAGGGATGCTGCAGAGGAACTTCCATGTCATGTGGAAGTGGAAGATTAGACCAGGTTTCCTTCTAACTATGAATTATTTGATCCTATGATCCTATTATGATTCTTTCTCTAAACATTTAGTTAGCACCTCCTATGTGCCTGGCATTGTTTTAGGCACTGAAGATACAAAGATAAAAGTGGCCTAGCTAGTATCCATAAGGAGCTAGTAATCAGTGGATAATGAAGAAAAGAGGTGCTTAAGAGTATAGGTATAAAGTTTTAGTAGATAAAAATAAATAGAAAAGGGCAGGTATTTGAGGTGCTTTGAATAAATGAGGAAGGGAGAAAAAAGCTATTACAAAGGGGAGAACTAGATATGAAAGATGACCCTAAAATTCCCTGTCTGAGAAGGGAGAATGTAGGGAGTAAAGACCACATTATATTATTATATAATATATTGTTATATAATATAATATGTTATATTGTTATGGGGGAATTCCCTAAAAGGGAACTATCAGTGTTTGTCATCAAGGTATATGGCAGGGCTGGATGTAATTCATAATTCAGTAGAGATTAATTAATTTGTGAAGTATTTTGAAATTCTTGGAACAAATATGCCTTCTCTTATTAGTCTTGCAGACCAATAAAGTTGATTAAATTCTCCTTTCCCCTGCCCTTCGCCCCACTTTGGGGGCATTAACATGAAATGGGCAATTCATTAAGTCATGTGGGACCCTTCAGTTTCTTTTCTGATTCATGTGCCTGGAATCTGTTAGACCGTAGGGGAGTAATGGTCTTTTTTTTTTATTAACCTGGTCCCTGATGCTGCTCATCTCTCACACATGTCACAGTATGTCTTGTCACAGAATCATCCTCTAGCTGGGACATGATGCTTAGGTAGGTGGGGAAGTCCCCTGTTTTGTTTAAAATCATAGTTGTCTTTGGGTTTGGCTGGCATGTTCATGATTAGTTTACTGACAATTGGTTTTTTTCTTTCCATACCATATGCTATTCCATGATTCATCTGCTTTGAGTCTGCTGCCCTGAAGGTGAAACAATTTCTTCCAATGTTGATATTTCATAATCTCATAGATAACAAGCATACACATATGCATAGTCCTTTCAGAAGTTTTAAACATTTGGAGATGAATGAATTATGCTGCCACAAATGGAAAGGAGCAGTATAAAACCATAATGGTGATATCCAGACATCTTCTGTTGGGTGGTTGGGTGAACGCTAATATTAATAAAGCCTGCCTACTTTACTGTATCTCTCCTTGAGAAGCTATTTCTGGTATGTGGTATTTATTTATGAATTTTTTAACATTTTACTTTAATTGCCTTGATTTACATGTATGTTAATATTTTAGACAAGATCTTTATTTGTAGAAGTGCAGTTTAAATTCCAAATAAATTGTAGGGCTTCCCTGGTGGTGCAGTAGTTGGGAGTCCACCTGCCGGTGCAGGGTACGTGGGTTCATGCCCTGGTCCGGGAGGATCCCACGTGCCGTGGAGCGGCTGGGCCCGTGAGCCATGGCCGCTGGGCCTGTGCGTCCGGAGCCTGTGCTCCGCAACGGGAGAGGCCACAGCAGTGAGGGGCCCGCGTACCGCAAAAAAAAAAAAAAAATTGTAATACTTGCTGTTAATATTGTAATGATGGCATCTTTTCTCTATTTAATGTGTAGCATTGATTATTCAAAGCTTAAGAAATCTTTTAATTTCTGATATAAATAGTAATCTTTGAAAACATTTCAGTTTAAGACACATCACATTTCTGAATGCAGTGCAAAGTAGTTTTTTCCACACGGTTATTTTATAAGTATTTAGAAGATTACACTTCTAATAAACGTGGACTAAATTCAGTTTCTGCATATAGCACTAATCAGTGCCCTTATTGTGTTGCATCATTTAACCACCTGTATCTTTTTACTCAGAATGTCAGTGATTGTTTTTCGAAGAAGAAAAGCTCTTTATAATTCCGTGGTGTAGATGCACATGTAAATATCTGTATAAGTTGTGCATTTGGACAGAGATTTTTAAAAGATTCTAATTCTCAGTATATCTCCCTCCCCCTCTCCCCCTTTCCCTGGTTTTAGCTTCTCTTTGGTTCAGGTGTGCTGGTGTCCTTAAGCCTTTCCGGGCCGCAGCTGGAGAAAGTGGTGATTGACAGAAGCCTGGTGGGGAAGCTCATCTCAGACACCATCAGTGATGGTAATTACCCCCGTGTGCAAATCAATTGCCTGCATTAACAGTGGGGCAGGAGAAATAGTGTGTCAACAGGTAGACTAATTATTACCACTGGGGACTTGAAAACACAAGTAATTGCTTGTAATAGCATAGTTACAACCCCTGGGACCCATACAAGTTTTGACTAATATTTAATATCAAAGTTTTTGTCAAGTGTTAGGCTCATATCCTTGAGTATTTTTCACTCTTTGCTTAAAAAAATGTGAACGTATTTTCAAAAGAGGTGTTTATTTTTTTTTGGTGTGTTGACATTTCAAATATTTTTCATTTTCACGTGAATTTTGAATAATAAATAACCCAAATTTGTCAACACGGCCACCAGTAAAAAAACAAAAGCAAAAACAAAACCTGTGTTTTGGCTGTTAGGAAGATTCTCTGTTACCAAAGTCTGTGAATACTAACTTTTGAGAGAGTTGGGCAGTATTTATAAATATCAAAAATCATTGCCAAATATACTAGATATATCTGAATCCCATTAAGTGATACCACAATCAGTACATAATTGCTACGAAGCACATAAAAAAAGACTTTAAGCCAGTAATTGGAAAAGTAGGGTACTGACATTTATTAATCCCTAAAAGGCTCTATGCTGTGCTAACCTACGTATAACATTTAATTAAAAAAACTATTCCTTATAAGGTATAGTTATTTCCATTTTATGGATAAGGAAATTGAAGCTGAAATACTAAGGAACATGACCACTAATGAGATACTAAGGACTAGCCCAAAAATGACTAGGTTGAGATTTGAACCCAGGTTCTGGCTGCAAAGCCCATTTTCTTTGCACTACGGTGTGCTGACTCCTGAAGTTTTAAGATTATGTTCTTTAATTCAAGGTGAAAAAAATGGTCTAAGAAACAGATTGCATTATCATTAGAGATTGAAAATTGTCAGTATCTTTAATTGAATAATCAAAGGAAAGTGTGATCTAGTGGAAAGGACAGAGGTTAGATTACAGAAACCTTCCTTCTGTTGTGTATGCTCACTAGCTATCTCTGAATAAATATCTCTGAATAAATCCTGCAGAGAAAAGCACTCTGCAGGATGGCTATCATTAGCCATATTCCTGATAATGAAAGCTGGGGTTAAGGTTATAAGTGTGCCATTTCCTTTTCCTTATAGGATCATGGTGCTAAGGAAGCTTCCCTATGGAAGAGGTTCCATTTTCATATGTCTAATAATTGACCCCTTCATTGACACTGCAAAGAAAATAGTGGCTGTGATGATTTTGTCATATTGGTTCTCCTCCATAAGAATTAAAAGGAGACTTCCAACACTATTCATGTCACTGACATATCTTTTTTCACTTGTTTCTTTTATTTATACCACAAATGATATACTCTCATGAGACCATGATAACAATGTGATTTCTTGGCAGTTCTCCAGATTCTCCTGTAATTGTGTAGATATACTGTTGGTTACTGCTTGCACAGTCAGGGTATGGAAGTAAAGAAAAATATATAAAACATTCAATAATTTCTTTATGCTGGGAACAATATAAAACATTTCTCAAATTCCTACTATATGTTTTTATCAACAATTTTTATAACATTAACGGCCCTTTATGTAACCTATGAATATTAATTATCTACCTGTGTGCTCTAAAAATAAAGCTGTAGAAATATTTTTGCTACTCTTCATTATCAAATATTATTTTATATAATGTGTGTATTGGATATAATATGCTTTATTTCATTCAACTAGTATACCCTCAGAAAGAAGATTCATTGATGAAAAATTTTTTTAAAAATTGGTGGAGAACACGGATCTGTATCCCCTAATAAATCCAATTTATTCTCAGATGGTTTATATCATATAAACAAAGGATTAAAGGCTAAGCACAAATAAAAGTGAACATTTTTATCTTTACATTCAGATGTGAAACGGTCTTTATTTTATGCTTTTCTTAGCCCTATTCCAAATACATCTTATTTGGAGGTTGTCCCCAAACATCAGTGTATATTGAAATTGTCTTAGGACAAAAGAAAAAGTATCAAATCCATGCATGATTAGATTGATGATTGTTGTTTATTCCCAGTATCTTTATTATCTTTGTAAAATGTCATAATGGTATTTAGGAGACTTTAGTTATTTCAATTAATATTCATTTATCTTCTGAAAATAGTTTTTTGTAACATTTCAGTGGAAGAAACTGTTAATTCTTTATTATTTTATTCCAACTTAGTATTTGCTAGTATTATCAAATCTTTTTTTTTTAAGCTCTTCTCACAGACAGCTTTATCATCTTATCATTTTTGGCACAAAACAAACTGTGTTTTATTCAGTTTACCAAGAAGATGGGTTCTCCTGATATAAACAAAAGACTGGAAAAACTCTCAGCCTTGGATTATAAGGTAGAGATTTCATTTTATATAGTCATATTGTTAATTATTAAGGTATGCTAGAGTATCACATGAGTTGATGTTATGCTTGTTTTTATTGAATGATTCTGGATTTCAGAAAAACCAGAGTTATTGTAAGATTAAGCTTGATCAACTAGAAACAGTGGCCATCCAGAGTTTTCTTTTTCACTCTCATTATGGGGGTCTAACAGTGACATGCTTGGAGTAATTTATATAGTACTTACAGAAGTCAGAGACAGATAATAGAGGCAAGTTATACGTTCGAAAATGGTTTTCTTGCTAGTGGTAGTATATACACCATTCTCATTTTCCCCTAAGACCCGGTATCATCCTTCTAGGCAAGGATAGCTGCTCTGGCTTCCATTTCACAAGAAAAGAAAGAAAGAAGAAGGCACTTTCAAAGGTTAATAGAAATGTGTAATAAACGAAGAGTGGGAAGACTCCCCCGCCCCCCACACCCAACTCTAACTGTGGAGAAAAATGCAAAAAGAAATCTCCTTCCTGTGTTAGTATCTCTCCCTTCAGTAACTCCAGGTAATTTGTTTCCTTGTATCAGGGACCTTACATCTGTTAAGGCAGGATTTTTATTTTAAATGATGTATTTAATTTAAGTTTTGCCACATTACATTTTAACTGCTTGGAAGGCATACTCTCTGGTAGGATGAGTATCTAATACATTTTCCAGGCTGTTTCAGTTCAAGGCCTCTTTTCAGCAAGGACTTGTGTTTGCAAGATTGATCCAGCCTCTGTGACGTGGATTTGAGACAGTTCACTGGGAACGGGGCTGATATACAGCTTCCTTAAACAAGATGCACACTTACACCATACCTGGAGTGTCTGTAACAAGGGCAAAGATTCTTAAAAGTCAACTTTGTGTGTGTGTTTGAAAAGTAGTATTTAACCTAACATTTTGCCCTTTTGCATTATTTCTTATTGTGACTGAGGTGGTGGTGGTATGGGAGGATTTAATTTTATTTAGTGGAAAAATCTACTCTTATAAAAAAGATTTTTAACATTGGATAAAATACATTAAATAAGTGTTTCACTGTGGTAATAAACTAAAATTTGGTTTTGTCTGCCAACTTTGTGGAGTTTCTATAACACTTTGTATAATATTGATTCTTTTAAACTGAAAATCAGTGGTATTCATATATTTAGTAAAAAAAATTGGTTTAGCATTCTTAATGGGATATTATTTTCCAGAATGGCTAACTGTAGATTTACTTAAAATGTTGTTTATTTACTAATACTGGTCTTTAAAATGCACCAGTATGCATTAGCTCAAGGTATTAAAGTAACTGTTTTTAATGCATTTATATAAAATTTTGTATGACTAGTTTCTCCATTTTAGGTGTGGTGGATAATTTGGCAAAGTCTTCTCAGCTGAATGATATTAGCTCCCTGTTAATGAGAGCAGAGAGAAACTGTCAGGATGTCATCTTTTCTGATGAAAAGATGTGAAAAATAGACCGAGTATATGGGCCCTATACCTTGAATAAGGGAGTTACTTATTTGTTTATTCATTCTGCCTTTAGCTTTGAGAAATTAAGCACTCCATGAGCACTCCATGTCATTTCTTTACATTAGAGAAGTAGCCTGCTTCCCTTTGGAAAACCCATGGATTTCATTTTCTGGTTCAGTATTTTAAATATAGGTATTTAAATACTTAGTAAAAACTGCCATTTGTCCATTGGAAGGATGTTTTAAGAAACTTACTCATTTCACTTGCCTTCCTGACCATTGTGATACAACACTGATGCCATTAATACTCATAGCAAACATGAAATTTCAGATAACATATATGATTTGCATTATGTGAGGACTGAAAGTGCCAGTTCTCATCTAGAAATTCTTAAGTAACATGTTTACATGGCAGGTAGGACATCAAAATAATGTAGCTATATTTTTAAGGACTTAGCAATTCCATTGTGGTATTTCTCTTAAGAAGATAGCTAGTTAAAATAGTGATATTGAGAGCTTAAATATAAGAATTTGCACTTCAAAGCATAAAGTCCATCTGTGTTGTCTGTCATTGCCCATTTGGATTTTAAAACAAGGAAATAGTATAGAGTACTATAATTCTGCTTTTCTTTACAGCTGTACCATAATTTAATCCTTTTAGATTGAAACAATTTTGGCAAAGAAAAATGTAGGGGAAATATCCTGAAAGTGTTGACCTTTAACGGGTTTTCCTGTCTACATTTAAAAAATCCAATTCAATTTATTTAACAGTGAAGGGACAGGGACAGTGCAAGGAGTTAAATGTTTACCATGAGAGAACAACATTGGTAATTACTTTGATTTCAGTTCCTTTTGATGTGCATTCAGAGGATGAAGAGGTCAATAATATTATGGGCATGCAAATAGAAAAGAGTTCCTTTTGACCATATTAAAAAAAATAGCAGAGGATTATTAAAGCATTAACCTTGATTTTAATGGCCTTGGTTGAGTGGTGAGATCACAATTTGGATGAGCCTGATTATTTACTAAATACAATACATAAATGCAACGGGTTCTTAACACCCATTGCACTCTGGCATTATCGCATTACTGCCATCCTTTGTTGCCTTGCAGACAGGAATATGAAAGCAATCTGTCATGTAGTGAGACTGGCTCCAGAAGCATTTCTCTGATAAGAAGACCCCCTGCCCTTTGCTAGTGTCTGGTCCAGTAGGCTTAGCCATGCGCTTAATCCCCAGAAAGTGGTTCGATTATTGCTGACCAGCAATGGCAAGATAGTTTTTTTTTTTTTTTTTGGCTTCCAAGCTATCAACCTTCCATTAATTCCTTAAGCAGAAATACGGTGCAATCTATATTTCCTTGGCATGTGTCACCCAGATGGTGCCGTGCTTATGTTTTCAAATAACCATGTTCCAAAATAACATAGTTTGAATAATAAATTCTACAAATCCGTCCTAAGAAAGAAAAGCATAATTCTCAGAAGCTGCATAAAGTTTTATGCAGCATGATGCTGTGACTTATCCCTTTATGCAGAATTTTTGTGTATGTGTCTCATATATTCTTTAAAGTGATATTTGCCTCAAGTTGTTTTTCCTTTTATTGTTGTCAGTCATTCAGTCATTGTTAACATGTTATGTCTTAAACAGTAGTCAGACACTCTTGGTCAGCAGTACTGAACTTGTCATTTAATATAGCCGGTCTTAAATCCTATGTGTAGGTCGATACTGTCAAGCAACCATGACTGTACATTTTGGTACTGATTGGGATTGCTATGGCCAATTCCTCCCTAACTCACATTTCTCCTTTTCCTTTCCTCTGCTAAAAATGGGGAGAATTTTGAACATATGTCTTTTTTATATATGTGTCAAAAGAATTTGGTAAATTCTGACACCTCCTTAAGCACATGTTTAACATGCATATTTACTTGCATTTATCTACATTTACAGATGCTTTAATTTTTGCAATACTTTGAGGATTTTGCATTTTAAAAATGATCCTTGTCTGCTTTTTTTTTTTTTTTTAACCATTAGATTTCCTATTATGAAATCCCTGGCCCAGTAAACAGGACAACACAGCGTCGTCTAGCTATCAATTGTGTTCAAGATATAGTTGTTTGCTGGTGGCCACTGGTCAGTGATGATGCTTGGCCTTGGGCCCCCATTTCTTCTGAGAAAGACAGAGCCAATCTGCTGCTCCTGGGTTATGCTCAAGGAAGACTGGAGGTAAATCTAAAGCAAATCTATACATTTTATTGAAGAGAAAATAAAATAGGATTATTAGTTTTCTATTCTGAAATAAGTGTGAATACTTTTAAAAACATAATTTATTTTCCGAATGTTCAACAAAGGCAATTACATATGAAATGGGATCCCTTAAAGTATCACATCTGGAGGATACACAGTTTCAGGACTTGCCTGAATAGCATAGTGATTAATAGCACAAGCTTCTGGGTTCAAATCCTAGCTTTGCCACTACCTAGCTCTCTGTCCTTGAGCAGATTACTAACCTCTATGGTTTCATTATTTGAAAAATAAAGTTAACGAAGATGAATGAGATAATACATGCACTTAGAGCAATAACTACATATATTAAACTCTCAGTTACTGTTGTGATTCTTGTCATTATCATTATTAGTACTGTCATTACTGTTTGCTCATGATTTCATGCCTATCGAAGCTATGTTATCAATCACCTTCTTTAAACTTCAGTTAGATAGCAAACATTAGTCAGATGCCTATTTTCTGCAAGACTGTGGTGCCAGACCATGGCTGGGGCAAGGATTTGTAAGGAGGGCTTTAGAAGAGCAGCCTTCTCAGTCTAGTTTCCTGCCTGGGCCAGGAGCACAAAAAGGGTTAATCTAAGAGGTGCAGACAAGATCTTGCCCTATCTATTCCTGACAGTGGTTCTCCATCATCATTCATTATCACGAACCTATGGCTATTTTCACCTTGCATCAGTACTTTGAGTATGAAATTCTGTTTCTTTTTTTATGTAATTAAAAAAAAAGCAACTTCCTCCAACCTGTTTTTTTAATGTTTTGGCTTGGGTAAAATAGTATGTTCCTGTATTTTCTCTAAATCCATTATCTTTTAGGCTTTAAGTTTTTTAATTTTTCAGAATTAGTATTCTGAGATACAATGAACAAGTTTTCTCTATCCCTACCTACCTCTTCTGGTTTTATAAATTTACAGGCTATCTTTTAAGACTGAAGAGTCCTTTTTAACTAATTATTTTACCTTTTTCTGGAACTTTTCCAATTTGTTGTAGTAACTAATACCAGTTGTAATGCTTCAGGTATGGATTTTGTGAGGATAAAGAAGTGCTTTATTCCTGTTCAATTCCTGTTCATGCCCACCATTTTATTGATCTTGGGTCCAGAAGCTAACTGAATAAAAGACTTAATCAAAATGACTTAATATAATAAAGCCAACTAGAATTCTTTTAAATGTTCTGTTTTATAATAAAAGTAAAAATAATATAAATCAGCCTTTAGTTTTACATTACACAAATTACCTTTATTTGAAATGAGTTTATTACCTGAAATTAGGACTGTTCAAAAAGGGTATACGTATGGTCTATGTACTTCATCTCCTGGTGTCATCTAGTTTATGGACTTCGGAGTTGGATAAACCTCGGTTTGCCTGTTGGTTGACCATATACTGTGTGACTTTAATCAAATTTACTTCCTGTCAGCTTCTGCCTGCTTTTAACTAATACTATGTTCTTTGGCCTTGGATAGATCACCTACCCTCTCTGACTGTAGTTTTCTAATTTTTAAAATGATGGATTTAAACCACATAGGTCCTGGGCACCTCAAAAACGTGCACATCTGGATTCTGAAGCACAGGTCTGATTTAGCCATTGCATGTTCAAACGCCTTCAGTAGATTTTGAAACTAAACTTAGCCTCGGCACTGAAAAGGTCCCCCTGACTGGCCCTGACTTACCTTTCCAATGTTATTTCTTTATACAAATCTATGTTCCAGCCAAATGGTTTACTGCTTCTTTATTTCCCACCTCCTGTCTGTACAAATTACTGGTATTTCTACCTGAAAGGACCTTCCCTCTCTCTTTTCACATCATTCATCAACTACTGAGCATGACCATGGAGTAAGCACTGTATTTCATGCCAGGGGATATAAATACAAAACTATCCCTGCCCGCAAGGATCTTAGTGTCTACCAATGAGAGACAAATATGAAAACATGTGAGTACACTAAAGTGTTAAATAATGCTGTGGATAGAGTATGTGTAAGCTGTAGAGGAGCCAGTGGGGAATGATTGTTTCTACCTAGAGAGATAATAAGGGAGGGACTTTAAAGAGGATATACAATATGCTCAAGGTTGGTACACAATTTTACTTTTTTTTTTTGCGGTACGCGGGCCTCTCACTGCCGTGGCCTCTCCCCTCGCAGAGCACAGGCTCCGGATGCGCAGGCCCAGCGGCAGTGGCTCACGGGCCGAACCGCTCCGTAGCATGCGAGATCCTCCCGGACCAGGGCACGAACCTGCGCTGCCTGCACCGGCAGGCAGACTCCCAACCACTGCGCCACCAGGGAAGCCCACAATTTTACTTTTTTTACTATCCTTTCTAAGTTTCATATCAAAGTTGTACTACCCCTATAGAGTGATTTGACTAGCTTTTCTCTTTTCTCCTCTCTGAACTAGTCCCAAAAGGAATTATATGATACTTGAATGTTTGGTAAAACTCATATAGAACTGCCTGGGTGTGCTGTCTTTCAAGGAAGGTAGATTTTTTATAATTGATTCCATTTTTCGAGGGTTGTTTGTTTTTCGGGAATTCTCTTTTCCTTGAGTCATTTTCCTTAATTTGTATTTTTGGAAAATTATCCATCTTATTTAAGTATTTGAATAGATTTTCATGAAGTTGTATATAATACTTGCACCTGATTTTTAATTGTTCACCACTGACTGCATAGCTAATTTTTTGATCATAATATATTAAGATATATAATTCATTTTTTTAGTCAAGTAGCTTTTGTCTTGAATTTGGCTCTTTCAATCAGTCTATCAAAATTAAACTGTTAGGGTTTCCCTGGTGGCGCAGTGGTTGAGAGTCCGCCTGCCGATGCAGGGGACATGGGTTCGTGCCCCAGTCCGGGAGGATCACACATGCCGCGGAGCGGCTGGGCCCGTGAGCCATGGCTGCTGGGACTGTGCGTCCAGAGCCTATGCTCCGCAACGGGAGAGGCCACAACAGTGAGAGCCCGCGTACCGCAAAAAAAAAAAAAAAAAAAAAAAAAATTAAACTGTTAGGAAAATTTGTAAAGATTTCTTTTTCAGAACCTCTCGTGAACTTCTATATGCAAAAGGTGAATGGCTTTTGGAAGAAATGTCTGGGGAAATAATTGTTTGTGTGTGTGTGAAGACATAATCTTTAACTGTGAATTGTAGCACATTATTTAGGGTAACATGAACTAAAACCACTAGTCTATAAAAGTAATATTCAGGCATATGTCTTTAAATATTTTTTCACTAGCGACCAATAGACTCCTTGAGCTAATCCTCAGAATAAGAGATATGATATACTCTTAAACCCTAAAACTCAGACTAAAAAAGTAGCAGCCTCATAGAGAAGAAATTTAATCTTTGCATCTATTAAATGATAGAACTTAAAAAAATAATTTCCCACCCAATTTCAATCAGAAAATATAGTAAGCTTTTATTTGGACAATGGCAAGATCCTAGAGTAGTGGTTCTTAGCCTTGGCAACACATTACAGTCACCTGCAGAGTTTTTACAAAGGAGCCCACCCAGACCAGTTATATCAGAATCTCCAGAGGGGTAGGAGGCATCAGTATTCTTTTACAGGTTCCCTAGGTGATTCTCATGTGCATCCAAGTTGAGATCCACTGCTTTACAGCAGACTGGAAAAAAATTTTTAAGCCATCTTTTTTGCATAACAGACCATGGAAAGGATAAAGCCCACATACTGAACCAAATGAGAGTGTTAACAGTAAATTCCAAGTAGAAAATTGGCTTACCAAGCAGCAAAAAAAAAAGAAAACAAAGGAAACATAGAAGTAAGCTCTCTGTGACTGAATTATCTGTCTTTCAGAGGAGGAACATTTCTTAATTTATTTTATGGATATTAGAAAACTGCTGGTCTAATTTCACACTGCAGAGCTCTAAACAACAGTACATATCTTAATTAGAAGCACAGAACAGAGAGATTTATGTAGTCTAGGGGAAAAAAATTTGTTTTGAAAAATATACAATAGTATGAAGAAAAAGAAATTTTTTATCAGTACGATTCACTTAAAAATAGTTTTTAATGATGTTTGTATGGATTATTGTACATAACATGGTAGTCATTTTTACTTAAATTCCTCACACTCTTTATACTTAAATTTGGAAAAGGTGATTACCATCATCATAGAACTATTTAATTCATTAACTTTGTCAAAAATGTGGTGACAACACAACTTACTCTTTCCTTACCTTTGTATTCAAGCAGATGTTTTAGCTTTTCAGCTGTATGGATTTGATAATGCTTTCTGAGTATGTCAGTAATTTCAAGATATCTTACTCAGAAAAGGTCACTTGAATTTTTTTAACCAAATTAATCAAAAACACATAAGCAGAGCTATTAAACCTTAAAACCTGTTGTCAGGGCTAGGGAAATACAACCTCACAAAGGTAACTTTTTTCCCATAAAAATTAAAAACTAATTTTGCAGTGATTTAGAGGAGCAGCCAACTGATGGGAAAGTCAAAATGTGACCAACTTTTAATATAGTATAATTTGATAAAAGAAGTATTCAGAAAGCATTATAAATGCATTCAACTGAAAAGCCAAAATATTTAAAAGATATCTCTTCCAAAGAAATGTATGAACTGTGTTAGCTTTCAACCAGATAACCAAGATTTTCTATTTTAGGGATGATTTTTTTTTAAATCTCTTTATTTTAAAGCACACTAAGGAAAACCACAGAGACTAAATATATAGTTTAATGAGCTTTAAGGAAACACCCCTGAACCACACTCAGGTCAAGAAATAGAACTTTGCTAGGCACCAGCAATAGCACCACGTACTCTGTTTTGATCTCAACCCTTTCCTGGTGCCCCAGAGTAACCTCTATTGTGACTTTTACACATTTTCTCATATAGTTTTTATCACCTAAATGTGCATCCTGCAAAACTGTAGTTTAATATTATCTATTTAAAACATGTTAATGTGTCTTTTAACTCTCTTTTAATCTGCAAGTTCCCACTCCATCCCTTTTTTTTAAATTAAAATTTATCTGTTGAAACTGCAGTGTCCCACAGTCTGGATTTTGTTGTTCCATCATCATGGTATGGTTCAACAAGTTTCTTTTTCTTTTGAAAATTCTGCAAGTTAGTAGTCAGTTTTGTCAAGGCTGTGTGCAAAGGAGTGCTTTTTAATCAGAAGGCACATAATGTCAGGTTCTCTTGCTCTCTTTTGGTTGTCTCTCTTTTTTGATTTTAGCAGCTATTGATGCTTAATGCCTAGATCCAGTAATTCATGACGGTTGCAAAATGGTGATATCTAATGATATTATTTTTTTTTTATTAATTGTGATATTTTTATAATGAGACACTTCTACTCATCTCCTACTTGTTTTCCCAGTGGCTGGATTCATATAGTATAATCAGGATAAGCATCTGTTTCTTTTATTTACTAGTTTTCAAGATTGAATTGGTTCCCTATCACTCCCTGAAGGTAACCAATTAGTTTTTGTTTTTTTAATAGCATTATTCATGGATTTAAACATACTTGACTTAATGGGTTTCATAAATTGTAATTGTTATCCTTTAGAAAGCTCAGATTCTTAACTTTGGGCAGTGGGAGCCTCCTCAAGTTGGCTCCTCTTCTTGTCATGACCTCAGTAGTCTTGGGTAGCTTCCCTCTGTCTGGTGTAACAATACGGTCCATGCTTTCTTGTACACTTCCTGCTGCAAACCTGGAATTACCGGTTTCTTCAATAAGGTCTGGTTTCTGAATCACTGAAGAAATCAAAGAGCAAATCAAAAAATGAAATGAGACATTTTTTGAGGCAAATGAAAAAGAAAACACGATGATCTAAAACCTATGGGATGCAGCAAAAGCAGTTCTAAGAGGGAAATTTATAGCGATACAAGCTTGCCGCAGGAAACCAGAAAGATCTCAAGTAAACAACCAAACTTTACTCCTAAAGCAAGTAGAGAAAGAACAAACAAAACCCAAAGTTAGTAGAAGGAAAGAAATCATAAAGGTCAGGGCAAAAATAAATGAAATAGAGACTAAAAAAAAAAAGAAAAGATCAATGACACTAAAAACTAGTTCTTTGAAATGATATGCAAAACTGATAAACCTTTAGACAGATTCATCAAGAAAAAAAGGGAGGGGCTTCCCTGGTGGTGCAGCGGTTGAGAATCTGCCTGCCGATGCAGGGGACACGGGTTCGAGCCCTGGTCTGGAAAGTTCCCACATGCCGCGGAGCAACTAGCCCCGTGAGCCACAATTACTGAGCCTGCACATCTGGAGCATGTGCTCCGCAGCAAGAGAGGCCGCAATAGAGGCCCGCGCACTGCAATGAAGAGTGGCCCCCGCTTGCCACAACTAGAGAAAGCCCTCACACAGAAACGAGGAGCCAACACAGCCATAAATAAATAAACAAACAAATAAATAAAATTTGAAAAAAAAAAGGCAAAATTCCTTAAAAAAAAAAGCTCATAAAAAAAAGAAAAAAAGGGAGACAGTCCAAATCAATAAAATCAGAAACGAAAAAGAAGTTATAATAGACACCACAGAAACACAAAGGATCATAAGAGACTACTATGAAGAACTACATGCCAATAAACTGGTACATTCTAGAAGAAATGGACAAATTCTTAGAAAGGTACAATCTCTCAAGACTAAACCAGGAAGAAATAGAAAATATGAACAGACCAATTACCAGTACTGAAATTGAATCAGTAATTTAAAAACTCCCAACAAACAAAAGTCCAGGACCAGATGGCTTCATAGGTGAATTCTACCGAACATTTAGAGAAGAGTTAACACCTATCGTCCTGAAACTATTCTAAAATATTGCAGAGGACAGAACACTTCAGAACCTTTTCTATGAGGACACCATCACCCTGTTACCGAAACCAAAGATATCATGAAAAGAATTACAAGCCAGTATCACTGATGAACATAGATGCAAAAATCCTCAACAAAATACTAGCAAACTGACTCCAACAATACATTAAAAGGATCATACACCTTGATCAAGTGGAATTTATCCCAGGGATGCAAGGATTTTTCAATATTCACAAATCAATCAGTGTGATACACCACATTACCAAATTGAAGAATAAAAACAATATGATCATCTCAATAGATGCAGAAAAAGCTTTTGATAAAATTCAACATCTATGATAACTCTTCAGAAAGTGGGTATGGAGGGAACATACCTTGGCGTAATAAGAGCCATATATGACAAACGCACAGCTAACATCCTACTCAATGGCGAAATTCTGAAAGCATTCCTTCTAAGATCAGGAACAAGACAAGGATGCCCACTTGGTCCACTTTTATTCAACATAGTTTGGGAAGTCCTAGCCACAGCAATCAGAGAAGAAAAAGAAAAGGGATCCAAATTGGAAAAGAAGAAGTAAAACTGTCACTGTTTGCAGATGATATGATACTATACATAGAAAAATACTAAAGATGCTACCAGAAAACTAGTAGAGCACACCAATGAATTCGGTAAACTTGCAGGATAAAAAATTAATACACAGAAATCTCTTGCATTCCTATATACTAACAACAAAAGATCAGAAGGAGAAATTAAGGAAGCAGTACCATTTATCATCACATAAAAAAAATAAAATACCTAGGAATAAACCTATCTAAGGAGGCAAAAAACCTGTACTCAGAAAACTTTAAGATACTGATGAAAGAAATCAAAGATGACACAAACAGGTGGAGAGATATACCATGTTCTCGGGTTGGAAGAATCAACATTGTCAAAATGACTGTAGTACCCAAAGTAATCTACAGTTTC
The DNA here is from genome assembly GCF_963924675.1 of Phocoena phocoena. Taxonomy (NCBI): domain Eukaryota; kingdom Metazoa; phylum Chordata; class Mammalia; order Artiodactyla; family Phocoenidae; genus Phocoena; species Phocoena phocoena. Next base: position 37,145,032 of record NC_089232.1, read on the forward strand.
AACACAATCCCTGTCAAATTACCAATAGCATTTTTCACAGAATTAGATAAAAAAATTTTTACAATTTGTATAGAAACACAAAAAAATACGAGTAGCCAAAGCAATCTTGAGAAAGAAAAACAGAGCTGGAGGAATCAGGCTCCCTGACTTCAGACTACAAAGCTACAGTAATCAAAACAGTATGGTGCTGGCACAAAAGCAGACATATAGATCAATGGAACAGAATAGAACATCCAGAGATAAGCCCACCCACCTATGGCCACCTAATCTATGACAAAGCAGGCAAGGATATACAATAGAGGAAAGAAAGTCTCTTCAGTAAGTGGTGCTAGGAAAACTAGACAGCTACGTTGAAAAGAATGAAATTAGAACACTTTCTAACACCATACACACACACACCTCAAAATGGACTGAAGTCATAAATGTAAGACTGGACACTATAAAACTCTTAGAGAAAAACATAGGCAGAGCACTCTTTGACATAAATCGCAGCAATATCCTTTTGGATCCACCTCCTAGAGCAATGAATGTAAAAATAAAGAAGTGGCACCTAATTAAACTTAAAAGATTTTGCATAGCAAAGGAAACCATTAAAAAAATGAAAAGACAACCAGCGTACTGGGATAAAATATTTGCACACAATGCTACCGGCAAGGGATTAATTTCCAAATTATACAAACAGCTCGTTCATACAGTTTAATATCAAGAAAACAACCCAATCAAAAAATGGGCAGAAGACCTAAATAGATATTTCTCCAAAGAAGACATACAGATGGCCAATAGACACATGAAAAGATACTCAACATCACTAATTATTAGAGAAATGCAAATGAAAACTACAATGAGGTGTGACGTTACACCAGTCAGAATGGCCATCATCAAAAAATCTATAAACAATAAATGCTGGAGAGGGTGTGGAGAAAAGGGAACTCTCCTGCACTGTTGGTGGGAATACAAATTGATACAGCCACTATGGAGAACAGTATGGAGGTTCCTTAAAAAACTAGAGTTAGCATATGATCTTGCAATCCTACTACTGGTTACATCCAGAGAAACTAATTTGAAAAGATACATGTACCCCAATGTTCACAAGAGCGCTGTTTACAATTGCTAAGACATGGAAGCTACCTAAGTGTCCATCGACAGATGAATGGATAAACAAGTTGTGGTATATATATATTTGTGTTTATATATATATAATGGAATATTATTCAGCCATAAACAGGAATGAAACCATTTGCAACAATGTGGAGAGACTCGGATAGACCTAGAAAATAGTGTGCTTAGTAGAATAAGTCAGACAAAGAAAGACAATACTCTATATTAACACTTATATGTGGAATCTAATAAATAAAACAGATTAATATTACAAAACAGAAGCAGACTTACAGATACAGAAAACAAACTAGTGGTTACCAGTGAGGAGAGGGATGGGGGAAGGGCAAAATAGGAGTAGGGTATTAAGAAATAGGGAAATGCAGCCATTTATGTAATAATAAATGGAGTCTAATCTATAAAAATATTGAATCACAAATATAATATTGTTAATCAACTATACTTCAATAAATATATAGTGTTACCTTTCTTTTTTTAATCAGAATTTGGTATTAAATCTGACCTTTGCTAGCTTTTTAGAGATATCAGGGATTGGCAGTAGAGGAGAAGGTGTATAAGGGGTCCATGGTCTTACTTCCCTTTTAACCCCTTTCTCTTGGTGAAACTACAGAACCTATTGGTAAGAGTCTTACATACTTTTGGAACTGAGGAAGCCTGGGACCCTTCTTCCTGCACCTTGGGACTAACCTGTTCTATGCCAAGACTGCTGTCTTTCTTGGCCCCTCCTTTTAGGCTGTCCCTGTGTGAGTTCAGGTCCTATTCAGTGTCACCTGGCCTCCCAGTTTTCTGCCCTGGCGCTTCCTTTACAAATCTCTAAGCTTTCTGAAAGTATGATAATTCAACCACCATTATAGTGTGAGGTTTTTTAAAAATTTTATATATTTTTTAAAAAGCTCTTACCAGCATAGTTTTTGGCTAGCTGCCTACACAGCATACACAAAAAAGTGTAAAATAGATGAGACAGTTTATTTTTTTAAGCTTATAGTCAAAATGATGACATATGATCAAAAATTAGAAGTAAATAAAAGGCCAAACGAATGTCACACATTGGCCAAGTTGGAGTGGGGAAGAGGGTATGGAAGTGAGATCTAAGGAAGGAAGGATGCTGCCCAGTTGGAAGAAATTCAGAAACTCAAATAGCATTTGGTCTAATTCTTCAAGAGTGAGTATTGTTGGTAGGAAATACTGAGTCTGTGTGGGTGAAGAGTGTGGATTTCAAGTAAATCAGCGGTCCCCAACCTTTCTGGCACCAGGGACGGGTTTCATGGAAAACAGTATTTCCATGGACCAGATGGGGGGGTGGTGTGGGGATAATTTTGGGATGATTCAAGAGCATTACACTTATTGTGCACTTATTATTTCTATTATTATTACATTGTAGTATATAATGAAATAATTATACAACTCACCATAATGCAGAATCAGTGGGAGCCCTGAGCTTGTTTTCCTGCAACTAGATGGTCCCATCTGGGGGTGATGGGAGACAGTGACACACGAAGTGTGTTGCTATGTCCAGGCTACTCTGTAATCTCGTTTTGGTTGCTGTCACTGCAGAAAACCCTGCTTCACAAGGATAGGATATTAGAAATGGAAGCAGGCTTTTCAGTGCTTTTGTGGTAATCTCAGGCTATTCCACCTTGACTTTAATCCAGAACGTATGGAGATTTGAAGTTGTCTCAAACATACTTTTAAGGCCGCCATCATTTGCAATCTCAAGTAGTTTGATCCTCTTCTAGCACGGACAAGGTCAATTCACCTGGCTTATTCACAAATGGGTCAAGGATCCATTCCTGCCCAGTTCGGGGGTCTTGTGTGGTTGGGAAGTAATGCTCAAACTCTTTTGAAAGCTGAGATAGGTGATCATGCACCAGCTGGGAGAAAGAAGTCCCTGGGCTCCGTCTCTTTCCAAATCTCTGCTAATGCTTGAAACATATGAAAAATCCCAGTGTTCACTCGGTGCCCCCGTAAGTCCAGTTTGGCTTTGAATGCAGCCACATTATCTGCAGACTTGAATACAGTTGTCGTCCTCCTCTGAAGTGACAGATTGAGTTTGTTGAGCAGGTTGAATATGCCACACAAGTAAGCAAGTTTTGCGACCCATTCTGTGTCACTAAAATGTGCTGCCAGTGGTGACTGTTTTTCTAAAAGAAATCTCTGGAGCGGCTCTCATAACTCAGAAACTCTGGCCAGTGATCTACCTTTAGAAGCCGTCTCACTTCTGTGTATGAGAGAAAACGTGTGCTCTGCATCCATCTCCTCACAGAGCTGCATGAACAGACGTGGGTTAAGGGCATGTACTTTAATGTGGTTGATAATTTTAATCACATCCTGCGAAACCTTGTTAAGTTCAGGTGACATTTTCCTGCTAGGCAGCATTTCTCTATGGATGACACAGTGCGTAGACTCACATTCAGAAGTGACCTCTTTGACCCGAGTAGTGAGACCAGAAAGCCGTCCAGTCATGGCAGCTGCTCCGTCCGTGCATATACCGACACAAAATGACCAATTCAGTTTTCCTGATATGTAATCATTCAAAGACTTGAATAGTTCTGCCGCTGTGGTATTGGTTGGCAACAAAAGTGCACATAGCATATTCTCATGCACATCCTCCTGAAAAATATATTGCACAAAAACAAGCACTGTTGCCTTGTTGTCAACATCAGTAGACTCATCAACCTGGATTGTGTACCACGGTGACTCATTACTCCTCTCTAACAATTGCGCCTTAATATGCTCTGCTATTTCATCAATTCGTCTGTTATGGTGCTAGCCAAAAGAGGAACACGTGCCACCTTTTGAACTGCAGCCTCTCTTAAAAGTTCACGATAGATGTCCTTAGCAGCAGGCAGGATCAACTTCTTCACCAATAGCAAAGGGCTTCTTAGCTTTAGCAATGTGGTTAGCCACTAAGAATGATGCTCTCAGTGCAGACACATTTGATGAAATGGTGGCCGTCAATAATTGCTTCTGTTCTTTGTGTTCACGTTTTTTTCTTTTGAAAAGCTCCAAAGGCTTGTCTTTTAATGCAGGGTGCTTGGTCTCCATGTGGCAAAGCAGTTTTGAAAGTTTCATGCCTTTGTTGGATAGCCGGTGGTTGCCACATATTATACAAAGCAGGCTTGGAGAGTGTGAATCACCTGTTGCAATGAACCCATTAATTTAAGTAGGACTCTTGGTATTTTCTTTTAAATGCAGCTTTCTTTTTGTTGGCAGTCTTAGAGTCTTCTGCTGTCTTATCATTTGGTCTTTCCTCCTTTTCAAAGAAGCTCTCCAGCGACATTTGTTTTTTTACTCATTTTGGCTAAGGTTAGCTTGTGGGCTTAACCAAAACTGTGACTGAGACAAGTGCTCAGTACGGGAAAGAGGCGCAGACAGAAGTGGTAAATAAAAGAATGGGCAGGCCATGTGCAGACTAAAATAAATGTTGGATTCTGATTTAAAGCCTGCCACCAGATGCAGCTTAATTATCACTTGCCACTCACTGATAGGGTTTTGATATGTGTCTGCAAGCAATTGATTTATTATGGTCTCTGCTAATGATAATCTGTATTTGCAGCCTCTCCCCAGCGCTAGCATCACGGCCTCATCTCCACCTCAGATCATCAGGCATTAGGTTCTCATAAGGAGCACACAGCCTAGATCCCTCACATGCGCAGTTCACAGTAGGGTTCACGCTCCTATGAGCATCTAATGCCGCCGCTGATCTGACAGGAGGCGGAGCCCAGGTGGTAATGCGAGCGTTGGGGAGCGGCTGTAAATACAGGTGAAGCTGCGATCGCTTGCCTGCTGCTCACCTCCTGCTGTGTGGCCCGGATCCCTCACAGGCCACGGACTGGTACTGGCCTGTGGCCTGGGGGTTGGGGACCCCTGAGGTAAAGGACATGAGTGAAGCTGTTGAAAGATAAGCTGAGGCATAGTAAAAGTTTTCAGAGTTTGAGTAAATCGATTCTGGCGGGGCAGTGCCAAACTGGAAGTGGTTAGGAACATCCTACTGATATGAGGCAGGGAAAAGACTGACAGTGAAAGTGCAGAAGCAAAGAAAGGAAATTATTTGATTGGCTATAGTTTAAAGCCTAATTGGCTGTTGTAATGGTTATCCTTAGTGTTTTGATTTTGTAACTTTGAGGCATTTACAGGTTTAGGTTTTGGTTTGCTTACAGAGGTTGCAATGGAATTCGGGCCTCATCAGTTGAACAGCCTCCTTGTTTAATTTAACAAGTTACAGAGCTGGGAAAATGTGGCTTTAGTTTGACCTCAGAGTAGAGTAATGAAGGGAGACTGTCGGAGATAACACTAGAATTTGTGAGTCAGATCTTGTCCCTCCTTATGGCTTCTCATCTTGTTTAGAGGAAAAGCCAAAGTCCCTATAATGGCCTACAAGCCACTTCACAATCTTCTCCCTCCCCCAGTTCCCAGTGTTTTCTTCCTTGCTCCCTTTTATCTAGCCATGTTGGTCTCCCATTGTTCCTTCATCAGGCCAAGAGTGCTCCCTTAGGATGTTTGCTTCCTCTGCTTGGAGCCTTCTTCTCCCAGGTGGCTGCATGGCTTACCCTTCACTTATTTTAGGTCAACTTTATCAGAGAGGCCTGTCCTGACTTCTGTTACCTCCCCTTCCCATTCCTGTTACTTTGCTTTATTTTTCTTCATAGTACTTAGGAAGTACATATATAGGATCACTAACATCCTATGTATGTTTGTTTGTGAATTGTTACTTTGTCTTCAGCCATTAGCGTGTATGTTCTCTGAGGGTGAGGACTTACTGCTGTATCCCCAGCAGTGCCAGGACCAGTGCCTGGCATGTAGCTCATACTCAAGCATATATTAGGCAAAAAAGAAAAACAAGAGCAGGAAAGTGAGTGTGAGGGAGGGAAGGGGTTGGATATGGATCCTATATTGTTTTGCATACCAGGCAGGGGAATAAAAATTTAATTTATTCGTTAGTGGTAGCTATTAAAGGGTTTGAACAGGGGAATGATAGCAAAAACATTTAGTTTTGGAAGGTTAGTTTGGTAATGATGTGTAGGATGGATTTTTGTTTTGTTTTGTTTTGTTTTTTTGGTTTTGTTTTCTTTTTGCGGTACGCGGGCCTCTCACTGTTGTGGCCTTTCCTGTTGCGGAGCACAGGCTCCGGACGCGCAGGCTCAGCAGCCATGGCTCACGGGCCCAGCCGCTCCGCGGCCCGCGGGATCCTCCCGGACCGGGGCACGAACCCGCGTCCGCTGCATCAGCAGGCAGACTCTCAACCACTTGCGCCACCAGGGAAGCCCCCCGGATTTTTAAAAAGAGTCACATCAACCCCCTTTCCCTCCCCAAGTCAGTACCATGTAACATAGCTGTATGTGCTTTAAAAAAAGAAAAAAAAAATTTTTGAAATAGTTTGACTCTCAAGAAACTGCTAATATAATTGCCAAAATAGGCTAAAAGCAAATTCCCTTCCTGTACCTCTTCCCCTTGTTTGCCCCAATGATAGTATCTTACATTACTGCAGTACATTGTCAAATCCTGGAACAAGACCTTGGTATAATACTGTTAACTCAGGTACTGGCCTTAGTTGGTTTCATCGGATTTTACATGCACTTGTGTATGTGTGTGTGTGTGTGTGTGCGTGTGCACATGCATAGTTCTGTGAAATTTTATCTCGTGTAGAAATGTGCTTTTTAATGTTTCTAAATCTAATTTTGAAGTTTTCGACAAAGTGTTAGAAACTATCTTTGACACCACTCTCCAGGTTCTTGTCCTCCAACATTTACATATGAATAAAGTGAATGGCCTGTTGTTTTATTTCTTTGTTCTTCTGCTGTGGTGTTTCTTTGTAGCCTTTCCTTTCTGCACCAGAAATGCTTTTTATTTTTTTTCATGGTGCTATCTATTTATTTTATTTTATTATTTTTTTTTAAACATCTTTATTGGGGTATAATTGCTTTACAATGGTGTGTTAGTTTCTGCTTTATAACAAAGTGAATCAGTTATACATATACATATGTTCCCATATGTCTTCCCTCTTGCGTCTCCCTCCCTCCCAGTCTCCCAATCCCACCCCTCCAGGCTGTCACAAAGCACCGAGCTAATATCCTGTGCCTTGCGGCTGCTTCCCCCTAGCTATCTACCTTACTACATTTGTTAGTGTGTATATGTCCATGACTCTCTCTCACCCTGTCAAAGCTCACCCTTCCCCCTCCCCATATCCTCAAGTCCGTTCTCCAGTAGGTCTGCGTCTTTATTCCTGTCTTACCCCTAGGTTCTTCATGACATTTTTTTCCCCTTAAATTCCATATATATGTGTTAGCATACGGTATTTGTCTTTTTCTTTCTGACTTACTTCACTCTGAATGACAGACTCTAGGTCTATCCATCTCATTACAAATAGCTCAATTTCATTTCTTTTTAAGGCTGAGTAATATTCCATTGTATATATGTGCCACATCTTCTTTATCCATTCATCCGATGATGGGTGCTTAGGTTGTTTCCATCTCCGGGCTATTGTAAATAGAGCTGCAATGAACATTTTGGTACATGACTCTTTTTGAATTTTGGTTTTCTCAGGGTATATGCCCAGTAGTGGGATTGCTGGGTCATATGGTAATTCTATTTGTAGTTTTTTAAGGAGCCTCCATACTGTTCTCCATAGTGGCTGAACCAATTCACATTCCCACCAGCAGTGCAAGAGTGTTCCCTTTTCTCCACACCCTCTCCAGCATTTATTGTTTCTAGATTTTTTGATGATGGCCATTCTGACTGGTGTGAGATGATATCTCATTGTAGTTTTGATTTGCATTTCTCTAATGATTAATGATGTTGAGCATTCTTTCATGTGTTTGTTGGCATTCTGTATATCTTCTTTGGAGAAATGTCTGTTTAGGTCTTCTGCCCATTTTTGGATGGGGTTGTTTGTTTTTTTGTTATTGAGCTGCATGAGCTGCTTGTAAATTTTGGAGATTAATCCTTTGTCAGTTGCTTCATCTGCAAATATTTTCTCCCATTCTGAGTGTTGTCTTTTGGTCTTGTTTATGGTTTCCTTTGCTGTGCAAAAGCTTTGAAGTTTCATTAGATCCCATTTGTTTATTTTTGTTTTTATTTCCATTACTCTAGGAGGTGGGTCAGAAAGGATCTTGCTGTGATTTCTGTCATAGAGTGTTCTGCCTATGTTTTCCTCTAAGAGTTTGATAGTTTCTGGCCTTACATTTAGGTCTTTAATCCATTTTGAGCTTATTTTTGTGTATGGTGTTAGGGAGTGATCTAATCTCATACTTTTACATGTACCTGTCCAGTTTCCCCAGCACCATTTATTGAAGAGGCTGTCCTTTCTCCACTGTACGTTCCTGCCACCTTTATCAAAGATAAGGTGTCCATATGTGCGTGGGTTTATCTCTGGGCTTTCTATCCTGTTCCATTGATCTATCTTTCTGTTTTTGTGCCAGTACCATACTGTCTTGATTACTGTAGCTTTGTAGTATAGTCTGAAGTCAGGGAGCCTGATTCCTCCAGCTCCTTTTTTCGTTCTCAAGATTGCTTTGGCTATTCGGGGTCTTTTGTGTTTCCATACAAATTGCGAAATTTTTTGACCTAGTTCTGTGAAAAATGCCAGTGGTAGTTTGATAGGGATTGCATTGAATCTGTAGATTGCTTTGGGTAGTAGAGTCATTTTCACAATGTTGATTCTTCCCATCCAAGAACATGGTATATCTCTCCATCTATTTGTATCATCTTTAATTTCTTTCATCAGTGTCTTATAATTTTCTGCATACAGGTCTTTCATCTCCTTCGGTAGGTTTATTCCTAGATATTTTATTCTTTTTGTTGCAATGGTAAATGGGAGTGTTTTCTTGATTTCACTTTCAGATTTTTCATCATTAGTATATAGGAAATTTTGCCTCTCCAGTATTGCAAATCGTATTACCTACCAGGTCTTTTTTTTTTTTTTTTTTAATTTTAAAACTAGTGCATTACCTTCTTATTTCTTTCTATTGGTCATTTATCTACTTAACAACCCTTCATATCTTTTCTGACAGTAAAATATTTCTACAGGACTGTTAACAGGGTTCTAAAGTTTTTCCTTTGCCTACCCTGCCCAACTAATTAGAAATATATTTCTGGTAAGTAATTTACCAATAATTTCAGAATTGGGAGGGGTAGTGGGTTTGAAGGAGATTGACTAAATTGTTTAAGTCCTTTATTCATCCTTTTAAAAATCAAACTTTTAATGTCTTTAGATATTCTGCTAGCCATATTATTTTACTAAAAGCCCACTTCATTAGTTTTTATATATCATGGGAAATATTTGTCTTTATGTTACTTACAGACTTCCTAAAACAAAGTGTTTAAGTTAAAATTTTATAGTTTAATTTCTGCAGCTGTCCTAAATATGTGCTATATATATTTATATGTGTTCTATATGAGACATACACATAGCTGCTTATATGTTGCTGATATTTAAGGTGATAGTTGATGGTATTCAATAGGATTCTAGATTAATATGCAGGGCTATGTGTGACAGCTGAAGAAAAACCAAGGTCTATATGAACATACTTGATACATTTCTTACAGGTTCTGAGTTCTGTACGCACGGAATGGGATCCACTGGATGTTCGCTTTGGCACCAAACAGCCTTATCAGGTGTTGACAGTGGAGTGCTCCATCAGTGTAGACAAAGAGCCCATGGCTGACAGTTGCATCTATGAATGTGTTCGGCACAAAATCCAGTGTGTATCAGTCACCAGAATACCACTAAGATCGAAGGCCATTAGCTGTTGCAGGAATGTTACTGAAGACAAACTGATTCTGGGCTGTGAAGATTCTTCAGTAATTCTTTATGAAACTCACCGTAGAGTGACTGTCTTAGCTCAGGCTGAAGTTCTGCCTTCATTAATAAGCTGCCACCCAAGTGGTGCCATTCTGCTAGTTGGCAGTAACCAAGGGGAGCTGCAAATTTTTGATATGGCTCTTTCTCCTATTAACATCCAGCTTTTGGCTGAAGACCGCTCACCTAGGGAGACTCTACAATTCAAAAAATTCTTTGATGTTTCTAGCAGTCTTGTTCAAATGCAGTGGATAGCTCCGCAGGTTGTTTCTAAGCCTGAAAGTGGGGACATCTATGATCTCCTCTTCCTCAAGTTTGACAGAGGACCTTTGGGTGTGCTTCTGTTTAAACTTGGTAAGTCAAGGAAGTTGGTGAGTAAATAAATTTTTTATGATGGTGACAATATAACTAAGACAATAAAACTATTCTTGGAATGTAGATTTTCTGTTTGTCATTCCATCAATGTGCTTGCCTTTCAAACATTTCATATAGTTTCCTTAAGAAAGCTTTGTGGATGATTTTCTAAATGTCAAGGTACATTATATATTGAAGAATTTTGAAATTGCATTAATTTTCCATTGTGATGAATAAAAAGACTGAATTAGCCACATTTGCTGCTTTCCAAAATAAACTATTAAAAAAATTCCTGAAGAAATAGTACACATGAGAATATATTAAAAGTATGTCCATTACAAAATTCTGTAATACTTTTCTATTAAAATTATTTTAGATTATAGGTGTCCATTTCTTCCCAGATTGGAAATGTGTAAAGCAAGTGTTTTAAAAAAGAGAAAGGAAATATTTAGTTAGCATTTACTAAAGATTTTAGATTAAAATATTCAAAAGTATTAATCAATATTTGGAAAAATGTGTATTAATGTATCCCATTTCAGCCAGGAAGCTTTAAAGCGGAATTTTATTATTGTGATTTTTTTGCCTTTTGTAGTTTTGCATTACTGGCTATGTCCTGAAATACATGATATCCTTTAGGCAGTTTTTTGGGTTTTTTTTTTAGAGTTGGGTATTTATTTTTAATTTTTTGGCTGTACGTGGGCTTTCTCTAGTTGTGGTGAGCGGGGGGCTGCTCTTTGTTGCAGTGTGCAGGCTTCTCACTGCAGTGGCTTCTCTTATTGTGGAGCACGGGCTCGGTAGTTGTGGTTCTCGGGCTCTAGAGCGCAGACTCAGCAGTTGTGGCGCACAAGCTTAGTTGCTCCACGGCATGTGGATCTTCCTGGACCAGGGGTCGAACCCGTGTCCCCTGCATTGGCAGGTGGATTCTTACCACTGCACCACCAGGGAAGTCCCTTTAGGCAGTTATGTATAATTTAACATTCTTGAAAGAACTTCACTTAGGTTTTAAAAAAGCGATTTTAATTAATGCACATCACCGCAACTTGAAAACATAGAAAAGTAAATACACTTAAAAACCCCTTTTAAGATTTGGCTCTGTTCTAAAAGTTAAGTTTTTAAGACATTGTAGTGTTTGTTAAATAGCTGTCAGTTTACTTTGTTTTTTTATGGATCTACTTCCCTCTGAAATTGAACACATGAAATAAATCTAATGAAAATGACTTGACTAACTTGAAAGATATCAGGGATTAAATGTGAGGGCTATGTTCTTTCCACACATTAAAAATGCAGCTAAATCCATTCATCATGTCAGTATTGTCCAAGAAAAATATGTTTGGAATCTCATTTATTATGAGATAATCCAGTTCTACTTTGCCCAACTACACATTTAACAGTGGTATGTCTCTATACTCAACACTTATTAAAGTGGATGTTAGATGTTTTGCATATCTGTTAAAACTCCCTCCCCCCTTCTCTTTCTCTCTCTCTCAGTAACCCAAGTTACCTGTCAAACAGAAGGCTGTCTTCTGACGTATACCTAGCCTTTCTTCAGCCCTGCCTTGTGGGCCTACTCACAACAGCTTTGCAAAAAGCACAGCTTTCTCTTCCTATCTCTAGCACATTTGCCTTCTTACTAAAGTAAACAGGCTCTCAGTGTAGGGATTTAGAGGGCTTCCTGCTAATTGCCAGCTTGTAAACTTAATTGGACTATCTCCCTGGGCACTGTTCCTAAATCAATTAGGCAATGAGTTGGCTGTCACCTCTTTTTCCCAAGTAGGTCTCTTGGAAGAGAATTATCCAATAGAAGTCAAGCATTCAAATGAAAAGGTGATAACTTCTGCAACTGACATTTATCATTTAAATTTTATTTTCAATATGACTGAAGTTTTATAGAATAGGGAAATTTTACAGGCTCTTTAAAGGATCTAAAGATGGAGTTCCCCAGAATTTTTGAAAATGTATTATAAGATTAATGTTTGTTACAGATTATTTTTCCTAGGAAGAGTAGATTCCTTGAAACAGTAGATTCCAGCTAACAGATCTTTTTTTTTTTTTTTTTTTAAAGAAAACCCTGTTTAAAGAACAGATTTTTCTTAGGATCTGCTACTAAATACATCCAGAAATTTTAATATACTTCTTGAATTAACACAGTGCTGATTCTGGGCATCCATGTGGAATTTTCATGTATAATTCAAGTTACTGCATATATAAACAGGTAGTTGCCTGTGCAGTTTCCCCACTAGGGAGCATTTATGAGATATTTTTCATACGCTTGTTATGCAAGCCTTTGGAAATTTTGACATGAAAGGTGTAGCTTACAATGTAAGAAGCTGAGATAGATCATGGTTTAAAATAGAATGCTGTCATATGTAAACGTGTCAGTGGCTACTGCCAAGATGCTAAGATTTTTGGAATTTGACTCTTAGAATAGGTCAGTTAGTGTCATGTTGAAAGAAAACTCTGTTGCAAGGCTAGGGCTTCCATTCTAAATCCTTATAATTATCGCGCAAATTCACTGTGGTTAAAAGGCCATCACCACTGTTGTAAGAATGCGAAAAACATGTCTTCCTCAGGAGTGAGCTAGAAGTGTCATCCTCCTATGTGGAAGCAATGTGTAAAAAGAATTTCTTTACCTGACAATCATCATTCATATTTCCATATACATATACCTGCGATTAAGAGGAGTCCCTAATTACTGAGATATTAAAGCTCTTCCATTCTCATCAGTACCTTTTCCAGCCTTCACTGCTGTCTTTAAACTCACATGATCAGCTAGCTCCTTGCCCTCTCAACAGAGAATCTCATCTTTTACTTGGCACTTCATTAATTTTATCTGCTCCCCACCACCCACCCAACGACTTACCTACATGTACATAAATCTTTTCAGTTTCAATTCAGTGGAAAAGGAGCCTTCCTCTTGTCTAAGACTAGTTCCAGCACTGGTTCCACTCTGGATCCCATAACATTCCCTTTGATACCTTTACTCTGTCACCTTCCCCACTCTCCCCATGAATTTTGCTACATCATCAGGTACAGGCCCAAGCCACACCATGAAACAAAGAAACATACATACATCTCTTCTTTAAAATTATTTCCCCTGTTATTAATCAAATGTTCACCTTCCTTTCATAGTCAAACTCATTGAAATAGTAGTGAACACTGAATTTCTCTGCTTCTTCACCTCCCATTCACCCCTCACAGCACTGCCTTCTGGCTCTTTTCTTCAGTGTTCTCCTGGAACTGCTCTTGGAAAGCTCACTAGTGACGTCCTACTTGATACACATTATTTCTCTTATGTTACTTGATGACTTTTCAGCATTTGATGGTTGCTGACCACTTTCACCATCATAGAACTCTCATCATACTTGCTTCTATGACTCCAGATGCAACTTTTCGTCACTTTTTAATGCTCTTCTTCTGCCTCCTCATGAAAATATTGAGACTCTCTAAGGTTCCATTTTTAGCTCTCCTCCCATTTTATACAGATTGAGAGTTTATTTTTGATTTTGGTATCCTATCTCTGACTTCAGCCCAGACCACTCCTCACTCCACATCCACATATTAACGTGGCTTGCTGGATACCTCCCCCTGAATGTACACAGGTATACAGATTTATTATGGGCAGATATGAAGTCATAATCTTTTTCCCTGCTTCTTCCTCCTATATTCTCCAATTTGAGGGATGGTACAGTTATTTATACATACAGAATCCCAAGTCAGAAGTTATCCTAGAATCCTCCCTCACCCCTGATGCCATATCCAATCAGCTACCAAATCCCATCAGTTCTGCCTTTCTAAATACGTACTGTCAAAAACATCTCAGTCTATTCATCCTTGCTGTCATTACCTTAATCTAGATCTTTGCTGTTTTACCATGATCAAGCAGTGGCCCTCTATCTGTAATCCTCTTGTCTTCCAATCTTCCCAACCCACCGCTCAATTAATCCCCTGAACTGCCACCAGAGTGCAGATTTGGTCATGGATTCTACAGCCTGAAATCCTTCAGTGGTTAATAAGCCTGTCTGCGTCTCTGGCTTCACCTCCCCAACTGTGCTTCCCTAGTAGCTCCCCAATCACAGCATGTGCTCTCACACTCCTTCTTTCCATAGTGGTGTTGAGTATTCCACCTACCTAGAGTGTTCCCACAGTGCTTCATAGCACCTACAAAGTTAGGAAAAGGTTAAAAGTTCAAATGATGATATTAAACAAATAATTAAAGCTAACTTCTTCCCTCTCATAGGATTTTGAAAATCACAGGCAATGTGTTTGCATCTGTGTGTTTGTCACTCTATCTAAAAAACAAGTAGTCTGATTTTTCTCATAGAACTTTTGTAAGAAGTATGTGTTCTTTAAAAGAGTTATTTTTAATGAGTTATTTAAATTTTACTTTACCCAAGTGGTAATTGGTGGTAATTTATTGCTGGAAGGATATGTCAAATACTTTATTAGATGCCTAGTCATCTTAAAACTAGATCTTATATCATTTTAGATGGATTGCTGTTCCAGACAGCATTCTGCTTTCTAGAGTGATGTGATGGATTTTTAAATCAAGTTTATTGAGGTATAATTTACATAAAATTAGTTGTACCTGTTTTAAAAATGCATAGGTCAATGAGTTTTGGCAAATATGTATATCCTCATGATTACCACCACAATCAAGATGTAAAACATTTCCCTCACCCTCAAAATTCTCTCAGCCCCTTTGCAGTCGATCCCTGCCTCCCTCAAAGCTAAAGTGCATTGATCTGCTCTCTGTTATTACAGATTAGATCTGCTTTTTCTAGGATTTTATAGAAATATACTAAAAAAATAGGTCCTCTTTTGTGTCTTGCTACTTTCACTCAGTAAGTATGGAAGAGTCTGTGAGACTCTTCCGTGTATATCTGTAAATTTTCACTTACATTACTGAGTAGTATTCTATTATATAGATAAATCACAATTTGTGTATCTTTTCACATGTGGATGGACATTTGGGTTGTTTCCAAATTTAAGCCAATATTGAAAATGCTATGTACTTTCTTATACTAATCTTTGTGTCCACAAAGTATGTACAAATGTATGTAAAATAGATGTATGACATCTATTTTAATTTAGGAAAAACCTGGAAGTAGAATGGCTGGGCCATATGCTAAGTTTACGATTAACTTAAGAAGAAGCTATTTTGGAGTTCCAGTTACTCCACATCCTCACCAAAACTTGGCATTAATGGTCTTTTTAATTTTAGCCATTGTAGTAGGTGTATAGTGGTGTTAGTTGGCATATCCCTGATGAGCCTTTGGAGCTGGTCATCTTTTATGTGCTTATTTGCCATGTATCTTCTCTGATAAAGTATATCTTCAAATCTTTTGCCCAAGTTTAATTGGATTGTTTATTTATTATTGAGTTGTAAGAGTTTTTATATATTCTGAACAAAAGTCCTTTGTAGGATGCTAGTATTGTGAATATTTTCTTCCATCCTGTAATTTATCTTTTCATTTTATTAACAGTTTTTTAGGTAGCAGAAGTTTTAGTTTTGATGAAAGCCAGTTCTTGGATTTTTTAATTTTATGACTTATGCTTTTTATGTGCTATCAAAGAAGTTTTTGTTGAACCCTTTTTTCTTCTAGAAATTTTATGGTTTTAGCTTTTACAATTAGGTTTATTGTCTGATACAAGTAATTTTTTGTGTATGGTGTGAGGTATGAGTTGAAATTAATTTTTTAATATGAATATTCAGTTGTTCCAGCAGCAACTGTTGGAAAGACTATCCTTCCTCCATTGAATTCCCTTGATCATATGTATGTGTTTATCTATGAAAAGACTCTGGGGCTTCCCTGGTGGCGCAGTGGTTCAGAGTCCGCCTGCCGATGCAGGGGACGCGGGTTCGTGCCCCGGTGCGGGAGGATCCCACATGCCGCGGAGCGGCTGGGCCCGTAAGCCGTGGCCACTGAGCCTGCATGTCCGGAGCCTGTGCTCCGCAGCCGGAGAGGCCACAGCGGTGAGAGGCCCGCGTACCGCAAAAAAAACAAAAAACAAAAAAAAGACTCTGTTCTCGTCCACTGATCTCTGTGTATACACTTCAGCGAGTACTACACTGTCTTAATTACTGTGGCTTTACAGTAAGTCTTGAAGCCAGGACTATTAGTCCTCCAACTTTGTTCTTTATTTATTTATTTATTTTTGATGTGGACCATTTTTAAAGTCTTTATTGCATTTGTTACAATATTGGTTCTGTTTTATGTTTTGGTTTTTTGGCTGCGAGGCATGTGGGATCTTAGCTCCCCTACCAGGGATTGAACCCATACCCCCTGCACTGGAAGGCGAAGTCTCAACCACTGGACCACCAGGGAAGTCTCTGTTCTTCTTCTCAAAATTGTTTTGGCTACTCTAGATGTTTTGAATTTCTGTGTAAGTTTTAAAACTGACTTGTCAATTTCTACAAAAACACCTGGTGAGATTTTGATTGAGATTACATTGAATCTATAGATCAATATGGGATGGAATGGCAATTTAACAATATTGAGTCTCCCAATTTATGAACACAACATCTCTGTTTATTCAGGTCTTCTTTAATTTCTCTCAGCAGTGTTTTATAGTTTAAAGTGTAAAGATCTTGTATATAATTTCTTCATGTTTTTGGATGCTATCGTAATTAGTATTTTTAATTACAACTTTTAGTTGTTCATTGGGGTTATATAAAAATAAAATTTTAAAATATTGACCATGTATCCTGCAACCCTGGTAAACTCATTTCTTAGTTGTAGTAACTTTTTATTGTAGATTACTTAGGATTTTCTACGAAGATGACTATGGCAACTTCAGTTAAAAACAAATGTTATATATTCTTATCCAACGTGTATGCCTTTTATTTTGTTTTCTTCCCTATTTTACTAGCTAGGACAGTACAATATTAAACAGAAGTGGCAAGGGAAGATATCCTTGCTTTGTTTCCAATCTTAGGTGGATAGCATTTAATCTTTCACTGTATGTATGATGTTACCGAGGTTGAGGAAGTCCCCTTCCATTCCTAGTCTGCTGATATATATTAGCATAAGTGGATGTTCAATTTTATCAAGTGCTTTTCTGCATGTATTGAAATGATTATATGTTTTTTCTGGTCATGTAGTGAATTATGTTGATCAGTTTTCAGATGTTTCAGCAACCTTGCATTTGTGGGATAAATCTCTCTTGTTCATGATGTATTACCTTTTCAATATGTTGCTGGATTTGCTAATATTTTTTAAGGATTTTTGTATCTGTTTATGGGAGATACTGGTTTGCAATTTTCTTTTTCTTTTACTGTAATGTTTTGTCATTTTTGGTATCAGTGTAATGCTGGTATCATTAAATGAATTAGGAAATATTCCCTCCTCTTATATTTTGAGTTGTGTAGAGGTGATACTATTTCTTCTCTTATTGTTTGAGAGAATTCACCAGTGAAGGCATCTGGTTTTGTGTGTGTGTGTATGTGTAAAGGTTTTTAAACTGCAAATTCAAATTTAAATATAGGATCATTCACGTTGTCTGTTCATTTCTTCTTGAATGAGCTTTGATAATTTGTATCTTTCAAAGGAATCTATTTCATTTAAGCTACATTTATTTCTGTAAAGTTAGCATATTATTCACTTATTTTTTAATGTCTGTAGTGCTATAATGATTATTCTTGATATTGATAAATGTATCTTCTCTTTTTTTCCTCAATTTGGCAGAAGTTGGTCAATTTTTTTTTTTTTTTGCGTTACCCGGGCCTCTCACTGTTGTGGCCTCTCCCGTTGCGGAGCACAGGCTCCGGACGTGCAGGCTCAGCGGCCATGGCTCACGGGCCCAGCCGCTCCACGGCATGTGGGATCTTCCCAGACCGGGGCACGAACCCGTGACCCCTACATCGGCAGGCGGACTCTCAACCACTGCGCCACCAGGGAAACCCCAGAAGTTGGTCAATTTTACACATTGTTTCAAAGAACCAGCTTTTGTGTTCATTGACTTTCTCTATTATTTATTTTCATATTTTCATTATCTCCTATTTTATTTTAGGTCTAATTTGCTCTTCTTTCTCTAGGTTCTTAATGTAGAAGCTTGGATTGTTGATTTCAGACCCTTTTTCTTTTGTAATTGAATATTTAATGCTGGTAATTTCCCTCTAAGTAATACTATAACCACAGCTACATCTCACAAATTTTGATGTTATATTTTTATTCATTTCAAAATATTTTCTAATTCGTGTTTTCTTCTTTGACCCGTAGGTTATTTAGAACAGTGTTGATTAATTTCTAAATATTTAAAGATTTTCCAGATATATTTCTTTTTTTCCCACTTCCTAGTTATTTTACTACATTTTGCTATTATCTATACCTTTGAGGTTATTTACACTTATTTTATCTGTATGGTAGAAATATTACATAACAGTGTGCAGTGGTGCATCACTTGTTCCATGACATCACTTTAGTGCTTGAAGTCAGCCATGGTGGGAGTATTTACATCACTTAGATTTACCAGCACACTGAGGATATAAGGGGAATATTTTCTCCCTTGAAAATCTTGGTGTATAAATCCTTAGACACTGAAAGTCATCCAGATATCTTTCTGTTTTGATATCTAATTTAGTTCTATTGTGGTCTGGGAACCTATTCTGTATACTTTCAAAACATTTAAATTTATTGAGGCTTGTTTTATCTCCCAGAATATGCTCCATCTTGGTTGGTGTTATATGTGCACTTAAAAAGAATGTGTATTCTGCTGTTGTTGGGTGAAGCGTTGTATAGATGTCAATTAGGTCAAATTTACTGATGTTTTTCAAGTGTTTTCTATATTTACAGATTTTGTTTATAGGTTTTTTTCAACTAATCAGAGAGAAATGCTGAAATCTCCAATGATAATTGTAGATTTGACTTTCCTTTTAGTTTGATAGTTTTTGCTTTATTGTTTTAGAGCTCTGTTATTAAGACTGTTTTTTCTTCATGAATTTTCAATGCTTTGTTATAAAATTATAGAATTCTAGGCTAATTCATTTTTATCTCTCAGCATTTTTTAAAGCTCTACTGTTGTCTCTAGCTTGCATAACTTCAGAAGCAAAGTTTGCAATTTATTATCTTTGTTTCCCTGTTTTTATTTTATATACTTCACAGATTCCAAATAATTTCACATATGTTTTCTCATTTAGCTTTATGACTATTTGTACTGAGAAGTTTTTGTAGTTCACTCAAATCAGTAAACATTTGTGGAAGGAAAAAGATTTTACAGATAGCTACTTTTTAAAGATTAAAAAAACCGCAAACTCCTTAAAAGCACTAATACTTATTGTCACTTAATTACACAGAAATTGTTAGTTTCAAATGAGATCAGCCATATTTAAAAGATAAGATAAAACTAGAACAGAGTCCACCCCCCTTTGTTTTGTGCTCTTGCTTCTCTAAGCTTAGAAGTGGATTTTCTTTCATTTTAAAAGGGTAGGCAAATGTGTTTATGTTGTTCTAAGATATTTTATAGTAGATCTTAGTTGTGAAAGTGGATCAATAACAAGATTAATCCTGATAATTTCTTACTAATAATTACTAATAATAGAAGAGAATAATCTCAGTGCCAATTTAAAATAAATTGGTATGTGGTATCTGTGAAGAAGCTATCAATTTAGAGCACCCATTAATAAAAACAGTCCTAAAAATGTTTATATAGTCACATTATATTTGTCATGGATATTTGTACTTTTTGACCCCCAAGTACATGGGGCTGAAAACCAGGTGCAACTTAGAACTAATTAAGCTGGTCAATAAGAATTGTGTTACATCAAAATTATCTCTAAATATATACAACCGAGGCCTAAATGACAGATGGGAAAAATTAAATTAGCTATTGTGATTTACCTAAAAGTTCTCAGTTTTTTTTCATTTTTAGTCTGAACAGTTTGATTATAAATTAGTTAATATGTGCTGAATGGTAAGCCTAAGCTAGATGGAGTTGGTAGGTGGTATTTAAAGATTTAACCACAGTGCCATATTACTCTTGGTCCCCCCAAATCCCATATTTCTAGCACTTTATGCAAGAAGTGATCACTGGTTTTTTCCTTTGTAGAAAATTTAAATCTGTTTTTGTTATTCTACTTTTTTAAAATTTTATTTTATTTATTTATTTTTTTGTGGTACACGGGCCTCTCACTGTTGTGGCCTCTCCTGTTGTGGAGCACAGGCTCCGGACGCGCAGGCTCAGCGGCCATAGGCCACGGGCCCAGCCGCTCCACGGCATGTGGGATCTTCCCGGACCGGGGCATGAACCCGTGTCCCCTGCATCGGCAGGCGGACTCTCAACCACTGCGCCACCAGGGAAGCTGTCTACTTTTTATTTATCTATTTGGCTGCACCAGGTCTTAGCTGCCGCTTGTGGGATCTTCATTGCGGCATGCAGGATCTTTAGTTGTGGCATCTGGGATCTTTAGTTGTGGCATGTGGGATCGTTAGTTGTGGCACACGGGGTCCCTAGTTGTGGCATGCGGGATCTTTAGTTGCAGCATGTGGGATCTAGTTCCCTGACCACGGATTGAACCTGGCCCCCCTGCATTGGGAGCATGGAGTCATAGCCACTGGACCACCAGGGAAGTCCTACTTCTTATTTTTAAAAGATTCACTTGATTTTATATTTTTCTGTGACAGGTATCTTCACACAAGGACAGCTGGGCCTGGCAGACATCATCTTCCAGTACATTCACTGTGATGAGATCTATGAGGCAATAAACATCCTGAATAGTATGAACTGGGACACTCTGGGCTACCAGTGCTTTATCAGCATGACTGCCATCGTAAACCATCTTCTTAGACAAAAGCTCACTCCAGAGAGAGAAGGTCAGACTTAAAACATATTTCATAAATGGGTTTTGTATATACATGAAGTACATTTTATTGTCAGTAGTTTTTTGAGGATGTTTTGAAGTCATGTTACTGGAGATTAGAAGACAAAAATGTTAATGCCCTATTAAACTGACAAAATGAGGTATCAAATAATTACTTCCATACGGTACTTACTTATAGTACTGGTCAACGTAATAACTTTTCTGTATATACCTATGTTGGAACTCACAATGAAGTCACTGTATATTTCAGACTAAGTTCATGTGTAGAATATGCTCAGATTTCAAACTTTGATGAGAAATTTCATGTACTCTGTAGGGTTTGGAAGACAAAGGGCCCTAAACAAAGTCCTTATTTCTCCTTTACTTTAGATATCAGTATTTTTCTTTCACATCCCAAGTTCTTTGTCCAGACAGTAGACCTTACCACTTATTGTGTGTGTGTGTGTGTGTGTGAGAATTGCAGCCCAGGCTGTTCCTTCTTGTTTTCATTCTAACTTAGAGTTCTGATACTCCTCTCTCTTCTGCATGCTTGGATTTCCCAACCTTCTCCTAATAAGTTATTTTGCCCATAGGATCTCAGATGTTTATTGTCAAAGAGAGACAAGGCACTGTTAACAAAAAAGAAAAAACATATGTGCCACATACAGTAATGAAATCAATTTTTATATTTGCCAGTTATCCAGTGTATGTTATTTTTATTATGAGTAATTTATTTACTTAATGTAAAATGCATCTAAACATTCTTGCATTCATATCTTTATTTCAAATGTTTGTAATAAGCATGGATATTAACAGTGGGAAATAATGGCCAATGAGAAACTTTCTGTATGTGATTTACAAGGTAAGGAAAACAAGGAATATGTCAAAAGGCCTTTACTGGAGAGCTTTGCTTCCCCACTATTTTCTTTCCATGTTTATAGATTTTCTTATTCCATTTTATTACGTTTCCAAAGTAAACAAATTGTTTAGATAGTATTCTGTACATAACCTTCATTTTACTAATTTTAGAGAAGAATAATCAGCAAGAACATGTTCTTTCAAAAGTCTGCATCATGAGACTTGGCCCCAACTCATAGGAGGCCCACAATAAATATTTATTTAATGTTAATTGAATGTGCTTTTTGGAGGTAGTCCAACACATCTACGGAGATTCCAGTACTTCTGCAATGAGAAAATGCATAGCACAGTGCTTGGCCCACAGTAGGTACTCAATGAATATTAGTTAAAAATAAAAAGATTATAACTTCAAAATTTTAGGGTTCTAGGATTACTGTAGTATTTCTACCTGCAGAGTTATCTCAAGTAATTATTTATTAGTATTGGTACACTCTTCAGGTTGGGTAGATAGCAGGGGAAAAAAAAAAAAAAGTAGCAGGGTCCCTAAAGAAAGCCTGGTACACATAAGCCATGCAAGATACTCTAAATTTACAGTTGAAGAAATATGAAGAAGATAAAATATTGACTCTTAGGGGACTGAGAAATTGCTAGCACCTTAGTGAATTTGTGTTGTAAGATCCCTGTGTAGTAAGAAAGATTATTAGGGAATTCACAAATGGGTATTATCAGATTCCCGCCTTAATGAAGGATATTATCAAGGAACCATATTGGGTGGATAGGGAAATAAAAAACTTGTATGATATACTAGGCTATTAAAATAAAATGCTTGCATGATGCTGGGTTATCAGAATATGTACATTTTAAGTAGGTATATGCATTTTCCCCCAAGTAACTGCAAAACACATTTCTAAAACATTTACAATTCTTCTCTATTGAGATTTATTCTATCTGAATCTAACAAATTTGACATGGTAATTTGTTTTCCTCTTATTAGTGGAACCCAGTGAGCTCTTTTATTTGTAGCTGTGCTGTGGTTGTCTTTGAGATCTTCATTTCTGCCTTAAACATCAAGCTGGGCTATCTAATGAATCTATAACTGTGCTGAGACCTATGAGTATTCCATGTAGGCTCAAACATTTCAGATGTACGGAACATGCTGTCAAGAAAACAAGCAATGGCAAGAGAATCTGGCTTGCTTTCACAATGGCATTGCTGTATTCAATTTTAATCTAAATTGACTGCTGCTTTGAAAGAAAATACCACTAAAGTTCATCTTACTTTACTGTCTAGATTTGAGATTAAAAAAAGAAATAGCTAACAGCTTAGCCAAGTCCATAGCAATTACTCTGATGAGGTATGCAATACTTTCAAACCCAGATATGCTTAAAATTAAAGAGTTTTGCTAAATAAGGAATTGTTCATTCAACCTAGTGCTAGTAGCATAAAAATCAGTGGAGTCTTACTGTGAACTGTATTCTCATACAACTCTCACCATTATGGTAATTATATATTTTCCAGGTATTTCTGGGAGGAAACACAACCCCATTGGCATGTCTTGGTAAAAGTGTAAATTAGGCAAAATGTGCTTTTTTCTCCCAATCACTAGCCCTTTGGCTTATCAAAACCTGCTCTCCAATCCTTCCTTCCTAGGAGGGTATCAGTTGACCAAAGCAGATTAACATACCTCCCAGGGGTGTTAACTTTCACACTTGGACAAAACCAACAATCTTGTTGTTTAGGACAGGATTTAAGGAAGGTATAGGGAATTTCAGTCTTTCTCTAAAGTTGTAATAGAGAGATATTATTACTCCAATCAGGATATTTTTATTTGTATTATTTTTTTAAACATTTCTAATACTGATTTCAATGCCTAATGCAGAAAGGCTAGTTTGTTCCTTCCAGCTAAAGAGTAAATGTTGAGCACACTGTGAGTTGATTTTACTGGAAATACTAGTTCAAACTGTGTTACTCTGATGAGTCACTGTTTTAATTACCCATTTGTGGTGAGAGGCTGATTCATTATGGATTTCTTCAGTTTTGACAGCTTTTTGTTGCTCAGAGTCATTGTCAGCTTTGCTTCAAGTGAAAGTTTATACACAGGTTTGTTTTTGTATCAGCTGTCATATTTTAATTTCATCTTTCCTGCAACAAGCTCACATTTCATCCAAGTTTGCAAAACCTGACTGACTGCAAACATGAGTATTCTGTTGTAATTGAAGGAGTTTCACTTGTTTTAGTGCTGCTATGTTTGAATTCCACAGCACAGCTTGAGGCAAGCCTTGGAACCTTCTATGCTCCAACAAGACCACTCCTGGATACAACTATATTGGAATACAGAGACCAAATCAGCAAATACGCAAGGAGATTCTTCCACCACTTACTCAGGTGAATGATATCTTTGGATTAATTAGTGTCAGACTAATTACCTATTCAAGGAGCCATCTTCTTTAATTAGAATATTCCATAATATGGCTATATCTTTTTTAATAGTCTGTCCCCTAAGAGAAAAACAAATTGGCTCTTGATATTCTTTATTTAATTCATTCTTGTTTTCCTATTAAGGACTATATTGGAATATTGTTGAGGGCTTTTACATCATTACTACACTTTAATATAATTGCCCCTTTAATACAAAAGCAAAAACTACCAGCTATGTAAAGTGAATTTAAAAATATTAATTGTACTCTTAACAATAGAGAAATGTTTATTTTAATTGCAGCTAAAATGAATGTGCTATAAAGTTCTAAGACAGTCACAGGTCTGCTTTACTTTCCGAATTACTGTAGAGATTTGCTCATTGTCTTCCTATACAAGGTGGCAAGTTGCTAGCTTCACTGTGCCTCATTTTCTCTGCTTTAATTTCCTTTAATTCTTTTAATCTTATGGATTATATGAAAAATTAGATAATGTCAAGAAGTTACTCTGAGACAGATACTGCAGAAGTTGAAGGACAAGTACATACAGCATTTCTTTATATATAAAGTTCAAAAAATGGATGGAAGATGAATGGATGGATAGAGATGGATGGATGGATGGATAGATAGATAGATAACTAGCTAGTTAGTTACTTTAGGGATACCTCTGACTATGTCAATGCTAGAAGTAAAAGCAAAGAAATGAGTATAACAAAATTTAGGGTATTGTGGAAAGGGTTAAGAGAAATATGAGAGGAACAAGCCCATGGAGCCACCAAGGTATTAGTAATGTTCCATTTCTTAAGTGGGGTATATATCAGGGTCCAATAAAAATTATTATTCTTTTAGCTGAAAGTATACTTTTTGTGTACTTTTATATATATTTTATAATAGAAAGTAATAGAATTTTCAGTTTCATGTACCATAAATTACATTGAGTTGAATTTAGAGTTTTAATTTTACTTACAGTATAACCTAGCTGTTGTAGTTCTTTTTAACTCAAGCAATTTCATGTATAGTCTCCCCTTTTTTTCCTCAGAACAACCCTGCTAAGGAGGTATTATCAATTGACAAAAGAGTAAACTATTTATAAAGTGGCACTGTGATCTCTACCCAACAGTGAAACCTTTGGAAAACAGTCTTTATAGAAGCTGAGAGATGTTAATATATTGCATGAGTTATGACCTATAGTTGAATATTGCCTTTTTATCTGAACGATTTTAGTATATTCTAAGAGATTCTTCACCCTAAATGAGGCAGTGTTCTATGTATAATCATATACATAGACATGACAGAAATACTGGGACTGACATAGTACTGATGTAACCACACAGACTCTAACTTTTCTGTTTGGTTACATCTGGAATTGAATGTTGTCTCTTAGGGTATACTAGGTTTTTCATATTTCCTTTTTTGCATGCTTTCTACTATTTCAATTATAATGAATGTTTAGTAGTTCTTTTGAGAGTAGGCTATACACGGCATTATGAAAAAAGGAACGTTAAATGTAGAAGAAATTGAATGAGATAGCTTAAGTTGGAACCATCCTTTTGTTTAATCTGCTGCCAAGAAGTTCTGCTTAAGGGAAGAGAAAAAGGGCAAATACTTTTCTGTATTTGTGAAGTACTAGAATTGCATTACCCTCTGTACTTGGCTAGCCAGTATTTTAATACTCTAAAAAAAAGTTATTAGATAATGGAATAAGTCCTAAACAGTAAAGATCATCATAAAGAATTTTAAATTAAGGATGAAGGAAAGAGGCACCATGCAGAGTAGGGATATACCTAAGATCACCCACTGGTTAAACTGAGGACTCAGATTGCTTGAGTCCAGATTAGAAAAAGAATAAAATATTGATTTTAATATCAAAAAGTATATGGCGGGGCTTCCCTGGTGGGGCTACTCTTCATTGCGGTGCACGGGCTTCTCATTGCGGTATCTTGTTGCGGAGCAGGGGCTCTAGGCGCACAGGCTTCAACAGTTGTGGCTCACGGGCTTCAGTAGTTGTGGCTCACGGGCTCTAAAGCACAGGCTCAGTGGTTGTGGCATGTGGGCTCGTAGCTGTGGCTTGCGGGCTCTAGAACGCAGGCTCAGTAGTTGTGGCACACTGGCTTTGTTGCTCCGCGGCATGTGGGATCTTCCCAGACCAGGGCTTGAACCCCTGTCTCGTGCATTGGCAGGCGGATTCTTAACCACTGTGCCACCAGGGAAGCACCTATTGCTGATATTTTAAAGGATACAAATAAAACAGCCAGATGAAGAGATGCATAAGGCAAGTTATATGGGAAAGGACTCGAAGCCTCTGTGCCCTCTCCAAGTGCAGCACCTTCCCAGCCCCTCCATATATTCACCAATCCAGAAGCTCTCTGAATCTTCTCCTTTTGAGTATTTATGGAGGCTCCATTACATAGGCATGATTGATTAAATTACTGGCCATTGGTAATTAATTCAACCTCCGGCTCCCCTTTCCTCCCTCCTCCCAAGAAGTCCAGGAGTGAGACTGAAGTTCTAACCCTCTAATCATGTGGTTGGTTTCCCTGACAACCAGCCCCCATCTGTAGAGGCTTTCAGAAAGTCACCTCATTAACCTAAACTCAGGTATGGTTGAAATGGGATTGTTATGAATTACAAAAGACTTTCCTTTCACCTTTTTGGCTCCTTGTCACTTAGGAAGTTCCAGGGAGCTCCTTTGTCACAAACAGTACAAAGATCTAATATATATATTTCTTATTATAAATCACAATATCATAGAAGGAAGATGCAGATTTGCCTAAACTAAGTTCAGAAGGTGATTGTTCACCTCTCTGCTTCCATAAAATTGAACAGTCCTCCAGAACTACTGAATAGGGAAGTATTAATGGAATATTACTCAGCCATAAAAAGAAATGGAGTTATTTGTAGAGAGGTGGATGGATCTAGAGTCTGTCATACAGAGTGAAGTAAGTCAGAAAGAGAAAAACAAATACCATATGCTAACACATATATATGGAATCTAAAAAAAAAATGGTTCTGAAGAACCTAGGGGCAGGACAGGAATAAAGGCGCAGACGTAGAGAATGGACTTGAGGACACAGGGAGGGGGAAGGGTAAGCTGGGACAAAGTGAGAGAGTGGCATTGACATATATACACTACCAAATGTAAAACAGCTAGTGGGAAGCAGCCGCATAGCACAGAGAGATCAGCTCGGTGCTTTGTGTCCACCTAGAGGGCTGGGATAGGGAGAGTGGGAGGGAGACGCAAGAGGGAGGGGATATGGGGATATATGTATAGCTGATTCACTTTGTTATACAGCAGAAACTAACACAACATTGTAAAGCAATTATACTCCAATAAAGATGTTAAAAAAATAGGGAAGTATTAACAAGTAAGAGCTTTTCATTATAAGTAAATAGAAACTATAAGAGGAACTCCTAAATATTGATGAAATAAAAGGGCAAACATTTCAGTGAATGTGCCACATATGAAGCTTATTTTACTAACATGGAAATATGTTATAAAGGATTAATAGTTAATTTTACTTATTTCCCCTCTTAACTATAAGACTGTTGTTTTCTGACTCAAATATTATGTGATTATGGCACAGAAAATCATATTTTTAAAATGCTTATAAAATAGTATGCAAAATCTTGGGACAGGGAGCTTTATTGCCTAGAAATAAAAATATCATGTTTATAAAATACTTGTGGGGAAATGTACTGATGTCTGCATTTTCCTTGGCACTGCAACAAAAAAATAAGATGAACTGATGGATAGAAAGGGAGATGAATAGATATGTGATAAAACAATGTTGTAAAATGATGATAGAATCTAGGTGGTAAAAAATATATATATATTATTTTAACTTTCCTGGATGTTTGAAAATTTGTATAATATATTGGAGGATAATAGGTATTATGTTGGAGTCAATATTTACACTTAGAATTCAGAAAAAAAGGTAGTCTTTTAGGAATGGCTCTTGGCTTATGAAAAATATATGTGTTAGGCAAAAAGAAATTGTTAACCACTTTGACTTTTAAATGGCTTTTTAAATTTTACTTTTTACTAATGGAGCATACACAGTAAATAAAACAATTATATGAAACCAATTCAAAAAACAAAAATACTAAAGCTGCTACCTATGAATATTTAGAGAATAAGACAGAATGATATACAGAGAAAAACTTCCTGGTCAGATCATCTATTTAATGGATAATATATTTAAAATATTTGTTTAAAGCATGGTAGAGCTGGCAGGAAACTAAGGGAAACACTCAGAAGTTGAAATGACAAGGATGCTTGATTCCACAAGAATAAGCAAAGTCAGAGTTTGCCTTGAGGGCATCTGCTGGCACCTGGCAGTGAGGTGCTTGATTTATAAAGGCTGTGTACTCAGAGGGTTGGAGACAAAGCCTAGGGCTCAAGCAGAGTGGGAGACTGGATCAGAGATCCCCACATTAATCTAGGACCCTTGAAGGGCAACATCTTCCTTGAGAGAACTAAAAGGAAGGAAGGTATGAGATGCAAGAAGGAATGGTGGACAAAAATAATGTTGAAATTGTTGGAACTTAAACAAAAATGGATCATGTAAAACATAACCACTAATGTCTAATGCAGGTGGTTAAATTAAGATAGAATCCTGGACAATGACAACACATAAATCAGAAGAGAAGTGAAGAAGTTAAAGCATTCTAAGGTCCTTGACTTTTCAAGAGGAAGGTAGAGATACTTATTAATACCAGATTTTATTCAGTAAAAGATACACGGTAGAATTTCTAGGGTAATCACTGAAAGAATAGAAATAGAGTGTGTACTTGTTAAACAAATAGAGTGAAAATGTTGGATAAGGAAAAAAAAAATTCAACCCCAAAGAAGGCAAGAATTGGGGGAGGGTGCAGCATGCAGGGGGAAGAAACATAAAAAAAGATGAAAAACAGAAAACACAATGAGGTAGTAGAAATGAATTTTAAAAATCAATAATCATTGTCAGTTTAAGTAGGTTAAAATTTTCATTCGCAGAGATTGTTGAAACAGAGTTTTTTCTACGTTTTTACAAGAGACACCTAACACATAGAAAGTTTAAAAGCTAGAGAATGGAAAAAAATTATACTAAGTCAATACCAAAAGAGACCTAATAATGTTATATAAATAGTCTTTAAAGCAAAATCAGTAGTACAGATTACTAGAGATCAATATCAACAGAAGAATCAATTTACCAGTAAAATATAACAATTCTAAATGTGTATAATATAGCTTGAGTACACATAAAATAAAAATTGACAAATCCACTTTCATAGTTAGAAATTTTAATTCCCTTTGTGTGGTAATTGATAGATTAAGTGAACAAAGTATAATTGAGGAAATAGAGAATATAAACAGGCACTATTGTTAGAGCTAGAATATAGAAATGAACAAAACAGACACACACAAAAATCCATGGCATCTATATACAATGGAATATTACTCAGCCATAAAAAGAAACGAAATTGAGCTATTTGTAATGAGGTGGATAGACCTAGAGTCTGTCATACAGAGTGAAGTAAGTCAGAAAGAGAGAGACAAATACCATATGCTAACACATATATATGGAATTTAAGAAAAAAAAATGTCATGAAAAACCTAGGGGTGAAACAGGAATAAAGACACAGACTTACTAGAGAATGGACTTGAGGATATGGGGAGGGGGAAGGGTAAACTGTGACAAAGCGAGAGAAAGGCATGGACATATATACACTACCAAACGCAAGGTAGATAGCTAGTGGGAAGCAGCCGCATAGCACAGGGAGATCAGCTCCATGCTTTGTGACCGCCTGGAGGGGTGGGATAGGGAGGGTGGGAGGGAGGGAGACGCAAGCGGGAAGAGATATGGGAACATATGTATACATATAACTGATTCATTTTGTTGTGAAGCTGAAACTAACATACCATTGTAAAGCAATTATACTCCAATAAAGATGTTAAAATGAAAAAAAAATCCATGGCATCATAAAGTTTACAGTTAGTGAAGGAAACATTATGTAAATAAGTAGGTAGAATATATAGAATGTTAAGTAATGATGCATACCTTGAAGAAGAGCAAAGCAAGGACAGGAACTAGGGAGCATTGGGTGGTGAGGCCTCCCTAAGAAGGTGAAATATGAGTTAAATCCCAGCACTTTGGCTGGAGCAGTGAATGAGAGGCAGAATAATAAGAGCTTGGGTCAGAGGTCTAGCAGGTGGCTCGGTTATATAGGACTTTTGTTGGCTGTTGTAAGGAACTGGGATTTTTCTCTTGAATAATAGGGCAAGTCAGTAGATGATTTGGATCAACTAGTGAATGAATCACTCAGATGCTATGTTGAGAATAGACCTTTGAAGGCCAAGAGCAAGGAGACCATTTGGGAGGCTGTTGCAATAATTGAGTGAGAAATGGTGACCATTTAGAGCAGATTGGTAGTAAGAGGGATGAGGATAGAGTGCTTGGATTTTGGACATATTGAAGGTTTGGCTAATAGCATTTGCTCACAGACTGGATGAAGCATATGATAGAAAGAGAAGGTAAGGATGACTTGAAGTGTTTGGATCTCAGCAACTGGAAAAATGGAGTTGCATTGACAAGACCAGTAAGACTGCAGAAAGAATAGGTAGTGGGAAAAGGTCAAGAGATTGGTTTTGAACATGTTGAGTTTCAATGAGAAATTCAGAGGTAAGTTCTGAGGCAGAGTTATAAGGGAAATATATAGCTTTAAATGTTTGTATTAGAAAAGAAGAAAGGCTCAAAATTAAAGAACCATGCAATTTAAAACATTATTTATAATAGCCAAGATATGGAAGCAAACTAAGTGTCCACTGACAGATGAATGGGTAAAAAAGATGTGGTCTATATTAATACAATGGACTATTACTCAGTCATAAAAACGAATGAAATCTTGCCATTTGAAACAACATGGATGGACCTAGAGGATATTATGGTAAGTGAAATAAGTCAGACAGAGAAAGACAAATACTGTATGATTTCACTTATATGTGGAACATAAAAACAAAACAAATGAACAAACAACAAAACAGAAACAGACTCATCGATTCAGAGAACAAACATGTGGTGGCCAGAGGGGAGATGAGTGGGGGGGATGAGTAAAATAGGTGAGGGAAAGTAAGAGGTACAGACTTCCAGTTACAAAATAAATGAGTCACAGGGATGAAATACACAGCATGAGGAATATAGTCAATAATATTATAATAACTTCATATGGTGACAGATTGTAACCAAACTTATTACAGTGATCATTTTGTAATGTATAGAGATATCAAATCACTATAGCAATTATACTTCAATTTCTTAAAAAAGCACCATGCAATTTAAGAAATTCAAAAAATATTAGCAAAATAAACCTACAAAAAGTAGAAGGAAGGAAATAATATATGCTCAGAAATTAATGTAACAAAAACTTATAAAAGAGGATTAATAAAGCTAAGCATTTGTTCTCTGACAAGATTGGTAAAACAGAAAATAATGAACAATATTAGGGATATACTAAAAGGGACCTAATGATAGGCATGTCAGAGATTTTAAAAAATTAAAATAAAGGGAACACTATGAACAACAAACTTGAAAAATTAGGTGAAATGGAGAATTTCTTAGAAAAATAAAAATAACCAAAACTGAATGAAAAAAAATAGAAGATCTGAATAGCTCTATAACCATTAATGAAATTAGTAATTAACATTTTTCCCACAAAGTAAGCCACAGTCCCAAGATGTTTTTAACAAATGAGGATCCATGACTATACTCACACAACTTTTTCTTCATTGTTTTTCTTTTAGCCGTTTTTTCTTTTTTTTTTTTTTGCGGTAAGCGGGCCTCTCACTGTTGTGGCCTCTCCCGTTGCGGAGCACATGCTCCGGACGCGCAGGCTCAGTGGCCATGGCTCATGGGCCCAGCCGCTCCATGGCATGTGGGATCTTCCCAGACCGGGGCACGAACCCATGTCCCCTGCATTGGCAGGCGGACTCTCAACCACTGAGCCACCAGGGAAGCCCAAGCTGTTTTTTCAAATGCATATTTATTTACATAGTTGTAATCATTGAGTACATGAAATTTTAAAGAAAAAAATCCTGAGAGTTGATTCACTATGATGGCCTTCTAAGAGACTTTTACTTTCTTTGATATGGTCCTTAGATTTAAAGATTGTTTAACTCTAGAAAGTGACTCACGTATATATGAACAGACCTTTGTTTAGGAAAAGGATCAAAGATCAAAAAGGGAAAATAAACAGAAGGGAACAAGGACAAAACCTTAAGGCCTTTAACTGAAAGCAACTAGATAAATGTGCTTTTATAGATGAAGGAGCTTGTTTTCATGTGGGCCCAGTTAGGGCTGGTTGGGTATAGGGGCAGTTGAGATTCCCACCAGAGGGTGAGGGGCCTTCTACCATAATGATGATTTGAAAAAAACATTGTGATACTAATCAGTAAATTGGTAAACCAAACAAAATTTGTTGAGGATAGATGCAAATAACTTGAAGGCTGTTTCATGAACAAGTTTGACACACTTGGCTCTTCTTCCTCAAGGTTCCCCTTTTGTAGTTAATCAGGGGTATGAGCCAGGGATGTGGCGCAAAGCATCCAAACTGTGTTGCATTTGGCAGTATGGCTTTCCTTTTCAGCATCACTTCCCTATATATGACTATACCAGTGAAATAAGTCCTTAGGTTTTACTTGTATTGCTCACATTCTCTCTCAGATTTTTATGTCTAAAAATCAAAATGGGTAAAAACTGCATTGTTAAAAGGAAAATCATGATTATTTGAAAAGCCATCATAATAACCATTCTGTTTTATTGGAATTACTGTAATGGCCTTAAGAACTCCCTTTTGTCCAGTGTGAGAGAAATAGACTAGATTCGTTATAGAGGTGGAGTTAAGAATAGGGATAGGCTTCTTATTAGGCATCATATTGAATGGATGAATCTTAAGACTTTTTTCACTCTAGTCATTACTGTTTTCATTTGTGATGTACAAAATTTGTTTTCTGCCTAAATTCTAGTTGAGTTTTCTATTCAGAACTGCTTGTCATTCTCATTTTCTCTTGCATGTAACTTCCCACTGTCTTCTCTGTTACTCTTATTCAATGAGTAATTTACTGGGCCGGGGTAAAAGGCCACATTTATAAGTGAGTGAACTGTGTCTGCAGGCCTGACACTTCTGATCAAGACAGTTGTTGACCTCAAACCCCAGACTGGCCCCAAATGACGGCCTCCTCATGCTTCTCGTCAGGAAGTCTTACTCTCTTTAGTTTGGCAGATGAAAGGGATTAAAAGACACTAGGATTTATTCACATTCACTGCATTAAATAAATGGCACCTAGCTGCAATTGGTATGTACTAGAGACGAATATGGACATGTAACATGGACCATGTAACAAAGTTACAGCTACTTTTAAAAAAGCTGTGGCGTGAAGAGAGCCTTTACCAACGTGGCAAAAATCAAAGATGTCTGCTCAGATAGTGAAGGACATACATGGTATGCAACTTGTGGCTATTAAGAGAGTGATGATGATTCTTGGCTGTTGACACTCATGAAGACTTAAGTCTAGGAGAAATTCGGCTTTGTTAGAGACTCTAACCTGCTGAGGTCTGAAAAGAGAGATGCAGAGAAGATACAGTCAACAATTTATTAGGCAGATTGTTTACATCGGCAGGTCTCACAGCTCAAGGAAAGACCTCGATAGAGTATAAAAAATGAACCTCAATAAATAAGTTTCAGAATATGTCTACTTTTATGTGAAATGTTTCCTTTGTGTTTGATAAAGTATAGACATAATGTTAATAATTCTTTTTTATTGTATATTTAAACTTAAAAAACTATGAACAGATGTTATAACCTTATTTCTAATTATAGTAAGTATTCGCCCCATCTGTCATCTTCTAGAGTAGACAGGATAAGTACCATTCACTTCCTATTTTTTTAATTCCCCCCACTTCCCTTTCCTTCCCCACTGATAACCATGTTCAAATAATAAAATATTCAGCTTGCTGTAGATTCTGATTCTTATTAACTATCTCATAACATTTTATAGAAAGAGGTGCTTGGGTTTTGTCAGTACCTGGAGAAGGAGCATCTATCTAAATTTTTTCCTTAGAAAGCTAGCATGTGGGCCTCAGCAGTGTTGAAATGGCTGGAAAAAAGACATTACTTTGGTGAAATGTTTAGTGAACACACTGATCACATGTGGTTGTTGCTCTGAGAGGATACGTATTTGTCTTTTAGTTCATAGGTTTTATAAATAAATGTTTAAACCTGAAGTCCCCCATGAATTCAACTCTTCCTTATCCACAGGACTGTACATTGTCATTAAAGTTTAGAACAGTAAGCTACATTTTTTCCAAAATAAACTTCCTGATTGTATAAGTAATACATGATTTTCTTTTACAATATAATATCATTGCCTTCTTTTCATGTCAGTAAACATAGATCCACATCATGCATTATAGAGATGTACCACTATCATTTATTCAGCCATCCTCCTATCTATGGACATGGAATATTTCCAAATTTTTGCTACTATGAGCAATGCTGTAATAAATGTCATATTCACATATATTCTCACACACACATACACACACACTTTTGTGCATTTATCTGATTATTTCCTGAGAATGAATTCCTGTAAGTGAAATTTCCAAGTCAGAGCT
The DNA here is from genome assembly GCF_963924675.1 of Phocoena phocoena. Taxonomy (NCBI): domain Eukaryota; kingdom Metazoa; phylum Chordata; class Mammalia; order Artiodactyla; family Phocoenidae; genus Phocoena; species Phocoena phocoena. The sequence continues at coordinate 37,180,015 of NC_089232.1, forward strand.
TGAAAATTTATAAGATTCTTGATATATTTTTGTCAAATGTTCCTGTCACCATTTTTTCAAATTAGTCATCATATCCACAGTTGAAATAATCAATATCTTAAAGCGTTGAAAATTAAATAGGTGAAATTTGGCACCTTGCTGCTTTAATTTTTGTTGTAGTAAATTCTTTCTTCTTATTTAAAAATTTTTAATAAACTTTATTGTTTAGAGCAATTAAGTTCATGGCAAAATCGAGAGGAAAGTGTAGAGATTTCCCATATACCCTCTCTCTCCAACCTGCTTTAATAATATCTTTTTTTACTAATGGTTATTGCATACATTTCCTTATACACACACACACACACACACACACACACACACACACACACGCACACACACACAGAGACTATTTGTATTTTGTGAAAGGTTACTGTTTAATGTGTGACGGTTAAAGCTAGGGGCTTTATAAATATGATCACATTTAATCCTCACATCATAGTATGTAAGCATATATTATTCTTATTTTATAGCTGAGGATATTCAGAGTGATTAAGTAACTTGTATAACAATTATATATAATATATGGCAGACCAGAATCCTAACTTGAGTCCATCTGACCTCAAAGTCCATGCCCTTCACCATTATACTAGAAACTGAATCACCTCAAGAGGTGAGGAGTTCCTGTTTTCTAGAGGTATTTGATAAAAGAGGAGATGTATACTGCTATGGAGGGACAGTGCAGTATAGAGGGAAGCAACTGAGAATTTTGAGTATGGGCATTCTTACCATTCCTTAATTTCAGTTTCTTGATTTGTATCAATAAATAAGGATAATCATGGTACCTACCACACTGGGATGTTATTAGAATTAATATAATAGTCCCTATAATAGGAGCATGTGGTACAATCTGGCACATAATAAGGACCCATAAATGCTATTATTGATTATGGTGTTGTAGAGGTTTAATAAGATGAAGGTGGACTAAATGAACTTTTACAACAATATTTCCCAACTTTTCCTCATTACTGCCACCTCGAGGAGAAAAAATACATTTTAACTAAATAAATTTAATTTCTTCCTAAAAAGATAAGTTAAAGTCTAAGTAATAAGATTTCTTAGGTAGAGTTAAACTTTGGAGGCCCACAAACTGTTGTAATACCCAAGATTTTTAAAATCTTTTTAAAGAAGTAAATTTTTGCCCTTGAAGATGATATTGGTCTCATTGCGAATGCATGTTTTAGAAGGAAATGCCTCCATTTAAAATCAAACAAAATTCAAAATTGTCAAACTCATAGAAGAGTTATCCTAGGTTTGAGGGAGGAAATGGGACTAAATGAGGTTTCCTTGTAGTTTTGTTTTTTTGTAGTTGTTTAAAATTAATTTATTGCTGTATAGTTGATTTGCAGTTTATGTTAATTTCATGTGTACAGTGTTATGATTCAATATTTTTATAGATTATACTCCATTTTAAAGATATTATAAAATAATGGCTATATTTCCCCATACTGTATAATATATTCTTGTTGCTTATCTATTTTGTATATAGCAGTTTGTATCTCTTAATCCCATACACCTATTTTGCCCCTCCCACCTCCCCTTTCCCCACTGGTAACTACTAGTTTATTTTCTATATCTGTGAGTCTGTTTCTGTTTTGTTATATATATTCATTTCTTTTATTTTTTAGATTCTATATATAAGTGATAACATACTTTCTCTGACTTCTTTCACTAAGCATACACTCTCTAGGTCCATCACATTGTTGCAAATTACAGAATTTCATTCTTTTTTATGGCTGAGTAATATTCCAGTGTGTGTGTGTGTGTGTGTGTGTGTGTGTGTGTGTGTGTACCACATCTTTATCCATTCATCTGTTGACAGATAGTTGGGTTGCTTCCATATCTTGGCTATTGTAAATAAAGCCGCTTTGAACATTGGGGTACATGTATCTCTTCAAATTAGTATTTAGGGTTGTTTTCCAGATATATACCCGGGAGTGGAATCACTGGATCATGTGGTAGTTCTCTTTTTAGTTTTTTGAGGAACCTCCATACTGTTTTCCGTAGTGGCAGCAACAATTTACATTCCCACCAAAAGTGTACCTTTCCTCCACATCCTTGCCAACTTGTTACTTTTGATGATAGCCATTCTGACAGGTGTGAGGTTACATATATCATTGTGGTTTTGATTTTCATTTCTCTAATGATTAGTGACATTGAGCATCTTTTCATGTGCTTGTTAGCCATCTGTATGTATTCAGTTCAGTTTCTTTCATCAATGTCTTACAGTAAAAGTACAGGTCTTTAACCTCCTTAAGTAGATTTATTCCTAGATATTTTATTCTTTTTCATGCAATGGTAAATGGGATTGTTTTCTTAATTTCTCTTTCTAATAGTTCATTGTTAGTGTATAGGAATGCAAAACATTTCTGTATATATATATATATATTTTTTTTTTTGTGGTACGCGGGCCTCTCACTGCTGTGGCCTCTCCCGTTGCAGAGCACAGGCTCCGGACGCACAGGCTCAGCGGCCATGGCTCACGGGCCCAGCCGCTCCGTGGCATGTAGGATCTTCCCGGACCGGGGCACGAACCCGTGTCCCCTGCATCGGCAGGCAGACTCTCAACCACTGTGCCACCAGGGAAGCCCTGTATATTAATTTTGTATCCAGCAACTTTACCAAATTCATTGTTTGGCTCTACTAGTTGTCAGGTGGAGACTTTAGGGTTTTCTATATATAGTTTCATGTCAACTGCAAATAGTGAGTTTTACTTCTTCCCTTCCAAATCTGAATGCCTTTTCTTTGTTTTTTTCTTCTCTGATTGCTGTGGCTAGGACTTCCAATCCTATTTTAAATAGAAGTGGTGAGAGCGAGCATCCCCTGTCCTGATTTTAGAGGAAACGCTCTCACCTTTTCATCACAGAGTATGATGTTAGCTGTGGGTATATCATATACTGCCTTTGTTGAGATTTGTTCTCTCAGTGTTGATGAGAGTTTTTATCATATATGAATGTTGAATTTTATCAAATGCTTTTTCCACATCCATTGAGATGATCATTTGATTTTTATTCTTCCTTTTGTTAATGTAGTATCAATCACATTGATTTGTGAAAATTGAACCATCCTTGCATATCTGGAATAAATCCTACTTGATCATGGTGTGTGATCCTTTTTATATATTGTTGGATTCAGTTTGCTGATATTTTGTTGAGAATTTTTGCATCTATCTTCATCAGCGATATTGGCCTGTAATTTTCTGTTTTTGCTGTGTCTTTGTCTGGTTTAGGGATCAGGGTAATGCTGGCCTTGTAGAATGGATTTGGGACTGTTTGCTCCTCTTCAGTTTTTTGGAATAGTTTGAGAAGGATAGGTATTAGCTCTTCTTTACATGTTCAGTAGAATTCCCCTGTGAAGTTGCCTTGTCTTGGATTTTTGTTTGATGGAAGTTTTTATTTTAATTACAAATTCACTTTCTCTACTAGTTATCATTTCGTTCCTTCAGATTGTTTGTTTCTTCCTGATTCAGGCTTGGCAGGTTGTATGTTTCCAGAAATTTGTCTATTTTTTCTAAGCTGTCCAATTTGTTGGCATGTAGCTGTTCATTGTATTCTCTTATTTTTTTTTTTGTATCCCTGTTGTGTTGGTTATTATTTCTCCTCCTTGATTTCTTATTTTGTTTATTTGGGTTTTATCTCTCTTCTTCTTGATGAGCCTGGCTAAATGGTTTATCAATTTTGTTTATCTTTTCAAAAAAACAGCTCTTCGTTTCATTGATCTTTTCCATTGTTTTTTCCCCCCCATTTTATTCATTTCCTCTCTGATCTTTATTATTTCCTTCCTTCTGCTGACTTTTGGCTTCATTTGTTCTTCTTTTTCTAATTCTTTTAGATGGTAGGTTAGGTTGTTGGTTTGAGATTTTTCTTGTTTCTTGAGGTGGGCCGGTATCACTTTAAACTTCCCTCTTAGAACTCCTTTTGCTGCATCCCATAGATTTTGGAAAGTTGTATTTCCATTTTCATTTGTCTTGTATTTTCTGATTTCCTGTTTCATTTCTTCATTGACCTATTGGCTTTTTAGTAGCATGATGTTTAGTCTCCATGTGTTTGTGCTTTTCCCTTTTTCTTTCTGTAACTGAGTTCTAGTTTAATACCTTTGTTGTCAGAAAAAATGCATGATAAAATTTATGTCTTAAATTTATTGAGACTTATTTTTAGGCCTAGCATGTGATCTATTGTGGAGAACGTTCCATGTGCACTTGAAAAGAATGTGTATTCCACTGATTTTGGATGGAATGTCTTGTAAATATTAAGTTCAACTGGTTTAAAATGTCATTTAAGACCACTTTTGCCTTATTAATTATCTCTCTGGATGATCTGTCCATTGATGTATGTGGGGTGATAAAATCCCCTACTATTATTGTATTATTGTCAATTTCTCCCTTTATGTGTACTAATATTTGCTGTATATATTTATGTGCTCCTGTATTGGGTACATATATGTTGAGTGTCATATACTGTTCTTATATTGATCCCTTTATCATTATATAATGCCTTATTTTGTCTTTTGTTACAGACTTTGTTTTAAAGTCTATTTTGTCTGATATGAGTATTTCTACCCTGCTTTCTTCTTTTTTTCATGTTCATGAAATATCTTTTCCCATCCTCTCACTTTGTCTATGTGTGTCATTAGCTCTAACGTGAGTCTCTTGTAAGCAGCGTATAGATGGGTCTTGGGTTTTTTTTTTTAATCTGATCAGTCACCCTTGTCTTTAGATTGGAGCATTTAGTCCATTGACATTTAAAGTAATTATTGATAGGTATGTATTTATTGCCACTTTATTATTGTGTTGGCCAAAAGTTCGTTTGGGTTTTTCTGTAATACCTTACGTAAAAACCCGAACGAACTTTTTGGCCAGCCCAATGCTTGTGTTCTGGTTGTTTTTGTAGTTCTCCTCTGTTCATTTCTTCTTATTTTTGTTTCTTCCCTTGTGGTTTGATGCTTTTATTTCTTGGTATAGTTCTTTTCCTTGCAAGTATTTTGTGTATCTTTTGTAGGTTTTTGACTTGTTGTTACATGAGTTTCATATATGTTCACCCAAAATTATATCTACTTGTTTTAAACTGGTAGCCATTTAAGTTCAAACACATTCTAAAAGATTTACATTTTTTTCTCCACTCCCCTACATTTTACATCTTTATGCTTATCCCATAACTGTATACTATAGTTATAGTTGCTTTCATAATTTTTTGTCTTTTAATCTACTTGCTGGCTTATTTAAGTGATCTTCAGTCCTTACTATATATCTGCCTTTCGTAGTGGGATTCCTTTTCCTATATATTCATACTTCCTTTCCATTTAGAAAAGACCCTTCAACATTTCTTTTAGGGTAGGTTTAGTATTGATGGATTCTTTTAGTTTTTGCTTGTCTGAATATTTCTTTCTCTCTCCTAAGATTCTAAATGATAATCTTGCTGGGTAGTGTATCCTAGGTTGCAGGTTTTTCTCTTTCAGCACTTTAAATATATCATGCCATGCCCTTCTGTCCTCCGAAGTTTCTGCAGAAAAATCAGCTGATAACCTTATGGGGCTTCCCTTGTGTATGACTCTTCGTTTTACTCTTGCTACCTTTTGAGTCATCTCTTTAACTTTTGCCATTTTAATTATGATATGTCTTAGTGTGGGTCAGTTTGAGTTCATCTTGTTTGCAACTCTGTTCTTCTTGTACCTGGATGTCTGTTTTCTTCTTCAGGCTTGGGAAGTTTTCACTCATTATTTCATTAAATACATTTTCAACCCCCTTTCTGTCTCTTCTCTTCTGGGACCCCTATAATGCAAAAGTTGGTACGCCTGATGTTATCCCAGAGGTCCTTTAAGCTGTTTTTATTTTTAAAAATACGTTTTTCTTTTTGCTGTTATGATGGGATGGTTTCCATTATTCTTTCTTCCAGATCACTTCTGTGTTCTTCTTTATCACTGAGGCTGCTTTTCATTTCTTCCAGTGTTTTTTGTTTTGTTTTTGTTTTTTTGTTTCAGCTGTTGAAATCTTCATTTTTGATTGGGTCTTTTTATATTTTCTTGTTCCTTTGTAAAATTCTGTGTTCATCTATTCTTTTCCCTAATTCAGTTAGAATCCTTATTACTAATTTTTTGAATTCTTTATCTGGTCAGTTGTTTACTTCTGTTTCATTATTTAATTTTTTCAGGGGTTTTCTTTTGCTCTTTCAGTTGAGACCATTTCTTCTGTCTTCTCATTTTGATTAACTTTCTCTGTCTTTATGAATTTAGGTGAAACAGGTACCTACTGTGGTCTCGAAGGGCTGTCCTTATGTGGAAGTGTACCTATACAGTCTGTGTGTGCCCAGTGGCTTTGGTAGGAGAACTGGATTTTATGTGGACACAAGTTACGTCTTTCCTTAGGGTGTGCTAGCACATGTCACCCACCTTGGTAGGAGGTGGGGATGGAGATGGAGGGGCTAGAGCCTGAGCCAGATGTCAGGTGGGACTTCCCCTCTGCTCAGTGACTGTCACTGCTCTATCGAGGGTGGGGTCAGATCCCAAGTTGCTGGAGTATAATCCCTGAGGGTTGAGTCCAAACTGGCTCTGTTCCCTTTAAATGTGTGCTCTAACTTCTCCCAGCACTGGCACCCTTGCCCCAGAGGGGAGCAGTGCTGGAACAAGAGGGGCCTGTGCAGGCTCTCGGCCTGTGATGAGACGTGGGCTGCTTCTGATGCACTGCCTTTGCAAGGGCCAGTAGTGGCCTCCCCCTCCCTGCTTAGATGCTTCTTTGGGTCTAAGGCTTCTTCGTCCCTCAGAGCCGTTCACTCCCCTCAGCTTCTGCCACCCCTGCCATTGTGTGGAGCTGCACCATAGGGAAGTTGGGGCCCTGGAGGCACTTGGTGTGTGTTGGTGCGCAGGCTGTGGTAGTCGGTCCTCAGTAAGAGATGGGTACTACTACTACTGATGTGCTGCCTCTGTAAGGGCCAGTGATTGCTGCCCTGCCCTACTCAGATGCTGCTTAGGGTCTGAGTTGCCTCTGCATCTCACAATCATGCTCTCTCCTTAGTCGTGGCAGCCTCACTTCAGTGTAGAGCTGTGATGTGAAGTTAGCAGGGCTGGAGCATTCACTTGGCTCAGGCTAGGGTGTGCACTAGGATGGTTGTGTAAAACTGGGCAGCCACTTGAGCACTTTTTAGTCTGCCCTCTCTGTCCTGCTTCAGGACACAGGCAACACACATGCTTCTCACAAGTGGAGTCCAGGCTTCGAACAGCCCTCCTTATTAGTACCACTGGCACTCCAACCAGCCAAGGGGGCTTTCTTCCCTGTGTTGGACATCAGGGCTGGGGTGCCCAATATGTGGCTCAAACTGCTCACTCCCTAGGGTATGTGTCCACCTGTGTAATCTCTCTTTTCCTTTGAGTCCCCTGCCAGGGTCAGGTCCCAACCTGATTGCTTCTTTTCCCTTCTTACCCAATTCCATGTGTATCTTTTTTACAGATTTCATTGTACAGGAGACTCTTTGCCAGTTTTTAGTTAGTTTTCAATGAAAATTGTTCCACATGTGGATGTATTTTTGATACATTCATGTGGGTAGGTGGGTTCCACATCCTCCTATTCTGCCATCTTGATCCTAACCTGATTTCCTCATACTTTTAAGGTTCTTTTCAACCCTGAGATTTTATGATCCTATGTTTCTCAGGCTCCTTTGAGTAGAAAAATAAAATCCCTGTTCCTAAGGTAACCTTTTCCTAGTTAAGGTTTTAAGTTTTCCAAGTTCTAAGTGAACAGTTATGGTATATCAGTGTAAGTCCTGAATAGTGGCACACATAAATAGTTCAATGTAGATTCAAATAACATTTACAACAATGTTTACCTGACATATTTAATATTCATAATCATAATCTTGTTATGTAATAGCCAGATTCTTGCATGTATCCATTTCTTTTTATTACTGCATAGTATTCCATGGTATGGTTCTACCACAGTTTTACCATTCATCCTTTGAAGATTGAAGGAGATCTGTGTTGTGTCTAGTTTTGGGCTATTATGAATAATGCTGCTATAAACATTCATGTACAGGTTTTTATATGCACATGTCTTCATTTCTCTGAGATAAATGCCCAGGAGTGCAGTTGCTGGGTTATATGGTAGTTATAGGTTTAGTTTTTTTAGAAAAGCCAAACTGTTTTTCAGAGTGGCTATATTTTATGTTTCAACATGCACTAAATGAATGATTCACTTTCTCCACACTCCTGTCAGCATTTGGTGTTGCCACTGTTTTGTATTTTAGCCATTCTGAGAGATGTGTAGTGATATCTCCTTGTGGCTTTAATTTCCATTACCCTAATGGATTATGAAAATATTTTTCATACAATTATTTGACATTAGTAGATCCTCTTTGATGAAATGTCTCTTAATACCTTTCACCATTTTCTAACCTTTTTTTTTCATTGTTAAGTTTTGAGAGTTCTTTGTTTTAATACCTAGCCTTTGTCAGATAGGTAGTTTGCAAATATTTTCTTCATCTGTAACTTGTCTTTCTATCCTCTTAATAGGGTGTTTGGCAGAGTGAAAATGATTAATTGTGATGACATCCAGTAGCTCAATTTTCCTTTTATTAATTCTGCTTTAGGTGTCAAGTCTAAGTCTTTGACTAGCTTTATATACCAAAGACTTTCTCTTATATTTTTCTTCTAAAAATTTTATAGTTTCATATTTTACATTCATAAGACCATAATCCATTTTGAATAAATTTTCACATAAGTGAGAGATTTGGGTTTAGGTTCTCTTTTTCCTCCAATATCCAGCTGTTCCTGCACCATTTGTTGAAAAGGTTACCCTTCCTCCATTGCATTGCTTTTGTACCTTTGTCAAAAATCACTTAGGCATATTCATGTGGGTTTATATCTGGTTTCTCTATTTTACTCCATTGATCTTTGTATCTGTCCTTTTGTCAATACCACACAGTTTGATTACTGCAGCTATATGAGTCTTGAAATCAGGTAGACTGAGTCTTCTCATTTTTTTTCTGCTATTCTCATTCCTTTATCTTTCCATATAAATTTTAGAATGATCTTGTCTAAATCTAAGATATCTTGCTTTGATTTTGATAAGAATTGTGCTCAACTTGTTTATGTCAACTTGGGCATAATTGACACCTTTACTATATTGAATTTCCAATCCATACATGGTATGTCTCTCCATTTATTTAGATAATTGACTTTTTCACCAGCATTTTATAGTTTCCAGCATACAAATCCCATACAAGTTTTCCTTAGATTTATGTCTAAGTATTTTTTTTGACTAATTGTAAATGGTATTGAAGTTTTAATTTCAGTGTCTACATGTTCATTGTTATTGTATAGAAATACAATTGATATTTGTATGCTAATTGATCCTGTGGCCTTGATGAATTCAGTTACTGATTTTAGGAGCTTTTTTGCAAATTTCCTTTCATTTCCATTTCTTCTCTTATTGTGCTGGCTAGAACTTCTGGCACTTTGTTGAAAAAGAGTGGTTAGATTGGACATCCTTTTCTTGTTCCAGTGTTAGGGGAGAACATTCATCTTTCACCTTTAAGAACAATGTAGGCAGAATCTGCTCCAAATATTTCTTTAGCTTTTGAAGAAACTATTCATTCAATCAACAAATGTTTATTTACTTTGTGCCACCCGCTATGCTAGGAGTGCAGAAGAGAGCTCAAATCTCTCTCACGTTGTGTCTGCTGAGGCTGTAACCCCATGCTTACTATAATTTAGGGTCAATGGTCATGATCAGTTTCAGCATATGCCAGTTTATACATGTATTATCTCATTTAGCTATTTTAGCAATGTATTATATTTTTCAGTCTTTATTACTTTATATGAGCCACTATGTAAATCTGACATATTCTCCTTCCCCATCTTATCACTTTAATATAGTTTATTTCTTTTTCAGTGATTTGCCTATAGTTACTTCTCAAGAATTTTAACCTTTTCTGACTACATGTAATTAAGGTCACTATGAATTCTGATCTGGTCTTTCTCAGTGCTACATATATCCTCTTCCTTTCTTCTGTCTTGTCCTACCATGAAAACACGCTCCTGAGATCTGCAATGAAGGGGGACATACTTTTAATTGATTTACCAAGTTCCTGTTCCCAGAGTTAAAATTGTTAATATCACATCTATACAATTGACAGTTATCATTAGAATATAGTTCACTCTTAATCCGAGCTGTGACAGTAGTTTCTCTGAGCTGACTGTGTAGTCATCCTGATAGGTTGGCTAAGTAAAACATGGCTTTCTTGTTAAGTTTAAATGATCACTACAGTGAAAGACCTACAGCTGGAATGGAAGAAAGGCTGAAGAGAATTACAAAACTAAAGAATGGGATTTGGCAGACTTGGGCTTGAGCAAAAGAAGTGTGAAACAATAGGTGCCATGGGTCGTTATCAGCATTTTTAATTAACATCTGTTTTCAGCCTGAAGCACTTTGCTGAGAATGCTTCACTGTGTCTGTATACAGAGATAAACACAGACAGTTGAGAAGCAGCTAAATAGTAAGATGTTAGTAAAACAAGGTTTTCCTTGAGAGGAAAAGTCATTGGAGGTTACTAACTGGATATAGATGTCTAAGGGTACCCCTATAAAAACTGTGTTTTAAACCATTTATTTTGAGATATAATATGTATAGACAGGAACACTAAAAGGTATGAAAAGATAATCCATAATAATAAAAGTGTTTACCTCTGCTTATACCTTGGCTTGGGACTTGGAGGTGATTCTGAGGGGGTTTGTGCTCTTTCTGCATTGCTTGAGTTTTGAAAATGAGAAGATATTTGTGTATTAAGTTCATAATTAAAAGAATAAAAGACAGAATCCTAAATCTATATGTTTGGCAGTAGGGATTATGGAATTTAAGAAGTTTTCACGTTGAAGATATGGAAAGAATTCAGAAAATTTAAAACATCAATAACGGTTTAGGCAAGGGAGTAAAATTACTTGATTGGCTTTTGTTAGATAGAAAAATGTTCACTAATGTCATCTAACCATATGATATCAAGTGCTTAAATTTCTTCAACAACTAGTCACTAAGACACAGACTTCTATTGGCCTTTAGTCTAATTAAAAGCTGAAGTTTGGTTTGTTTTGCATGATTTGGGGAAAAATTTTTTTGGAAATGTTTAAATAGATACTACTTTTTAACCGATATATATAAAGCTACCAATCTGACTCTCCTAAGAAATATTATTCTGTAAGGTCCAATTTTTAAAATCATGCAATTTACCTATGGGGGGCATTTTCATTATTTCAAGTTGGGGCTATTACAAATAAAGCTTCTATGAACATTCATATATAGTTTTTGTGTAGATGTGAATTTTCACTTCTTTGTGATAAATGCCTAGGAGTGCTTGCTAAGTCATATGCTAGGTTATGTGTGTTTAGTTCTATAGGAAGCTGCCATTCTGTTTTTATTTTTTTAATTCTTTATTTTATTCATTTCTGGCTGTGTTGGGTTTTTTTGTTGCTGTGTGCAGGCCCCCTCCAGCTGCTATGAGAGGGGGCCACTCCTCGCCAAGGCACACAGGTCCCCCACCGCGGTGGCCTCTCCTGCCACGGAGCATGGACTCCAGGCGCGCGGGCCTCAGCAGTCATGGCACACGGGCCCAGCAGCCGTGGCTCGTGGGCTCCAGAGCACAGGCTGAGCAGCTGTGACGCACAGGCCCACTTGCCCCGCAGCACACGGGATCCTCCCAGACCAGGGCTCAAACCCATACCCTTGGCACCGGCAGGCGGACCCCCAACAACCGCGCCACCAGGGAAGCCCCATACTGTTTTTAGAGTGGCTACATCTTTTTACATTCCTACTAGAAATGTGTCAAAAATCCAGTTTCTTGTCACCCTTGCCAACATTGTCAAAATTTTTTATTTTATATGTGTAATGATGTTTCATTGTGGTTTTTATTTGTATTTTCCTGATGGTTAATGATGCTGAGGATCTTTTCATATGTTTATTTCCCATGTATATATCCTCTGGTGAAATATCTCTTGGTGTCCTTTGTCTATTTTCTAATTAGATTGTTTGAAAATATACTTTTCATAAGTTTATAGATATGCTTTGGGAATGAAACTTTCCTTTATAAAGAAAACTTGCATAAGCCTCTTAGATAGCCTTATCCACCAGAGGGCAGACAGCGGAAGCAAGAAGAACTACAATCCTGCAGCCTGTGGAATGAAAACCACATTCACAGAAAGATAGACAAAATAAAAAGGCAGAGGGCTATGTATCAGATGAAGGAACAAGATAAAACCCCAGAAAAACAACTAAATGAAGTGGACATAGGCAACTTTCCAGAAAAAGAACTCAGAATAATGATACTGAAGATGATCCAGGACCTCAGAAAAAGAATGGAGGCAAAGATCTAGAAGATGCAAGAAATGTTTAACAAAAACCTAGAAGAATTAAAGAACAAACCCCTAGAGGAATTAAAGAACAGACAAACAGAGATGAAGAAACAGTAACTGAAATGAAAAATATACTAGAAGGAACCAATAGCAGAATAACTGAGGCAGAAGAACAGATAAATGACCTGGAAAACAATATGGTGGAATTCACTGCTGCAGAACAGAATAAAGAAAAATGAATGAAACTAAATGAAGACAGCCTAAGAGACCTCTGGGACAGCATTAAACTCACCAGCATTCGCATTATAGGGGTCCCAGAAGAAGAGAGAGAAAAGACCCGAGAAAATATTTGAAGAGATGATAGTCGAAAGCTTCCCTAACATGGGAAAGGAAATAGCCACCCAAGTTCAGGAAGCGCAGAGAGTCCCAGGCAGTATAAACCTAAGGAGAAACATGCTGAGACACATAGTAATCAAATTGACAAAAATTAAAGGCAAAGAAAAATTAATAAAAGCAACAAAGGAAAAACAACAAATAACAACAAAGGAATCCCCATAAGGTTAACAGCTGATTTCTCAGTAGAAACTCTACAAACCAGAAGGGAGTGGCATGATATATTTAAAGTGATGAAAGGGAAGAACCTACAACCAACATTACTCTACACGGCAAGGATCTCTTTCAGATTCAATGGAGAAATCAACATCTTTACAGACAAGCAAAAGCTAAGAGAATTCAGCACCACCAAACCAGCTCAACAACAAATGCTAAAGGAAGTTCTCTAAGTGGGAAACACAAGAGAAGAAAAGGACCTACAAAAACAAACCCAAAACACTTAAGAAAATGGTAATAGGAACATGCATTTTGACAATTACCTTAAATGTGAATGGATTAAATGCTCCAACCAAAAGACACAGGCTCGCTGAATGGATACAAAACAAGACCCATATATATGCTGTCTACAAGAGACCCACTTCAGACCTAGGGACACATACAGATTTAAAGTGAGGGTATGGAAAAAGATATTCCATGCAAATAGAAATTGAAAGAAAGCTAGAGTAGCAATGCTCATATCAGACAAAATAGACTTTAAAATAATGTTACAAGGGACAAGGAAGGACACTACGTAAGGATCAAGGGATCAATCCAAGAAGAAGATATAACAATTACAAATATATATGCACCCAAAATAAGAGCATATGTTAACAGCTATAAAAGAGAAAACTGAGAGTAACACAGTAATAGTGGGGGACGTTTAACACCTCACACCAATGGACAGATCATCCAAACAGAAAATTACTAAGGAAACAAGCTTTAAATGACATAATAGACCAGATAGATTTCATTGATATTTATAGGACATTCCATCCAAAAACAGCAGATTACACTTTCTTCTCAAGTGCGCACAGAACATTCTCCAGGATAGATCACATCTTGGGTCACAAATCAAGCCTCAGTAAATTTAAGAAAATTGAAGTCATGTCAAGCATCTTTTTGACCACAATGCTATGAGATTAGAAATAAATTGCAGGGAAAAAAACCGATAAAAAACACAAACACATGGAGGCTAAACAATACGTTTATAGCCTCTTGGCTATACAATACCAAGAGATCACTGAAGAAATCAAAGAAGAAATCAAAAAATACCTACAGACAATGACAAAGAAAACATGATGATCCAAAACCTACGGGATGCAGCAAAAGCAGTTCTAAGAGGGAAGTTTATAGCAATAGTCATACCTCAAGAAACAAGAAAAATCTCAAACAATCTAACCTTACACCTAAAGGAACTAGAGAAAGAACAACAAACAAAACCCAAATTTAGCAGAAGGAAAGAAATCAAAAAGATCAGAGCAGAAATAAATGAAATAGAAACAAAGAACACAATAGCAAAGATCAATAAAACTAAAAGCTGGTTCTTTGAGAAGATAAACAAAATTGATAAACCTTTAGCCAGACTCATCAAGAAAAAGAGGGAGAAGACTTAAATCCATAAAATTAGAAATGAAGGCTTCCCTGGTAGCAGAGTGGTTGAGAGTCCACCTGCTGATGCAGGGGACACGGGTTCGTGCCCCGGTCCAGGAAGATCCCACATGCTGCAGAGCGGCTAGGCCCGTGAGCCATGGCCGCTGAGCCTGCACGCCCAGAGCCTGTGCTCTGCAACCGGAGAAATGTCTATTGAGATCTTCTGCTCATTTTATGATTGCGTTATTTGTTTTTTTGATATTGAGCTACATGAGCTGTTTGTATATTTTGGAGATTAATCCCTTGTTGGACGCTTCATTTGCAAATATTTTCTCTCATTCTTTGGGTTGTCTTTTTGTTTTATTTACGGTTCCCTTTGCTATGCAAAAGCTTGTAAGATTAACTAGGCCCCATTTGTTTATGTTTGTTTTTATTTTCATTACTCTAGGAAGTGCACTGAAAAAGATATTTCTGCGATTTATGTCATAGAGTGTTCTGCCTATGTTTTCCTCTAAGAGTTTTATAGTGTCTGTTCTTACATTTAGGTGTTTAGTCCATTTTGAGTTTATTTTTGTGTATGGTGTTAAATAATGTTCTAATTTCATTCTTTTACATGTAGCTGTCCAGTTTTCCCAGCACCACTTATTGAAGAGACTGTCTTTTCTCCATTCTAGAATCTTGCCTCCTTTGTTGTAGATTAATTGGCCGTAGGTGCATGGGTTTATTTCTGGGCTTCCTATCCTGTTCCGTTGATCTATATTTTTGTTTTTGTGCCAGGACCAAACTGTTTTGATTACTGTAGCTTTGTAGTATAGGCTGATGTCAGGGAGCCTTTTTCCTCCAGCTCTGTTTCTCTTTCTCAAGATTGCATTGGCTATTTGGGTCTTTTCTGTAGCCATACAGATTTTAAGGTTTTTTGTTCTAGTTCTGTGAAAAATGCTATCAGTAATTTGATAGGGATTGCATTGAATCTGTAGATTGTCTTGGGTAGTATAGTCATTTTGACAATATTGATTCTTTCAATCCAAGAACATGGTGTATCTGTCCATCTGTGTCATCAATTTCTTTGAGCAGCATCTTGTAGTTTTCAGAGTACAGGTCTTCTGTCTCCTCAGGTACGTTTATTCCTAGGCATTTTATTGTTGTTGATGCAATGGTAAGTGGAATTGCTTCCTTAATTTCTCTTTCTGATCTTTCATTGAATGCACGAGATTTCTGTGTATTTGTATTCTGCAACTTTATGAAATTCATGGATTTGCTCTAGTAGTTTTCTGGTAGTGTCTTTAGAATTTTCTACGTATAGTATCATGTCATCTGCAAACAGTGATAGTTTTACTTCTTTTTTCCCAATTTGTATTCCTTTTATTTCTTTTTCTTCTTTGATAGCCGTGGCTAGGACTTCCCAAACTATATTGAATAAAAGTGGAAAGAATGGACATCCTTGTCTTGCTCCTGATTTTAAAGGAAATGCTTTCAGCTTTTTACCATTGAGAATGATGTTAGCTGTGGGTTTGTCATACATGGCCTTTATTATGTTGAGGATGTTTCCCTCAATGCCCACTTTCTGGAGAGTTTTTTTTTTTTAATCATAAATGGGTGTTGAATTTTGTCAAAAGCTTTTTCTGCATCTATTGAGATGATCATATTGTTTTTATTCGTCAATTTGCTAATGTGGTTTTATCATACTGATTGATTTGTGTATATTGAAGAATCCTTGCATTCCTGGGATACATCCCACTTGATCATGGTGTATGATCCTTTTAATGTGTTCCTGGATTAAGTTTGCTAGTATTTTGTTGAGGATTTTTGCATCTATATTTATCAATGATAGTGGCCTGTAGTTTTCTCTTTTTGTGGTATCTTTTTATGGTTTTGGTATCAGGGTGATGGTGGCCTCAAAGAATGAGTTTGATGGTGGCCTCATAGAGTGAGTTTGGGAGCATTGCTTCCTGTGCAGTTTTTTGGATGAGTTTCAGAAGGATAGGGGTTTACTCTTCTTTAAATGTTTGATAGAATTCACCTGTGAAGCCATCTGGTCCTGGGCTTTTGTTTGTTGAAAGTTCTTAAATCACAGTTTCAATTTCATTACTTGTGACTGGTCTATTTATATCTTCTTTTTCTTCCTGGTTCAGACTTGGGAGATTGTACTTTTCTAACAATTTGTCCATTTCTTCTAGGTTGTCCATTTTATTGGCATATAGCTGCTTATAGTAGTCTCTCATGATCCTTTGTATTTCTGTGGTGTCAGTTGTAATTTGTAATTTTATTGATTTGAGCCCTCTCCCTTTTTTTTTTCCTGATGAGTCTGGCTAAAGCTTTATCAATTTTGTTTATCTTTTCAAACAACCACCTTTTAGTTTCATTGATCTTTTCTACTGTCTTCTTCAACTCTATTTCACTTATTTCTGCTCTGATCTTTATGAATTCTTTCCTTCTACAACTTTTGGGTTTTGTTTGTTTTTCTTACTCTAGTTGTTTTAGGTGTAAGGTTATTTTCTTACTCTCGTTGTTTTAGGTGTAAGGTTATGTTGTTTGTTTTAGATATTTCTTGTTTCCTGAGGTAAGATTGTGTTGCTAAACACTTTCCAAGAGTGGAGCCTCTGTTTCCCTCAGTCTTGTGGATCTCCTGCATTCAAGCCCCACTGGCCTTCAAAGACATATGCTCTGGGGGCTCCTCCTCTCGATACCAGACACCCAGGCTGGGGAGCCTGATGTGGGGCTCAGAGCTCTCACTCCTGTGGGAGAACCTTTATGATATGATTACTTTCCAGTTTGTGGGTCACCCACCCGGCGAGTCTAGCATTTGATTATATCATGAATGTGCCCCTCCTACCTTCTCACTGTGGCTTCTTCTTTGTCTTTGGGTGTAGAATATCTTTCTTGGTAGGTTCCAATCTTTTTTATCGATGGTTGTTTAGCATTTAGTTGTGATTATGTGCGAGGAGGTGAACTCAAGTCCTTCTACTCCACCATCTGGTGTCAGACTCAGGGCTTTGGCTTTGACTGGGAGAAATTTCTATCCATGGTGGCACCTGATTGAGGCTGCACACCAGTGAGAAAGACCCAGTCCACTCCCTTTATAGACTTTTTAACAATGGCCATTCTGACTGGTGTGAGGTGGTACCTCATTGTATCTTATATTTGCATTTCTCTAATAACTAGTGATGTTGAGGATCTTTTCATGTGCCTATTGGCCATCTGTATGTCTTCTTTGGAGGAATATCGATTTAGCACTTCTGGCAATTTTTTGAGTGGGTTGTGTGTTTTTCTCTTGTTATTGAGTTGTATGCGCTGTTTGTATATTTTGGAAATTAAGGCCTTGTCTGTTGCATCATTTGCAAATATTTTCTACCAGTCCATAGGTTGTCTTTTCATTTTGTTTATGGTTTTCTTTTCTGTGCCAAAAGCTTATAAGTTTGATTAGGTCCCATTTGTTTATTTCTGCTTTTATTTCTCTTGCCTTGGGAGACTGACCTAAGTAAACATTGATATGATTTATATCAGAGAACATTTGCCTATGTTCTCTTCTAGGAGTTTTATGGTGTCATGCCTTGTTTAAATCTTTAAACCATTTTGAGTTTATTTTGGTGTATGGTGTGAGGGAATGTTCTAACTTCATTAATTTACATGTGGCTGTCCAACTTTCCTAACACGACTTGCTGAAGAGACTTTTTTTCTCCATTGTATATTCTTGCCTCCTTTGGCAAAGATTAATTGACCATAGGTGTGTGGATGTATTTCTGGAATCCCTATTCTGTTCCCTTGATCCAGGTGTCTGTTTCTGTGCTGATATCACACTGTTTTGATTACGGTAGCTTTGTAGTATTATCTGAAGTCTGGGAGGGTTATGCCTCCTGTTTTGGTTTTTTATCTCAGGATTGCTTTGGCAATTCTGGGTCTTTTGTTGTTCCATATAAATTTTGGGATTATTTGTTCTAGTTCTGTGAAAAATGTCATGGGTATTTTGATAGGTATTGCATTAAATCTCTAGATTTCTTTGGGTAGTGTGGCCATTTTAACATTCTTCCAATCAAGGAGCATGGGGTATCTTTTCATTTCTTTAAATCAGCTTCAATTTTCTTTATCAATGTTTTATAGTTCTCTATAGTGTACAAGTCTTTTACCCCCTTGGTTAGGTTTGTTCCTAAGTATTTTTTGATGCAATTTTGAAAGGGATTTTTTATTGTTTTTACTTTTCTGATATTTCATTATTGGTGTAAAGAAATGCTACATATTTCTGTATGTTATTCTTGTATCCTGCTACCAAGGTGAATTCGTTTATCAGTTCTAGTAGTTTTTGTGTGGAGTCATTTGGGTTTTCTATATGTAGTATCATGTTAACTGCATATAATGATAATTTTACATCTTCCCTTCCAATGTGGACACCTTTTGTTCCTTTTCCTTGTCTGATTGCTGTTGCTAGGACTTCCAATACTATCTTGAATAAAGTGGTGAGAGTGGGCATCCTTGTCTTGTTCCAGATTTTAGGAGACAGGCTTTCAGCTTTTTGCCATTGAGTATTATGTTGGCTGTAAGTTTATCATAAATAGCTTTTGTTATGTTCCCTCTATGCCCACTTTGGTAAGAGATTTTATCATGAATGGATGTTGGATTTTATCAAATGCTTTTTCTGCATCTATTGAGATGATCATGTAGACCATTCTCTAGGACACAGTACATCCTAGGACACAAAACAAGCCTCAGAAAGTTTAAGAGAATAGAAATTTTTTAAAGTATCTTTTCTGACTACAATGTAATGAAACTAGAAATCAACCACAGGAAGAAGAATGAGGAAAAAAAAGATTACATGGGGACTAAACAACATGCTACTAAAAAAAACCAATGGGTCGATGAAATCAAAGAGAAAATTAAAAAATATCTTGAGACAAATGACAGTGAAAACACAAGCCTCCAAAATCTATGGGATTCAGCAAAAGCAGTCCTAGGAGGGAAGTCTTCGTGATACAGGCCTTCTATGAAGCCACCATCACCCAGATACCAAAACCAGATGAAGACACTGCAAAAAAAGAAAATTATAGGCCAATATCTTTGACGAATATAGATGCAAAAATTCTCAACAAAATACTAGCAAACCAAATCCAATAATACATAAAAAAGATCATACGCCACAATCAAGTCAGATTCATCCCAGGGTCACAAGGATGGTTCAAAATCAATCAATGTGAAATACCACACCAACAAAAGAAAAGTCAAAACTCCTGCTATTGTTAAGTAAAGAGGAGTATCATTCTGAGTGAGCAACCACAGAGTACACAGGTGGTCTAGTCAGTCAGTTTTTATGAGCCCCCTTCATTCCAAATGTACTTTTTTCCTTCAAATGGTGAAAATCAGACTGTTTATTCCTAAGACAAATGACTTCAACTGTTTCACTTTAATATAGATTTGTATACTTTTTTATGGGGGATAAAAGGAAAGAAACCACCTTACAGTTTTCTTTCCAGGGGCTTCCAACTACCATTCAGTATTTATTGATTAATAAAAATGCTAAGAAACTTTAGTTTTTTGCATATCTTATTTTGTACCAGAAATAGTTTATATTTGAAAATAAACTGTATATATATAGAGAGAGATAGGGGTAGTAGAAAATACTCAAATCCAGTAGTTACTTTGACACAATACAGAATAGATGGAAATTTTAGCTGGGTTTCAAATATACTAAAATAAAAAATTATTATAGGAAAATAAAATTTTAGTGCTTTATGACTTAAAAGTAGTATATATATATTTAAACTGAGATCTAAATTATTTTACTTTTTAAATTGACATCCTATAAAAAACAGTAAGTTATAGTTTTAGTAAAGTACCAGGGACTTCTGACGAACTCATGGTTCTAGAATAAGTCAGAAACTTTGAGCTATATCATTACTTCTATCCATACTTCACAGACAAAATTTAACATGCGTAGATTTATTAATCACAAGTTTTCATTCCTGTTCTCAACATACAGGTATTGAAGACAGGAGAAACTGGAGGCAAACTCAGTTTAAGTTTCCATGAAGTGACTCTGAAAAACATTTCTCAATACTTTTTATAAACATCTCCTTCTCCCAGCATGTTTTATGGGGCCACTGTTGGTACTCGTATTTCATCAACTCAGATATTATGGGAAGTCTTGATGTCCTTAGAACCAGAATATGTTGACACACTTGTTCTCAGAAATCCTGACCAAACAGTTCTCTTGAGGGGAATATCCTTGGTTAAGAAGGAGTGCTGAAACTCTCCTTTGTCAGGCCTTATCTTTTCACTTATGTCCTTACTTTTAACATATACTTGCTGCCATTAATTTAGAGGTTTGTATTTTAATTTATTTTGTACTGATTTACTAGCACAGAATTATTCTTCAACTTAGCATTTTTTAAAAAATTTATTTATTTATTTTTGGCTGCGTTGGGTCTTTGTTGCCACGTGCAGGCTTTTCTCTAGTTGCGGTGAGCAGGGGCCTCTTCATTGCAGTGCACAGGCTTCTCATAGTGGTGGCTTCTCTTGTTGTGGGGCATGGGCTCTAGGCACGTGGGCTTCAGTAGTTGTGGCATGAGGGCTCAGTAGTTGTGGCTCGTGGGCTCTAGAACTTGGGCTCAGTCGTTGTGGCGCACGGGCTTAATTGCTCCACAGCATGTGGAATCTTCCCAGACCGGGGCTCAAACCCATGTCGCCTGCATTGGCAGGCGGATTCTTAACCACTGCGCTATCAGGGAAGTCCAAGCATTTTTTATATATTATAATGTCAGTAGTCATATCACAACATACTATTATCCTCAATGTCCCTGTGAGGGCAGTGAATAACTTCTACCATTATGTTAATGACAATAAAGTCAGTCTCTTACACTTTACTTATCATAGCTGGTAGAAGAAGGTCTCTGAAATAATATCTTTAATAAATATTATAATACCATAAGTCTACTTACTATATGCCATCTCAGTAATCATCAAAAGCAATTATGAATAGCCTCTCCGAAGTATTGAGGAGGATGTACTAGCTACGAATGCTCACTGAAGTCCTAATTTACAGCTCTAGTATAGCACTTACAGACTAAGGTTTAGTCAGTTGTGTAGATAGCATGCAATAATTTTTGAAAAGCCCAAGCTTTGGAGTCAAACAGGAAAGTCAGGAGAGAAAGAGCCCCAGAAATCTGCAGAAGGATCACCTTTAGTCTTTGGCTGAACACTAACCTGTGCATGCATAGAGTGAGACTTCACACTATGGGGCAAAGGACAGTGACAGGACAGGTCCATGTCTCCCAGGAATCCCTGCTGTATCATTTATTGGCTGGGAGCAGCCTGTGGGGAATGTAGCCTCAGTGTAGATGCAGTGATGAATCACATCATGGCAGCTGGAGGTATTGGCTTATTTTCTTTCCTGAAGTTAGAGATCTGAGAAATGCACTCTTGTGATACCACTATCCACCATTTGTCTGTATAGATCTATTTTTCCACAGCAACTACTCCATGGAAACTGACTGGAGACAAAATAGGAGTTTAGTGAGTTAAACTGCATCCACTGTTGCTGCAGTTCATCTCAGAGTTGCATAGTATTCATCCTCTCCCTCATCTGCTATCCATTTTATTTCTCCTTGCACAGTTTGCCATAGCACTCAGGCATTTCCACTTCATTGAGTGTTGGCCTTTTTTTTTTTTTCAGGCTACTAAGAGCCATTCTAGCAGCAATTTATACCATCCTTTGGGGTCCTTGATAGGATATTAAATTCAGTATCCTGAAAAACTGCCACCCACGTTAATGAATTATTTATCTAGTCTTCCATTCCAACTCCCCTGTTTCTGCTGGCACATGCTAGCTAATTCTTTCAACTCTTTAAGTGTGCGGTCTCCTAGCTTATCAAGTCCAGCATATTCTCAGCTAAACTGTGCTGAGATTTAACCCTTGTTATCAGCCTGGCAACCAGGAGAGTAGTAGAGGCATTTCCTGAGGGGAGGGAGTATCTTTTGCATTGTGGGGAGAGGTCTGTATAGAATGTTTTAGCACGGTGGAAGTGCTATCTCAGATTCAGTGAGTCTGCACTGTGAACATCCTCAAGGGCATCCATGCAGCTGTACCTAACCTAGATATCAGTACCTTCAGTGTTCTTAAATAGGGCCTTGACTTTAGCAAAGCAGACCTTCCTTGATGATTCATCCAAATGTCCCTAGCACTCTGTGACTGTTAACAGTTAGGTCTTCCACCTGTCAATTGTACCTTCCATTCAAATACAGTAGATAAGGACCTCTATAAGCTACCAGAGTGGCTTTCTGGCTGTCACACTTAGCCATTAACTGTAAAGAGCACTCAGTCTCTTATTATTCTTCCCTGGGGCATAAATACAACTTAGTAGTCATCGGCCTATGCCACTGTCTACTTACTAAACACTGCCCATCCACAGCTTCCACCCCCACTCCAGTACACCACAGAACAGTTGAAAGGAAGGTTTGGTTTGGCTCTCTGGAGCCCTCAAGCCAATATTGCCACTCGAAGAATCCGATGTCAGTCAGGAACAGGACTGCCTCAGTATCCCTTACTGCCCTCATTTATTTTCTAGGAGCAGCTTGTGGAAAGTGTAGCCTTAACACAAAAATACAATGACACATTTCAAAATGGAACAGCTGGGGCTGTCAGTTACACTCCCTTTAGTAGGAGATCTCAGAGCGATATTCTTATGAATGCCACATTGGGGTCTATAAATAGAAGTGGGAGAGACATCATGAAAACAGCAGAGTAGGGAGCTCCAAGAATCAGTCCCTCAGTGAAGCAAACATTAGGCAAACAAAGACTGACAAAATTAACTTTTTTAAAACTCTAGAATCTAATTTTTAAAACTTGTAATAATCAGGGGAGTGCTTACTAAAGACAGAGACTGCTAACTTTTTGGTAAGAAAGCATTGTTGCATTTTTGTTTACCTGTCTGCCATCCCCCATTCCCCAGTGTGACAGTGGCCAGCATTTCTGGTGTCAGCTAGCTGGTGCCAGAGGGCAACAATGGATCTTTTTCTCCAAAACTGGTCACAAATTTTGACCAGACTTGTGGTTTCCAGAGGGACCAGTGCAGAAGCTTGGCTTTGTTTCACCTCCCTCAGGCTGGAACAGCATCTTTGCAAAAGCATTTGTGTATGTCAAAAGCACTTCAATACATAATATGCATAGCTGTCTCTCAGGCAAGGTATGGAGAGTGGGGGAAGCAGCAGACAGATGGAAAGACCTGAGAAAGAGAAGGCTAAGGTGAAGATTTTGGGGGGAATAAAGTTCTTGAAGGACTGCCTCATATACTAGGGAATCAGGGTACAACACACATGCCCACAATAAGATGCATGCTCATAAAAGACCTGAGAGAACCCCAGACTTAAAACTCTGGAGGACCTTTGGGCTATGCACAGCAAGAGTTGAATTCTGAGGCTGAATTGTACATAGGTAGCCTGGCTAAGTAGTGAAAACCATGCCTTAGCTCAGAGGCAATCTACAAAGACTGAGAGAATTGTTTGTTGCTTTAGAATTTTTTTAAAAATCTGTCACATCAGTCTGTCAGGATGTTAAAAATACCTGGCTGATAGCTGAGATAATGAAACAGAGATTTCAGTGATCACACATGACAAGGAATATAGGCTTTGCAAAAATAGTTTGAGAATGTCACTAAACAAATAGATGACTACCCTCAAAAGCAACAACAGTAAAACCTGGAAGAATCTGATTTCCAGAGTTATCACATTATTATATTCAAAATATCTTACTTCCAGCAAAAATTAAAAGGCATACAAAGAAACAGGAAAGTATGGCCCATTCACAAGGAAAAAAAAATAGCATCCCTGGGGAAGCACAGACATTGGGATTTACTAGATTAAAACTTTATTTTTTTTAATTGGAGTATAATTGCTTTACAATGTTGTATTAGTTTCTCCTGTACAGTGAAGTGAATCAGCTACATGTATACATATATCCCCTCCCTCATGTACCTCTCTCCCCCATCATCCCACTTCTAGGTCTTCACAGAGCACTGAGCTGAGCTCCCTGTGCTATACAGCAGGTTCCCACTAGCTATCTGTTTTACACATGATAGTGTATTTATGTCAAATCTAATCTCCCAATTCATCCCACCCTCCCCTTCCCCCCCGCTGTGCCCACACGTCTGTTCTCTATGTCTGCCTTTCTATTTAGACTAAGACTTTAAATCAGCTGTCTTACATAAGCTTAGAGATGTAAAGGAAATGATAGACAATGATGTAAAGAAGATCAGAATGATTTCTTACCAGATAGAGAATGTCAGTAAAGAGATTGAAATAATTAAAAGGAACCAAATAGAAAATTTGGAGCTGAAAAGGAAAATTCACCAGATGGGCTCAACAGCAGATTTGAGGAGGCAGAAGAAAGAATCAGTGAATGTTAAAATAGGACAATTAAAATTACCACATGAGGGGTTTCCCTGGTGGCACAGTGGTTGAGAGTCTGCCTGCTGATGCAGGGGACACGGGTTCGTGCCCCCGTCCGGGAGGAGCCCACATGCCACGGAGCAGCTGGGCCCGGGAGCCACGGCCGCTGAGCCTGTGCGTCCGGAGCCTGCACGTCTGGAGCCTGTGCTCCACAACGGGAGAGACCACAACAGTGAGAGGCCCGTGTACCACAAAAAAAAAAAAAAAAAAAAATTATCACATGAGAGGAAAAAGAAGAAAAAAAAATGAACAGAACCTGAGGGACATGTGGGATGCCATCAAGCGTATGCATTATGGGAGTCTTAGAAGGAGAAGAAAATTTAGACTAACTGCAGGAATCTACATATCCAAGAAACACGATGAAATTCAAGTAGAATCAACCCAAAGAAATCCACATCATTCAAAATGTCAAAAACCAAAGACAGAATCTTGAAAGCAGCAAGCAAAAAGCAACTGGTTTTGTAGAAGAGATCCTCAATAAGGTTAACAGCTAATTTTTTCATTAGAAACCATGGAAGGCAGAAGGTAGCAGGATCACATTTGAAGTATATAAAGAAAAAAAAATCAATCAAGAATTCTACACACCTGTCGAAACTATCCTTTAAAAATGAAGGAAAATTAAGATATTCCCAGATAAAAGCTGAGGAAGTTTACTGCTAGTTGATCTGCCTTATAAGAAATACTAAAAAGGGTCCTTCAGTCTGAAATGAAAGGACTGTATTTCAAAGCAGTACAAAGAAGTAAACAATACAAGGAAAGAAAACTATGTAAGTAAATATAACAGCCAGTATTATTATATTTTTGGTTTGTAACTCTTCTTTTTTCCCCATCTGATTTTAAAAACAGTGAGTGCAACAAAAATTGTAATTCTGTTAATGGGCACACAGTATTTAAACAGATAACTTTGTGACAATAATAACATAAAGGAGAGGATAGAGCTATATAGAAGTAAAGTTTTGTATGCTATTAAAGTTAAGCTGGTATAATTTAAACCTATTGTTATAAATTTAAGATATTGTAATCCTTAGGGTAATCACTAATGAAATAACTAAAGTAAAAGAGGAAGAGAGAAGGATCAAAATGGTACATTAGAAAAAAATAAATCATATGGAAAAGAAGGCAGTATTGCAAGAATTACAGGACAAAATGATAGATGTAGAAAATAAATAGTAAAATGGCAGAACTGAGAGCTTCTTTATCAGTAATCACACTAAATGAAAATGGATTAATACCATCAATTAAAGTACAGAGATTGAAAGAGTGGAAAAAAATGTGATCCAACTGTATGTTGTCTAGAAGGGGCTCACTGTAGACTCAAAGACACAAATAGGTTGAAAATGAAAGGTATACTCCAAGCAAAAGCAAGATAGGGTGGCTTTACTAACATCAGACAAAATAGACATCAGTAAAAAAGTTTTAGAAGAGGTAAAGAACAACATTATCCTTAAAGGGACAATGCATCAAGAAGATATAATAAATTAAAACATCTGTGCCCCAAAATAACAGAGATCCGAAACATATGAAGCAAACAGTGATGGAATGGAAGGGAGTAGAAAGCTGTACAATGATAGTTGGAAACTTCATCACCCGTTTCAATAGTGGATAACACATCTACATAGAAGATCAATAGGGAAATACAGGGCTTGAACAACAGTATACACTGACTAGATCTAACAGACACATATAGAGGACTCTACACGCAGCAGCAGAATAACATTCTTCTAAAGTGAGCATGGAAGATTCACCAGCATAGACCACTATTAGAACATAAAACAAGTCTTAATGAATTTAAAAAGATAGAAATCACACAAAGCATACTTTTTTTTACCATAGTAAAATTATGCTAGAAATCAGTAATGGAAGGAAAACTGAAAATTCTCAAACATATGGAAATTAAACAGTACGGTCCATGGGAGATCAGCTAAGATGGCAGAGTAGAAAAACCCTGGGCTTGGGACTTCCCTGGTGGTGCAGTGGTTAAGAATCTGCCTGCCAATGCAGGGGACACAGGTTCGGAGCCCTGGTCCAGGAAGATGCCACGGAGCAACTAAGCCCATGCGCCACAACTACTGAGCCTATGCTCTAGAGCCCACAAGCCACAATTACTGAGCCCACATGCCACAACTATTGAGCCCATGCACCTAGAGCCCGTGCTCCACAGTGAGAAGCCACCGCAATGAGAAGCCCGAGCACCGCAGAGTAGCCCCCACTTGCCGCAACTAGAGCCTGTGGGCAGCAACAAAGACCCAACACCCATAAATAGATAGACAGATAGATAGATGAATGTTCCTTTAAAAAAAACCAAAAACCTGGGCTCATCTCCTCTTACAAGCAAACCAAGTCACACCTGTTTGCAGAACAACCATTGATGAAAAAGACCAGAACTTATCAGAAAAGATCTAATACGACTAAAGATATAAAGGAGCCACAATAAGAAAGGTAGTAGGGGTGGAGTCATGCTATAGTCAAGTCCCACACCCGTGGGTGGATAACCCACAAAAAGGAGAATAATTACAACTGCAGAGGTTCTCCAAAGGAGTGAGAAGTCCAAGCCCTGTATCAGGCTTCCCAGCCCAAGGGTCCTGTACTGGGAAGATGAGACCCCAGAGCATTTGGCTTTGAAGGCGAGAAGGGCTTACTTTTGGGTGTCCTAGAGGGCTGGGGGAAGTAGAGACTTCACTCTTAAAGGGCACACACAAAATCTCACATGCTCCAGGACCCAAGACAGAAGCAGTAATCTGCTAGGAGCCTGGGTCAGACCTACCTGCTGATCTTGGAGATTATCCTGGAGAGGCGGGAGGCAACTGCAGCTCACCCTGGAGACACTATGATTGTTGTGTGTTCCCGTTATGCCTCCTTGTCTTTGACAGTACTGTTTGTTTTGAAGTCTATTTTATCTGATAATTTTAGCCATTCTAGCATTCTTATACTGTTTTCCATCCATTTACTTTCACACTGTGTCTGTATATTTACAGTGTATTTCTTATAAACCGCATATAGTTGAGTTTTGCTTTTTTTAATCCGTTCTAACAATCTTTGTCTTTTTATTGGCGTGTTCAGCCCGTTAATATTTATGTAATTATTGATATGGTTGAAAGTCAATCTACCATTTTTTTTGTTTTCTGTTTATCTCTTCTAACATTTGTTCCTCTGTTCCTTCTTTTCTTCTTTTTGATTATTTGAATATTTTTCAGAATTTTGTTTTATCTGTTTGCTTTTTTAGCTATAGCTCTTTACATTATACTTTTTAGCTGCTCTAAGGGTTACATTAAATATCCATAATGTTCCACAGTCTACTTAGAGTTAATATAGTACTATTTCATGTAAAATGTAGAAATCTTACATGTCAATTGGTTCATTTACCCACCTCACTTCATCCTTTATGCCAGGGGTCCCCAGTCCCTGGACCATGGACCACTACCAGTCTGTGGCCTGTTAGGAACCAGGCCACACAGCAGGAAGTGAACAGCGGGTGAGCGAGCGAAGCTTCATTTGTATTTACAGCCGCTCCCCATCACTCGCATTACCACCTGAGCTCCGCAGATCAGTGGTGGCATTAGATTCTCATAGGAGTGCGAACCCTACTGTGAACTGCACAGGTGAGGGATCTATGTTGTGCGCTCCTTATGAGAATCTAATGCCTGATGATCTGAGGTAGAGCTGAGGCCGTGATGCTAGTGCTGGGGAGTGGCTGCAAATACAGATTATCATTAGCAGAGAGGTTTGACTGCACAGAGACCATAATAAATCAGCTGCTTGCACACTCATGTCAAAACCCTATCAGTTGGGCTTCCCTGGTGGCGCAGTGGTTGGGAGTCCGCCTGCCGATGCAGGGGACACGGGTTCGTGCCCCGGTGTGGGAGGATCCCGCATGCCGCGGAGCGGCTGGGCCCGTGGGCCATGGCTGCTGAGCCTGCGCGTCCGGAGCCTGTTGCTCCGCAGCGGGAGAGGCCGCAGCGGTGAGAGGCCCGCGTACCGCAAAAAAAAAAAAAAAAAAAACCCTATCAGTGAGTGGCAAGTGACAATTAAGCTGCATCTTACGGAGTAGACTGGACATAAGCAATACACTTCAGGTGTCACTGTCTCCCATCACCCCTAGATGGGACCATCAAGTTGCAGGAAAATAAGCTCAGGGCTCCCACTGATTCTGCATTATGGTAAGTTATATAATTATTTCATTATATATTACAATGTAATAATAATAGAAATAAAATGCACAATAAATGTAATGTGCTTGCATCCTCCCAAAACCATCCCCCCAGCAACCCGGTCCATGGAAAAAATTGTCTTCCATGAAACTGGTCCCTGGTGACAGAAAGGTTGGGAACTCCTGCTTTATGCTATAGTTGCCACATATATTACCTACATATGTTATAACCCCCACAAAACAATTTTATAATTTTTGCTTAAAACAGACATATGTATGTTAAATAAAGGAAATGATCTTCTTTACATTGATCACTTGTAGTACTTTGCATTATTTATTGAAGAACTGAAGTTTCCATCTGATGTCATTTATTTTAGCCTAAAGAACTTCCTTTCGCCCTTCTTATACTGCAGTTCTACTGGAGATACATATCTTAGAGGTGTTTTTTCCTTGAAAATGTCTTTATGTCACCTTCATTCTTGAAAGATACTTTTTTGCTGAATATAGAATCTGGGTGACAGTCTTATTTCCTTTGCGTACCTCAGACATTTATTCCACTGTCTTTTTGAGATTATTCTATTTTTGTCTAAATTATTAAATGGGATATTTAGCTCATCAATTTTTAACCTTTCTTCTTTTCTTAATACAAACACTTAAGGCTACGAATTTCCCTTCAAGTGTCTCATTTGCTCAAGTTTTTCAATTACTTCTAAGTATTTTTAAATTTCTATTATAATTTTTCTTTGACTAATGACATTTTAGTTTCTAAATGCATATGGATTTATTGCTTATCTTTCTATCAAAAACTGCGTTGTTGACAGATTCATTATATATATTATTCCTTAAAATTTATTGAGACATGCTTTTTTATTTACTAACATAATTTTGTAAGGATTCCATGTGTGTTTGAGGAGGATGTGTATCCACTAATTTATGAGTGACAAGTTCTATGTATCCAGTAAATCCAGCTGTGTAATTATGTTGTTTAAGATTTCTATTTCTTTACGAATTTTTTTACTGCTTGGCCTAGCAAAAATTCAGATATAACTTTGAACTTTCCCCTTTATTGGTGGGCTCATTATTTATTTTAATTCTATCAGAGATTTGATCTATATAGTTTTAGCCTATTTTATTAAATGCATCCAGTCTAGAATTTTTGTATCTTCCTGGAGACATGAAACCTTTATTATTTTGTTCTTACTCTTTCTATCTCTAATAATTTTTTTCTAAAAACCATTTATCTGATTATATAGCTACCTTAGCAATTTAACAAGAAAATTTTATTGAGGTTTAATTTAACTGCCATAGAATTTATTCACTTAATTCTACAATTCAATGATTTTTAGTAAATTTTCAGATTTGTAAACCATTATCTTGATCTAATTTTAAACATTTCCTTTATCCCAAGAAGATCCCTCATGCCCATTTGTAGTCACTCCCTTTTCCCAACCCTAGCCAACCACAAATCTACTTTCTGTCTCTATAGATTTATCCTTTTTGGACATTTCACATAGATAGACTCATACAATATTGCTTCTTTAACTGTTAACGTAATATTTTTTAGTTCATCTATTTTGTAGTATGTATCAGTGCTTCATTCCTTTTTACTGCTGAAACCTGCTTCATTGTTTGGATATACCGTATTTTAATTCGTTCATTCATCAGTTGATTGACATTTAGGATTGTTTCTACTTTTAAGCCATTATGAATAATATCACTATGTATACATGAGTGTAAGTCTCTCTGGGGTATGTTTCATTTCTCTTGGGTAGATACCTAGGAATTGCCATGAAATTGAGTGTAATTGTATGTCAAATTTATGTGTAATATTTTCAGAAACTGCCAAACTTTTTCCCAAAGTGGCTGCATTACTTTACATTCTTATCAATAATTGTCTTCTATTTTCTTCTATCCTTTTACTTTTAACCTTGTTTGTCTGTATGATTTAGATGTGGCTTTTATAAATAAAATAAAACCAGATTTTACTTTTCCAGTTTGACACTCTGTCTTTAAACTGGTGAGTTTAAGTCCATGTATATGATTATTTTTATATTGAACTGTTTCTGTCTTCCTTTGTGCTATTTTCCTGTGCTTCCTTTTATTCCTTTCCTGTTTTTTATTTTTATTTGTTTAAATTTTTATTGGAAAAAAAATTTTATTGGGGTATAGTTGATTTACAATGTTGTGTTAGTTTCAGGTGTACACTAAAGTGAATCAGTTATAAATATTTCCACTCTTTTTTATATTCTTTTCCCATATAGGACACTAGAGAGTATTGAGTAGGGTTCCCTGTGCTCTATAGTAGGGTCCTTATTGGTAATCTATTTTATATATAGTATTATGTATATGTCATTCTCAATCTCCTAATTTATCCCTGCCCCCCTTTCACCCCTGGTAATCATAAGTTTGTTTTCTATATCTGTGAATCTATTTCTGTTTTCTAAATAAGTTCATTTGTACAATTTTCTTTTAGATTCCACATATAAGTCATATTGTATGATATTTGTCTTTGTCTGACTTACTTCACTCAGTATGATAATCTGTAGGTCCATCCATGTTGCTGCAAACTGCATTATTTTGTTCTATTTATTTATTTATTTATTTGGCTGCATTGGGTCTTCGTTGCTGCGCGCAGGCTTTCTCTAGTTGCGGCGAGTGGGGGGCTACTCTTCGTTGCGGTGCACAGGCTTATCATTACGGTGGCTTCTCTTGTTGCAGAGCACGGGCTCTAGGCACACGGGCTTCAGTAGTTGCAGCATGTGGGCTCAGTAGTTGTGGCTCATGGGCTCTAGAGTGCAGGCTCAGTAGTTGTGGTGCACAGGCTTAGCTGCCCCGCGGCATGTGGGATCTTTCCAGACCAGGGATTGAACCCAGGTCCCCTGCATTGGCAGGCAGATTCTCAACCACTGCACCACCAGGGAAGTCCTATTTTGTTCCTTTTTATGGTTGAGTAATATTCTATTGTATATATGTACCACACCTTCTTTATCCATTCCTCTGCCAATAGGCTTAAAAGTTGCTTCCATGTCTTAGTTATTGTAAACAGTGCTGCAGTGAACATTGGGGTGCATGTATCTTTTCAAATTATGGTTTTCTCTGGATATATGCCCAGAAGTGGGATTGCTGGGTCATAGGGTAGTTTCATTTTTAGTTTTTTAAGGAACTTCCATACTTTTCTCCATAATGGTTGTACCAATTTACTTTCCCACCAGCAGGGTAGGAAGGTTCCCTTTTCTCCACACCTTCTGCTGCATTTACTGTTTTTAGATTTTTTGATGATGGCCATTCTGACTAGTATGAGGTGATACCTCATTATAGTTTTGATTTACAATTTTCTAATAATTTGTGACATTGAGCATCTTTTCATCCGCATTTTGCCATCTGTATGTCTTCTTTGGAGAAATGTTTGTTTAGATCTTCTGCCCAGTTTTTGATTGGGTTGTTTTTTTTATATTGAGCTGCATGAGCTATTTGTATATTTTGTAGATTAATCCCTTGTTGGTCGCTTTGTTTGCAAATATTTTCTCTCATTCTCTGGGTTGTCTTTTTGTTTTGTTGATGGTTTCCTTCACTGTGCAAAAGCTTTTAAGTTTAGTTAGGTCCCATTTGTTCAGTTTTGTTTTTATTTTCGTTGCTCTAGGAGGTGGGTTCAAAAACATTGAATGTTGCTGCGATTTATGTCAAAGCATGTTCTGTCTACGTTTTCCTCTAAGAGTGTTAGAGTGACTGGCCTTACATTTAGGTCTTTGATCCATTTCGAGTTTATTTTTGTGTATGGTGATAGAGAATGTTTTAATTTCATTCTTTTGCATGTAGCTGTCCAGTTTTCCCAGCACCATTTATTGAAAAGACTTTCTTTCTTCACTTGTGTAGTCTTGCCTCCTTTGTCATAGGTTAATTGACTGTAGGTTTGTGGGTTTATCTCTGGGCTTTCTATCCTGTTCCATTTATCTATATTTCTGTTTTTGTGCCAGTATCATACTGTTCTGATGACTGTAGCTTTGTAGGATATCCTGATGTCAAGCAGCCAAGATTACTTTGGCTATTCAGGTCTTTTGTGTAGCCATACAAATTTTAAGAGTTTTTGTTCTAGTTCTGTGAAAAATGCCATTGGTAATTTGATAGGGATTGCATTGAATCTGTAGATTGCCTTGGGTAGTATTGTCACTTTGACAATATTGATTCTTCTAGTCCAAGTACATGGTATATCTCTCCATCTGTTTGTGTCATCTTTCATTTCTTTCATCAGCACCTTGTAGTTTTCTGAATACAGGTCTTTTGCCTCCATAGGTAGGTTTATTACTAAGTATTTTATTCTTTTTGATGTGATGGTGAATGGGATTGTCTCCTTAATTTATCTTTCTGATCTTTCGTTGTTAGCATATAGGAATGCAAGAGATTTCTGTGTATTAATCTTGTATCCTGCGACTGTACTAAATTCATTGATGAGCTCTAGTAGTTTTCTGGTAGCATCTTTAGGATTTTCCTTTTTGTTTTAACTTTGTATTTTATATTGGAGTATCGCTGACTAACAATATTATGATCAGGTGTACAGCAAAGTGATTCAGTTATACATATACATGTATCTTTTCATTTTCAAATTCTATACAAGAGTAATGCTTATCCTCTCTTTATAATTTGAAGATATGTCCCTACTATCTTCTACATCCCATTCTTTGACTCCTGTCCAGAGTAGTTCTGCCTCCCCTACCCCCATTTTTGCTCTTTGCTCAGGGATTCTTACTCTAGTTTCAATCAAGGGACTTTGGTTAGTTGGTTATTTTTTGGTTGAGAGTGTGGTACCCTTGGAAATTTCCTTTCTTTAGAGTCCTGTGTTGTCCTTTAACATATATTTTCTAAGCAATCTAGTTGGGAGCGCCCTTTGATATTTTTGGTTTCCATACTGCCAGATGCCAATGCCAATTCTTTCATTTTATCATAATGTTGATCGTTACTCACCTAGAAAGAAGAGTACCTCCTAACCTGTCCACCTTAATTTCATTTTTTCCAATTTCAATTAATCATATATATGGTTGCCAAATTGACAGTGGACATATTAGACATGCTCTGTGGTTGTCACTGCCTTGACAGGGACATGGTCTGCTCCCTAGTTGCTGGAGTAGAGGCCCCCAGAGCCGTTTCTTACCTGTGTTCTGATCTGTGATGTGAGGTAGGTGGGATTGGAGCACTCCCACTGGGAGAGAAGCCACTGAGTATTCCTCCTCTGGAGCTGCTCACCTGGGTGTGCTCTGTTGTGTCACCTTTCACCTGTTGTGCGAGCTCTCAGATTACACGGTTTTTGGCACTGCTGTTGGTCGCACCTTAACTGTGGGTATGCAGGCAATTGGCCCTGTTGTCTCTCAGTTGTTGTTTTCACCAGGGCACCAGCATAGATCCACTGTTCTTGTTTTTTTTTTAATACTTCTTGAATTTTTTTCTTTTTCAGTTCACTCAGCCTCAACCCCACTCTACCTATACTGCTATTCGAGTAATTTATACAATCTTTTAGTGGTTATTATTTGAAATCTGACTATGCATAGTTACCAGAATCAAACAATTATTATCTTCAACAGTACAAAAAGCAAAGACCTTAGCACTTGATTTACATGATATATGTAATTAGTATTTTCTGATCTTAAAAATATCAGACCATTTGTGTGTGTGACTGTATGTCTGTGTGTATTTAACTGTATATTAACCAAATCTTTTTTTTTGAAGCCATTCTTTCTTGCTTCTCAAACCTTCCTTATGGGATCATTTTCCTTTTTCCTGAGTTATGTTTCCTAGAAGTCCCTTTACTGAAGATCTGTTGAATGCTTTCAGTTTTTGTACATCTGAAAGTGTCTTTATTTTTCTCTAATTGTTGAAAGAAAGTTCCACTGTCATATTATACAAGAGTAATGCTTATTTTCTCTCTATAATTTGAAAGTATATCCCTAATGTCCTCTACATCCCATTGTTGCCATTGAGAAGTCTGGTGTCAGTCTGTATCAGTAGTTCCTTTGTAGGTGATCTGTCTTCTCTCTGGCAGTTAATATCTTTTTATTTTTGGAGTTCTGCAATTCCATTACAGATGTCCATAATTATAGATTCTTTTCAATTTATCCTGCTTGATATATATTGTCCCTCTTGTGTTTATTGATTCATATCATTTATCAGCTTTGGAAAATTCTCAGCCTTTAACTTAATTACCTGATTAGACATGTTAGACTTTTCCATGTTCTCTGTATTGATAATCTCTCTTTATGTTTATTTCTCTGTACATTTTCTATAATTCCTTACTTACGCCTCTTTTACTTCACTAATTCTCTCTTTGTGACAAATTATTTAACTCCAGTTCAGGTTTTCATTTCCAAAAGTTCTATTTTATTTCTTAAAAGATCTACCTGGTAATTTTTTTTATTATGTCCTGTTGTATGCTTATTTTCATGGTTCCATAATTATTTTTAAATCTTATGCTGAATTATTTTATATTCTAACTTTAATAATTCAGTGATCTGAAATCCCTGGAGAAGTATATCTGTTGTTTATTTTCTAATTTTCCATCACAGTAGCTTGTTTTCTTTTGTATTCAGTGATCTTTCATTGTGAACTCATACTTGTTTTATTTTAATTTATGGCAGTCCTGATGGCTTCTATCAAAAGTGCTTTAATCCAGACATGAATTTTCTTTTTATTTTTTCTACCAAAGTTAGGGGCACTAATAACCTGGGGTCATTTTAGCCCATGTCTTAATCAAAAGTCTCAGGCTTAGCCCCTTTACCTTGAGACTTGTTCAGGGCTCAGTCTACTGAGGGTGATGACCCAGAGTAGTTCTGCCTTTTTTCCCCCCATTTTTGCTCTCTGCTCAGGGATCCTTACTGTAGTTTCAATCAAGGGACTTTGGTTAGTTGGTTATTTTTTTTACTGAGAGTGTGGTACCCTTGGAAGTTTCCCTTTTTTTAGAGTCCTGTGTTGTACTTAAACATATATTTTTTAAGCAATCTAGTTGGGGAGTGCTCTTTGATATTTTTGGTTGAACATACTGCCAGACACCAATGCCAACTCTTTCATTTTATCATAATGTTAATCATTACTTCTCACCTAGAATGAAGAGTACCTTCTGATCTGTCCACCTTAATTTCATATTTCCCAATTTCAATTAATCATATATATGGTTGCCAAATTTATGTATCAGTGGATATATTAGACATGTTAAATTTGAGTTTCCTGGAAATAAAGAGTTTGGAGCTCAGGAAATAAATGGATTCTAGAGATTTATGGGTCATTGATATAATTATCAATGCCATAGGAGTGGGTAAGGTTACTGGGGAAAACTTCATGGAGTAGGCAAAGAAAAATTAACTTAAAAAGGAGAATAAGAAGATGAATTCTAAGAATTGAGAAAACAAAGAATGAATCTCCAAATGCAAGGAAAGAGAGGGTTTCAAGGAGGGGAAGTTAGTAGGGTCAGATATGGCCAAAAGGGCACACAAGATAAGAACTTATCTTTAAGTCTGGATAATTTATTACTGCTAGAAAAGTTTCATTGGAGTGGCAACAAATGCAAGATGGCAGTGAATGTATGGAAGAGTAGTACAACTTGCTGATCCTCTGTCTTCTTCCTCATTACATCCCATTTCCACTGTATATATAATGAATCATTCAGCTTCCTGGAACAAAAATAAACAACAATTTTCTTCTGATCTTCCATAGTTGAAAGGGATTCAAGCAAATACTGGAGATACTAGTAAGTAGAGCCAGGGAGGAGATGGGATAACAGTAATCAAACACAGCATGGAAATTGTGAAGTGTTTCAGGTTCTGGACCTACCAGCTCATATGGAATAATAATAAGCCTTGTGTGTTTGAATTTTAATTATATTAGCTATTTCACTAATAAATGTATGTACTCTGTCCATAATAATTTATATTCTACATTTCTGACACGTTTTATTTGAAATCTATATTTTTTAAAAATAAATTGATTATTTGTTTATTTTTGGCTGCGTTGGGTCTTCGTTGTTGCATGAAGGCTTTTCTCTAGTGGCATGCAGGGGCTACTCTTCGTTGTAGTGCGCAGGCTTCTCATTGTGGTGGCTTCTCTTGTTGTGGCGCATCATTATATTTTATACCATTTTATTTCACAACATAAAACAGAACAGAGAACAACTTGGTTATTTATGTTCTTGTTTCTTGAGTCAGAAAGACTGACAGTTATATGTAAGTCTCAACATTTAGACAAAATAAAGATGAACTTTCATTCCAAAATCCTGTGCAAATTGTATGTTCATGACATGCTTTTCTCTCAGGATTTAAAAATGTCTACAGAGGTAATTAATTTAAACTGAAGTTCTCATGTATTTTAGCCTAAAATTAAACTTTCACAAAGATAATTCTCAGTTTTACCTCAAGGAAAGATAGGATAAAAGAATAGAAAAGTAGTATCTTAAAAAAATACTTATCCGAAAAAAAGGGGATATTTGTATACATATGGCTGATTCACTTTGCTGTACATACAGCAGAAACTGACACGGCAGTTTCAGTTTCTGAAAGAAACTGAAAAAAAAAACAAGAAAAAAAATCTTAGAAACTATTTATTATTTTCATTTACAACAGAGGAGAACGTATTTTTTCCAAACTCACAAATATGAAAGTTTTGTAATAATGCAACATTTGACTTCTTAACTTTTACCTAAGAAACATGAAAGTATAATTATATGATTTATTAATTGCTCTTATCCTGCTATATTCTCCATATCCCCATACTTTTCTCTTACATAACAAAACACAACAAAGTAAAATATAATGAGAAACATTATTTCCTAAGCTATCATTTCTCTACATTCAGCAGCACCTAATCTGGTTATGTTTATCTTTGAAAGTTGCACTGAACACCTCCACAGGGCTGTGTGCCTCAGCTCCTCCTAAGTACAATAAGAGTTCACATAGGGAAGATCCCAGCAGGCAAAGTCCCTCCTCTTTGAGAACATTTTTCGTATCAGAATAAAAACAGTAACACATAAGTAAATTAAACAAACTGATCTCTCCTCTTCTGTAGTTTTGTTCACAGCATATAACATTTCTTTTCTACCTTATAGGTACCAGAGATTTGAAAAGGCATTTCTGTTAGCTGTTGACATTGGTGCTCGTGACCTGTTTATGGTGAGTCATTCCCAGAGATGATTTTGTGCCTTCAGTTCTAAGGCTGAGTAAGTTGTCAGCTTTTGTGACCATTAAAAAGGATTAGTGTCATTTGTGCCTTCGACACATGGTGGGAAAGTATTATTCCATCCTGGCTTGCAGCTCTGCCTTCATGAAACTGGTCAGTAGCCATCTAGTCTCTTTTGACATTTTCCTTGCCAGACCCAAAGGGTTTTTTAAGTTTTCTAAGAATTTATAATTCTTGAACGTTTCTCCGCATGTACGTTGATGTGAGGGGCTGACACCTTTGTATCTAACAAGCTTAAATGTCTTTCTAATCCATTCTCTAAAGAAGTACAGCTTCAGAAACCAGGACATAGGGCAAAACATGTCTCCTAGATCGTGAATGTGCTCAGTTTGTCCCTTCAATTTTAGTGAGAAGTAACATATTATGAATGTTCTCACTTGTATTTTTAAAGTATCCACAGTGCAAAGTGGATCCAAGAGGATATAAATTCAAATATGCTTTAGTCCTCCATTTATTAGCTACAGAACAGTAAAATCAACCAGTTTCTTACAGATCTTTGTGCTCTGTATCAGGTTCTTATTTTATAAGACCTTTCACCACAGCGTCCAGTGGGATCAGATAAACAAAGGTGGGGTTCCTGGTTTTCCAGCATATTGTGGTGTGCTCCACAGAGATTTCACTGTTGTCAATGAAACAATGAAGCAAAAGCTTCTTGAAAACAACAAAAACTTCTGGAAGGCTCTTTTACCTGAATCTTCTGCACAAATGAAGACATTTTGTAGTTTAAATTAAGCTTTGATGCTTTAGATGTTAATATGGGTTCATGACTTTGTAATGAATTTGTTATTTAAATTCTAATTTTGCATCATTCAGTTAAATTGTGCTTTCATTGGTCATACTTCACATGTGTGAGCCTTTTGTTGGTCATCTGTATTTTGTTAGGTCAAACTGATCAGGCATATTAGTATATGAAGGGAACATTTTATTATTTTCACCAAAGTCTATGCATGCAGACATCACAGTGTCAGAAATTTAATTACAACACCTTTTAGATTTTCTGACCCCAGTGACTTTCACTCTTTATCTCCACCTTCTCACCTCTGACACTACTCACAAGTAAAGGTAGATTTTCTTCATATTTCTTTATTTTTTTTATGTCTATAGTCCCAGTCTTTTTTCTAGCAAAGAAAAGAACTGAAGAGATGAGTATTTAAATATTTAGTGTCTGGTAAACTTTCTTTCTCAATGTATTATTATATTGCTCTGTAATTTTTGCTTCTTTGGCTATTAATAAATAATCATCAAAGCCATCTTATAATTTTTTTTCAAATCATATCTGTTTCAGCATTTAGTCTGTTAGGCAGTAACAATATAAAGAAAGTCTCCATGTTAGTTTAAAGCCAAATAGGCTTTCTGCTGATAGGCTAACCCTAACCCTAACCCATAAGGATATTTACTAGTAAAAGGTAAAAACCTAAAATAAGGGAATGAGAGAAATAGTTTTACTTTCCTTTTTATTTGTAAAAGTGATCAAAATGCTACATCCTTATTCTTCCTATGTAACTTTATTTATAGCCCAAGATTTGCCTTCAGGAAGCATTAAGAGCCTTAAGAGAGCATTAAGGCCTTAAAGCTCCATTTAAGGTCATGATTCTACTGTATACATTTGAAGCTCCATATTGAAATTGTCTAAAGAATTTATCATATTTTCTAATAGGTCACATATTAGTATTTAAATTATCATCTAGCCTATATACTGAGAAATATTACCTCTTTGAATTTAAAATTTTTTTAAATAAACAGGATTATTCCTACATGTAAATTATCTTCTCCCACCAAGATATCTCTTCCTTAAAGAATAAAAATATGACCACATTGAATGCAAAGGGGTCACCAAAAAAGCATAATGGTTAACCTGAGAATATTCTTTTTGCATTAGCATCTATCAGAGATAGAAGGATAAAAGACATATAGCATGATATCAATAGGCCTTGAATATTAAAAAGTCAGGATGTGGGTACTGGACCTGAGGAAATGGGCCAGAAAGGACCTCTTTGTCTGCTTTACACTGTAGCCTAAGTGAACATCTTCTAAAATTAGGGTCAGCAACCTATGGCCTGCCAGCCAAATCTAGCCCCAAAATGGCTTTTTACAGTTTTAAATCACTGAAAAAAATCAAAAGAAAAATAGTATCAAAACACTTTAAAATATATATTAAAAATACATGATAGTGAAATTCAAATGTCAGTGTCCATAAGTGAAATGTTACTGGAACACAGCCAAACTGATTTATGTAATGTGTATGACTGCTTTACTCTATGATGGCAGAGTTGAGTGGTTGCAAGAGACTATGTAGCTTGTAAAGCCTAAAATATTTCTATCTGGTGTTTTACAAAAAAAGTTTGCAGACCCCTTGTCAAAAAAATCATAATTTATAATTTCACTCCTCTATTTAAAACCCTTTAGCAGCTTCTCGTCACCTTTGGGATAAATTCTGACTCCTTAATATGGCATCTAAGGTCCCTCCGCTCTCACCTCTCTGCTTTCCAGCTACATCAGCTTTCTTTCAGTTCTGGGAAATGTACTGTACTCTTTATTATATCCAGACCATGTTAAGGAGTTTGGGTTTATCCTTACCCCAAATCAGCAAGGTGTAATGGGAAGGTGTAATGGTAGATACATGGAATTTGGGTCATAAGTTGTCTTCAAGATCAGTAACTTTTGAGTTTTTTAAAATGTATATAAATGACGATAATAATATAGTACCTACCCATAGGTTGGGTTTTTTAATTGAATAAAAGCATCTTTGAATTCTGTGGTGCTTTATAATTTTTAAGTTTCACACAGATGATTTCATGTAATCCTATAATAACCCTTTGTTTCCCTTCACTCCTATATCGCCCCTCCCTATTTCCCTCTCCCCACTGGTAACCACTAGTTTGTTCTCTGTAAGTCTGCTTCTTTTTTATTATATTCACTAGTTGTATTTTTTAGATTCCACATATAAATGATATCATACAGTATTTGTCTTTCTCTGACTTACTTCACTTAGCATAATGTCCTCCAAGTCCATCCATATTGCTGCAGATGGCAAAGTTTCATTCTTATTTATGGCTGAGTAGTATTCCAAGGTATATATATAAGACACCGTCTTTATCCATTCAACTGTTGATGGAAACTTAGGTTGCTTCCATACCTTGGCAATTATAAATAATGCTGCTACGAACATTAAGGTGCATGTATCTTCTTTGACTTAGTGGTTTTGGGGTTTTTTTCGGATATATATCCAGGAGTGGAATTGCTGGTAGTTCTATTTTAAGTTTTTTGAGGAAATCCCATACTGTTTTTCACAGTGGCTGTACCAATTTATGTTCTCAACAACAGTGTATGATGGTTCCTTTTTCTCCACATCCTCACCAACATATGTTGTGGTCTTTTTGGTGATAGCCATTCTGACGGGTGTGAGGTGGTATCTCATTGTGGTTTTGATTTGCATTTCCCTGATGATTAGTGATGTTGAGCATCTTGTGTTGAGCATCTTTTCATGTGCCTGTTGGCCAACTGCATGTCCTCTTTGAAAAAACTGGCTATTCAGTTCTGCCCATTTTGTAATTAGGTTGTTTGGTTTTTTTGATGTTGAGTTGTATGAGCTTTTTATATATTATGAATATTAACCCCTTATTGGTCACATCATTTGCAGATATTTTCTCCCATTTAGTAGGTTGTGTTTTCACTTTTGTGGATGGTTTTGTTTGCTGTGCAAAAGCTTTTAAGTTTAATTAGGTCTCACTTGTTTATTTTTGCTTTTGTTTCCTTTCCTTTTAGGAGATGGATCCAAAAATATATTGCCATGATTTAAGTATTCTGCCTGTTTAGGAGTTTTATAGTATCTGGTCTCACATTTATGTCTTTAATCCATTTTGAGATTGTTTTTGAATCTTAGTGGAGATACTGTATTGGAAGTGCTTTGTAAACTAGGAAGTACTAAACAGATATTATGTGTCATTACTATTAAGAGAGAGCAACAATTGTTTTTACATGCCAATTGCAAGAAATAATGAAGACCTGAAACGGCCTGAATTACATGAATATAAAAGAGAAGATATTTTGTAAGCAAAATCAATATGGTTCTGTAAGCCCTTAGATGAAAATGAACTATTTAGATTATGAGTAATTAATAATATAATAAAAAACAATACCATAAAATATAAAGAACAAAGTAAAAAAAAAATCACTTGAAATTTTCTTATCCAGAAATGAACATCCTTTAAAATACCTCTATAAATGTACACACGTACTAAACTTACTTATAACTAGTTTTTTTTCATTCATCAATGTTATAGTGACAGTTTTCCATAAAAATAAATATAGACCTATATCACTACTTTAATGGTTACATTGTATTCCATTTTATGGGTGGTACTGACATAAAAGCAGGCATATAGACCAGTGGAACAGAATAGAGAGCCTAGAAGTAAACCCATGAATATACTGTCAACTGCTTTTTGACAGGGGCACCAAGAACACACAATGGGGAGAGGATAGTCTCTTCAGTAAATGGTGGTGGGAAAACTGGATATCTACATGCAAAAGAATGGAACTGGGCCCACTCACAAAAATTACCTTATACCACTCACAAAAATTAACTCAAAATGGGTTAAAGACTTACATGTAATACCTGAAAGCACAAAACTCCTAGAAGAAAACATTGAGAAAAAGCCACTTGACATTGGTCTTGGCAGTAATTTCTTGGATAAGACACCAAAA
The DNA here is from genome assembly GCF_963924675.1 of Phocoena phocoena. Classification (NCBI taxonomy): domain Eukaryota; kingdom Metazoa; phylum Chordata; class Mammalia; order Artiodactyla; family Phocoenidae; genus Phocoena; species Phocoena phocoena. The sequence goes on from NC_089232.1 coordinate 37,222,835, forward strand.
GCAAAGGCAAAAAAAGCTAAAATAAATATGTAGGACTACATCAAACCAAAAAGCTTCTGCCCAGCAAAGGAAACAAACAAGAAAAAGAAAAGGCAGTCTATGGAATGGGAGAAAATATTTGCAAATCATATATCTGATCTGGAGTAAATATCCAAAATACGTAATGAACTCATACAACTCAATACCAAAATTCAAATAATGCAATTTAAAAATGTGCAAAGGACCTGAAGAGATATTTTTCCAAAGAAGACATACAAATGGCCAACAGATACAGCAGTCGTCAGGGAAACGCAAATCAAAACCACAGTGAGCTATCACCTCACACCTGTTAGGATGGCTTTTTTCAAAAAAGACATAAGATTAAAAAATGTTGGCAAAGATGTGGAGAAAAGGGAACCCTTGTACTGTTGGTGGGACTGTAAATTGATACAGCCATTATGGAAAACAATATGGAAGTTCCTCAAAAAATTAAAAATAGAACTACCATATGATCCGGTATTCCCACTTCTGGGTACATATCCAGAGGTAACAAAATCAATATCTTAAAGAGATATATGTACTCCCATGTCCACTGCAGCATTACTCACAAGAGCCAAAATCTGGAAGCAAGTTATATGTCCACTGACATGAGTGGATGAAGAAAATATAATACATAGAAAGATATATATATACATACATATATATACACATACATACACACACACACACACACACACACACACACACTATGGAATATTGTTCAGCCAAAATATGAAGGAGATCTTGCCATTTTCTATAACATGGATGAACCTGGAGGGCATTATGCTAAGTGAAATAAGCCAGATAGAGAAAGACAAATACTGTGTGGTATCAGTTATATCTGGAATCTTAAAAAGAAAAAAGCTGATTTCATAGAAATAAAGAGCAGAAGGGTAATTGCTAGAGGCTGGTTAGTGCTCTTTCTGTATTGTTTTTAAAATCTTTTATTATCCCAAGGTCTTGAAAATATTCTCCTTTTTTAATCTTCTAAAAGTTTTATTATTTTAATGTTAACAATCAAACCTATGATCCACCTAGGTATGGCTCAAAGTTAATTTCTGTCACATACACACACACACACACACACACACACACACACATCCAGTTGACCTATGACTGTTTATTAACAAGACTGTCCTTTGCTTAGTGCTTTACATGGCCACCTTTGTCATAAATCAGGTTCCCATATATACGTTTAAGTCTGTATCCCTGTACCAAGACCAGTCTTAATTATTGTCCTTTTTAAGTATTTATATCCAGTAGCATAAGTCTTCCAACTTTGTTTAAATGTGTTGTTCTTATTCTAACTTCTTGTGATAGATGCTTAAATCATGGATTCTTTTAGGCTTTATTTTCCAATGTATGCATTCAAGGGGATAATTTCCATTCAAGCATAGCTTTGTGTTCTGACACTTTATGTCATATTTTTCATTATCATTCAGCTCAAAATATTTCTAACATTTCTGTTGTGAATTCTTCTTTGCCCATGGTTTCTTTAAATTTCAACTAATCTCAAACAACACACACACACCCCTTAACCTACTGTATTATGTCAACCCTTTGAAATTTGTTGAAACTTTCTTTATGGCTCATTATATGGTCAATAGTGAAGTTTCCATGTTCATTGAGAAGAATATGTACTCTACAGTTTACAGTTGTTGGGTACAGTATTCTATATAAAATCAAGGTTGTTAGTCATGTTGTTCAATTCTTCTATATCTTCACTCAGACTGATGTATTAAAAATTTCCACTGTGATTGTGGTTCTGTTTGCCTTTTTTGTTATTTTATTTGTTTTAAGGCTGTGTAGTTAGGTGCATGCCAGTTTAGAACTGTTATATTTTCTTGGTATATTGCACCTTTATCATTATAAAACATTCTTCTATTTTTTAGAAATGTTTGCCTTAAAACCTACTTCATATCTCAAAGTATACCTCCACCAGCTTTATTTTGGTTTGTGTTTGCTTATATCCTTCATATATCATAATCCATGTTTCCTTATATTTAAGTTGTATCTCTTGTAAGCAATATAGAGTTGGATATTTATAATCAACTCTCACAAGCTTTGTCTTTTAATTGGAACATTTAATTGAAGTATAATATAAATAAGAGTAAAACTGTTTCTTTTCTGTATGTCTGACTTATTCTATGTCCTTTAACCATCCTTGGCCTTCTTAGTATTAACTATATTCCATTCTTCTCTTTCATTAGCGTATTTTTTTCCTCTTGACTAATGTCTTTTTGGTAGGCCTTTTTATTGTTTCTGTTGTTTGGGGGTCATTTAGTCTTATCTCTTTCCTTTTTTAAATTGCATTTTGGACATAAGATATTTAAAATTTAGTCATAATTTGAGGCTGTATATGATGTTATTTTCCTCCAGAAAGAATTTATTTTTGTTTCTGGCAAATAATTAGGGTAAAGGTTAAACAACATTTTAATCTATTCTGGAGTTGAGTTTATTTGAAGCTGAATTTCAGTCTGAGAGGTGGTTTATTTCCACTTTATACTTACCAAGAATGTAGCCCTTCAGGAGTCCCAGCTGAAAGCTCTGCCTCAGCAATCTCTGAAGTATAACTTTGTACTTTTAGCCCAGTACCTGAAACTCTACCTAAAGCTCTGTGCAGTTTCTCAACTTTTCAAACACTACTTTCTGTGCAGTTTCTCAGGCTCTTGGCCACCAATTACAAATTGGCAAATGCTTTGAAAGCAAAAGCAGCACCAAACATCAGGCTTATACCTTTCTGGGCTTTGCTTTTGTCTAGGAACTTGGGTCTTTCAGATACTCACTGTCTTGGTAGGTCTCCAGTGTCTTCAAACAGAATTTTAGAAATTATTTTATCCAGCTGTTCTAGTCATTCTCAGTAAGAATATTCTCTTTTATATCCTTATCTGGATAACTGGAATCAGAAGTTCTGCAGTATATTTTTGGAAGGTGAGTGAAGTGTTAAACTTGGCACTAGCTGCTTTCCAATTCTGTATAACTCCCTGCAGTGTGCTATTATGTTTGAACTATTAATCACTAAGAGCCTTAAATGTGACAAATTCTACTTTTAAGCATAACATGTCATCAATTTTATGCCCCAAATGGATCAAATGAAATTTTATAAAATACTGCATACTAGGGTTTATCACTCAATTAAAGTAAAAGAACTAAAGAGAAGAACCTAATTTTTTCCTATTTTAACTCATTTTCAAGAAAGTAAAAAAAAAATTTACAGCTCTTCAAGTTCAAGAATTGTTTTAATCTTGTAGGATTAATAATGCAAGTCTCTCCTTTGATAACAGTAGGAGATATTTGTGATTATGCCTGCTTAAATTTATAGTCTGTCTTGCTTGAGGGCATGCAAGTGCTTTATGATTATCAGGAACAAAATCATTACAGCTCAAAAAATTAAAGAAGTTAACTTTTCTTAATCATCTGCAAAGTGCCAGGCATTATGCCAGAGGCTTTACATGTTATCTTATTTAATTTTCATAATAATCCTAACTAATAGAATTATTATACCTATTTTATAGTTGACAAAACTGATAAGGAAAACGGAAAATCATGATTCAAACTCAGATGTGTTTGACTCTATAAACTCCATGTCATTTCCAATTATACCAAACTGCTTATATAAACAAAAGATTTGGAAGTTCTCCAAAAGTTAGCAATTTGTGACTTGATAACTACCCATAACTAAGTCTAAGAAAGCTATTGTTTCCCTTTTATTTTTTATGAAAATGCACAAAGATTTCAGCAAGACTGCTTATTGTAGAATGACAATCTACATGACAATCTGATCTTGCTTGAACGATTTACAGAACCCCAGCTTATTGGGGAGATGATTCATCCAAATTAAGTGCTCTTAAAGTTTGTCTGTAGTAAAAGGGAAGCATCTGTTGTGTGCAGTGAATATGAAAAGGATCACAGAAAAGTAGCACCAATTGCCTATTTCCCTATTTTCTCATTCATGTCTCCAGGTAAGAACATTTTCACATGTTTAGGCATGATTTTCTTTCAGGTAGATGTGGTTTATGCTAGTCATCATATTGATAGATCTTCCAGAACTATGAATCTACTCTTTGAGAACCCATCTGCATCTTGGGAGACACAAAGAAGAGTTGTATCGTAGAGTGTCATGTGAACTGGACAGGTGTAACACTTTTTGTGTCCATCCCCAATCTCTTGTCCTTTAGAAAAGCATCAGCTTCTCATTGGTCCCTATAGTTCAAGGCTATTTCTTACTAAAACCCAAACAAAGAGAAATCATGATATAATTAATATTGGCTCAACTGTTTTAAAATATTACTGGTGAGGTAAGGGAAGGGGGAATCTTCCACTTCCAGCCAATGGAGACATTGGTTTTCAGACTTGCCCTCCTACTGTGAAACTGGACAAAATATATGAGACAACTGTATTTAGGCAGTGGACAATAAGGACAGCAGGACCATGATTCCTCAAAAAATGGAGAATACACAGATGAGCCCTGTATACAACTTCCAGAGCAGAGACCAGTGATATCACTCAGCTGAAGAGCCAGAGATAAGAGTTCAGAATTCAGGGATGATGAGGGGTCTAAAGTTTGTGGGGCAAGATACCAGAAAGGGAGAATCTGTGAAGATTCTGTGAAGAATCTGTGAAGAGTGGGGACCCAGAAGTCTTCATGGTGGTTCCCTTTGGGTCCTTGATGGGAGAGTAGGCTGCAAGTAGACAAGGCCTATCAAAGAGCCTCTGCTGTGACAATGAGAGTGAATGGAGAGGCTGCAGAGTGCTGAGACATGCTTTAATTCTGGTTCAGCCAAAGTGAAGCAACCTCACTGAGCATTTATATGAAACCTCAGAAATGCCATGCTGTAAGAATAAGGACCACATACTAAGACTATTTACAAAACTGAAATAGATCTGCCTTTAAATATCATAAAACCAATTTGACAGGATCAAAAGAATCTACCGCATATTTAGTGCCTTGCCAGTACAAAACTCAGTATCCTTTAAAGAAGGACAATATAATCCAAACTCCCTGAAATGTGACATCCACAATGTCGAGCATAAACAATGTCGCACATTACTAGGTGTGTGAAGAAGCAGGGAAATGTGATGTATTATGAAGAGAAAGAGAAGCTAATAGTAACAGACGCTGAGATGACCCAGATGTTGAAATGAGCAGACAAACACTTTGGAGCAGCTATTATAAATATGTTCAAGGATTTTAAAAGAAAAGAAGAACATAATGACTGAATATATAGGGATTCTTAGCAGAGACATAGAAACTATTAAAAACCATGGGGGGAAGAATTCTAGAGATGAAAAATATGAAATCTGAAATCAAAAATTCTACTTAGAAAAATAATAGACACTGTATAATAAAGGATTAGTGACTTTGAGGATAGTTCAATAGAGATCATCTAATTTGAATAAAAGAAAAAAATATTGCAAAAAATGAACAAGAACTAACATGTGAGACAAAGTCAAGTGCTCTAAAGTACATGTAATTGGTGGAAAACATCAGTCTACAGATCCAAGAAGCTCAGTGAACTCTAGATAGAAGAAAGCTTTACCCAGGCACACAACATCTTGGCACAGCATATCCAGACTATTGAAACCAATGATGAAGAGAAAAGTCTTTAAAATACCCAGAAAAAAAAAATTACATAAAATGATGAGCAACTAATAGGAATTATCGCTGACTTCTCATCAGAAGCAATGATACCAAAAGATAATGGAACAACATCTTTAATGTACTGAAAAATTCAAAACTCTCAACACAAAATTTTATATCTAGTGAAAATTACCATAAAATGAGAATGAAATAAAGACACTTTTGAATAAATGAAAGCTGAGACAACTCAGCACAAACAGACCTGCACCATAAGAAGAATTAAAGGATATTCTTCAGGCAGAACAAATATGATGCCAAATGTGGATATACATAAAAGAATAAAGAGCTCTGGAAATGGTAAACGTGGATTAATAATAAAAGTATTTTTTCCTCATGCCAAAATTTCTTTAAAAGATAACTGTTTAGAGGAAAATACCAACAATACATTGTGGTGTTTATAACCTATGTAGATATGAAATGAATGACACTAACATCACGGGGGTTTGGGATAAATGAAATTATACTGCTGTAACGTTCGTACCTTTTACCTGAAGTGGTATAATATTAATTCTAAGTAGACTGTGATAGATTAAGATTGCATATTGTAGTGCCGAAAGGATTTTCTTAAAAATTTAAATAGATATGCAACTTTAAAAAGTCAATAGAGGAAATTTAAAAATACATAAAAAATACTCAACCCAAAAGAGGGGAGTACAGGAGAACAAACAGAAAACAAATAAGCAAGATGGTATACTTAAACCCAAACATTTATAATTACATTAAATTCAAATTAACTGCACACTACAATTAAAAAGCAGAGATTGAAATTTTTTTTTAGTCCAAGATTGTGTAACTGGATAAAAAGCAAGACCTAATTATATTCTGTGTATAAGAGAAACACTTCAGTTATTATGACACAATAAATTGAAATTAAAAAGATGTACCATGCAAACAGTAAGGTATCAGACAAATTAGACTTCAGGACAAAGGAAGTATTACTAGAGACAAAGAAGGACACTTGTGATAATGAAAGTTCAGCAGAAAGACATAATTCTAAATGTTTATGTACAAAATAACTGAGTTTCAAATATGTGAAGCAAAAGCTGACAGCAAAAAAGAGAAATAGACAAATGCAGTAATTCACAGAACAAGTAGTAAAAAAAAAAAAAAAAAAAAAATCCATAAAGATTAGTGAACCTTTTAACCAACTTAAACCTGACAGTTTTTGAATCCACACATCCAACAACTTTAGAATGCACGTTCTTTTCAAATGTATGTGGAATAGTCACTAAACAGACTATCTGCTGGTCCATAAAATAAGGCACAATACACTTTAGTAGACTGAAATATGACACCAAAGGAATTAAATTACAAGTCAATAACATTCATATATTTACAGTTCCCAACTATTTGCATATTAAACAGCGCTTCTCTGAAAGTCTCATGGATCAAAGAAATCACAAGAGAAACTTGGAAATATTTTTAATTGAATTTTAATGAACATATCAAAATGTATGGGATGATTATACAGGCGTACCTCATTATATTGCACCTCCACTTTATTGTGCTTTACAGATACTGCATTTTTTACAAATTAAAAGTTTGTTGCAACCCTACCTCAGGCAAGTCTATCACACACACCATTTTTCCAACAGCATTTGCTCATTTCATGGCTTTGTGTCACATTTTGGTAATTCTTGCAATGTTTCAAACTTTTTCATTATTATTATATTTGTTACGGTGATATGTGAACAGTAATTTTTGATGTTACTACCACAACTCACTGAAGACTCAGATGATGGTTAGCATTTTCTTTTTTAGCAGTAAGGCATTTTAAAATTAAGGTATGTACAATGTTTTTTAAGACCTAATGCTACTGCACACTCAATAGACTACAGTATGGTGTAAACATAAATTTTATATGCAGTAGGAAACCAAAACATTCTTGTGACTTGCTTTATTGTAATATTCACTTTATTGCAGTGGTCTGGAGCTGAACCCACAATATCTCCAGAGTATACCTGTAATCCATTACATAAAATGAGGCACCCTGACTCCATACTGATACAAGTAAGTACACAAATAAAGAAAGCCATTTAATAAATATAAAAGGAATGATAAAATGAAAAGAAAATCACAATTTGGCAAACATCATAGTAATAGTTGAATAAGGCAACAGTCATTAATGAATGCTGTAACTGTGAGAGAAAGTTTCATGAGATACAGGATATTATTTACATAGACTCAAAATATTTCCCCACAAAATATGTATTATTTACAAAAGGAAAAAGTTACTTTACAGTGGAGAAGGCTGGTAGACACCATGTTAATCAAATGATCAAAATGGAGCAAATAAAAATAATTTGCTACCTTATATATTGTTATAAGAACACAACAGCCCTTCTGTGGCTTTCCTGCAAAAAAAAGTGCAAAATCTGGATCTAATCATGAGGAAATACCAATTGAACCCAAATTAAGGGACATTCTAATAACTAGCCTATACTCTTCAAAAATTCCAAGTTCACATCAGTGAAAAGACTGAAGAACTATTTTATACTAAATAAGGAGACTAAAGATACATACCAACTAAATCTATCAAGAAACGGATCTGTGTGCTGTGTGCTGTGAATTGTTACTGGAACAATTGGTGAAATTTCAGTGATTAAGTGGGAGTAACGTTATCTATGTTAATTTCATGATTTGATTGTGGTTATGTAGGAGAATATCTAAATTCATAGGAAATTAAACACTAATGTATTCAAGAGTGTGTTGGCAACTTACTCTCCAATAATTCAGAAAAAAAAGATCTTTGTACTGTACTTGAAACTTTTCTAAACTGAGAATATTTTAAATTTTCACTATTGTCACAGCTCTAGACATTGTTTCTCTAAGTAGAAGCTGTGTGGTTTTGAAGTCTATTTTTGTTGGTCACAGAAATACTTTTAATTCTGTGTCTTTGGGACCTTATTCTGCTTTTCAAAATTCAAGTGACCTCTCCAGCTTAATTATTACTGTGGCATAAAAGACAGTCATTTACTACCCAAGATTGCTTCTCTGGCCCCATATGGATGGCATGAGGATGACTGTGCCTTCTGAACTTTCTCATGTTGACATCCCTAATTACCTTGGCCATTGGCACAGGACCAGTTGGAATGTCAAGTGTGCTATTTGATAATGCTATAAAAAGACCTATAGCTGCTGCTCTCCAGCCATCTGTGCCTTCCCTTGGCATGATACTATTGCGTAGTTTGTCTTCCGTTGGCATTATTTCTATAGCGTAGCTTACATCTGCCACTCCTAGGCACTTAATTAGTGATCAAGTTGACATAAAATAGCTTCTTTGGCACTGTTTTTATTTAGAAGAGTTTTATACCTGCAAACTTCTGAAGCAAGAATTGACATTTACTATATACATTATAATTATATACAATATTATGAATATAGCATTTTCTGACCTCTATTGACTCAAACCTGTCTTGGATTTCCAAGTTTAAATTTTCCCAGTCAGAAGTCTCTACTCTGAAGAATTACTCTATAAATGAAATGTACCTCTTCTGTTTTAAGACACTGGATTGAGTGTATACATCAACTTCTCCCTCCTGTGCCACATCTCTATAAATGATGGAACATATGTGTGTGTGGTTAAAATTTATAACTGGAATTCAAATCAAGAATACATAAGAGACCGGAAGCTGTGAGGAATCCACTGAAAATTGTAAAACACACAAAATAAGATTGAAAAAAGAAAGCAGAAACCTAAATGTCCAGATAAGATGGCTCCCAAAGTTGAAAGAAGCACCAAAAGTTCTCCATGCCCTGGGAAAGGGGATACTAGGAATCAGAAAAATGTTCCTGGGATAGCAAGGGTGAATAATCAGGTTGTAGCAAGGTGGGTGAGTGGAGAAGTCAAAGTAAGTAAATACTGATAAACCCCAGGTATTGTTAGAAAAATAAGGTGATGTGAGTATGTTAAGAATTTAAGAATATTCACCAGAAAAATATGAAGGGTGATTTTATGAACTGAATTGTGTCCCCCTGTCTTTCCAAATTGATATGTTGAAGCTGTAACCCCTAATGTGACTGTATTTGGAAGTGAGGCCTTTAAAGATACAGTTAAGGTTAAGTGAGGTCGTGGAGGTGGAGCCCTAATCCAATATGACTGGTGTATTTGTAAGAAGAGGAAGAGACAACAGGGATGCATGTGCACAGAGGCAAATCCAGCAAGAAGGTGGTCACCTGCAAGCCAATGAGAGAGGCCTCAGGAGAAACCAAACCTGTCAGCAGCTTCATCTTGAACTTCCAGCCTCCTGAACTGTGAGAAAATAGTATTTCTCTTGTTTAATGTGCCCAGCCTTTGGTATTTTCTTATGGCAGCCCTAACAGACCAATACAAATGGCGTAACTTTAGAATCAGTAAATAAAAACACAGAAAAGAAGACTTGATAAATTATTACAGAACAAATAGGAAATAATCAAAAGGAAATAAATAAGGGTATGGCAAATAGAAAGTAAAAAATAAGCTGGCAAGAATGTCTAAGCATCAGTAATTATAATGTCAATGAATTAAATTCACCTACTGAAAATCAGAGACCACAACATTGGATTTTTAAATATCCAGGTATGTGCTGCATATATAAAACATTCCAAACCCAAAATAACATGGTTCAAATGGAAAAATATATATAATAAATGCTTCCAAAACCAACTGTCAGAAGAAAATATCTGAAGACAAAAGTATTAAAAGGGAAAAAGAAGGTGAGGTACTTTTAAAGCATGTGCTCAAATTCTTTGATACTTTTTTTTTTTAATTAATTTATTTATTTTTGGCTGTGTTGGGTCTTCGTTTCTGTGTAAGGGCTTTCTCCAGTTGCGGCGAGCGGGGGCCACTCACTATTGCGGCCTCTTGTTGCGGAGCACAGGCTCCAGACGCACAGGCTCAGTAGCTGTGGCTCACGGGCCCAGCCACTCCACAGCATGTGGGATCCTCCCAGACCAGGGCTCGAACCCGTGTCCCCTGCATCAGCAGGCAGACTCTCAACCACTGCGCCACCAGGGAAGCCCCAGATACTCCTCTTTTCGAAAGGTGGTGCCTTATCCTCTCATGCCCTTGAATGTGATCTGGACGTAGTAACTAACTTCAGCTATGAAGTGTGACTTCTGAAACTAGGTAATAAAATGTGTTGTGGCTTCCTTTTTGCCCCTTTCTCTCTGATCACTTGCTCTGGGGGAAGCCAGCTGCCATGTCATGAGGACATTCAAGCAGCCCTATGGAGAGGCCCTATGGAGAGGCCTGCATCTGTATGCAGTGAGATACAGATGCGTCTGATGAATGGCCAGTAAGGAACTGCATTTGCCAGCCATGTGAATGAGCCATCTAGAAGCAGGGCCTTCATACACAAACTTTCAGATGACTGCCCCTCTGGCCAACATCTTGACTGCAACCTCATGAGAGACCCTGAGTCCAAATTGCCCAGTTAAGTCTTCTTGGATTCCTGACCCTCAGAAATTATGGTATAATTGATGTTTATTGTTTTGAGCTACTAACTTTGGGGGTAATTTGTTGTGCAGCAATTGATAACTAATACAGAGAGATCCTTTATAATAACATAGTTGATAATCATAGAAATAACCCATCAAATAGAGATAGCACTATTCATTTAACTACAGAGCTCCAAAATATATTCTTAAAAAAAAAAAAAACCTTCAAGGAAAAGTTGAAAAATCCACAAAGTGCAGGATGTTAGCACACCCTTCTCTGAAAACCATACACTGAGAAGGAAAAAGACAGTAAGGATATTAAGGATTTTAATAACATAATTAGAAAACTTGACCTAATGAAGATACGTTTAATAAACATTATTAAACATATTAAAGAATGCATATTATTAATAAAGTCATTTAAAATAATCATATCTAAGCCACCAAGGAAATATCAACATATTCCAAATATTTCTACCACAGAAACCATATTCAGTGACTTCTGTGCAGTAAAAGTAAAAATTAACTACAAAAAGATCACCCCAGGACTTCCCTGGTGGCGCAGTGGTTGACAGTCCGCCTGCCGATGCAGGGGACACGGGTTCGTGCCCTGGTCCGGGAAGATCCCACATGCCACAGAGCAACTAAGCCTGTGCGCCACAACTACTGGGCCTGCACTCTAGAGCCTACAAGTCACAGCTACTGAGCCCACGTGCCTAGAGCCCATGCTCCACAACAAGAGAAGCTACTGCAATGAGAAGCCTGTGCACCACAACAAAGAGTAGCCCCCGTTCACCACAACTAGAGAAGGCCCGTGCACAGCAGTGAAGACCCAATGCAGCCAAAAATAAATTAATTAAATTTTTTAAAAAAAAGATCACCCTGATAAAAAATAACATGTGCCCCCAAATTTAACAACATACTTATTAATAACTCTTTGGCTAAAGGTGATCTCAAAGTGGAAATTATAAACTTATAACTTAATGACAATGAAAATTTCAAGGTCTGTGGCTTGCAGCCAAAGCAGTAATACTCAGAAGAAATTTCATAGCCTTAAATTTATTATTTTTTTAAAAAGATTGAAAATAAATGACCTGTGCTTTCATCTCAAGAGAACAAAGACAAATCCAAAGAATGTAGAGAAATGAAATTAATGAAGATAAAAGAATTAAATTTTTTAAAGTAGAGTTTCTCAATAAAATCAAAGCCATTTTCTAGAAAAGACCTGTAAGATAATAGTTTAGAAAAATATCATCAAGGCATAGAAAAAGAAGACAAACACACACACACAAACTAGGATTGAAAAGGACATAATTACGGCAAAGGAAATTTGTTTTTAAAGGGAGGATACTATTAATTTTGTTTTCAATTTATTTTTATCATGGATAAAAAACAGAGGGAATAAAATAATGAACTGCCATATACCAATCACCTAACTTCAACAAGTACCTATACATGACCAAACAGTTTTCATTTATATTTCCAACCACCCTACATCCCATTTTGGATTATTTTGAAGCAACGTATTATTTTACTTTAAATGCTTCATTATATATCGCTGAAAGAGAAGTTCTGTTGGTTTTTTTAAAGAAACATCATCACAATACTATTATTAAATCTAAAGAAATTCCTCTTAGTTTCTTATTTATTTATTGGCTGCATCAGGTCTTAGGTGCAGCACGCGGGATCTTTTGTTGCGGTACACAGGCTTCTCTCTAGTTGTGGCACGCAGGCTTAGTAGTTATGGCTCATGGGCTCCAGAGTGAGTGGGCTCTGTAGTTGTGGTGTGCGAGCTCCAGAGTGCGTCGGCTCTCTCGTTGCAGCATGCAGGCTCTCTAGTTGTGGCGCGCAGGCTTAGCTGCCCTGTGGCATGTGGGATCCTAGTTCCCCAACCAGGGATGGAACTGGCATCCACTGCATTGCAGGGCAGATTCTTAACCACTGGACCACCAGGGAAGTCTCTCCCCTTAGTTTCTTAATATCATCAAATCCAATTGATGTTCAGATTTCTCTGTTATCTCCAGAAGTATTTATTTTAAAAAATCTAAAAGGTAGTTGTATCTCAGGATCAACCAGGTCCAACGTTACATTTGGTTGATGTGTCTCAGTGGTTTAAAGTCTATTTTTTTTCTTTTTTGTATTTATTTAAAATTTTATTTATTTATTTATATATATTTTTGGCCGTGTTGGGTCTTTGTTACTGCGCGTGGGCTTTCTCCAGTTGCGGTGAGCTGGGGCTACTCTTCGTTGTGGTGCATGGGTTTCTCGTTGCGGTGGCTTCTCTTGTTGCGGAGCACGGGCTCTAGGCCCGCAGGCTTCAGTAGTTGTGACACATGGGCTTAGCTGCTCCACCGCATGTGGGATCTTCCCGGACCAGGAATTGAACCCATGTACCCTGCACTAGAAGGCGGATTCTTAACCACTGCGCCACCAGTGAAGTCCCTCAGTGGTTTATTCTAATCTGAGTTCCGGCTTTCTCTCTTTTCCCCACTTGTTTTGCAGTTTTGCTGTTGAATAAACTGAACCATTTGCCCTATAGAGTTTCTTATATTTTGACATGTGCCAACCTCATATCTTTGGAGTGCTTATTAATATGTTCCTCTGTCTCCTGTGTTTCCTGTAAACCATTAGTTCTTTTGGGTCTGTTTCAAGTGACCATTTTTTCTCCTGGTTAGTGTCACATCTTCTTAGTCCTTCTCACCAAAAGTGAGGTCATCACTTTTGGTTTTATCCTTCATTTATAGTATATATATATATACTATATATAATATATATATATATAAAATATATAGTATATATATATATATAAAACTAAAGATGCATATATATTCATCTATATCCCTGTTTTTAAATAAAACTTCTGTTTTAGTGTTTTAGTAGCATATTAAAACATTGTTTGGAAACTTGATGGTTTTTTGTTTTTTTTAAATTTTATTGAAGCATAGTTGATTTACAATGTTGTGTTAATTTCTGCTGTACAGCAAAGTGATTCAGTTATACATATATTCTTATTCATATTCTTTTCCATTATGGTTTATCACAAGATATTGAATATAGTTCCCTGTGCTATACAGTAGGACCTTGTTCTTTATCCATCCTATATATAATAGTTTGAATTTGCTAATCTCACACTCTCAATCCTTTCCTCCCCCCCACCCCTTGGCAACCGCAGTTCTGTTCTCTATGTCTGTAAGTCTGTTTCTGTTTCATAGATTTGTTCTTTTGTGTTATATTTTAGATTCCACATAAAGTGGTATCATATGGTATTTGTCTTTCTCTCTCTGACTTACTTCATTTAGTTTGATAATCTCCAGATCCATCCATGTTGCTGCAAATGGCATTATTTCATTGTTTTTCATGGCTGAGTAATATTCCAGTGTGTGTGTGTGTGTGTGTATAAATATATATATACACATACACGTACATATACACATATCACATCTTCTTTACCCATTCATCTATCGATGGACATTTAGATTATGTCCATATCTTGACTATTGTAAATAGTGCTGCTATGAACATAGGGGGTGCATGTATATTTCCTAATTATAGTTTTGTCTGGGTATATGCCCAGGAGTGGGATTGCTGGATCATATGATAGCTCAATTTTTAGTGTTTTTAAGGAACCTCCATACTGTTCTCCATAGTGGCTGTACCAATTTACATTCCTACCAACAGTGTTAAGAGGGTTCCCTTTTCTCCCCATCCTCTCCATCATTTATGATTTGTAGACTTTTTAATTATAGCCATTCTGACTGGTGTGAGATGGTACCTCACTGCAGTTTCGATTTGCATTTCTCTGATAATCAGCGATGATGAGCACCTTTTCATGTGCCTGTTGGCCATCTGTATGTCTTCCTTAGAGAAATGTTTATGTCTTCTGCCCATTTTTTGATTGGGTTGTTTGCTTTTTCGTTATTGCGTTGTATGCGCTGTTTATATATTTTGGAAATTAAGCCCTTGTCGGTTGCATCATTTGCAAATATCTTCTCCCAGTCTGTAGGTTGTCTGTTCTGTTTATGGTTTCCTTTGCTGTGCAAAAGCTTAGAGGTTTGATTAGGTCCCATTTGTTTATTTTTGCTTTTATTTCTATTGCCTTGGGAGACTGACCTAAGTAAACATTGGTGTGATTTATTTAAGAGAATGTTGTGCCTATGTTCTCTTCTAGGAGTTTTATGGTGTCATGTCTTATATTTAAGTCTTCAAGCCACTTTGAACTTACTTTTGTGTATAGTGTGAGGGTGTGTTCTAACTTCATTGATTTACATGCAGCTGTCCAACTTTCCCAGAACCACTTGCTGAAGAGACTATGTCTTCCCATTTGTATATTCTTGCCTCCTTTCTTGAAGATTAGTTGAACATAGCTGTGTGGGTCTATTTCTGGGCTCTCTATTCTGTTCCATTGATTCATATGTCTGTTTTTGTGCCAGTATCACACTGTTTTGATTACTGTAGCTTTGTAGTATTGTCTGAAGTCTGGGAGGGTTATTTTTC
Source organism: Phocoena phocoena (assembly GCF_963924675.1). Lineage (NCBI taxonomy): Eukaryota > Metazoa > Chordata > Mammalia > Artiodactyla > Phocoenidae > Phocoena > Phocoena phocoena. Next base: position 37,238,406 of record NC_089232.1, read on the forward strand.
TTCAGGATTGCTTTGGCAATTCTGGGTCTTTTATGTTTCCATATAAATTTGAGGATTATTTGTCCTAGTTCTGTGATAAATGTCATGGGTAATTTGATAGGGATTACATTAAATCTGTAGATTGCTTTGGGTAGAATAGTCATTTTAACAATTTTAATTCTTCCAATCTTAGAGCATGGCATATCTTTCCATTTCTTTAAATCATCTTCAATTTCCTTTACTAATGTTTTGTAGTTCTCAGCATATAAGTAAGTCTTCCACCTCCTTGGTGAGGTTTATTCCTAAGTTGTTTTTTTTTAGATGTGATTTTAAAAGGGATTGTTTATTTACATTCTGTTCTGATATTTCATTGTTAGTGTAAAGAAACTCTACTGATTTCTATATGTTAATCTTATATCCTGCTACCTTGCTGAATTCATTTATCAGTAGTTTTGTGAGTCTTTAGGGTTTTCTATATATAGTAACTTAATTTTGTTATAATATCCTGGGAATAACTCTGATCATTCTATATAGCAGTATATAAAATGATCAGAAGACTTTTAAAAAGTATGATAATATATACAACAGCGCAATAAACATGAAAACTTAGTGAACGTGAATAAAATGAAAAAATTGAATTGACTAAAATAGATGAATTTAAATAAACCAGTAGCTCCAAGGACAAAATTCAAACAAGCCAAAAATATAACTCCTAAAAAAAAGCAGTAGGTTTTATTTATGAATTAAAAACTTAAAAACTTATTCTAACATGAAAATAAGTCATTCCAAGTAAATTCTCCATTTGGTAACAAAATCTAAATTCTTTACATATATTTTCACATTTAAAATAATTATTCATTGTTCTTATATAAAAAAGATTATTTATGTAGATACTTATGTAGACATTAAGAACTGATTACTAAAATTTATATTAATATAAATGTAACTATGAGATAAATTATTTCATAGACTTCCTTATCTTGAAAGTTACTTTTCCCTCAAATCTACAAATATGATATTTCTAAAATATTATCAGAAATATTTTATTCCTAATTCTTAAAATTTCTTATTAACCAGATTTGTCCTATGAAAAGAAATGTTATTTTAAATAAGTACAAAGAGAAGTGTATCAACATTTTACTTTACTTGAAATAAAGCAGCATGAAATTAAATGTTCTGAAAGCAGTTTTGGACAAGGCTTAAAGCTGCAAAGCTTGTAGTTAATGAATTTAAAATTTATATTATCAACTGATTTGAACTAAGTAAAATATTATAGCAGGGAGGGCCAGAACATGGTAGTCTTAAATGTGTAGAAGCTGTTGCATGTCTTTGTAAGTGCTTCTGTTATCTCATACAAACCTATCAATCCCCAGAAGCATAACAAAAATTAGAAAAGGTTATAACAACATCATTACGTTATAATAGTTAAACTTATCTGTCAGTGACTAGTCCAAAGTATGATTTCAAGATGAAAATCTACTCAGGATTTTTTTTAGCTTTGAATAGTTTTTTTCTTTTTTGGTTTTGCTGCACGGCTTGCACAATCTTAGTTCCCCAACCAGAGACTGATTCCGGGCCCTCAGCAGTGAAAGCATCGAGTCCTAACACTGGACCACCAGGGACTCCTTAGCTTTAAATGCTTTTTGTTGTAAATCTGCATATTCATTATAGTAGTACATTAAATACCACCTGTGAAAGGTAATGAGCTCCCAGGAATAACAAGTCTTTTATTCCAGATCTTAGATGATACTGAGAGAATATGTAAAAATTTAAACATGGATCATAGCCAAAGACTCAGTGTTTGTCATCTTTTGTTCAGTGGAAGCCAATTTCACTTAATAGTGCTAAAAGATGTTACTAATATAAGTCAGTTTGGCAAACAGTAAATTAAAAATTGTCACTGAGAATGACAGAAACTAAATAGTTCATTCTTGTGAATATTTTTCTGAAAACTTGCTTCCACATTAGTAACACTTTTATAATAAAACCATTCATAACTAGGTAATCCTGATTGGGTGGCAGTAAAGGTTGGGATTTATCAATATGACACTTTCAGATCTACTGTCATCTATGTTATCCCTTTAGACCCATTACATGCCATTTTAATCTTACACAATAAGTCTCCAAAAAGAGACCAAGGAAACAAAAAAGGACTGTACAACTTACAATGTCTCCTTGTGCCATGTGCCTCCGAGACACATGATTCTAAACATCTAAGTATGGTACGGTAACACAGTTCACTAGTATGTGAAAACCTTGATGGATGGGCATCAGGGGGTAGATACATGTTTTATGGGGCTTGAAACTTATACTTCTGAAGAAAAATAATTTAATTGACCTAGAGAATATTATGCTTAGTAAAATAAGTCATAGAAAGACAAATACTGTATATTATCACTTAGATATGGAATCTAAAAAATAAAACAAACAAATATATATAACAAAACAGGATAAGACTCACAGATATAGAAAACAAACCAATAGTACCAGTGGGGAGACAGAAAGGTGGGAGGGTCAAGATAGGGGTATAGGATTAAGATATACAAACCTCTATGTATAAAAAAGATAAGCAACAAGGATATATTGTACAGCACAGGGAAATATAGCCATTATTTTATAATAACTTTAAATGGAGTATAATCTATAAAAATACTGAATCACCATGCTGTACACCTGAAAATATTATAATATTGTAAATCCACTATACTTCAATTTAAAAAAGAAAGTTAAAAAAAATAATTTAACATTTCAAGTACAAAATTAGGTACTGGGAAGGATATGTACAAATAAGAGGCAGAGAAGCTTATGCTTTATAAACTTTGTAGTAAATTTACCTCTGCATCTGGCACGTAGTAAACACTCCATAATTATTTGTGGAATAATTTTTGATTAATAAGTATTAATTAAATTTAAGGTCAAGATGAGAAAGGCATGACTTTCCCAGTAGTGGTCTCTTGCAGTGTATTTAATACAATATCATTTAACAGTACCTTAGCCTTAGTCTCAACCAGCTTTACTGCATGTCCTCTATTCTTGTATGTGCTGTCCTAATCAAGTGAAAGACATGAAAATGAAATACAAAGCCAAGTGGCTTTTACTTTCTTGACTTATTTAGAATATGACCATTTCCCAGGGGTATATGAACATATTTAACTGTATATACCCAACATTTAAACTAAATTGAAACACTAAAACTATCTAAAAGTTAAAAAATAAATGTATCCAGAGGATAGCCAATTGTGGGGGGTGATATAGATACTAGATGTCTTTTATCACACTGTAAAGATTCATGCATGAACTGTCTCAAACTGAGAGGTATGGAGTTACAGAAATATACTCTCTACTGCATTTTACTAAAAACTACATTCATATATATGAATAGTGAGAAGGTCCACAGAAAGATTAAGAAATGAAAACCTTCATGGTACAGATATAATTTCAACTCAAGAACTGTTAAGCCTTATTACCTTCTTGAAATTAATGACCCCAAATTCCCTATAACAGTTAAAAAATTAAGAGTAGAAATCACAGAATTAAGAATGAGAGAGAGAGAGTATGTTCCAGAAATAATTTGTGGACCACAGATCTTATAGCCAACACTTACATCACTGTTAAACATAAAATACTAACATTAGTAACTCACAAAAAAATTGATATTTTTTATGGGTAACTTTCTTTTTCACTGATTTATATGCCTATATACTAGTGCTATTATATAGTCTTAATGTTAACTAGAATAAGTCTTAGATACTCTTGACCATTTAATTGCACATACAAATTTTAAGATCAACTTGTCAAGTTCCGTGAAAAATATTGAAGGGATTTTGATTGAATTCCACTGAATTTTACAGATTATTTGGGGTCAGAATTGATATCTTTATGATGTATAATCTTTTCAGCCATAAGCAGGTGTATATCTGTATTTTAATCAGGTGTTCATTTATGTCACTCAGTAATGGGTGGTAATTTCTTCTTAAATGCATTGTATATCTTTTGCTTATTTTCAGTGAAGAATCACACATAAATTTTGCCAGAGACAAGAAGATAGGAGAAAAAGCTGCCTTAGCTTATTTGTAAGACTAGTATAACTTTAATACCAGTTGAGGGCTTGTTAGCAGTCAAGTGCAAGTAAAGTGATAGAATTTCTTAAGAACACAGATGCACTTATATAATACTGTACAGCAACTATACCTCAGTGAAAAAAAACATAAATGCAAAAGTATTAAATAAAACACTAGCAAACTGAATACCGGAGTATATATATTTTTAAATTACTGCTAATTTCTTCATTGAATATAAGGATCTATTATGAAAGTATCATGCCACTCTTGGATTAAAAAAGAAAATCAACATGATTTTTTCAATTGATATACATTTAAGTTGCTTCTGATTTTTTATCGTTTTAAGTACTGCTGTCAGGAATTCCCTGGTGTTCCAGTGGTTAGGACTGCATGCTTTCACTGCCAAGGGCCTGGGTTCAATCCCTGGTTGGGGAACTAGGATGCCACATGCTGCAGCCAAAAAAAAAAAAAAAAGATAGTCTCAAAAAAAAAAAAAAAAAAGTATTGCTGTCATCACCAATCTTGGACATAAGATTGGTCACATCATTTCCTTAAGAAGATTTTCCAAAAGTATATGTATGCAAATTTGAATTCTGATGTATTACTAAAATATGGAATCATCAAACTTTTTCCATAAAGGACCAAACAGCAAATATTATAGGCTTGTGGGCCAAAAGGAAAAATTGAGGTTATTATTTAGGTACTTGAGAAAACAAATTTCCATAGATTTTTATTGATAAAATTTTAAATGTAATAATTGAGTATGATAGAAAACAAATTTCCACAAATCTTTATTGATAAAATTAAAAATCTATTAATTGAGTACAGTTTTCATAATAAAGTTCTACAGATGTGAATAATGGAATTCTTTTGTGGGGGGATAACATTTCTCTTAATAAGGGTTGAAAGGTGGTTTTCCTTAACAACAAAATCTGTTGCAAATGTTCATCTGTGAATACTGATCTATGATGAGATTTTATGTATTTCAACTTTGCAAATTTCTTTCCTCGTAGATAAGTACTTCCAAATACTGATATCAATCCATGAGTGTATGGTTTAATTGCACATATTCACTGATCAGAAGGCATTTTTACAATTCTATTAGCTAAAGGCTAGACTGCCTTTTAACATGTTACTACATTGCAAATTAATTACTTCCTATTAAAGTTCCTTAATTGCAACATTAAGTAGACTTTGGAATATGGACATTACCTTTGCACTTGTATCAAGGTTGAAAAATGCTGCTGTGGACTGAAATATATTGCTGGGAATTTGTATAGGAATGGAGATCTCACTTCTTTTTTTAACTTTTGACAGTGCAGGAAGTGTATAACACAGCCTATTACTTGCAAGTCAAACAATGTTAGTTCTCACTGAAATGACTTTATCACAATATAAGTTTCACATGTAAGTACTGTTTTGCTTGTAATAGTTTCAGATTGAAACACTTTCAAGTCTTCAGCATAAGGTAATTCCAAAGCCATTCAGAGTTGAGTGGTTGAGCACAGTTCTTCCAACCATTTAAAAATGTAAACACCATTTTCTTTTAAAATTGAAGTATAGATGATGTACAGTATTATATATACAGGTGTACAGGTGTACAATATAGCAATTCACAATTTTTAAAGGTTATACTCCATTTATAGTTATAAAATATTTGCTGTATTCCCTGTGTTATACAATATACCCTTGTAGCTTAACTTATACCTAATAATTTGTACCTCTTAATCCCTTATGCCTATAATGCCCTTTCTTCCCTCTCCACTGGTTTGCTCTTTATATCTGTGAGTCTGCTTCTTTTCTGTTATATTCACTAGTTCGTTGTAGTTTTTAGATTCCACATGTAAGTGATATCATACAGTACTTGTCTTTCTCTGTCTGACTTATTTCACTTAGCATAATGACAAAACCAAAAAACCTACTGAATGGGAGAAAATACTTGCAAACAATATGACTGATAAGGGGTCAATATCCAAAATATATAAATAGTTCATACAACTAATCATCAAAAAACAAACAACCTGGTTAACAAAATGGGCAGAACTGAATAGACATTTTTCCAAAGAGGAAATGCAGATGGCTAACAGGCACATGAAAAGATGCTCATCATCACTAATCATCAGGGAAATGCAAATCAAAACCACAATGAGATATCACCTCACACCTGTCAGAATGGCTGTCATCAAAGAGAACATAAATGACAAATGTTGGCGAGGATGTAGAAAAAAGGGAACCTTCATACACTGTTGGTGAGAATGTAGACTGGCGCAGCCAGTATGGAGGTTTCTCAGAAAACTAAAAGTAGAACTACCATATGACCCAGCAATTCCACGCCTGAGTGTATATGTGAAAAACACAAAAGCACTAATTCGAAGAGATACATGCACCCCAGTGTTCATAGCAACATTATTTACATTTGCCAAGATATGGAAGCAACCTAAGTGTCCATCAACAGATGAGTGGATAAGGAAGACTGTGGTACATATCAGGCTTCCCTGGTGGTCCAGTGGTTAAGAATCTCCCTGCCAATGCAGGAGACATGGGTTCGAGCCCTGGTCCGGGGAGATCCCACATGCCGCAGAGCAACTAAGCCCGTGTGCCACAACTACTGAGACTGTGCTCTAGAGCCCTTGAGCCACAACTACTGAAGCCCGTGCACCTAGAGCCCATGCTCCGCAATAAGAGAAGCCACCACAATGAGAAGCCCGTGCACTGCAACGCAGAGTAGCCCCCATTCGCTGCAACTAGAGAAAGCCCACGCACAGCAGCGAAGACCCAACACAGCCAAAAAAAAAAAAAAGGGTCATAAAAAACACACACACATACACACACACACAATGGAATACTACTCAGCCATAAGTAAGAGTGAAATTTTGCCATTTGTAGCAACATGAATGGACCTGGAGGGCATTATGCTAGGTAAACACCATTCTTTACTCAAGGGCTGTACAAAAGGCAGGCTATATTTGGCTTATAGGCCATAGTTTACTGACCCCTGCTCTGTAAAGTCTATATTCCCAGTAAATGTAATAAGTGCCTGTTTCCCCCCAAATTTTGCAACCAGTAAGTACTAACTTTAAAAAATTTGTCCAGTTTGAAATTACATTTTTTCAACTTTGAACGTGAGGACAGTGAAATACCTTTTCATGATTATAGGTCATTTATATTTCATCATTGAAAACTTGTTGTTCATGTTCTTTTTCCATTTTTATTGCAATAAAATTCTCATTCCAACAGTCACCCTGTGTACCAAAAAGAGTTCAAAGTCCTTTTTAGTGGCTCTGTCTACTTCTTTAGAATTATCTTCCACTGTATTCTCCCACACAACCAACATTCCTTCCGTATTGAAAGACCTGCCATTGCCTGATAGAACTGTGTTTTCTCAAGCTTCTCTATGTATGTGCACCAGATATCATTCATTTTCTGTTGCCTTTTCTCCATTTTCCCTTCTACTATAACTCTTATTTATCCTTCAAGATGCAGATCAAGGATCAGTTCCTCCTCTTTGGTTCTACACCATTCTTAACTCTGCCATAAAACCTATTACACTATGTTACTAACTGTTGTTTACAGTTGTCTTTCTCCCTACTGGGCTGAAAGCTTGTTGAGAAATGGTATTGTAATTGATCTCTCTTTTCACAACTTAATAGACACTGATTATTTGTTGACTGAATGAGTTCAAGATAATAGTAGTGTTAATAATATTAATAAAGTAACATGTGCCAGACACATAAATATCAGAGACAAATTTGTATAATAGTATTCCTTATAAAATGCTTATCATAATGAACTGAATTTTGAAGAAGCTACCTCAGATAGTAAAATTTCATTAAAGAAAATAGCCACTAAGGTTTTTATTTTCTGACAAAACTAAGTACATCAAACATTGGATTTAAAAGCTTATCTTTTTCCCTAAAGACTTAATTTATTGAAATAACTGCCACTAGTTATAGCTATGATTTCCAATTCAAGAAAATTTGCTTGTATTAGAAAACTGAGAAAATTAAAATACAAAATTTTTGTATTTTATCATCAGCCATGTCTGTTTCGTAATCTATTTTTGTTACTGTTTTGAAAGAACAGTAAGTTCTTTCTTTCAAAATCTCCTTTGTAACTTGACTAAGATACATTTTGGATTAATCTTTTATCTTGCTTTATTTCCAAAGGACATCCATTACCTTGCACTAGATAAGGGCGAATTGGCACTAGCTGAAGTGGCAAGAAAGAGAGCTAGTGACATTGATGCAGAATCAATAACCTCTGGAGTTGGTAAGATTTAATGCTGTTTTTTTAAAGTGCTTTTTATTTTAATCAATACTTATTCAGTATCACTTGTATTTACATTTGTAGGGCATGGCTGGTTAATTTGAATTATTTTCTTTGTGAAGACAGTGTCTTTTTTTAGAAAAAACAAGAATTAAGCCTGGGTAAATAGTACAATATGGATATTTAGCTTGGAATTGTGTTAATATGCAAATTAATAATCAGTAATTGATAACTACTTAGCAAAAAGTTAAAAAGTCATTGTTCTTTTCATAAGATTTTAAGGAAAACAGTTTATTATTAGTGCTATTATTAAAATTAACCAACACAGGAACATATATAATCCTTTATTTTTATACATAGACATGTCACATCTCAGAAGAATTCCCTCCTATATCAGACAAAGTACTTCACGTGAAATTTAGGTTTGATGGGTGATTTTTTTTTTTTTAATTTAGAAGCCACTAGATTCATTTTACTGTGAGTCTTCCAAAGAAGATAAATCAAAAGCCTAAATTGAATCTAAAAGTCCATTCAAAACTTTATAATATAGAAAAATGTCTTTAAAAACTATAATAATATCAGCCTGAGTTTCCTTTTTCTAAACTCAATTTATCCTAATGTGACCAACTCTGAAAGTACTGATCTCTGGACATCCCAATTTCTATTGTTCCTGGTATTTCCTATTCCTAAATTAGGCAGAGGACCCTCAGAAATTGTAATGGAATTTATTTCTTCATGGAACTCCTATAAAACAAAGAAGTTTCAGTAAGGTTTCCACTTGATAAGTTACTTGAAAATATTATAACATTGATTATCCATTGATGGATCATCTTGTGCTTTGTTTTTGTAATGTTGGCAGCCAAAAGGAGCAATTGTCGGCTTCTCTCTAACATCACCACCAGAGATCCCAGTCTCCCAGTTGGTACTGAAGGACTCAAAACCATACTACCAGGGTAGCTCTAAAGCTGAATACCAAAGCTGACAGTTGTTTACCAGAAAGATGATTTTGTTCTCCCTCCCCCACCCTGAAAAAGTTCCAAACTGATCAAACCCAAAAGATGCATAGACCACTTTCAAATCTTCATTCCTAATGGATAAAGGATATTCAATATTAATATAATATTAGATAAGATTAACTTCAGTTGACCTATCAATGTATATTGTTACTTGCTAAGGATAGTGATGTGCATCCCAGTAAAAACAATAATAGCTAATATTTACTGAATGCTTACTGTGGGCCATGTACTATTCTGTTAACTACATTTACTAATTTAAGCCTCACCATAATTCTTTGAGGCAGGTACAATTTATATTTGTGATAAGTCACTTATAACTAAATAATGAAATCATACCATATTAATAGGAATTGCTGTGTTACATCATGGGGATACAAACATCCTCCATCCCCATCCCTCTTGCCATTTAGGAAACACAGTAGGAGGTTAATTCATAGCAAATTTTATCAGAATTTTCCTTAGTTGTCATGTACACTGCCTTTTCCACCAGGGTTTCAGATATAATGGAGGCAATTTTTGCATTTTAAAGCTATTTAAATTTACTAAGAGTGAAAAGGAATATGAAGAGATTACCACGAAATTTCAGAAAAATGAAGAAACTCCACTATTCACCAAAATGCATCCTGTGCCCTGTGTATATTTTGATCAGGTTACCTAGGCCAGCTGATAATTCCTAGCCAAAGAGTTTGGTGTTCCCCCTTTGAGCCCTGCCTCATTTCTAGTAAATACCTTTTTTTCACTGAAACCCTGTTACTCTCCATTTCTCAGCTTTTTTTCAGGCCTTATCCTATGGCTTTGATTACTATCTCTTGTCAAAGATCCATTTAATAACAACAGTAACTATCAAGAGGTGAACAGCTTAGATAAATGTTCTACTCCACTTTTGTTCCAGAAAACTGGGGTGGCTCTCACTTATATTTAGCAGACAGAAAAAACGAATCAGCAAACGTTAAGATACAACATTTAGAATCATTGAGTCTGAGGAGCAAAAGGAAAAAAGATTAAGTGAAATGGGCCTAAAGGACTTATGGGACCCTCTCAAGCATACCAACAACTATGGGAGTCTCAGAAAGACAAGTGAGAAAGAGACAGAGAGACTATTTGAAGAAATAATGACCGGAAACTTCCCAAATTTGAGGAAAGAGATGGATCTACAAATCCAACCTCAGTGAACTCCAAATACAATCAGCCAGGAGAGAGACCCATGCTAGGACAAATTATAATCAAACTATCAAAAGCTTTTCAGCTTGAAAAAAGCATCTTGAAAGCAGCAAGAGAAAAGCAACTTATCATATACAAGGTATCCTCAATAATATTATCAGCAAGTTTCTAGTAGAAACCTTGGAGGCCTGAGGCAATAAAATGACATATTTAAAGGGCTGAAACAAAAAAGAATGTCAATGGAGAATTCTATATCCAGCAAAACTTTCCTTCAAAAATGAGGCAGAAATTTAGACATTCCTAGCTAAATAAAAGGTGAAGGAGTTCATTACCTTCCCTAAAAGTAATGCTAAAGGGAGTCCTACAGGTTGAAATGAAAGGATCATAGATAGCAACCTGAACCCATATGAAGAATGTAAAGATCTCCAATAGAGATTAATACATGGACAAATATAAAAACAATTATTATTATAATATTTTACTACACTTTTTATTTTCAACAGGAATTAAAAGACAAATGCATAGAAAACAATTATAAATCTGTTAGTAGGTACACAGTATATAAAGATGTAATTCATGACCTCAATAACATAAAGTTGGAGCACAGGAACACACAGGAACACTTGGTATCCATTCAAATTAGATTATTATAATTTAGGATGTTATACGTAATCCCCATAGTAACTACAAAGAAAATAACTATAGAATATACACAATGGAAATTCAGACGTTTCACTACAAAATATCAACTAAACACAAAAGAAGACAGTAATGGAGGAAATTAGGAGGAAAAAGGCTATAAGGGGGAAAAAGGCTTTAAGACATACAGAAATTAAATAACAAAATGGGAAAAGTCCTTCCCTATCAGTAGTTATTTTAAATATAACGGAATAAACTCTCCAGTCAAGTCTGCACAGAGCAAAGAGGTTGTAGATAGGACTTAACCGGTGAGTTTATGTGGGTGAGGATAAGTGAAAGACACCCATCTCAAAAGAGCTAAAGTAAAAATAGGAATGTCATTGGGATCATGGGATATATGCTAGTACCAAAGGATAGGAATACAGGTGTACCTGAGACAGCTGTAACCAGAAACTTAAAAGCTGTTTGGACTTTCTTCAATATTTTCTTTCTCCAAAGACCATTTTCATCTTCTCAAGTTTTTAAGGCAGTAAGCAAGTTTGCCAGTAGGACTCAAACTTTGCATCCTTTAGTTGAGGCATGCAGAGGGAAAAATTATTCTCATTCTTGTTCCAGAATTTCCAGAGAAGGACTTTGAATCAGCTGGTTTCCTTACCCAAGTTGTTCCCATCAACTATGGCCAGAGGGCTGGGTCACATAGCTCCAAGAAAAAGGCTCCCACAATTGGATATGATATGGGGGTCAGTTTTTAGGACAAGGGTATTAGGCAGATAATCCTATAGACATCTACTTCAGAGGTAAAGGAAAGAACCAAACATGACTCCATCCTGCAGGCCAGCAAGATCACCTTTAAAAGAAAGAAAATAGGTTTACTTTCAGGTATTCTGATTCAAGGCTCTTAGAGGACAAGCTGTCCCACAATCATTTGAATATCTAAGACAAGGGAAGGATCAGCACCGTATATCAGGATTTGAGCTGAAGAGACTTCCAAGGAAAGAAATAAGGAATGAGAAATAAAGGATACAGAACCTTGGGGAAACAAACAGAGCTGTTCTACTACCCATTCACTCACTCCTCAAACCATGCCTATATGGCTGCTATCAAATTATTCCACCAAAACAGTTTTCACAATGTTACAGTGACTCCCCTCTCCCTACCCCACCATGACAGTAAACTGAGTAGGCATTTTTAAGTCCTCAACTTATATAACTTTTACAACAGTAGTTAAATGTTATTCACTACTCCCTCTATGTCGAAATGGTCTTCTTGTGATTTCTCTGACATCATTCTTGCATGATTTCTTCCTAACATTTTTCCAGTCATTCCTTCTCAGTTTCCTTTATTGCTTTCTCTTTATCAGACTTCTGTAAATTAACCAAATGCAGCAATCTGGGGAGGGTTTCAAGAAAAACAACTGAATTTCATATAAGAACAGCAAGTTCTATAGTGTTGTTGGGTTTTTTTAAATATTTATTTATTTTGGCTGCACTGGGTCTTAGTTGCAGCATGTGGGATCTTGTTGCAGCCTGTTTAGTTGTGGCAGGTGGACTTCTTAGTTGTGGCATGGGAACTCCTAGTTGCAGCATGCATGTGGGATCTAATTCCCCGACCAGGGATTGAACCCAGGCCCCCTACATTGGGAGCATGGAGTCTTACATACTGGACTGCCAGGGAAGTTCTTTGTAGTGTTTTAACTTGCCCTTCTCGCATCTGCCCCACCACCCAGCTCCACAGTAGCCTTGAAAACCACAGCCCATAATCCTGGTGAAAATCAGCAGCTCCAGGAGCCGGCAGAGAGTAAAGAACAGGATTGGAGGTCCTTCAAAGTCCCAATCCCAGATAACTATCATTATTTGACTGATGGTTCTTTGGAAGACCTCTTGTGTAAGCCTTTCTTTATTTGACCTGATTGGAAGCTCACTCTTTGTGAAAAAGCCTTTTCCCCAGGGTGCTTTGTGGAAAACTATTAGAGGCAGTTGTTTAAGATTTTGGCTGCCTGAGAAGGTAAATAAGTGCTGGGGCAAACAATAAGCCAACCAAAAAGCTAAAAAGGAAATTCTAGAGAATAAGATATCCATAGGAGATTTGAAAAGCTCGAAAGTCTTTCTGGGACTCTGTATACTACTGTGTGCATGCCCGGGACTGTGTGCATTCTTAGGAAATATATGAGATGGTCACCTAAATTCTTACCTCTGGCTGATCTGGAGGCTCTATGCATGCAAGCTGTGGAGGCTAAAGCTGAGTTGTAAAATGCCTAGCTGAGCATTCAAGGGGTTCCCTAAAACACAGAACCCGCACCCAAAAAGATTCCAAGATAGGATTCTAGGATTAAAAATCTTTATCCAATCTGTAGATGACTATTTAGGTAACTGAAAAGAGATTTCAGTGGCTGCACACAACAAAGGATATATAGACTTTACAGAATTAGTTCAAAAGTTACCAAACAACAAATAGCAACAACAAACCTTGGAGAAGAGTGATTTACAGAGTTGCCACATTATATTTAAATATATTAAATAATATATTTAACATTTACACATTTATTAAATATTTATAATATTTAAACATATTACTTAAATGCAGTTTTTCAACAAAATTTTATTTTAATTAAATTTAATTTTTATTTTATATTGCAGAATAGTTGATTTATAATGTTGTGTTAGTTTCAGGTGTACAGGAAAGTGATCCAATTATAAACCTACATATATCCATTCTTTTTCAAATTCTTTTCCCATATAGGTTATTATAGAATATTAAATAGAATTCCCTGTGCTATACAGTACGTCCTTGTTGATTACATATTTTATATATAGTGGTGTATATATTAACCCCAAATGCACAAGATTTCTGTGTATTAATTTTGTATCCTGAAACTTTACCGAATTTATTGATGAGCTCTAGTAGTTTTCTGGTAACATATTAGGACTTTCTATGTGTAGTATCATGTTATCTGCAAAGAGTGGCAGTCTTATTCTTCTTTTCCAATTTGGTTTCCTTTTGTTTCTTTTCCTTTTGTTTTTGTTTTTGTTTTTTTTGTGGTACGCGGGCCTCTCACTGTTGTGGCCTCTCCCGTTGCGGAGCACAGGCTCCGGACGCGCAGGCTCAGCGGCCATGGCTCACGGGCCCAGCCGCTCCATGGCATGTGGGATCTTCCCGGACCGGGGCACGAACCCGTGTCCCCTGTATTGGCAGGCAGACTCTCAACCACTGCACCACCAGGGAAGCCCCTCTTTTTCTTCTTTGATTGCTGTGTCTAGGACTTCCAAAACTATGTTGAATAGAAGTGGTGAGAGTGGATATCTTTGTCTTGTTCCTGTTTCAGGTTTTCACCATGGAGAATGATGTTGGCTGTGGGTTTTTCATATATGGCCTTTTTTATGTTAAGGTAAGTTCCCTCTATGCCCACTTTCTGGAGAGTTTTTTCATAAATCATTGCTGAATTTTATCAAAAGCTTTCTCTGCATCTATTGAGATGATTATATGGTTTTTATTCTTCAATTTGTTAATGTGGTGTATCGTATTTATTGATTTGTGAATATTGAGGAATCATTGCATCCCTGCGATAAATCCCACTTGATCATGGTGTATGATGCTTTTAATGTATTTGGTTAGGATTTGGTTTGTTAGTATTTTGTTGAGGAGTTTTGCATCTATGTTCATCAGTGATGTTGGCCTATACTTTTCTTTTTATGTGGTATCTTTTCTTTTGCGGTACGCAGGCCTCTCACTGTTGTGGCCTCTCCCGTTGCAGAGCACAGGCTCCGGACACGCAGGCTCAGCGGCCATGGCTCACGGGCCCAGCCACTCCGCATGTGGGATCTTCCCGGACCAGGGCACGAACCCATGTCCCCTGCATCAGCAGGTGGACTGTCAACCACTGCGCCACCAGGGAAGCCCTTTTTTGTGGTATCTTTGGTCTCAGTATCAGGGTGGCAGTGGCCTCATAGAATGAGTTTGGGAGTGTTCCTTCCTCTACAATGTTACCTCTTCTCTAAATGTTTGATAGAATTTGCCTGTGAAGCCATCTGATCCTGGACTTTTGTTTGTTGGAAGTTTTTAAATCAACAGTTTCAATTTCAGTACTTGTAATTGGTTTGTTCATATTTTCTATTTCCTCCTGGTTCAGTCTTGGAAGGTTGTACCTTTCTAAGAATTTGTTCATTTCTTCTAGGTTGTTGATATATAGTTGCTTGTAGTCTCTTATGGTCCTTCGTATTTCTGTGGTGTCTGTTGTAACTTTTCACTTCTGATTTTATTGATTTGAGCCCTCTCTTTTTTTCTTCATGAGTCAATTTTGTTTATCTCTTCAAAGAAGCAGTTTTTAGTTTCATTGATCTTTTCTATTGTTTTATTCTTCTCTATTTCATTTATTTCCGCTGTGATCTTTAATGATTTCTTTCCTTCTACTATCTTTGTGTTTTGTTCTTCTTTCTCTAGTTACTTTAGGTGTAAGGTTAGATTATTTATTTGAGATTTTTCTTCTTTCCTGATATAAGATTGTATTGCTATAAACTTCCCTCTTAGAACTGTTTTTGCTGCATCCCATAGTTTTGGATTGTCGTGTTTTCATTGTCATTTGTCTCTAGGTATTTTTTAGTTTCCTCTTTGATTTATTCAGTGACCCATTGGTTGTTTAGTAACATATTGTTTAACCACCACGTGCTTGTATTTTTTACTTTTTTGCTTGTAATTAATTTCTAATCACATAGCACCGTGGTTGGAAAAGATGCTTGATGTGATTTCAATTTCCTTAAATTTACCGAGGCTCACTTTGTGGCTCAGCATGTGATCTATCCTGCAGAATGTTCCATTTGCACTTGAGAAGAATGTGTATTCTGTTGCTTTTGGATAGAATGTTTTATAAATATCAAGTCCATCTGATCTAATATGTTCCCTGTTGATTTTCTGTCTGGAAGAGCTGTCCATTGATGTAAGTGGGTGTTAAAGTACTCTACTATTATTGTGTTACTGTTGATTTCTCCTTTCATGGCTGCTAGCATTTGCCTTATATATTGAGATGCTCCTATTTTGGGTGCATATATATTGACAATTGTTATATTTACTTCTTGTATTGATCTCTTGATCATTTTATAGTGTCCGTCCCTTGTAACAGTCTTTATTTTAAAGTCTATTTTGTCTGATATGAGTATTGTTACTCCTGATTTCTTTTGATTTCCATTTGCATGGAATATCTTTTTCCATCCCCTCACTTTCAATCTGTATGTGTCCCTAGATCTGAAGCGGGTCTCTTTTAGACAGCATCTATATGGGTATTGTTTTTGTATCCATTCAGCAAGCCTGTGTCTCTTGGTTGGAGCATTTAATGCATTTACATTTTAGGTAATTATCCATATGTATGTTCTTATTGCCATTTTGTTAATTTTGGATTTGTTTTTGTAGGTCTTTTTTCTTTGCTTCCTCTTTTCTCTTCTCTTGGGATTTGATGACTATTTCTAGTATTGTGTTTGGATTTCTTTTTCTTTTTTGTGTATCTGTTGTAGATTTTTGGTGTGCAGTTCCCATGAAGTTTTGATATAGCAGTCTACATATATACAAGATTATTTCAAGTTGCTGCTCTCTTCATTTCAAAGGCATTTCCAATATCCTGCATTCGTACTGTCCTCACGATTGCTGGTTTTGATATCATATTTGTGTATGGAGTCTTTCCTACCTTTAGCTTTCCCATTCGTAATTTTCTTGTTTCTGATTGTGGCCTTTTCTTTTCCACCTAGAGAAGTTCCTTTAGCATTTGTTGTAAGGCTGGTTTGGTGATGCTGAATTCTCTTAGCTTTTGCTTGTCTATGAAGCTTTTAATTTCTGTCAAATCTGAATGAGAGCCTCACTGGGTAAAGTATTCTTGGTTGTAGGAGTTTCCCTTTCATCACTTTAAATATATGGTGCCACTCCCTTCTGGCCTGCTGAGTTCCTACTGAAAAATCAGCTGATACCCTAATGGGGATTCCATTGTATGTTGTTTGTTGCTTCTGCCTTGTTGCTTTTAATATTTTCTCTTTGTCTTTAATATGTTTTAGTTTGATTAATATGTCTTGGAATGTTCCTCCTTGAGTTTATCTTGCCTGGGACTCTGCACTTCCTGGACTTGAGTGAGTCTTTCCTTTCCCATGTTAGGGGAGTTTTCAGCTGTAATCTCTTCAGATATTTTCTCAGGCCGTTTCTCTCTGTATTCTCCTTCTGGGATGCCTATAATGTGAATGTTGGTGTGTTTAATGTTATCCCAGAGGTCTCTGAGACTGTCCTCATTTTTTTTTCATTCCTTTTTCTTTATTCTGTTCTGCAGCAGTGATTTCCACCACTCTGTCTTCCAACTCACTTGTTTTTCTCCCTCATTTATTCTGCTGTTGATTCCCTGTAGTATATTTTTCATTTCAGTTATATTGTTCATCTCTGTTTGTTAAGTCTTCTAGTTTTTTTTTTTTTTTTTTTTTTTTTTTTACTGTGTTGTGTCTTCGTTTCTGTGCGAGGGTTTTCTCTAGTTGTGGCAAGCGGGGGCCACTCTTCATCGCGGTGCATGGGCCTCTCACTTTGGCAGCCTCTCTTGTTGCAGAGCACAGGCTCCAGACACGCAGGCTCAGTAGTTGTGGCTCACGGGCCTAGTTGCTCCACAGCATGTGGGATCCTCCCAGACCAGGGCTCAAACCCGTGTCCCCTGCACTAGCAGGCAGATTCTCAACCACTGCACCACCAGGGAAGCCCCTAGCTCTTTGTTAAACATATCTTGTATCTTCTTGGTTTGTACCTCCATTCTTTTTCTGAGATCTTGGATCATGTTTACTATCATTACTCGGAATTCTTTTTCAGGTAGATTGCCTATCTCCACTTCACTTACTTGTTCTGGGGTTTTATCTTGTTCCTTTGTCTGGACCATAGTTCTCTGTCGTTTCATTCTGTCTAACTTTCTGTGTTTGTGGTTTCCTTTCCACAGACTGCAGAGTTGTAGTTCCTATTGTTTCTGGTGTTTGCCTCCTGTTGGGTGAGGTTGGTTCAGGGGCTTGTGCAGGCTTCCTAGTGGGAGGGACCAATGCCTGCCCACCGGTGGGTGGAGCTGGGTCTTGTCCCTCTGGTGGTCATGGTCATGTCAAGGGGTGTGTTTAGAGGTGGCTGTGAGCTCAGTACAACTTAGGCAGTCTATCTGCTGATGGGTGGGGCTGTGTTCCCACCCTGCTGGTTGTTTGGCCTGAGGTGTCTCAGCACTGGAGCTGCAGGCTGTTGGGTGGGGCCAGCTCTTGGTGCCAAAATGGCAACCTGCAGGAGAGCTCACACCTGTCAGTATTCCCTGGGACCTTCGCCACCAGTGTTCTTGCCCCCACAGTGAGCCACAGCTGACCCCTGCTTCCCCAGGACACTCTCCAAGACCTGCAGGTGAGTTTAGCCCTGGCTCCTGCTTTGTGTGGGTCCCTGTACATGTGAAACCTTGTGTGCACCTTCTAGAGTGGAGTCTGTTTCCCTCAGCCCTGTGGAATTCCTGCATTCAAGGCCCACTGGCCTTCAAAGCCAAATGCTCTAGCCTAAATCCTCAGGCTGGGGAGCTTGATATGTGGCTCAGAACTCACTCCTGTGGGACAACTTCTGTGATATATTTTCCAGTTTGTGCGTCGCCCACCCAGTGGGTATGGGATTTCATTATATCATGAAAGCACCCCTCCTACCACCTCGTTGTGGTTTCTTCGTCTTTGGATGTAAATATCTTTTTTGGTAGGTTCCAATCTTTTTTGTCAGTGGTTGTTTAGCAGTTAGCTGTGATTTTGGTGTTTTCATGAGAGGGTGAGCTCAAGTTCTTCTACTTTGCCATCTTGTCCACAATCAAGGGGCTGCTTTTAGTTTGGATTCTTTATGCCTCTTTCCTCAGCATGTGCTGGCTGTTATCCCCTTGAAATGGGGGTGTACAGGTGTGGTGGCCTGTGCATGCTCCCAGGATGGCACGTACAGCAACCTGCACCTGTGCCCACATCTCTTAGTGGAGGCAGCTGCCTGCGTACTCCCACAACAGCAGGGGCAGTGATTGGCACCTGTTCTCATGTCTCTTAGTGGTGGTGGCAGTTCACACACTCCCGGGACAGTGAGGGCAGTGACTAGTGTCTTCTTGTGGGTCTCAAAGCAGCAGCAGTGGTCCGTGCACTCATGGGACAGTGGGGGTAGTGATTGGCACCTACTTGCAGGACTCTTAGCGGAGGCGGCAGCATATGCCCATCTCTGGAACCCAGGATGGCATTGGTGGCTTGCACCCACCCCTGGAGCTCATGTAGATGGTGTCCTGTTGCCTGAGAGTGAACTCAGAGAAAGAGGCTCCTATGGAGGTCCCACTCCCATCCCTCTCCCTTGCACCCCCAATGGAGCCTTGCCTCTTTGGTGGGCCCCAGCTTCTTCCGAGTGTACCCTCAGTTGCCACACTCCAGCCTCTTCAGGCTGTGTCCGCACAGCCAGCTGTGGTCCTCTCCCAGGTCTGAGCTCCAAAGCCTGAGCTTCAGCACCCAGCCCCTGCCTGCACCAACGGTTGAGCGTCTGAGGCTGAGGAGCACAGGGTGGCAGTACCAACCGCTTCTTCATGTCATTCTTCATTTTGCCTACAGCAAACTGGTATGCTCTCCTCTGAGGCTCCAAAGCTACTCTTCCATCCAGGCTGATCTCCCCACCAGTGAGGAGACTTCCCAGGGTGCAGGAACCTGTCCTCCTTCACAGCTCCATCCCTGGGGCACAGGTGCTATCCCGATTCCTTTCGCTCTTTTTTCTTTTGTCCTACCCAGTTACGTGGAGGTTTTCTTGCCCTTTCGGAAGTTTGAGGTCTTCTGCCAGCGTTCAGTAGATGTTCTGTACAAATCATTCCACTTGTAGATGTATTTTTTATGTATTTGTCGGAGGCAGTAAGCTCCACTTCCTGCTCCTCTGCCATCTTGATCCCCCCTTAACATAATTTTGAACAAAAAATTATAAGACATTTAATGAAATAAAGTATGACCCATAAACAGTAAAAAAAAAAAAAAAAGCAATCAGTAGAAATAGCCTCTGAGGAAGCCCAGATGTTGGACTTAATAAACAGAGGCTAAATTGAATCCATAGCACTTGGTATAGACCTTTGCACAATAAGTAACTCAATAAGTATTTGCTGAATGAATGAATACAGGAGTGCATGAGGAAAGAGTTATAATACAAAATTAAAATGAAAAAAAAGGAAAAGTAGAAAATTTTGAAAGTCAGTGAGCAGATGGGTTTTCAGGGGAAGAAAGCCTTTTAAGCATAGATTATTTGTATATCCCTGTACCAATCCACACTGTCTTTCATCACAGAATTGTGTAAGAAATACCTAATAGATATCTTCCCCCACCTTGTTTTTCTTCAAAATTTCCTTAGCTGTTCATGTGCTATGCTCTGCCATATGAGCTTCACTGAGAATTACTTTGTCAAGTTTCATGAAAACTTCATGGGTATTTTAAGTGAAATTGCATAAAGCTAATATTGTCATCCTTACAGTATTGAATATTCCTGTCATGAATGTGGCATACTCTCCTTTTATCAGGTCTTTGACCATCTTTAATGATGTTCATTAATTTCTCATAATTGTCCTGCACAGCTTTTATTAATAATTATTCCTATGAACTTATTTTCTGTTGATAGTTTTTTTATTGATTTTCAACTTTAATGAGATATAATTGACATATAACATTGTGTAAATTAAGATGCACAGTGTGTTGTTGATACACTTACATATTGCAATATGATTACCACCATAGTGTCGGCTAACACCTCGATCACATCAGATAATTACCATTTCTTTTTTGTTGTGAGAATAAACTCTACTCTCTTAGTGTTTTTTTGTTTTGTTTTGGTTTTTTTTGCAATACACAGGCCTCTCACTGTTGTGGCCTCTCCCGTTGTGGAGCACAGGCTCCAGATGCGCAGGTTCAGCAGCCATGGCTCACGGGCCCAGCCGCTCCACAGCATGTGGGATCTTCCTGGACCGGGGCACGAACCCATGTCCCCTGCATTGGCAGACTCTCAACCACTGTGCCACCAGGGAAGCCCCACTCTTAGTGATTTTTAATAAAGCAATACAGTACTGTTAACTATAATCACAGTGCTGTGCGTTAGGTACCCAGAACTTATTCATCTTATAACTGAAATTGTGTACCTTTTGACCAACATCTCCCCAATTCCCTTACCCCTCAACCCTGGTAACCACCACTGTATTCTATTTCTATAGGATCAGCTTTTTGTGATCCACATATAAGCAGTATTAAGTACTATCTGTCTTTCTCTGTCTCACTTATTTCATTTAACATAATGCATTCAAGGTCCATCCAAATGTCACAAATGACAGGATTTCCTTCTCATGGTTGAAGAATATTCCATTGTATGTAGTTATATACACACAGCCTCTTCTTTATCCACTCATCCATTGAGGAACATTTAGGTTGTTTCCGTGTCTTGGTTATTGTGAACAATGCTGCAGTAAACAAGGGAGTGCAGATATCTTTTCAATATCCATTTAATTGCCTTTGTAAATATACCCAGATGTGGAATTTCTGGATTGTACGGTAGTCCTATTTATTTTTTGAGGAACTTCCATACTGTTTTCCATATCGCCTGTACCAGTGTACATTCTCACCAACAGTGCACAAGGGTTCTCGTTTCTCCATGTCATCACCAACACTTATTATCTCTTCTCTTTTTGATGCTAGCCATTCTAAAATGTGCAAGACGATAACTCATTGTGGGTTTGATTTGCATTTTCCCTGGTTAAAAGTAGTGTTGAGCACCTTTTCGTGAACATGTTGGCGATCTGTATGTCTCGCTAAGAAAAATGCCTATTCAGGTCTTCTGCCGATATTTTCGATTGTTTTTACTGTTTCTTTTGCTGCACAGAAGCTTTTAAGTTTGATGTAGTTCCACTTATTTATCTCTGTCACTCGTGCTTTTGCTGTCATTTCAAAAATAATCATTGCCAAAACCAGTGTCACAGAGCTTTTTACCTATGTTTTCTTTTAGGAGCTTTATGTTTGCAGGTCTTATGTTTACGTCTTTAATCCATTTTGAGTCAATTTTTGTGAGTGGTGTAAGATAAGGCTGCAGTTTCACTTCTCTGCATGCAGTTATCCAGTTTTCCCACTAACATTTGTTGAAGAGACTATCCTTTCCCTGTTGAGTAGTCTTGATTCCCTTGTCAAATATTAGCTGATGTATCTATCTATTCTATTCCATTGATCTACATGTCTAGTTTTATGCCAGTACCATACTGTTTTGATTACTGTAGCTTTATAGTATAGTTTGAAATCAGGAAGTGTGCTGCCTCCAGCTTCGTTCTGTCAGGATTTGTTTATTCAAGGATTTTTGTGGTTCCACACGAATTTAAGGATTGTTTTTCCTATTTCTGTTAAAAAATGCCATTGGAACTTTTTATAGGGGTTGCATTGAATCTGTTGATAGCTTGGGGTAGTATGGTCATTTTAACAGTATTCTTCTAATCCATGAAGATGGGCTATCTTTCCATTTGTGTCATTTTCAATTTCTTTCATCAAAGTCTTATAGTTTTCAGTGTATAGATCTTTAATTTCTGTGGTTAAATTTATTCTCATTTTTTATGCAGTTGTAAATGGGACTGCTTTCTTAATTTCTCTTTCTCATAATTCATTACTAGTATATAGAAACTCAGCTGATTTTTGTTTATTGATTTTGTATTCTCTAACCTTACTGAATTCTTTTATTAGTTCCAACATTTTTTTTGGTGGCCTTTTTAGTTTCTCCATATAATATCATGTCATCTGCAAAATGAGACAGTTTTACTTCTTCCTTTCTGAATTGAATGCCTTTTATTTCTTTTTCTTCCCTGATTGCTCTAGCTAGGACCTCCACTACAATGTTGAATCAAACTTGCCAGGGTAAAATGAGCTTCATTGGTAGTGTGCTAGTGGTGGTATAATGCCACCACAATGTTAAGTATGTAACAGTCAGGCTGCTGTAGCAAGAGACCACAATGATTTAAGAAAGAATTTTATTGGGAGGTGGTAAGGACTGGTAAGGCATCCTGGTATCAGATTACTAGGCTCCTTCTATCGTGTTGCTTTGTTGTATCTAGGGTATTTTTTCTGTATCTTTGAAGATTTACAGTCCTGCCTTCAAGAAAGAGGAAAAAGAAGGAAGGCACACTCTTTTTCATTTAGGTACAACCCAGGAGTTGTTACACATCACTTCTGCTCATATCCCATTGGACAGATCCTGGTCACAAAGCTACACCTAACTGTAAGAAAGTCTGGGAACTATCTTAATTGAGGTGAGCATACACCCAGCAAAACACCTATAACTAAAAGCAGTCACCACTTGGGAAAGCTACAAGTTCATCTGTTACAATGACTTTTGAAGAATAGTATTTAGAAGAAGCAATAAGCAAAATGGGGGGACAACTTCCTCTATATAATCCTCATATGCACAGAAATGGAAATAATTTAAAAACCCTATTCAAAAATAATTCCCAGCTGCATGTAATGTGGCTGTCTGAATATTAAGAAATTCTTCCAAGTGCATTATATTTCCAAATACACTTATCATATATGATCTTTCAGATACTATGCTAGAAAAGGCTGTAGCTTTATAAGTTGCAATCTCCTTTTAAAATATATCTTGAAATTGATATGAAAGATTATTTGTGCATAGTGATGAACTTTAGAGAATACAATATTAAAAATATAGTATAAAGATTACTCATTATATTGGGGACTTCCCTGGCTGTCCAGTGGTTAAGACTCCACACTTCCACTGCAGGGGGCAGGTTCGATCCCTGGTCAGGGAACTAAGATCCTGCATGCTACACTGTTCGGCAGAAAATAAAAAAAAAAATTATTATCACCCAGAGATAACTGATAATATTAGTCAACTTATTTCTTTTTCTTATGCATATATTTAACAAAACTCAAGTCATTTATTTATCTTCCTTTTTGTTACCCAGTGGTATATTGTGCCTACATTCCCATGTCATTAAACACCATTCAAAAGCCTGAATTTTTTTATGTTATCTTCTTCCTAAATGCCTTATTGGTTTTACTATAAAATCATGGTACCATTGTACAAGTGTATAAAATTATACCTATAGATGATAAAAGCATGAAAGTTAAGACTCTCTTATACTTAAATTCTCATTATTAATATTTGAAGTTGTGGTTAACTGTTTACCTACATTGTGGTTTAGAAGCTATATTACTTGTTTGACTTAGGAGATGTATTCATGCCAACCTAATTTTGGCTCTACTTTACCTGTCTTATATTAATTGTGTCATGATGTCAGTTTTGACCTATACCTTCCCACCTCTAAGCATCTTTGTCGAAAGACATAACCCTAAACCCTTCATAATTATTAAACCCTTCATAATTATAAGTGCATTAAAGACTAACTGCTTTGCTTAGCTGCAGAGATCTATACAAGACTGTATCACTTGTATAACTTAAAAGAGACTTAAAGTTTTCAGTAAAATTCCTAAGAATGCACGCTTATCCAACCTTTGTTACTTTCTGTAGTGACATAATGTTGTCAATCACACAATGTGACATATTAAGTAATATCAATTCTTAATTGCCTTACATATAGATTTTCTCTAAATTAGGTATTGATTTTGAGGTCAAACCTTTCTATCATTTAAATATTTAACATGTTTTTGAATTCTGAAATACACAATATTATGAAACAAGGTGTCATATTTTCAGGACTCACCTAGTCATAAATTTACAGTAACTTAGCAAAAGATAACAATAATCTTTTCCTATGGAGAAAGGTGCAAACATTAAACTATTTGGGCTTTCCCCTACTTTTTCTCCTTTTCAGAAAGGAGTCAATGTCTCAAACCTTCTTCTCTGACTTACTTATTAGTTAGACTAGTAAACTGTGCTGATACAGGACAGAATTGTTCCCAGTTACATTTTCTGCAAGTAAATAATGAAGAATTTTGCCCGAGGGTTGGTATGTTATATTAAGAGTAGCTAATGAAACCATGAAGATAAGAATAAATGGAATATGTGCTAACTTGGCTAGTATGGAGTACAGCAAAAAAAATTTGTATCAATAATCCTGAAATGTGGATAGACAAATAGATTCATGCAGTACAGTGCTACAAACTTTAAGATTACTAAGGTGGCAGTCAGGAAAGCTGAGTTCTAGTTTTAGTTAAACTAGTCAAGACTAACCATCTGACATCTTAAGTCACTTTTTGGGGTCTCAGTTTGCTCAACTATAAAATAAGATATAACTAGAAGAGTCTAAGTCTTTTCAGCAATAAATTCTATGTATATGATGACATATGATTAGACAGAACCCAAATTAAAACACTACAAAATTCTAGACAACATACAACTCTGAAAAAGAAATCATTTATGCATATCCACCTAATAGTACAAACCCATACTGAAAAAACAAGTTTGAATATTCTCTTAGAAGGTGAACTGCTTTATTCAAAAACACTTTTGGGGACTTCCCTGGCAGTGCAGTGGTTGAGACTTCGCCTTCCAGTGCAAGGGGTGTGAGTTTGATCCTTGGTCAGGGAGCTAAGATCCCACATGCCGCATGGCCAAAAAAACAAAACATAAAACAGAAGCAGTATTGTAACAAATTCAGTAAAGACTTTAAAAGTGGTCCACATCAAAAAAAAAATCTTAAAAAAATACTTTTGAATTAAATCCTCTTAAATACTTCCTTTAAAAGATTTTATGCAGAAATTTACTCTAGCATGAGACGTAACATCAGGGTGTCCAGGCAAAGGAGCTAATACAGAAACTGAGTAACTTCTAAATAAACAGAATGATTTCACATATATTCGCTAACAAAAGTCATAAAATTATTGAACTTTAGAGCTGAATTTGGAAGTCTTACAGATATTTTACATGTATTAAATTCTCTTCATAATGTGTCAGAATTTACATCAATTCTTCCTATATTCTTACCATGTCCCCAAGATGTCTCTTTTCACAAAAGAAAGTATTTGTTATACAGTTGGTATTTAAAGTTTATGAGTTAAAATCATGCATCTGTCTTATCAAAATTTAGTATGTTTACCTGTTTTTAACCATTTTTATAGTTCACAAAATGGCTTCATGTAACCATAAATCTGTATTCTCAATGGGAGTAAAGGAAGAGTCAGGGTTTTTCTAGTGACTTACATCCCTTAGGCTTAAAGAAAATAAAATGCCCTTCATTCCCAGGTCTAATCATCCTACAATTTGCCATGGGGTAGAACTCAGTTTAAAGCCGATCTACTTCAGCCCCCACAACAGACATACATACCTACAAAACTTTAAAGAAATACAGATGTCAGGAACTCATAAAGTATTCCAGTGATGCACTAGGGCTGGCTCCTGTGGCATTCCAAGTGCCAATTAAGGGTATCTCTTCCCAATTCTAAGTTCAAGGACATCATGTTGGTAGCTCAAAACTGGCCATGGTAGGAATAATTTACACCACAGAAATCAAGAAACTGGTTGATTTTGGGACTTTTGTTTGGATTTGGTTTTTGAAGAGCTGGTTGTTAGTCATTTAACAGCACATAACTGAGGTAATCCCAGGTTATGGTTCCTGAAGCCAAGTGTCCACTATAAAAGAAAACACCTATAACTGTTCCTTATTCAGTTCCTGGAACTGAATTTTTAACATTCATATATCCTTCTCCAGATGGATATAAGAGGGAGTAGGGTCCATATCATACATAATTTATTGTCTTTGAACCTATATAGCAATGTTGTCCAATAGAAATACAATGCAAGCCACATACCCTTAAATTTTCTACTGTATGTTAAAAGTACATCTCAAATTAGATGTTAAATTTTCATCAGAAATACTTTATCTGTATTTAGATTTCATAAAGTTTTCAGTTGAAGAAGTAATTTCATGTACCCAAGTTGGTCCATACATTCTTAAAAGTTTTACAATTACTAAACTGAGTATCAGTTTTTTAATTTAAAATTTTTTAAATAAATGAAATTTAAAAATTTTTTCCTCAGTCTTACTAGCCATGTTGGAAGAGTTCAATAGCCACACTTAGTAGTAGTTACCATATTGGACAGCAGCTGTACAGCATCATCACCTCGGGGGTTTTCCAGAGCCTTATGCTGTGCTAGCTTGATGAGTGGAATCAAACAGATTATTTCACTTTTTGGTGCCTCAGTTTTCTGAGACAATAATAATCTTAAAGGAATAACCTATCAATAATTATACCTAATAATAGACATTCTAATGATTGCAATAATCATGAAATCACTCACATGATATAGCAGCTGACACTTGTGGCATGTCAGCTTATTTAAAAACCAACTCATCAAGCAGTAGCTCATTTTGAAGAAGAGCTTAACCTTATTAGATGTTAGTAGCTATAAATGCTAAGCATTTATAGAGTGTTTTTCACCTTTAAAGGGCTTTACCAGTTGTAGTTAATCTTATAACATAATAATGTACCATTCCTGTTAGTGAATTCCTGAGGTCAAAGAAGGCCTTTCTGCATAACAAAAACCTTCAATCTACTTGTCATATACTCTATACTACAATGTATATAAATCAAAGTGTTAGGTTGAACAAGACAAAATATTCACTTTAAGTAACTTTTCTGATCCTGAGTACAATAAATCTCAACAGAGAAAAATGGTGCTTCTATTATAATGTTCATCACTTGTGTATTGTCTGTGAAACAAGAGTCAAGCACAGCTTTCTTGATTATATAAAAAAGATTTTTAAATCCCATTTTTATGGTACTTAACCTCTAAACTGCCATCAGAAGTATAGTAACACCATCCATTTTTATGGGCTTTCCCGTTTTCTACGTGCTTACCTGCATCATTTTATTATCTCAGCAACCCTAAAAGATAAACAGGACAGATGTTATGCCCATTTTTTGCATGAAATTCAGAAAGGTTGAGTGCCTTGTTTACATAATTACATACTCATCAGCGCAACAGCTAGAGCCAGAATTCAGGTCTTATGATTTTAGCCACCATTTATCAAATACATACTATAAACTGGAGAATATGTTGAAGACCATGCATTATCTCATTAAATGGTCACAGTAATCTTAGATGAAGTATGATGCAGAAAGATTGTTATACATAAGTCCTTTTTTCTCAAAGCATGTGTTTGTAACTTCTCTACTGTGCTGAATCTAGAAATGGACTATTATCAGGGGAGGAGAATAAAGGAACCAATCTTCATCGAAAATAAAAATTACTATATACTAACACATGTTATTTACCCAGCATAGTGCTAAGCTCTGCAATTACCGTCATGTTTCACATTTATAACAACCAACCGTAAGAGTTAAGTATTAGTTTTCCCGTTTTTAAGTAAGGACAGAGACTCAAAGTGACAGAAGCAGAATTAAAAACCATTCCTATTTGACTCCTAATCTCATACTCTGAACCACTTTGCCATTCTTTTTTATTTCAAATCCACTGTAATTTCCCATATTCCTTACTGCCTAATGTTACTTTTTACTTATTTTTGAGTTGTTTTGCTTTTTGTGGGATTTCTTTTTTGGGGTTTTTTTTTGGCATTAAAAAAAAGATAGAAGGTTTTCTTTGTCATCTTTGTTTACCATATTATCCTAACAGTGCCAAACACGAGCAGGTACACCATTTTCATAGCATAATGCAGGAAAGTAGCTTTGAGCAGTGTGTCATACAATCTCTATAATAATTTTGAGGAGTGAGCTGGAAGATTATAGTACTACTGTGGAACTGAATTTCTTTACCTTAGCCTTTGAGCTGAACAGTTCATTCACCTATTCAGTGGTAAACTTCAGCAATTTCTCCAAAGTTAAAGGAAATTGACTTGTTCATTCAGTGGGTATGTTGATTTAAAGATGTATTTATAATAACAAAATGAGATAGAGGCATTATTACAGTAAATTTGCTTATAATGTAGCTAAATAATTTATATTAGTGGAGACCATTAAGTGTGGGTGAAGAGTGATTGCTTTAGTCAGAAAAATTCTTTTTTCCTACATTACCTGAAATTCTTATGAACTTCTCATTTCATGTTGCCTAGTAATCAGAAGTAAAAGTGTTTAGATCTTCATAAAACTTTTTCATAACAAATGGCACGTTAACCTAAGCACTGTAAATACTTCAGGGCAAATGTGTTAAAATTCAGTTAGTTATTTTTTCTTTATTTTCTAAATTCCATAATTAGATAGTTACCGTGTTCCTGGTCAGACTGACTCTAAGAAGGAAGTAAAACAAGTTTGTGCACATACATTCATATGCAGGGTCAAAGGTGAAGACAAAATGTGAAAGAGAAACATGTTGTTTCTAGTAAAAACTCTTTCCTTATCTAGAATTAGGTGTACTCATAAATGTATGCACTATAATAACGTGTAGAGATGACTGTTTCATTATTTTTAAATAAAATTTATAGTTTTTATGGGTAGTAGTCTAGATATTTGGAATGCATTCATTTAAGCAGAAGAAATAGCTGGCAAATGTTTTATGTCAGGTGGTATGCATGCTAAGTTTATAACCTTTCTTCTCTTTATCCAATGTAAGTTAACTTGATGTGACAGGGTGTGATATATCACAGAGATGACTCAGGTCAGGAATTTCAAGAAATCTTAAAAATAATATCTTTTAAAAGGACTTAAGTAAATAGTACATAAAGATCTGTAGAGTATATAGTCTTTTTTTTTTTTTTTTAACCCTGTTATCTATCAAAGAATTGAGTTCAACTGCTTAAACGTTTAAGAAAGTCTTTTACTCAGAAAAAAGTAAATATTTGCCAATTAGGGTAGGGGAGAAATCTCTAGGTTCCTTTACTGTTAGAGTGCCTACCAGCAGATACATCTGTTCATTTAGAATTTATACATCTATTTGTTGACCAAAAAATTCAATGATAAATTTATGTTTCCATCACCTGCTTTTCCTTTTGTTCTGAAGCCTTTGCAATTATATAGCTGTCATTACAAACTCCTGTCCCAAAGCATGGGGTTTCAACGAAGAATATGGTTAGATCACAAGATTTGCTTCTAAAGGGCTGAATTTTGGTTTTATCATAGGAAAATAAGTGTGTACTTCAGTAAGTGGTAAAGTATGACATACATTTGGAGGAATGTACATACTGTAAGTTTTCAGCTCAGTAAACATACCCATATAACCATCCAGATAATGGAAATGAACTTCATCAGCACTCTAAAAAGACTCCCTTGTCCCAACTTCTCATGCCTCCAAAGGATAAACATTTCTGACTTCTAGTACTACAAGTCAGTTTTATTTGACCTTGTAAGAGAATCATCTGTCCTTCTCTGGAAATCGGTTCACTCATAAATATATGTACTTTAGTAATGTATGGAGATGACCAGTAGGGTCTTTTGGGCAGGGTTGAGGTCTGACTTATTTCACATAACATTACTTTTGTGAAATGCACCCATATTATTATGTATATTATTCCATTGTATATAGCAATATATAACAAAATGTAATCATTTTGTCACTGATGGATATTTCAGTTGTTTCCAGTTTGGGGCTTTTATAAATGTTCTCCTGAATATCCTTTGTGACTATACCTATCCATTTCCGCATACATTCAACTTTAGTAAATACCTCCAAAGATTTATTCAGTAGCTGAAACAATTTACATTTTTGTTATCAGTACATGAGAACTACAGTTTAGCCTCATCTTTGCCAGCAGTTGTTATCCCCTGCCACCATTTTACTCATTCTGAAGGGTGGATAGTGGTATTACATTATAGATTTAATTTGTATTTCCCTGATGACTCATGAAACTGAGCATCCAGTTATATGTTGTTTACCGGAAATTTGAGTATGTTTTGAAGTGCTTGTCAAGACTTCTGATCATTATTCCACTGCATTATCATTCTTTTTTCTTATGATTTTTCAGGAGTCTTCTATATAATCCTGACCTATTACTGCAAGTATTTTCTACCACTCTTGGGTTCCCTTTTTTGCTTTTTTAATATTGTAATTTGTTGAGCAGAAGTTTTTAGTAGTAATATGCTACCTTTCCCATTTTTTTTCCATTATGTTGATTACATTTTGTGCCCTGTTTAAAAGTTTGTAGAGATATCTTATGTTATAAAGAGATATCTTCTGTTTTCTTTAAGATCTTTGTCTTAACTTTTAAGTCTTTATTGAATTTGTTACAATATTGTTTCTGTTTTATGTTTTGTTTTTTTGGCTGCAAGGCACGTAGGATCTTAGCTGTCTGACCAGGGATCAAACCCACACCTCCTGCATTGAAAGGCAAGTCTTAACCACTGGACCACCAGGGAAGTCCCTGTCTTACCTTTTATATTTAGATCTATAATCCATATAGAATTGGTTTTTGTATACACTGGGTATTGGTTTTGTATACACTGGGCAGGGTTTTAAAAATGTGTGTTTTAACCAAATGGATATCCACAAGAACCAGCAGAACTTATTTAAAAGATCATCCTTTCTCTATTGCACTGCAGTGGCACCTTTGCTGTAAATCAGGTAACTACACTATATTATCATTGTTTCAATAACTATAGATTTGTAAAAGGTCTGGGTTTCTGGTTATGTAAGTCTTCTAGCTTTGTTTTTGTTCAGAATTGCCTTGACTATTCTTAGTTCTTTGCACTTTCATTTCCATTTTATAAACAACTGTCAATTTACACAAAAAATATTGTTAGGACTTTAATTGGGTTTGCATTGAATCTATAAAATCAGCTTATGAAGAACTGACATCTTGAGAACATTGAGTCTTCCACATGCTATATGTCTTTCCACTTATTTCTTTACTTTTTCCTAATATTTCATAATTTTCAATGCAGAGGTTCTTAAATTTATTTCTAAATATTTAGGATATTTAAGCTATTGTAAATGGCATATTTTGTTTCATTTTTTGTATGCTTTTTAAAAATATAAACATAAAATAAATCTTAGTATATTTGTCTTATATGAAGTGATTTAAAAAAAAAAAGAGACGGAGCATATACATAGAGCATCGAGAGGGAAATAAAGGGCGGCTCATGAGGTTACTTGAGAGAAACTATGTTTATGTTCCTTGAAATCAACAAACAAAACTAATAACCAAATTATAGTGGTCCTTGTCTAGTAGTGGCCCATACCTGAACCACCTGTGAATTGGTTTCTGCTATCTGATCTCTGGTTTTTCATTGGTATGATCTTCTCTCTTGGCTTTGCCAGTTATTTTTACTGAATTCTAATTCTTGATTTCAAAAAATTATAGTCATCTATAATGTTATATTCCTCTCTCCTTTTCCTCTGCTAGGTAGAAAGAATGACGGATGACAACCTTAATCAAATCAGAGACTGTACTAAATTGATGCTGGGTTGTAATTTTGATAAAATTCAGTCTACCTCCAATCTTCTTCTATATCTATAATGTGTGTGTGTACATACATATACAAAGATATATATAATAATGTTATATGTATTCTGTATTATATAATTCATGTGTCACTAAAATGGAAGAGACAAATATTTTAAAATTTTGTACAGATTTCTGTTTCTCCTTAGATGGGATACTGGTGTACTGCACACTGTTCCACCCTACCTGAAAGCAAAATTTACTTTTTTTCTTTACATATTTTTTAATTGAATTATAGCTGATTTACATTGTTGTGTTAATTAGTGCTGTAGAGCAAAGTGATTCAGTTATACCTATATATACATTTTTAAAAAATATTCTTTTCCATTATGGTTTATCATACGATTTTTTTTTACATCTTTATTGGAGTATAATTGCTTTACAATGTTTTGTTAGTTTCTGCCGTATAAGTGAACCAGCCACTTGTATACATATGTCCCCATACCCCCTCCCTCTTAAGCATCCCTCCCACCATCCCTATCCCACCCCTCTAGGTGGTCACAAAGCACCTAGCTGATTTCCCTGTGCTACGCAGCTGATTCCCACTAGCTATCTATTTTACATTTGGTAGTGTATATATGTTAATGCTACTCTCTCTTTGTCCCAGCTTACCCTTCCCCCTCCCTGTGTCCTCAAGTCCATTCTCCATCTCTGTGTCTTTATTCCTGTCCTGCCCCTAGGTTCACGAGAACCATTTCTTTTTAGATTCCATATATATGCGTTAGCATACAGTATTTGTTTTTCTCTTTCTGACTTACTTCACTCTGTATGACAGAATCTAGGTCCATCCACCTCACTATAAATAACTCAGTTTCGTTTCATTTTATGGTAATATTCCATTGTATATATGTGCCACATCTTCTTTATCCATTCATCTGTCGATGTACATTTAGGTTGCTACCATCTCCTGCCTATTGTAAATAGTGCTGCAATAAACATTGGGGTACATGTGTCCTTCTAAACTATGGTTTTCTCAGGGTATATGCCCAGTAGTGGGATTGATGGGTCATATGGTAGTTCTATTTTTAGTTTTTTAAAGAACCTCCATACTGTCCTCTATAGTGGCTGTATCGATTTATATTCCCACTAACAGTGCAAGAGGATTCCCTTTTTTCCACCCTCTCCAGCATTTATTGTTTGTAGATTTTTTGATGATGGCCATTCTGACTGGTGTGAGGTGATACCTCATTGTAGTTTTGATTTGCATTTCTCTAATGATTAATGATGTTGAGCATCCTTTCGTGTGTTTGTTGGCAATCTGTATATCTTCCTTGGAGAAATGTCTATTTAGGTCTTCTGCCCACTTTTGGATTGGGTTGTTTGTTTTTTTAATATTGAGCAGCATGAGCTGCTTGTATATTTTGGAGATTAATCCTTTGTCAGTTGCTTCATTTGCAAATATTTTCTCCCATTCTGAGGGCTGTCTTTTCATCTTGTTTATGGTTTCCTTTGCTGTGCAAAAGCTTTTAAGTTTCATTAGGTCCCATTTGTTTCTTCCTGTTTTTATTTCCATTACTCTAAGAGGTAGGTAAAAAAGGATCTTGCTGTGATTTATGTCATAGAGTGTTCTGCCTATGTTTTCCTTGAACAGTATTATAGTGTCTGGCCTTACGTTTAGGTCTTTAATCCATTTTATTTTTCTGTATGGTGTTAGGAAGTGTTCTAATTTCATTCTTTTCCGTGTAGCTGTCCAGTATTCCCAGCACCATTTATTGAAGAGACTGTCTTTCTTCCCTTGTGTAGTCTTACCTCCTCTGTCATAGATTAACTGACTGTAGATTTGTGGGTTTATCTCTGAGCTTTCTATCCTGTTCCATTGATCTATATTTCTGTTTCTGTCCCAGTACCATACTGTCTTGATCACTGTAGCTTTGTAGTGTAGTCTGAAGTCAAGGAGCCTTATTCCTTCAGCTCTGTTTCTCTTTCTCAAGATTGCTTTTGCTACTCGGAATCTTTTGTGTTTCCATACAAATTGTAAAATTTTTTGTTCTAGTTCCTCGAAAAATGCCATTGGTAGTTTGATACGGATTGCACTCAATCTGTAGATTGCTTTGGGTAGTATAATTTTTCTCCCAATCCAAGGACATGGTATATCTCTCCATCTGTTTGTATAGTCTTTGATTTCTTTCATCAGTGTCTTACAGATTTCTGCATACAGGTCTTTTGTCTCAAGTAGGTTTATTCCTAGGTATTTCATTCTTTTTGTTGCAATGGTAAATGGGAGTGATTTCTTTTTTTTTTTTTTTTTAAACATCTTTATTGGGGTATAATTGCTTTACAATGGTGTGTTAGTTCCTGCTTTATAACAAAGTGCATCAGTTATACATATACATATGTTCCCATATGTCTTCCCTCTTGCGTCTCCCTCCCTCCCACTCTCCCCATCCCACCCCTCCAGGCTGTCCCAAAGCCCCGAGCTAATATCCCTGTGCCTTGCGGCTGCTTCCCCCTAGCTATCTACCTTACTACGTTTGTTAGTGTGTATATGTCCATGACTCTCTCTCGCCCTATCAAAACTCACCCTTCCCCCTCCCCATATACTCAAATCCGTTCTCCAGTAGGTCTGCGTCTTTATTCCTGTCTTACCCCTAGGTTCTTCATGACATTTTTTTCCTTAAATTCCATATATATGTGTTAGCATACGGTATTTGTCTTTTTCTTTCTGACTTACTTCACTCTGTATGACTGACTCTAGGTCTATCCATCTCATTACAAATAACTCAATTTCATTTCTTTTTAAGGCTGAGTAATATTCGCCACATCTTCTTTATCCATTCGTCCGATGATGGGCGCTTAGGTTGTTTCCATCTCCGGGCTATTGTAAATAGAGCTGCAATGAACATTTTGGTACATGACTCTTTTTGAATTTTGGTTTTCTCAGGGTATATGCCCAGTAGTGGGATTGCTGGGTCATATGGTAATTCTATTTGTAGTTTTTTAAGGAACCTCCATACTGTTCTCCATAGTGGCTGAACCAATTCACATTCCCACCAGCAGTGCAAGAGTGTCCCCTTTTCTCCACACCCTCTCCAGCATTTATTGTTTCTAGATTTTTTGATGATGGCCATTCTGACTGGTGTGAGATGATATCTCATTGTAGTTTTGATTTGCATTTCTCTAATGATTAATGATGTTCAGCATTCTTTCATGTGTTTGTTGGCATTCTGTATATCTTCTTTGGAGAAATGTCTGTTTAGGTCTTCTGCCCATTTTTGGATGGGGTTGTTTGTTTTTTTGTTATTGAGCTGCATGAGCTGCTTGTAAATTTTGGAGATTAATCCTTTGTCAGTTGCTTCATTTGCAAATGTTTTCTCCCATTCTGAGGGTTGTCTTTTGGTCTTGATTATGGTTTCCTTTGCTGTGCAAAAGCTTTGAAGTTTCATTAGGTCCCATTTGTTTATTTTTGTTTTTATTTCCATTACTCTAGGAGGTGAGTCAGAAAGGATCTTGCTGTGATTTATGTCATAGAGTGTTCTTCCTATGTTTTCCTCTAAGAGTTTGATAGTTTCTGGCCTTACATTTAGGTCTTTAATCCATTTTGAGCTTATTTTTGTGTATGGTGTTAGGGAGTGATCTAATCTCATACTTTTACATGTACCTGTCCAGTTTTCCCAGCACCATTTATTGAAGAGGCTGTCCTTTCTCCACTGTACATTCCTGCCTCCTTTATCAAAGATAAGGTGTCCATATGTGCGTGGGTTTATCTCTGGGCTTTCTATCCTGTTCCACTGATCTATCTTTCTGTTTTTTTTCCAGTACCATACTGTCTTGATTACTGTTGCTTTGTAGTATAGTCTGAAGTCAGGGAGCCTGATTCTTCCAGCTCCTTTTTTCGTTCTCAAGATTGCTTTGGCTATTCGGGGTCTTTTGTGTTTCCATACAAATTGCGAAATTTTTTGTTCTAGTTCTGTGAAAAATGCCAGTGGTAGTTTGATAGGGATTGCATTGAATCTGTAGATTGCTTTGGGTAGTAGAGTCATTTTCACAATGTTGATTCTTCCCATCCAAGAACATGGTATATCTCTCCATCTATTTGTATCATCTTTAATTTCTTTCATCAGTGTCTTATAATTTTCTGCATACAGGTCTTTCGTATCCTTAGGTAGGTTTATTCCTAGATATTTTATTCTTTTTGTTGCAATGGTAAATGGGAGTGTTTTCTTGATTTCACTTTCAGATTTTTCATCATTAGTATATAGGAATGCCAGAGATTTCTGTGCATTAATTTTGTATCCTGCTACTTTACCAAATTCATTGATTAGCTCTAGTAGTTTTCTGGTAGCATCTTTAGGATTCTCTATGTATAGTATCATGTCATCTGCAAACAGTGACAGCTTTACTTCTTCTTTTCCGATTTGGATTCCTTTTATTTCCTTTACTTCTCTGATTGCTGTGGCTAAAACTTCCAAAACTATGTTGAATAAGAGTGGTGAGAGTGGGCAACCTTGTCTTGTTCCTGATCTTAGTGGAAATGCTTTCAGTTTTTCACCATTGAGGATGATGTTTGCTGTGGGCTTGTCATATATGGCCTTTATTATGTTGAGGAAAGTTCCCTCTATGCCTACTTTCTGGAGGGTTTTTATCATAAATGGGTGTTGAATTTTGTCGAAAGCTTTCTCTGCATCTATTGAGATGATCATATGGTTTTTCTCCTTCAGTTTGTTAATATGGTTTATCACATTGATAGATTTGCGTATATTGAAGAATCCTTGCATTCCTGGAATAAACCCCACTTGATCATGGTGTATGATCCTTTTAATGTGCTGTTGGATTCTGTTTGCTAGTATTTTGTTGAGGATTTTTGCATCTATGTTCATCAGTGATATTGGCCTGTAGTTTTCTTTCTTTGTGACATCCTTGTCTGGTTTTGGTATCAAGGTGATGGTGGCCTCGTAGAAGGAATTTGGGAGTGTTCCTCCCTCTGCTATATTTTGGAAGAGTTCGAGAAGGATTAGGTGTTAGCTCTTCTCTAAACGTTTGATAGAATTCACCTGTGAAGCCATCTGGTCCTGGGCTTTTGTTTGTTGGAAGATTTTTAATCACAGTTTCAATTTCAGTGCTTGTGATTGGTCTGTTCATATTTTCTATTTCTTCCTGATTCAGTCTTGGCAGGTTGTACATTTCTAAGAATTTGTCCATTTCTTCCAGATTGTCCATTTTATTGGCATAGAGTTGCTTGTAGTAATCTCTCATGATTTTTTTTATTTCTGCAGTGTCAGTTGTTACTTCTCCTTTCTCCTTTCTAATTCTATTGATTTGAGTCTTCTCCCTTTTTTTCTTGATGAGTCTGGCTAGTGGTTTATCTATTTTGTTTATCTTCTCAAAGAACCAGCGTTTAGTTTTATTGGTCTTTGCTATCGTTTCCTTCATTTCTTTTTCATTTATTTCTGATCTGACTTTTATGATTTCTTTCCTTCTGCTAGCTTTGGGGCTTTTCTGTTCTCCTTTCTCTAATTGCTTGAGGTGCAAGGTTAGGTTGTTTATTCGAGATGTTTCCTGCTTCTTAAGGTGGGCTTGTATTGCTATAAACTTCCCCCTTAGAACTGCTTTTGCTGCATCCCATAGGTTTTGGGTCGTTGTGTCTCCATTTTCATTTGTTTCTAGGTATTTTTTTATTTCCTCTTTGATTTCTTCAGTGATCACTTCATTATTAAGTAGTGTATTGTTTAGCCTCCATGTGTTTGTATTTTTTACAGATCTTTTCCTGTAATTGATATCTAGTCTCATGGCGTTGTGGTCAGAAAAGATACTTGATACAATTTCAATTTTCTTAAATTTACCAAGGCTTGATTTGTGCCCCAAGATATGATCTATCCTGGAGAATGTTCCATGAGCACTTGAGAAAAATGTGTATTCTGTTGTTTTTGAATGGAGTGTCCTATAAATATCAATTAAGTCCATCTTGTTTAATGTATCATTTAAAGCTTGTGTTTCCTTATTTATTTTCATTTTGGATGATCTGTCCATGGGTGAAAGTGGGGTGTTAAAGTCCCCTACTATGAATGTGTTACTGTCGATCTCCCCTTTTATGGCTGTTAGTATTTGCCTTATGTATTGAGGTGCTCCTATGTTGGGTGCATAAATATTTACAATTGTTATATCTTCTTCTTGGATCGATCCCTTGATCATTATGTAGCGTCCTTTATCCCTTTTAATAGTCCTTATTTTAAAGTCTATTTTGTCTGATATGAGAATTGCTACTCCAGCTTTCTTTTGGTTTCCATTTGCATGGAATATCTTTTTCCATCCCCTTACTTTCAGTCTGTATGTGTCTCTAGGTCTGAAGTGGGTCTCTTGTAGACAGCATATATAAGGGTCTTGTTTTTGTATCCATTCAGCCAATCTGTGTCTTTTGGTGGGAGCATTTAGTCCATTTACATTTAAGGTAATTATCGATATGTATGTTCCTATTCCCATTTTGTATATTGTTTTGGGTTCGTTATTATAGGTCGTTTCCTTCTCTTGCATTTCTTATCTAGAGAAGTTCCTTTAGCATTTGTTGTAAAGCTGGTTTGGTGGTGCTGAACTCTCTCAGCTTTTGCTTGTCTGTAAAGGTTTTAATTTCTCCATCAAATCTGAATGAGATCCTTGCTGGGTAGAGTAGTCTTGGTTGCAGGTTTTTCTCCTTCATCACTTTCAGTATGTCGTGCCACTCCCTTCTGGCTTTCTGCTGAGAGATCAGCTGTTAACCTTATGGGGATTCCCTTGTGTGTTATTTGTTGTTTTTCCCTTGCTGCTTTTAATATGCTTTCTTTGTATTTAATTTTTGATAGTTTGATTAATATGTGTCTTGGCGTATTTCTCCTTGTATTTATCCTGTATGGGACTCTCTGTGCTTCCTGGATTTGATTAACTATTTCCTTTCCCATATTAGGGAAGTTTTCAACTATAATGTCTTCAAATATTTTCTCAGTCCCTTTCTTTTTTTCTTCTTCTTCTGGAACCCCTATAATTCGAATGTTGGTGCATTTAATGTTGTCCCAGAGGTCTCTGAGACTGTCCTCAGTTCTTTTCATTCTTTTTTCTTTATTCTGCTCTGCAGTAGTTATTTCCACTACTTTATCTTCCAGGTCACTTATCCGTTCTTCTGCCTCAGTTATTCTGCTATTGATCTTATCTAGAGTACTTTTAATTTCATTTATTGCGTTGTTCATCATTGCTTGTTTCATCTTTAGTTCTTGTAGGTCCTTGTTAACTGTTTCTTGCATTTTGTCCATTCTACTTCCAAGATTTCGGATCATCCTTACTATCATTATTCTGAATTCTTTTTCAGGTAGACTGCCTATTTCCTCTTCATTTGTTAGGTCTGGTGGGTTTTTATCTTGCTCCTTCATCTGCTGTGTGTTTTTCTGTCTTCTCATTTTGCTTATCTTACTGTGTTTGGGGTCTCCTTTTTGCAGGCTGCACGTTCGTAGTTCCCGTTGTTTTTGATGTCTGTCTCCAGTGGCTAAGGTTGTTTCAGTGGGTTGTGTAGGCTTCCTGGTGGAGGGGACTAGTGCCTGTGTTCTGGTGGATGAGGCTGGATCTTGTCTCTATAGTGGGCAGGTTCACGTCTGGTGGTGTGTTTTGGGGTGTCTGTGGCCTTATTATGATTTTAGGCAGCCTCTGTGCTAATGGGTGGGGTTGTGTTCCTGTTTTGCTAGTTGTTTGGCATAGGTTGTCCAGCACTGTGGCTTGCTGGTCGTTGAGTGAAGCTGGGTGCTGGTGTTAAGATGGAGGTCTCTGGGAGATTTTCACTGTTTAATATTATGTGGAGCTGGGAGGTCTCTTGTTGACCAGTGTCCTGAAGTTGGCTCTCCTACCTCAGAGGCAGAGCCCTGCCTCCTGGGCTGGAGCACGAAGAGCCTTTCATCCACACGGCTCAGAATAAAAGGGAGAAAAAGTAGAGAGAATTAGTAGAAGTATGAGGAAAGAAAGGAGGAAAGGAAGGAAGGAAGAAAGAAGCAAAGAAGGAAAGAAAGGAGGGAGGTTGGGAGGGAGGAAGGAAGGAGGGAAAGAAGGAGAAAATGTAGAGAGAATTAGTAGAAGTATGAGGAAAGAAAGAGGGAAAGGAGGAAAGGAAGGAAGGAAGAAAGAAGCAAAGAAGGAAAGAAAGGAGGGAGGAAGGAAGGAAGGAAGGAGGGAAAGAAGGAAAAAAGACAGGAAGAAAGAAGATACAGTAAAAATAAAGTATAATATAGTTATTGTACTAAAACATATTTAGGAAAAAAAAAAGGGACGGATAGAACCCTAGGACAAATGTTGGAAGCAAAGCTATACAGAGAAAATCTTACACAGAAGCATACACATACACGTTCACAAAAAGAGGCAAAGGGGGAAAAATCATAAATCCTGCTCCCAGAGACCACCTTCTCAACCTGGGGTGATTCGCTGTCTAAAGGAGGGAAGGAAGGAAGGAAAGAAAGAAAGAACGAAGGTAAAGTACAATAAAGTTATTACAATTAAAATTAATTATTAAGAAAAAAAAATTTTTTTTAAAAAACCATGGACGGATAGAGCCCTAGGACAAATGGTGGAAGCAAGAGTATACAGACAAGATCTCACACAGAAGCATACACGCACACATTCACAAAAAGAGGAAAAGGGAAAAAAAATCACAGATCTTGCTCTTAAATTCCAGCTCTTCAATTTGGGATCACTCCCTTTCTATTCAGGTATTCCACAGATGCAGGGCACATCAAGTTGATTGTGGAGCTTCAATCCGCCGCCTCCGCGGCTGCCGGGAGAGACCTCCCCCTCTCCTCCCTGCTCTCACAGCTCACAGGAGCTCAGCTTTGTACCCGGCCCTGCCCCTGCGCGCAGGTCGCTGGAGGGCGTCTGTTTTTTGCTCAGACAGGACGGGGTTAAAGGAGCCGCTGATTCGGGAGCTCCGGCTCACTCAGGCCGGGGGATGGGGGAAGGAGGGGCACTGCGTGCGGGGCGGGCCTGCGGCGGCAGAGGCGGCATGATGCTGCGGCAGAGGCCGGCGTGACGTTGCACCAGCCTGAGACCCGCCGTGCGTACTCCCGGGGAAGTTGTCCCTGGATCCCGGGAACCTGGCAGAGGCGGCCTGCGCAGGCTCCGCAGAAGAGGGGCGCGGAGAGTGACCTGTGCTCGCACACAGCCCCCCTGGTGGCGGCAGCAGCAGCCCCAGCATCTCCCGCCCTTCTCTGGGGTCCGCGGTTTTAGCCACGGCTCGCGCCCGTCTCTGGAGTTCCTTTAAGCAGCGCTCTTAAACCCATCTCCTCGCACACCAGGAAACAAAGAGGGAAGAAAAAGTCTCTTGCCTCTTCGCCGGTGCAGGCTTTTCCCCGAACTCCCTCCCGGCTAGTCGTGGCGCACCAACCCCTTCAGGCTATGTTCAAGCCGCCAACCCCAGTCCTCTCCCTGCGCTCCGTCCAAAACCGAAACCCGAGCCTCAGCTCGCAGCCCCGCCCGCCCCGGTGGGTGAGCAAACAAGCCTCTCGGGTTGGTGAGTGCCGGTCGGCACCGATCGTCTGTGCAGGAATCTCCCCGCTTTGCTCTCCGCACCCGTCGCTGTGCACTGCTCCGCGGCTCCGAAGCTCCCCCCTCCGCCTCCCGCAGTCTCCGCCCGCGGAGGGGCTTCCTAGTGTGCGGAAACTTTTCCTCCTTCACAGCTCCCTCCCACTGGTGCAGGTGCCGTCCTTATTCTTTTGTCTCTGTTTTTTCTTTTTTTCTTTTGCCCTACCCAGGTACGTGGGGAGTTTCTTGCCTTTTGGGAGCTCTGAGGTCTTCTGCCAGCCTTCAGTAGGTGTTCTGTAGGAGTTGTTCCACGTGTAGATGTATTTCTGGTGTATCCGTGAGGAGGAAGGCGATCTCCACGTCTTACTCTTCCGCCATCTTCCCCCGTCCCCCCCGGGAGTGATTTCTTAATTTCTCTTTTGATTTTTCATTGTTAGTGTATAGGAATGCAAGAGATTTCTGTGCATTAATTTTGTATCCTGCTACTTTACCAAATTCATTGATGAGCTCTAGTAGTTTCTGGTAACATATTTAGGATTCTCTATGTATAGTATCATGTCATCTGCAAACAGTGACAGCTTTACTTCTTCTTTTCTGATTTGGATTCCTTCTATTTCTTTTTCTTCTCTGACTGCCACAGCTAAAACTTCCAAAGCTATATTGAATAATAGTGGTGAGAGTGGGAACCCTTGTCTTGTTCCTGATCTTAGAGGAAATGGTTTCAGTTTTTCACCATTGAGAATAATGTTGGCTGTGGGTTTGTTGTATATGGCCCTTTATTATGTTGAGGTAGGTTCCCTCTTTGCCCACTTTCTGGAGAGTTTTTATCATAAATCGGTGTTGAATTTTGTCAAAAGCTTTTTCTGCATCTACTGAGATTATCATATAGCTTTTATTCTTCAATTTGTTAATATGGTGTATCACATTGATCTGGTTATATTGAAGAATCCCTGCATTCCTGGGATAAACCCCACTTGATCATGGTGTATGATCCTTTTAATGTGTTGTTGGATTCTGCTTGCTAGTATTCTGTTGAGGATTTTTTCATCTACATTCATCAGTGATACTGGCCTGTAGTTTCCTTTTTTGTGTGACATCTGGCTTTGGTATCAGGGTGATGGTGGCCTCGTAGAATTAATTTGGGAGTATTCCTCCCTCTGCCATATTTTGGAAGAGTTTGAGAAGGATAGGTGTTAGCTCTTCTCTAAATGTTTGATAGATAGAATCCCCATGTGAAGTCATCTGGTCCTGGACTTCTGTTTGTTGGAAGACTTTTAATCACAGTTTCAGTTTCAGTGTTTGTGATTGATCTGTTCATATTTTCTATTTCTTCCTGGTTCAGTCTTGGAAGGCTGTACTTTTCTAAGAATTTGTGCATTTCTTTCAGCTTGTCCATTTTATTGGCAGAGTTGCTTGTAGCAGTCTCTTATGATCCTTTGTATTTCTGTGGTGTTGGTAGTAACTTCTCCTTTTTCATTTTGAATTCTATTGATTTGAGCCCTCTTCCTTTTTTTCTTGATGCATCTGGCCAGAGGTTTATCAATTTTGTCTATCTCTTCAAAGAACTGGCTTTTAGTGTCATTGATCTTCACTATTGTTTTATTCTTCTCTTTCATTTATTTCTGCTCTGATCATTATGATTTATTTTCTTCTACTAACTTTGGGTTTTGTTTGTTCTTACTCCAGTTGTTTTAGGTGTAAGGTTAGGTGGTTTATTTGAGATTTTTCTTGCTTCCTTAAGTAAGATTATACTGCTATAAACTTCCATCTTAAATCTGCTTTTGGGGCTTCCCTGGTGGCGCAGTGGTTGAGAGTCCGCCTGCCGATGCAGGGGACACGGGTTCGTGCCCCGGTCCGGGAGGATCCCACGTGCCGCGGAGCGGCTGGGCCCGTGAGCCATGGCCGCTGAGCCTGCGCGTCCGGAGCCTCTGCCCCGCAACGGGAGAGGCCACAGCAGTGAGAGGCCCGTGTACCGCAAAAAAAAAAAAAAAAAAAATCTGCTTTTGCTGCATTCTACAGGTTTTGAATTGTTGTATTTTCATTGTCATTTGTCACTAGGTATTTTTAAATTTCCTCTTTGATTTCTTCAATTATCCACTGGTTGTTTAGTAACATATTGTTTAGCCTCCCCGAGTTTGTGGTTTTTAGAGTTTTTTTTCCCTGTAATTGATTTCTAACCTCATAGAGTTGTGGCCAGAAAAGGTTGCTATGATTTCAGTTTTCTTAAACTTACCAAGGCTTGATTTGTGGCCCAAGATATGATCTATCCTGGAGAATGTTCCATGTGCACTTGAGAAGAATGTATTCTGGTGCTTTTGGATAGAATGTTCTATAAGTATCAGTTAAGTCCATCTGGTCTAATGTGTCATTTAAAAAAAATTTTTTTTATATTGGAGCACATCTGATTAACAATGTGTTAGTTTCAGGTGTACAGCAAAGTGATTCAGTTATACATATAAATGTATCTATTCTTTTTCAAATTCTTTTCCCATTTAGATTATTAAAAAATATTGAGCAGAGTTCCCTTTAGGTAGCTCTACAGTAGGTCCTTGTTGGTTATCTACTTCATACATAGTAGTGTGTACACGTCAATCCCAGACTCCCAATCTATCCCTCCCAGTAACCGTAAGTTTGTTCTCTAAGTCTGTGAGTCTGTTTCTCTTTTGTTGATAAGTTCATTTGTATCTTAAGATTCTGCATATAAGCGATATCATATGATATTTGCCTTTCTCTTTCTGACTTACTTCACTCAGTATGATCATGTCTAGGTCCATCCATGTTGCTGCAAATGGCATTATTTTGTTCTTTTTTATAGCTGTGTAATATTCCATTTTATATATATACCACAACTTCTTTTTCCATTCTTCTGTCAATGGAC
Source organism: Phocoena phocoena (assembly GCF_963924675.1). Lineage (NCBI taxonomy): Eukaryota > Metazoa > Chordata > Mammalia > Artiodactyla > Phocoenidae > Phocoena > Phocoena phocoena. The sequence continues at coordinate 37,283,211 of NC_089232.1, forward strand.
ATTTAGGTTGCTTCCATGTCCTGGCTATAAATATTGCTACAATAAACATTGGGGTGCATGTATCTTTTAGAATTATTGTTTTCTCTGGATATATGCCCAGGAGTAGGATTGCAGGGTCATATGGCAGCTCTATTTTTACTTTTTAAGGAACCTCCATACTGTTCTCTATTGTGGCTGTACCAGTTTACATTCCCACCAAGAGCACAGCAGAGTTTGCTTTTCTCCACACCCTCTCCAGCATTTATTGTTTGTTGATTTTTTGATTATGTCCATTCTGACTTGTGTGAGGTAGTATTGTAGCTTTTATTTTTCTGGCCACGCCACACGAATTGCAGGATCTTAGTTCCCTAACCAGGGTTGAACCTGGGCCCTCAGCACTAAAAACGTGGAGTCCTAGTCACTGGACCACTAGGGAGTTCCCTCATTATAATTTTGATGTGCACTTCTCTAATAATTAGCAATGTTGAGTATCTTTTCATGTGCCTCTTGGCCATCTTTCTTCCTTGGATAAATGTTTTTTTTTTAGGTCATTGGCCCATTTTTGATTGGGTTCTTCGTTTTTTTTATATTGAGCCACATGAGCTATTTGTAAATTTTGGAGACTAATGCCTTTTTGGTCACATCATTTGCAAATATTTTCTCCCATTCTGTGGGTTGTCTTTCCATTTTGTTGATGGATTCCTTTGCTGTGCAAAAGCTTTTAAGCTTACTTAGATCCCATTTGTTTATTTTTGTTTTTATTTTCATTGCTCTAGGAGGTGGATTCAAAAACATGTTGCTGCAATTTATGTCAAAGAGTATTCTGCCTACGTTTTCCTCTAAGAGTTTTAGAGTGTCCGGCCTTACATTTAGGTCTTTAGAGTGTCCGGCCTTACATTTAGGTCTTTGACCATTTTGAGTTTATTTTTGTGTATGGTTACAGAGAATGTTCTAATTTCATTCTTTTACGTGTAGCTGTCCAATTTTCCTAGCACCATTTATTGAAGAGCCTGTCTTTCCTCCTTTGTGTAGTCTTGCCTCCTTTGTCATAAATTAATTGACCGTAGGTTCATGGGTTTATCTCTGGGCTTTCTATCCTGTTCAATCAATCTTTATTTTTGGTTTAGTGCCAGTACCATATTATAGCTTTGTAGTATAGTCTGACGTCAAGGAGCCTGATTCCTGCAGCTCTTTCTTTCTCAAGATTGCTTTGGCTCTTTGGTCTTTTGTGGATCCATACAAATTTTAAGATTTTTTTCTAGTCCTGTGAAAAACGCCATTCGTAATTGATAGGGATTGCATTGAATCTGTAGATTGTCTTTGGTAGTATAGTCATATTGACAATATTGAGTCTTCCAATCGAAGAACATGGTATATCTCTCCATCTGTTTGTGTCAACTTTGAATTTTTTTATCAGCATCTTATAGTTTTCAGAGTCCAGGTCTTTTGTCTCTTTAGGTAGGTTTATTCCTAGGTATTTTATTCTTTTTATGTGATGGTAAATGGGATTGTTTCTTTAATTTCTATTTCTGATCTTTAGTCGTTCGTGTCTAGAAGTGCAACAGATTTCTGTGTATTAAGTTTGTATCCTGCAACTTTACCAGATTCATTGATGAGTGCTAGTAGTTTTCTCATATCATCTTGAGGATTTTCTTTATATAGTGTCATGTTATCTGCAAAGAGTGACAGTTTTACTTCTTCTTTTCCGATTTGGGTCCTTTTATTTCTTTTTCTTCTCTGATTGCCGTGGCTAGGGCTTTCTAAACTCTGTTGAATAAGTGGCAAGGGTGGACATCCTTGTCTTGTTCCTGATCTTAGAGGAAATCCTTTCACTTTTTCACTGTTGAGAATGATATTACTGTGGGCTGTGGTATATGGCCTTTATTGTGTTGAGGTTGGTTCCCTCTATACCCACTTTCTGTAGAGTTTTATCATACATGCATATTGAGTCTTGTCAAAAGTTTTTTCTGCATCTAATTTTTATTCCTCAGTTTGTTAATGTGGTGTATCACACTGATTGATTTGCAGATACTGAAAACTCCTTGCATCCCTGGGATAAACTCCCACTTTACCATGGGGTATTAAATATCAAGTCCATCTGGTCTAATGTGTCATTTAAGACCTGTGTTTCCTTATTGATTTTCTGTCTGGATGATCCGTCCACTGAAGAAGGTGGGGTGTTAAAGTTCCCCCACTGTTATTGTGTTACTGTCGATTTCTCCTTTCACGGCTGTTAGCATTTGCCTTATATACTTAGGTGCTCCTATGTTTGCTGCATATTACTTACAATTGTTATATTTTCTTCTTGGATTGATCTCTTGATTGTTATGTAGTGTCCTTCTTTGTCTCTTGTAACAGTCTTTAAAGTCTAGTTTGTCTGATAAGAGTATTGCTACTCCTGATTTCTTCTGATTTCCATTTGCATGAAATAGCTTCTTCCATTCCCTTTACTTTCTGTCTGTATGTGTCTCTAGATCTGAAGTGGGTCTCTTTTAGACAGCATATATACGGGTCTTGTTTTTGTAACCATTCAGCCAGTCTGTATCTTTTGGTTGGAGCATTTAATCCATTTACATTTAAGGTATTTATCCATATGTATGCTCTTATTACCATTTTGTTAATTGTTCTGGATTTGTTTTTATAGGTCTTTTATCTTCCCTTCCTCTTTCATTCACTTCACTTGTGACTTGAAGATTATTTTTAGTTTTGTGTTTGGATTACTTTTTCTTTTTTTATGTCTGTATCTGTTGTAGATGTTTGGTGTGCTGTTCTCTTGAAGTTTTGATATAGCAGTCTGTATATATACAAGATTGTTTTAAGTTGCTGATCTCTTAATTTCAAATGCATTTCCAATATCCTGCATTTATATTCTCCTCTTCCCATGACTCCTGGGGTTTGATGTCATATTTTTGTGTGTATGATTTCCTGCCTTTATGTTTGCCTTTACCTGTGCGCTTTTCCATTCATAATTTTTTCTTGTTTCTAATTGTGATCTTTTCTTTTCCACCTAGAGAATTTCCTTTAGCATCTGTTGTAAAGCTGGTTTGGTGGTGCTGAATTCTTTAGCTTTTGCTTGTCTGTAAAGCTTTTGATTTCTCCATCAAGTCTGAACAACGGCCTTGCTAGGTACTCTTGGTTGTAGGTGTTCTCCTTTCATCAGTTTGAATTATATCCTGCCACTGTCTTCTGGCCTGCAGAGTTTCTGCTAAAAAATATCAGCTGATATCTTTATGGGGATTCCCTTGTATGTCATTTGTTGCTTTTGTCTTGTTGCTTTTAGTATTTTCTCTTTTTGTCTTTTTAACTTTTCTCGGTTTGATTAATATGTGTCTTGGCATGTTCCTCCTTGGGTTTACCTTGTATGAGACCTGTGTGCTTCCTTTCTCATGTTAGGGAAATTTTCGACTATAATCTCTTCAAATAATTTCTCAGGCCCTTTCTCACTCTCTTCTCCTTCTTCCACCCCATAATGAAAATATTGGTGTGTTTAGTGTTGTCCCAGAGGTCATTGAGGCTGTCCTCATTTCTTTTTTTTCTTTATTCTGTTCTGTGGTACTGATTTCCCCCACTCTGTCTTCCAGCTCACTTATTCATTTTTCTTTCTCCCTCATTTATTCTGCTATTGATTCCATATATGACAAGCCCACAGCTTATATAATACTCCACAGTGGAAAGCTGAAAGCTTTTCCTCTAAAATGAGGCAGAAGACAAGGATGCCCACCCTTGCCACTTTGAATCAAAATAGTATTAGCACTTCTAATGAGAGCAATTAAGGAAGAAAAAGAAAGACATTCAAATTGAAAAGAAAGAAGGGAAACCTGTCCCTACTTGCAGATGACATATTATATAGGAAACCCTAAGGACTCCCCACCAACAAAACCATTAGAATTAATAAATTCAGTAGACTTTCAGGATACAAAATCAGTTTTCAAAAATCTGTTGCATTTTTATAAACTAATATTGATCTATCAATCAGAAAGAAAAATTAAGAAAAAAATCCTATTTTCAATTGCATCAAAGCAAATAAAATACCTAGGAATAAATTTAACCAAAGAGGTAAATAACCTGAACACTGAAAACTACACAAGATTGAAAAGAAATTGAAGGCACACAATAATCATGTTCATGCATTGGAAGAATTAATATTGTTAAAAATTTCCATACTACCAAAAGCAATCTACATATTCAATGCAATCCCTATCAAAGTTCCAGTGGCATTTTTCACAGAAATCAAACAATCCTAAAATTTGTATGGAAATACAAAAGACCCCCCCCCCCCAATATAGAAGCAGTCTTGGGGAAGAAGAGCAAAGCTGGAACACCACACTTCCTTGTTACTGTGGTAATCAAAACAGAGTGGTACAGACATTAAAACAAACAGAGACCAATGAAACAGAATAGCGAGCCCAGAAATTAATCCATGCAAATGTGGTCAACTAATTTACAAGAGAGCCAAGAATACTCAACGAGGAAAGGACAGTCTCTTTAATATGTGGTATTAGGACTGTACAACTGTACAGCCACATGCAAAAGAATTACAGAACCACTATCTTATAGCATACAAAAAAATTAGCTCAAAATGGGTTAAATACTTGAATAAAGCCATAAAGCTCCTAGAAGAAAACATAGGTAAGCTCCTTGACATCATTTTTGGCAATGGTATTTTGGATTTGACACGAAAAGCAAACACAAATAAGTGGGACTACATCAAACGAACTGTAACCACCAACAAAATAAAAATGCAGCCTACAGAATGAGAGAAAATATTTGCAAATCATATTTCTGATAAGGGGTGAATATCCAAAATATATAAAGAACTCATACAACTAAATAGAAAAAAATTAAACAATCCAATTAAAAATGAGCACAGGATCTGAATAGACATTTTTCCAAAGAATACATACAAATGGCCAAAAGGTGCATGAAAAGATGCTCAACATCACTAATAATCAGGGAAAAATGCAAATGAAAACAACAATGAGACAGCACTTCACACCTGTGAGAATGACTATTCTCAAAAAGACCAGAAATAACATGTGTTGGTGAGGATATCAGGAAAGGGACCTTATGAACCTTTGGTGTGAGTATAAATTGGTGCAGCCACTATGGAAAACAAACAGTATGGAGATTCCTCAAAAAATAAAAAATGGAACTATCATATGATCAAGTAATTCCATTTCCAGGTCATTTATCTGAAGGAAATAAAGACACTCAAAACGGTATCTGCGTGCTCATGTTCACTGTAGCATTATTTACAATAGCCAAGACGTAGTATGTATACATGTGTGCACACAGACATGTAATACTATTAAGCTATAAAAACGATGGAAATCTTGCCATTTGTGACAATGGATTTTGAGAGCATTATGCTAAGTGAAATAAATCAGAGACATACAAATACTGTATGATCTGACATATGTGTGGAGGCTAAGAAAAACCTATAGATACAGAGAACAGATTGGTAGTTACCAGAGGCAGGGCTAGATGAAATGAGTGTTGTTGAAAGGTACAAAGCTCCAGTTGTAAGAGAAATAAGTCCTGGAGATGTAATGTACATCATGGTGACTACACTTAACAGTACTGTATTGTATATTGAGAAGTTGACACAAGAGTAAATACGAAAGTTCTCATCACAAGAAAAATAATTTTAACTGTGTATGGTAATGGATGTTAACTAAGCTTATAATTTTTATATATTTATGATACATATCATAATAAAATCATGTGTACACCTAAACTAGTACAATGTCATGTCAATTATGTATCATTTTAAAAAGAACAAAGAGAAAACAAAAAATGAAATTACATACGTAAGCAAGCCCTAACATGGCAATAATTAAATGTCAGTGGTCTAAATACATCAATTTAAAAACAGATTTGGGTGGGGGATAAATTGGGAGACTGGGATTGAGAAATACACACTACTATATATAAAATAGATAACTAATAAGAACCTACTGTGTAGCACAGGGAACTCTTCTCATTACTCTGTAATGACCTGTATGGGAAAAGAATCTAAAAAAGAGTGGATATATTTATATGCATAACTGATACACTCTGCTGTACAGCAGAAACTGACACAACATTGTAAATCAACTATACACTAATAAAAAATTTTTAATAGCTGACCCAGTATATATACTGTTTACTGGAAACTCATTTCAGATATAATGGTACAGGTAGGCTGTGTGTAAAAGGATAGAAAAAATATATACTATCTAAACATTAATCAGAAGAAATCAGGACTGGTTCTACTAATGTCAGATAAAGTAGACTTCAAAGAAAACAAAATTACCATGGACACAGAGGGATATTATATAATCATAAAAGAGCAACCCAACAAGATGACATACTAAGCCTAACTGTGTATGCACTAAACAAAAGAGCTACCAAATATATGAAGCTAAATAAATAAAGACAGAACTGAAAGAATTAGACAAGCCCATGGTTGTTAGAGACATCAACACCTCTCTCTCAACAACAGCAGAACAACTAGACAGAAATTCTGCAAGGACAGAGAAGAACTCAACATCACCATCAACTACCCAACAACATCAGAATGTATTTACTTCTCCATTGCTTGTGAAATATACACCAAGAGAGACCATATCCTGAGCAAAAAACAAATCTCAACAAATTTAAAAGAACTGAAACCACAGAGTGTGTGTTCTCTGGATTTTATGAAGTCAAAGTGGATATCAATAATATAGAAAAATAATCTAAATATAACAGGAAAATCTCCAAATACTTGGAAGCTAAAAAGTACCCTTCTAAATAATCCATGAGTCAAAAAAGAGGAAAGCTCAAAGGAAATTTAAAAATAAATTGAACTGAATAAAAATGAAATATGAAATATTGAAACTTTGTGGGACACAAATGCCAAAAGGCATATGCTTCTATTAGATTAAAAGTTTAAATCATTACTCTAAGTTGTCACCTCAAGAAACTAGAAAAGAGAAAAAAAAAAAACCAACGTAAGCTGAAAGAAAGATGTAATAAGAGCATAACTCAATACAATTGAAAACAGAAAAACAAGAGGAACACAAGGCTGGTTCTTTGAAGAGATCAATAAAAGAAAACTTCTAGCAAGGCTGACCAAAAAAAGAGAGAGGGAGAGAGAAAAAGACTTTCTGTACTATCACTACTGGGAAGAAAATGGTCTCTTCCTACTCTGCAGACATCAAAAGGATAATAAAGGAATACCACAAATAATTCTCTATATCTAACTACGAACTACCAGTATGAAATGGATAATCTGAATGGTCTTATGATATTAAAGAAATCAAATTCATAATTTGAAAACTTCAGAAAAAAAAAACTCCAGGCCTAGATGGTTATGCTGGAGAAGTCTACCAAACTTAAAAGAAGAATGAACACCAATTCTACACAATCTCTAAGAAAAATGTAGAGAAAGGAACACTTTCCAACTCACTTTATGAAGCCAGAATTACCCTGATACCAAAGCCAGGCAAACAGAATACAAAAAAGAAAAGAACAGGGATTTCCCTGGCAGTCCAGTGGTTAAGACTGTGCTTCCACTGCAGGGGGTGTGGATTTGATCCCTAGTTGGGGAACTAAGATCCCATATGCTGTGCTGAGTGGCCAAAAAAAAAAAAAACAAAATAAATCAATCAATACTCTTCATGGAGACAAACAAAAAAATTCTTAACAAAATATTAACTAACAAAATTCAGCAATATATAAAAATATATTATCAAGTGGGGTACCCCAGGCATGAATGACTGGTTCAGTATTTGAATGTAATCTACTCTATGAACAGACTAAAGAAGCCAAATCACATGATCATATCAATCAGTACAGAGAAAGCACCTGAGAAAATTCAACACCCAAATCATGATTAAAAAAAAAAAAAAAATCTCTCAGAAAAAGAGAGGGACTTCTACTTGATAAGGAGCATCTATGTAAGACCTACAGTAAGCATCATAATTAATGATAAAGACTGAATGTTTTTTCCCTAAGTTGGGAACATGACAAAGATATCCACTCATACCGTTGTTATTCAGCAAAGTTCTTGAAGTTCTAGCCAGTGCAGTAAGGCAAGAAGTGGAAATAAAAAGCATACAGACTGAAAAGGAAGAAATAAAACTGTCTCTATCTGCTGATGACATGATGGTCTATATAGAAAATGTCAAAGAATCTAAAAACAGTAAAACCTCTTAGAACTATAGAAATGAGTTCAGCAAGGTTGCAGGATAAGAGAGAAAAAATAAATCAGCTGTTTTTCCATAGACTGACAATGAACACATAGACACCAAGATCTAAAATACAGTACTATATACAATTGCTCAGAACAATAAAATACTTAGGTGTAATCTGACAAACAAACGCAAGACTTTTCTGCTGAAAACTACAAAACACTGATGAAAAAGATCAAAAATTTAAATCAATGTAGAAACATACCATCTTCACGAATTGGAAAACTCAGCCAAAAAAAGATGTCAGTTCTCCCCAAATTGTTATATAGATTTAAACCAATTTCTATCAAAATCTCAGGAAGATTAATGGTAGATACAGACAAGATCATTCAAAAATGTGTATGGAGCAGTGGAATCAAGATGGTGGAGTAGGAGTATGTGGTGCTCACTTACCCCCACACACACCTTAAAACATTGAAAATACATCTACATGTGGAATAATACTCATGGAATACTAACTAGAAACTTGCAGAACTCCTATACAACCAAAGCAGCATGAAAGATGTCCATGTAACTGGTAGGATGGGGATAAAAAAAATCACTGGGTTGGGATCTGTGCCCCTGGGAGGGATCTAAGGAAGAGGTCTGCACGGGTAGACCCACACCGTGGGGAGTGAGCAGGTCGAGCCATAATCTGGGCATCCCAGTCCTGGGGTCCTGTGCAGAGAAGACAAAGCCCCTTGCCTGCTGGGATAAACCACTGGGCCAGACAGAAGGGATAGAAAAGCCTAGCCTTTACTTGCAAGAAGTGAGCACATGCTCACTTGCCAACAATCAGGGTGGAGAAAGCCATGCACTGGCAGCTGCAGCCTCACCGCACTTCCCGATCCAAAGGGGCATACACCCTAGCCCCACTCACTCCACACCACAGCCTGCTGTGAGATTTGGGCCAATGAAGCCTTGGGAAAAGATTCACTCTAGATATGGAGAGACAGGGGTCCTGGGGTATGACCTCGGTGGGGCAGGGCAGCAGTGGACATTGTCAGTGTGCTCACAGGATAGCGACCCAAGAGCACACCGCAGCAAAGTGCTGAATCTCCAGCAGACAGGCCCTGGGAGAGAACTCAATCTAGCTATGCAAAGACAGCCTGGAGGGTCTAGGGTGTGGTCCAAGTGGGGTGGTGGCAGCTAATGTCAACACACTTAACTACCCAGTGGTTTGTCTCCCAGCAAGAGTGCCCCCTTCCTCCGACTCCACAACACAGCTTAGTGCTAGATTTGGGGCAGACAGGTCCTGGGAAAAGACTGACACAGAGGCAGCCCAGATCTCAGGCAGTAAACAGCACAGCCACTTTTATTCCTGCAGCCACATTGCTCCAAATCCCAGCCCCAACCTACTCCACATCACAGCCTTGCTCTATATCTGGGACAAAACAACAGAGAAAGGGACACAACCTTGGGCTGCTTCTGAGTGGAACCCCAGACACCTACACAGGCGGCACTTAGGTCCTCTGTGACCACACAGGCCTCAGTTCCTTCAGCATTCACCTCCTTTGGAGCAGGGCATGCACTGAAGGGTAACGGAGCCTGATCAAACCCTACCCTCAGGGCTCCTACTCCAACAAATGGGGAGAAGACCCCCACCCCTGACAGGGCAGCAATAGCCACAGAACAGACGAAGCCTTGCCTCACACCCTGCATAACCATAACTCCTGTGAAGGGGATAACTGTCAGCATACCCTGAGGAAAGATGTGGCTGGCATCCATACCAGAAGTAGCACTCACACCAAAAACATTGGACACACACAGTCTACACAGAGATTCTCCCGGATAAAAACACCCTTCAAAATCACAATAGGTAACTGTTTCTCCTAAATCATGGAGACAGAGAAAATTAAATGAAAAGGCAAAGGAACTACTCCCTATTAAAAACACAAAAGTAATCCCCTGAAAGAATAATGAAACAGAGCTCACCAGTCCAGACCCTTAGTTCAAAAAGGTGGTAATAAAAATGTTAAAAGAATTAAGAAAGTTTATTGATAGAAACACAGATCACTGTAGCAAGGAACTAGAAACTATAAAGGTGACCAATCAAAAATACACAATTCAATTGCCATGATAAAAACCAATACAGAAACAATGAAGAGCCAACTAAATGAAACAGAACAATTAGGTGATATGGAAGATAGAATAATGGAACCGATCAGAAGACAGAAAAACAAAAGAAAAAAATTGAAAACAACATACAAGATGTATGAGATTATATAGAATGTTCCAAGTTACCCATAGGGGCTCCAGAAGCAGAGAGAGAGAAGGGGATTGAAAATGTATTTGAAGAAATTATGGCTGAAAACTTCCCAAACCTAAAGAAGGAAACAGATATCAAGGTACAGGAAGCATGGAGGGACCCAAACAAGATTAACCCAAACAGACCCACAGCAAGACATATAATTAAAATGGCTAAAGACAGGATTCTAAAGGCAGCAAGAGAAAAACAGTTACAAGGGAACCCTCATAAGTCTATCAGCAGATTTCTCTGCAGAAACATTACAGGCTAAAAGGGAGTAGTATGATATATTCAAAGTCCTGAAAGGGAAAAACCTGCGAAGTAAGATGCTCTCTACCCAGCAAGATTATCATTTAGAATAAAAGGAGAGATAAGAATTTCTCAGACAAGCAAAACCTAAAGGAATATAGCAATACTAAACCTATCCTAAAAGAAATATTGAAAGATGTTCTCTAAATAGAAAAGAAGCAAGAATCTATAGGAAAAGGAAAATCACAATAGGAAAGACAAATATAGAAAAGGATTGAAGATCACTTAAGTAAGCCAGTATGTAGATTAAAAAACAATCCAAAAAATTGTAAAAGTGATTATAACTACAATAAAGTAAAAGGATAAGCACAAAGATGTAAAATAGGACATCAAAATCACAAAATGTGGGGGAGGGGAGTATAAAAATGTAGGCTTTTTAAAAATGTGTTTGAACTTGAATGACTTGTCAGTTTAAAGAAGTAGATAGTGTTGTGGGTCAGTATACTTGAACTCCATGGTAACCACAAATGAAAAACAAAGGCATTGGGACTTCCCTGGTGGCGCAGTGATTAAGAATCTGCCTGCCAATGCAGGGGACACGGGTTCAAGCCCTGGTCCGGGAAGATCCACATGCCGCAGAGCAACTAAGCCCATGCGCCACAACTACTGAGCCTATGCTCTAGAGCCCACGAGCCACAACTACTGAGCCTGTGTGCCACAACTACTGAAGCCCGCACGCCTAGAGCCCGTGCTACACAAGATAAGCCACCACAGTGAGAAGCCCATGCATCGCAATGAAGAGTAACCCCTGCTCGCCGCAACTAGAGAAAGCTCTCGCACAGCAACAAAGACCCAGTGCAGCCAAAAATAAATCAAAGGAAATACACACACAAAAAAAGGCCATAGAGAAAGATAAAAAGGATACTACAGAATGATAAAAGAACCAATACAAAGTGAGGATATTACACTCATTAACATAGATGCACCCAATATAGGAGCACCTAAATACATAAAGCTAATAGTAACATATATAAAGGGAGAAATTGACAAGGCTCCAGTATTAGTAGGAGACTTTAACATCCCACTGACATCAATGGACTGACCATCCAGGCAGATAATCAGTAAGGCAGAAAGTCAGAGGTCCTAAATGAAACAATAGAGCAGTTGGACTTTATATCTACAGGACGCTACATCCAAATACACATTCTTGAATTGCAAGAATTAATATTGTTTAAAAGTCCATACTATTCAAAGCAATCTACAGATTTAATCAATCCCTGTCAAAATACCTATGACATTATTCACAGAACTAGAACAAGTAATCCTAAAATTTATATGAAAGCACCCAAGACCCAGAATTGCCAAAGCAATCCTGCGGGGAAAAAAGCTGGAGGCATAATCCTCTTAGACTTTAGACTATACTACAAAGCTACAGTAATCAGAACAGTGTGGTACTGGGACAAAAATGGATATTTGGATCAATGGAACAGAATAGAAAGCCCCAAAATAAACCCACACACCTATGGTCAAATAATCTACAACAAAGGAGGCAAGAATATACAAGGGAGAAAAAACATTCTCTTCAACAAGTGTTAGGAAAGCTGGACAGCTACATATAAGTCAATGAAATTAGAACATTCCCTCACACCATATACAAAACTAAACTCAAAATGGCTAAATATAAGACCTAAATGTAAGACATGACACCATAAAACTCCTCGATGAGAACAAAGGCAAAATATTCTTTGACATAAATCATACAATTTTTTTAGATCAGTCTCCCAAGAAAAAGAAATAAAAGCAAAAATAAACAAATGGGATCTAATCAAACTTAAAAACTTTTGCACAGCAAAGGCAACCATCAACAAAACGAAAAGACAACCTACCAACTGGGAGAAAATATTTGCAAACAATGTCACCGACAGATGGTTAATATCCAAAGTATACAATGAGCTCATACAACTCAATATCAAAAAAACAACCAAATCAAAAAATGGCCAAAAGACCTAAACAGATGTTTTTCCAAAGACATACAGATGGTTAAAAGGCTCATGAAAAAAGTGCTCAACATCACTAATCAATAGAGAAATGCAAGTGAAAACCACAATGAGGTTATCACCTCACACCAGTTAGAATGTATATCATCAAAAAGTCTACAAATAAATGCTAGAGAGGATGTGGAGAAAAGGGAACCTTCATACACTGTTAGTGGGAATGTAATTTGGTGCAACCACTAAGAAGCACAATATGTAAGTTCCTTTAGAAACTAAAAATAGATCTGGCAATTCCACTCCTCAGTATATAGCTAGAAAAAAACAAAAATTCTAATTTGAAAAGATACATGCACCCCAATGTTCACAGCAGCACTATTTATAACAGCCAAGACATGGAAACAACCCAAGTGTCCATCAACAGATGACTAGCTAAGAAGATGTGATATATATATATATATATATACACACACATATATATACACACACAAGGGAATATTACTCAGCCATAAAAAAGATTTGCAAATCTTGCCATTACAGCAACATGGATGGACCTAGAAAATATTGTACTTAGTGAAGTCAGACAGAGAAATACAAATATTATATTATATCACTTATATATGGAATCTAAAAAATAACAGAAATGAATCTGTGTACAAAACTAAAACAGACTCACAGACATAGAAAACAAATTTATGATTACCAAAGGGGAAATTTTGGGGGAAGAGATAAATTAGGAGTATGGGATTAACAGATACAAACTCCTACATATAAAATATATAAACAACAAGAATTTATGGTATATTACAGGGAACTATATTCAATATCTTATAATAACCTATAATGGAATATGATCTGAAAAAAGTAACTGAATCACTATGCTGTACACATGAAACTAACACAATATTGTAAATCAACTATACCTTAATAAAAAAAATTTATAAAGAAATGCTAAAATAATTTTGAAAAGAAAATCATGGATAGGGAAGTATCAGTCTACTCATTTTCAAGACTTATTACATAGCTACAGTAATCCAGACTGTTATATTGGTGAAAGGATAGACACAGATCAATGGAACAGAAGAGAAAGCCCAGAAATAGACCCACACAAATATGACCAAATGACCTTTTACAAGAGTGGAACAGCAATTCATTGGAGTAAGGACACCTTTTCAACAAATGTTGATGGAACAACTCGATAGCCATAGACAAAAAAAAAAAAAAAAAGTTCCTTGACCTAAACTTCACACCAGAAGATAAGACAAAAGAAAAGTTGGGGGACCTAGGGCTTAGTGAAGGGTTCTTAGATATGACACCAAAATCATAATGTATAAAAGAAAATACTGATAAATTGGATTTATTCAAATATAAAAGCTTTTGCTCTGTAAAGAACCATCTCAAGAAATTGAAAAGACAAGCTATAGATTGGGAAAAAATATCTGCAAACCACATATCTGACAAAGGATTTATATCTAGAATATATAAAGAAATCTCAAAACTCAACAGTAAAAATACAAACAATCCAATTACAAAATTGGCAAAAGACACAAAGAGATATTTCACTGAGGAGGACACAGGGTGGCAAATAAGCAGGTGAAAAGATGTTCAACATCACTAGGTGTTAGGGAAATGCAAACTAAGACCATAAGGAGTTATTACTGAACATCTATTAGAACAACTAAAATTTAAAAAAAAGACAACCTGCGATAATACCAAATGCTAGCCAAGGTACAGATAAACTTGATCTCTCATACATTGCTCATGGAAATGTAAAATGGTACTAGCACTCTGGAAAATAATTTCGCAGTCTCTTAAAAAGCTAATCATACACGTAACCATATGATCCAGCAATTTCCCACACAAAAAACGTATACACAGTTGTTAAGGTCCAAACATGATAATAATAAAAAAAATAAGTAATCCCCCTCGTTTTTTAACTGTGCTACCAAGACAGGCCAATATATAGCATTTTAATAGTATTAAAAATTTTTTTTCACCTTTATAGGTTAATTTTGGAATATGTAATTTCTTTTCTTGACCTAATTTGTGGAGCCTAGAGTATGGAAAATAATTATTTTAACAAGCATCTTATTTATGTGTATTTATTTGCAAAGTGATTTTGATTTTAGTCTTTTTGTTACTGTTATTTGTTCCACTTGTTATGTTAATTTAACATCTTGTTTTATTTTTTGAATCAATGGTATTAAAATCTATTTTGATAGGAATTCTAATTTTGCATTTGTTTGCGGATTAACAAAAGATGAAACAGCCAAATTATTATCTTTTCTCTAATACACACTAAAAGAAGAATATACCAGAGGTGTCATAGGCAACACTCTGAAGAAGTACTGTGACAATGCACAGTAAACAGGTAATCTTGGGCATGTGTAGCAGATACGTCTGTTTCAGCCATATGCATTACAGCTCACAGAGGCACAGTGTAAGTAAACACCCACTCCATTAGTATATCTAATGATTTCTCTATGAAATATGAAAATATTAATCTCTCATGCTGTATTCCCCATGTTACTTCTCTTTCTCAGGCAGAGGTATTGCTTGAAGGCAGTGGGAGAGAGGTCAGGAAAAAGGGATTTTTTTTACCTTGCCCTTAATAATACAATAATAATACATTAAACATTATTAAACTCATTACATGAGCATATCTCTTAAAAATTAATATTGTTATGTCTTAGCTTCCTACCTAGCAAAGTGGGGGGGTGACAATATATTGGTACCCTTCCTGATAATATTAATGGAGAAAAATATCATAGCATAATTATCATAGAGTAGAATTTTTTTTTAACATCGTTATTGGAGTATAATTGCTTTACAATGGTGCGTTAGTTTCTGCTTTATGACAAAGTGAATCAGCTATACATATACATATATCCCCAACTCTCCTCCCTTTTGCGTCTCCTTCCCACCCTCCCTATCCCACCCCTCTAGGTGGTCACAAAGCACCGAGCTGATCTCCCTGTGCTATGCGGCTGCTTCCCACTAGCTATCTGTTTTACATTTGGTAGTGTATATATGTCCATGCCACTCTCTCACTTCGTCCCAGCTTACCCTTCCCCCTCCCCGTCCTCAAGTCCATAATCTACGTCTGCGTCTTTATTCCTGTCCTGCCCCTAGGTTCTGCAGAACCATTTTTTTTTTTTAAGATTCCGTATATATGTGTTAGCATATGGTATTTTTCTCTTTCTGACTTACTTCACTCTGTAGGACAGATTCTAGGTCCATCCACCTCACTATAAGTAACTCAATTTCGTTTCTTTTTATGGCTGAGTAATAGTCCATTGTATATATGTGCCACATCTTCTTTATCCATTCATCTGTCAATGGACACTTAGGTTACTTCCATGTCCTGGCTATTGTAAATAGAGCTGCAATGAACATTGTTGTACATGACTCTTTTTGAATTATGGTTTTCTCAGGATATATGCCCAGTAGTGGGATTGCTGGGTCAAATTGTAGCTCTAATTTTAGTTTTTTAAGGAACCTCCATACTGTTCTCCATAGTGGCTGTATCAATTTACATTCCCACGAACAGTGCAAGAGGGTTCCCTTTTCTCCACACCTAGAATTTTTTTTTAATTGGATGTATATCCAATTAAAATACATTTTTAATTAAATGTATAGTTGCATTACAATGCTGTGTTAGTTTCTGCTGAACAATGAAGTGAATCAGCCATATGTATACATATGTCCCCTCCCTCTTGGACCTCCCTCCCCTCCCATCCCACCCATCTAGGTCATCACAGAGCACCAAGCTGAGCTCCCTGTGCTATACAGCAGGTTCCCACTAGCTATCTATTTTACACATTGTAGTGTATTTAAATCAAACCTAATCTCCCAATTCATCCCACCCTCCCCTTCCCCCCCCCACGTCCACATGTCCATTCTCTACGTCTGCATTTCCATTCCTGCCACAGACTAGAATTTTTTAATAAAAAAATGATCATTTCAGCTTAACTTCTCAAACGAAAATTATATTTAAAACCTGTAACTTATTTCTTTCAAAGCATACAATATAACCATTAGAAACATTTCTTATTTGTAGGTTTTGGTGAAATTCTGGTCATCATTTGACAGACCCCCACTGTGGTCCCATTAGTAGGAGTTCCCCGGACAAGTACAGGCCATTCAGGTTTGGCTACTAATAAAAGTCTAGAAGGTAGAATAAAGGAATTTCCACTATACTTTTTTTTTTTTTTTACTATTTATATGATATTTTGAAATGAATGTGTTTTCCAAAAGAAAAAGTCGGTTTCAATATTATTAAAACAACACAAAATATTACAAAAGAGATACAAAAGGACTCAATTCAAAACTGAAATATTTGAGGATATAAAAGTGTTCTGAGTTGTGGCATCTTTAAAATTTTGTATCTTCTAGTTTTAGACTTAATCTTTCTACTTAAAAATATTTGTTAATAATATCATATTGAAAAATGTTGCAACTCTGACTTTCAAAGACTCTGGACTACTATTTCCACAATCCAGTGCCACCCCTTCCAACATCCAGGTAGGCAAGTATTTTAAGTGGTTTTAAATGATTAATCTGTAATAATGCAATTCTGAAAATCCTTTCTTCAGTAAGAAGGTAGGAAAGACAGTGTTATAAATGAACTCACTTAAGAATTTTTTTAAAGCTCCTGGAAAATGGCAGTCTATACTCATCTAATTTTTGTGTCTCCTAAAACTTCAATTAGGAGGAATAGAAGGGAAGGGTGAGTAACCGACAAATCTAAGAAAGAAACTAGCATGGGGAAGGCTGAGAACCACGCCAAATTATACAAAACCCAAGGACTGGACTGTGAACTTTTCAACAACAGCATTGGAAGTAAGACAACAGTGGAGCAGTGCCTTCAACCTTCAGAAGAAAAATGATTTACTCACCAGAATTTTTGAATTATAAGGGATACTCTTCAAAATACAAAGAAATGGTAGTAACAGGGCACTAAGAAATCAGGGTGTGGGGGAGATAAAAAGGACAGTGGGGGAAAGCTCTTCAAGAAGCAGTCTGAGCCCCATTCTAGCGCTTGACTGACCTTGTCCACAGAGGAGTGGAGGTTAAATTCTCTGGAGAGGGTAAAAGAGAAAGACCCCAGTGTGAGTACCATGTCACAAAGAGGGGGATTAAAGGATGGTGTGCAACTAAATGGGAAAATGTTGCGATCCCTTGTCTGCTTTCCCCAGTTGGCTCCCAGAACACTGGCAGTAAGGGCATAACTTCCATGAAAGAAATTTCAAAGTCAGACTAGTGGTAAAGACCTGTTACATCTACAAAGATACATCTTGGGCTTCCCAGCACATACTCCATCCCTCCCCGAAATTATCCTATGTGAAGCTAGTAAGTCTTGAGTTTTGCAGAATTTACTCAAACGTTGCCCACTGACTTCCCTAGAATGGGGCTCTTATAAACTCCATAGGGAAGCAGAAATTCAACTATTACTATTCAGCTTCCCTCTTCCAGGGAGCCTTCATGTAACTGTAGCATTACTGTCTTTTCTTTAGAAAGCTAGGTTTGTGAGTGCTACTCAGATCTTCAAAACTAGACAATATACTGTCTAGAGATACATAGGAGGGTGGTAAAATGTTCCCTGAGGGGCTTCCCTGGTGGTGCAGTGGTTAAGAATCTGCCTGCCAGTGCAGGGAACATGGGTTCGAGCCCTGGTCTGGGAAGATCCCACATGCAAGGAGCAACTAAGCCCATGTGCCACAACTACTGAGCCTGCACTCTAGAGCTCATGAGCCACAGCTACTGAGCCCACGTGCCACAACTCCTGAAGCCCGCATGCCTACAGCCTGTACTCTGCAACAAGAGAAGCCACCACAATGAGAAGCCTGTGCACCACAATGAAGAGTAGCCTCTGCTCGCCGCAACTAGAGAAAGCCCACGCGCAGCAACGAAGACCCAACACAGCCAAAAATAAATAAATTTATTAACAACAAAGTATTAAAAATAAAAGTTCCCTGATAAAATTATTAGGTTAATGGAGAGTCTAGATCTTTGCTGATTTTAATTTATCAGAAATTATCTGAATAGTTGCAAATGCATTGCACAATTTAGTCAAGATGAATTAACATTCAGCTATGAATAGAATTCATGAGCATTGTCAATGGGAGCTGGGTTGTTTCCCTAAAATAGGAATTCCTAATTTTCTCATTTAAAATTTAAGGTTACTGCATTTAGACATATTTATATTTATTCAGTACTGATACAGTCACTTTCTCATTTTTGTTTAATGAGGGACTAAAAGAATTAAAGAATATATCCATTTTATATTGTCTACATAGATAATTGGTTTGCTGGAGCCACTTCCCCATTTTTTCTTATGCTTTATAGGTTAGATCAGCTGTTCTTAACATTTTTAGATCTTTTCCTCTTTTAAAACAAATATATGACATCAATTTTACTTTGCTGAAATCAGTCATAGATAATGAATATGTATATATCACACATATATAATTTTAATTAGATAATGCAATGTCATAACTAATGTAGATAAGAAATAAATGTAGTTTATAATTTAAAAAATATAAGTCCTTGTGACATTTCTACACTGAAAGGCATAATGAAGTATTATTAAGTAGCTTATACATGTATATAAAATCACTGTAAATGTAACAGCTATAAATGCAGGATGATACATCAGTGTTGTATTGCAGACTCAAATGCTGCAAGCTTTGCCTCTAAGCAAGGCCTTAAGCATAGTCTAAAAACCACCTAATTATGTGTGCCATCTGCCCTATCCACTCCTAGAATTCTGACCAAGTATCCTGCCTCCTCTGAGGCCTCCTCAGACCAGGAGACAAAAGGAGTTACCTGATCACTAGAGCCGCAAGTAAAAGACTTGATGCAAAGAATGTATAGTTATTATCCAAGGCAGCAGCTCTTCCCGTATTCCTGATCTCCAGCCGTGGTACATGAGATCTTCAATTTTATCCAATGTCTTGCTTAAAAAAAAAAGGGCAGGGGGAAACTCCTGCTGTGCCAATACCCTACAGCTTTGATGGTCTGAGTCTTAAAGAATCTGGACTTACAGGGTAGAATTGTAAGTGAAAAAGTCTTCCAGATACTCTTAAGCTAAAAGTAACTTGTGATGTCCTTAAGCCTATGCAATGCTTCAGCCAGCTTCCAAAGATTGATCTTTTATATTAGCAGTGATCATATATATGGATGAAATTTTGCTTTTTATTCTTAGCTTTCAACTTTATATGAGTCTCTGTCCAGGTAAGGCTGAACTGCCTGCAAGAGTACTGCCACTTGACCAACCCCTAAGAACGCATCTTTGAGAGCCTGGAGGTGACTCTCCTAAGCAATGCTCTATCCAGCTATGGGAAAGGATCCAACCTAGAATAGGACAACAACTCCCCCCATCAAAAATATTTAAACTCTTCTGGGTTTCACAGGTTATTTCATCTTCCATTTTTCTAACCTCATTACCCTGCTTAATGAACCTTCTAAAAAAAAGTATAAGGCTTCACCTGAATTCTAATAAATTTTCCACAGTTTTAATTAACTAAGACAATAGGAGCAAACAACAGTTAGACACCTACACACAGCAATGCCTAACCCAATCAAGAATCCTTTAGAGCAGGGTCCCCTAGGCCACGGACAAGTACTGGTCCGTGGCCTGTTAGGAATCGGGCCACACAGCAGGGTGTGAGTGGCGGGTGAGTGAGCAAAGCTTCATCTGTATTTATAGCCACTCCCCATTGCTCGCATTACTGCCTGAGCTCTGCCTCTGTCAGATCAGCAGTGGCATTAGATTCTCATAGGAATGCGAACCCTACTGTGAACTGTGCATGCAAGGGATCTAGGTTGCACGCTCCTTATGAGAACCTAATGCCTGATGATCTGAGGTGGAACTGAGGCGGTGATGCTAGCGCTGGGGAGCAGCTGCAAATACAGATTATCATTAGCAGAGAGGTTTGACTGCACGGAGACCATAATAAATCAATTGCTTGCAGACCCATATCAAAACCCTATTAGTGAGTGGCAAATGAAAACAAGCTCACGGCTCCCACTGATTCTGCATTAAGGTGAGTTGTATAACCATTTCATTATATATTACAATGTAATAATAATAGAAATAAAGTGCACAATAAATGTGATGGACTTGTATCATCCCAAAACTATCCCGCAAAAACTGTCTTCCACGAAACCAGTCCCTGGTGCCAAAAAGGTTGGGGACTGCTATTTAGAGACAAGTCCCTAAAGATAAGGGATATAGGCCAGGAGATGGAGAAATCATCTGCAAATACACCTGGCTCAGTATCTAAAAGAAAAATTCAAACGTAGGTGCAGCACTGGCCAGTAAATAATAACTTACTACATTCATTTGCTGAATATCATTGCATAATAATTTTGACCTCCACACCTGCTTTTTTTTCTCTGCACTACTGGATAACTGTACAAACTCTCATCAATCACTAGTTAGGAAGGACTTCAGACTTAGAAACCTAATAAGGCAGGGAAACTTTCTAAAATGGCAAGCAATATACAACAGTTATCAGGAGACATCCTTGAAGCTGGAGAAAACATTTTCCTTCAGGACACATTCATTCTATCAATTTTAGCTAAAAGTTTCCTAGAACCTTTCAGAGTCATAGTTATAACCAACTACCTCACATTTAGCTTAGAGTTATACATGTTCAGTCAGATTCACCCACTCTGCTGCTGCTCCCTACAACTCTCAAGTTACTTTCTCACCCAATGCTCTAATCATAAAAGGAATGCAAGAAGTAACAAACTCCCAACAGCCTCATGTCCAGCTTTGAAATCTGCTATAATAGGAACCAATTTTCTAAAACTAGAAAGCACTAAGACACATGAAGAAGTTTTATTGGCTTAAACCCTGCTTCTACCATCAAAATCTGTTCCCTTGAGTTAAAACTATGTAACAGATTGCCACACAAAAGATAGAATATAGGGCTTCCCTGGTGGCACAGTGGTTGAGAGTCCGCCTGCCGATGCAGGGGATACGGGTTCGTGCCCCGGTCTGGGAAGATCCCACATGCTGCAGAGCGGCTAGGCCCATGATCCATGGACGCTGAGCCTGCACGTCTGGAACCTGTGCTCCGCAACAGGAGAGGCCACAACAGTGAGAGGCCCGCGTACCGCAAAAAAAATAAAAGATAGAATATAGATAATAAATAAAAAAGAAAAAATTACTAAGGATGCCATGTTTGGGGCAGCAGGGGAAGGAGATATAGTCAGCATAGTCATAGACTTTTTTTTTTTTTTTTGCTATTTGTTCTGTTTTTACTATACCTTAAATGCATAGAATATTAATTACACCACTGAAGATAATATACATATATATTTAAGTCATTCATATTAACATTTTCTAGATGTGTAAAAGTTACTTTATAGAAAATTTGGAAGCAAGGCAGAACAAGTACTTTTAGTACCAAGTTTTAACAATTTTGTTAAAATATAATGTTTATAATTCTTACAATACGTTATTTTAATTGCAAGGAAATTTTACTCGTTTAGATGGAATATAAGTCTTTCCTTGAGGACTTACACTTTAATCTCGGGTTTTCAAACACTGATGTGGTTGCGTCGCCTTTTAAAAGCCTTTGGGTACAAGAATGACAAAAAGTGGTTTTAGTTATTGGCATGCCTGTGCAACAAAGCATTTAGGAGTTGTGATTGACAGGCCAGAACTGTGTATAAGGGAAGGCCTATGCTTATGTCTGCTTCAGTGACTTTATTAGCCACACCCTACTTGTAAATTGTAAACTGTCATTCAAAGTAGCAAAGTGATGTTTTAAACAAGTCAGGTTATAATACTTCTTTTGTCTTAATGCCTAAAGGTAAATTCAGGAAGTACTCCTATGTTTTGGCTCATAAAAGCATCCATCTGGGAAAAAACTAAATAAAAAGCCCAAATAGTGAAGAGCAATGCAAAGAATATTTAAAACACTATGCATATATGTAAGTTGTATATTTAAAATCACAGATAATTCAGACTTTGTTATAGTTCAGCAACTATTTCAGATTGAGGATGAAGAAAATAATTTTATTAATTGTTGGCAGTTTTTAACCAGTATTTTAAAACACTGTTAACAATATGTACTGAATTAAAATTGCTAATAATATGAAAAGTTTCACTGGAGACCTTTACTGTCTTTGCAAAAATCTTTGGGAAAATCTGTGTTTTAAAGCATGATGCATTTTATGAGAAATGCCTAGTTTTACATTAAAATATTAAAATAAATGCAGAAACAAGTATATATTCACATCGTAGTTTTCTAAGAATTGCACAGTTTTGGACTGAAATAAGGGATGAAAACAAGTATTATAGTTTGCTGACTTCTTACTAATAATATTCTAAATATTCTTTCCTGAATTTTAGATAATTTAATCTTAACTAACCTATGAACTCATCAAAAAAATACAAATTGTACAGAAAGCACAATATAGTCAATGAAAATCTCTCATGATCCACTCCGTCTAATCTGACCAAAAACATTACTTGCAACAAAATACCTTTTGTGGTCTAAATTTCAACAAGGTAATAATTCAAATGTCTAGATAAGTATTAAAGGTTTTAATACTTGTACCATGAATTACCAAATTGAATTCCAGTCAGTGCTCAGATTTGAGGTAAAAACCTTTGTGTAATTACTCAGTAACTTAGTATTCCATAGTGACACTTCTAATTTTCATATCTGAACGGATATGAAAGCTATGTCAATGGATGGAGGCACCCTTAAGGGGCATGAGGTAGTCTAGTCTTTATCTGTGATTCAGTTGAAGGAATCTTGGGTTTTTCTTTTTGAGGTGGACCAAACCACAGAATGATGTCTCAGGAAGCCTAGTTATCTGACAAGAAGAAAAGATAAACACCTGTAAGTTGATGTTTAAAGCCCAAACTAGTTTTGAAGTAACAAGAAAGGGAAAGCTAACAGTTCAAATTTCAGTCACTTTTCATCTAAACCCATCAATGTGTGCACTGGTCCATTAATTATGTGGCCCAACACAAAATGATATGTTAGTCATCCCTTTTCTCCTAGATGACAGATGTGAGGTAAGATTTTAGTTCAGGAGAAAGAAAGCTATTTCAAATACTTCACCTTTTGGTCTCAAGAATTTACCTAAGTCATGTATGAAAATGAAAAACTACTAATTGAGGATCAAACGAACTGTTTTGTTGATCACTCTATTTAAACCAAAATAAAATTGGAGAGGAGTGATTTAAAACCTATGATTCTAATGGACCCAGCTTTTCTAGGTTAATAAAGTATTCTAAGCAAAGGTTACCAAATTATTTTCTGTAAAGCTCCAGATGGTAAATATTTTAGAATTTGTGGGCCATACAGTTTCTGTCACAACCATTCAACTCTTACTCTGCAGTTGTGCAAAAGCAGCCATAGACAATATGTAAATGAAAGATCAAGGCTGCGTTCCAATAAAACTTTATTTATGGACACTTAAATATAAATTTCATATAATGTTCACATGTCACAAAATATTCTTCCATTGACTTTCTTCCAATCACTGAAAATGGAAAAATTATTCTTAGTTTACAGGTTGCAGAAAAATAGGCAGTGGGCTGGATTTGGCCTGGCCATATTTTGGCAACCCTTGTTCTAACAGATTATTTTGGTTCTTGTTTTGTGAATTTATTTCTATGCTTCAAAAGACAAATATGTCAGAGATTTTATTAAAATCTTGCTCAAAGTATCTGATAATTTTTTTAAAACCCTATCAATGAGTTGCTAGAATAAATAAGTGGAAACACTGCCGTTTAAAATATTTCTTCTAGATGAACCTAATTCAATGCTTTTAGATGACATTATTGTTGTAGTAGTCCCTAGTAGAAAACATCAGTTTTCAGTATAAAATCTGGTTCCATTTATTCTGTTTTAAAATTTCCTATGCTAATAAATTTTCAGAAAAAAAGCTATTAAGTTTGGCCATTTCCTAAATTACCTATTTTAGATGAGTATTAAGTATGTGTGAGTTATTAAGTATTCTGATGACAAAAGTTAATTATACATGTGCATTACATAAAATTCAAACATTGATGAAATGTTTAATTTGGGAAAATAAAAGCTCTGTATAATACCCACCTACCATAAAAGGAATCTTAACATATTACATATTTTTCTAGCTTTTCCCCTTGCACATATTTTAAGAAAATATGGTAATACATGGTCATATATTACTTCCTGTTTTACAAATTTCCTTTTTAAAATTTTTAACAAAATATTTTGGAAAGCTACATGTCTATATGTAGATTGACCCCCTTTTTTTTAACAGCTATATTATTCATTTGTATGGATATACTATAATTTGTTTAACCAGTATCCTATTGCTGGATATTGGGGTTATTCCCTGTTTTCATGAGAATCACTGCTGCCAGAGGTTTCTGAAAAGACAGCATCACTGTAGTATTTGAATCTCCTTGAAACTCCTCATAAAACAGAAATAGCAAATAGGATAGTAAACCCCAAAATCTATCTACAACAAAATCTAGTGGCAACATATTAATGAACCCCAAAATATAAGTGGGTTGGAACAAATCAGCAGTAGCTACAAAATGTACTAAAATCTTTATGGATACACGAAGACCCATATTGGGTGTTGATGCAATGTGATTTCTACCTAGTGCTGTGAATGTCAAAGTGAAGGAATTCAATGAAGCTCTGGTAAATGGTGGAAGTAACTAAGACTCTCTTAAAGTAGCCAAATGCTTTGTCATCTAATTAGGGACATGCATGAATGGATGAATGAGATTCCCACTGTCCCTACCTACTATCCAGCAAAACCACAGTCAAGGAAAGAGGTTTGGCAGAATCAGTGGGGAAATGAGTCCCCATTGAGCTTCACTCTAGTCTGGCACAGTGAAAAGACTCAAGAGGTGTATAAGTGGGAGGCACCGCCCCACCCCCCACCACATCCCTATGAAGGGGTGGTATGGGGCAGCCTTGTAGGCCACCTCTGAAATACCACTACTTTTACTTTTTTTTTCACTGACCCAGTAAGGGGATTGGAGGGGGTAACCCCCAAGGGGCTCTTGCTTCTAGCTCCAAGCACCCAGTCATACCAGCCAGGCACAACTCTAGGGACAGGGACAGGTAGGGAGCTGAACTGATACTGTACACCTGTGATATGTAATGCAGGTGTCCTGAGGGAGGACAGAAGGCTCTCATGGAGCAGAAGAGCAAAAGCTCACCTGATCTTGATCTTCAGCATGAATACAGACTTTGAAAGCAGGAACATACACACACACACACACACACACATAATAATAAAGATTTCATGGGAGAAGCAGAGGGAAGGTAATGGACTTATTATGGCTCCAAGAAAGAACTCAAGTACTACCTGGAAAATTTCCCATACCCACTCTTAGAACAGCAACAGAAACTGGAGGGGACACTGGGGGCTCTAATTTTTGGATACAAAGGAAATGTGGGAAGATATGGAAGTACTGGAATGGTCTAGATTCTAGGTCCTATAAATGTTTAAAACTAACAAATCAAAATACTTTTCCTAGATAAATCCCTAAACTGAAGAGAAACACTTGAGAGTAGAGACCAAATTGAGCATAACAGACACAACAGGGCCACAAAAAAAAAAGGTTGAAATTAAAGGGAAGAATATAGGTGCTATGGTCTGAATGTTTGTGTCCCTCCAAAATTCATATATTGAAATCCTAACCCCTAAGGTGATAATATTAGGAGGTGGGCCTTTTTGAAGGAGATAAGGTCATGAAGGTAGAGTCCTCATGAATGGGATTACATAGTACCCTTATAAAACAGGCTCCAGAGAAATCCCTCACCTTCTGCCATGTGAGGACTCAGTGAGAAGCTGGCAGACTACAACCCAGAAGAGGCCTTCACCAGAATGTGACTATGCTGGCACCCTGATCTTGGACTTCCAGCCTCCAAAACTATAAAAAATAAATTCCCTGTTTATAAGCTACCCCATCTGTGGTATTGTGTTACAGCAGCCCTAATGGACTAAGACAACAGGAGACCATTATTTTTGACTAGTTGAACACAACAGACTCATGAGCTAGCTCCAGAACTATGAAGATAAAACTTACCTTGGCCCACACTGCCTCTTCAAAGTATAGAAAAACAAATTTCTCATAAAAACGAATAATAAGAGAAGACTGGGTGGGATAGGGAGGGTTGGAGGGAGGGAGATGCAAGAGGGAAGAGATATGGGGACATATGTATATGTATAACTGATCACTTTGTTATAAAGCAGAAACTAACACACCATTGTAAAGCAATTATACTCTAATAAAGATGTTAAAAAAAAAAGACTGCAATCAAATCTCATACAAAGTTACTTCTACAAAACAGAACAAGATGCAGAATACTTTCCCTATGAACAGTGAAAGCACTCCAGAAAGATCTGGAGTGCCCACGAAGTGCCCACAAACAGATGAAAACTGACCATAATATTCTAAAATAAGCTTAAATAAACTAATACAAAGATAGAAGTTGTGAAAGAACAACATAAATCAGTATAAGAGGAACTCAGAAATGAGATGATTATAGAAGCAAGATTTTTTAGAGGTGAAAGAACTATGAAAATAATTAGAAATAAAAGGAAAAAATCATTTCAGAAATGAAGTTTAGACTGGAAGAACCACAAGACCAAATAAACACAATGCCTTATGATAGAGAATTTAAAGGAGGAAACACTTGAAAATTTTAAAAATCAGTGAAGGAAACCATCAACAAGAGCAACCTTCTGTGTGGGAGAAAACATTTGCAAATCATGTATCTGATTATGGCTTAATATCCAAAATATATAAAGAATTCAATCACTTAAGAGCAACTCAATGACTTAATAGCAAAAAGACAAATGATTTGATTAAAAAATGAGCAGAGGAACTGAATAGACATTTTTCCAGAGAAGACATACAGATGGCCAATGGGTACATGAAAATGTGCTCAACATCACTAATCATCTGGGAAATACAAATCAAAACCACAATGAGATACCACCTCACACCTGTGAGAATGGTGGTCATCAAAAAGACAAGAAATAACAAGTGTTGGTGAGGACCTGGAGAAAAAAGAAGCCTGTGCACTGTTGGTAGGAATGTAAATTGGTGCAGCCACTACAGAAAATGATATGGAGGTTCCTCAAAAAATTAAAATAGAATTACCATATGATCCAGCAATTCTACTTCTGGGTATAAATCCAAAGGAATTGAAATCAGGAACGCAAAGAAATATCTTTACTTCCATGTTCATTGCAGCATTATTCACAATAGCCAAGACACTGAAGCAACCTAAGTGTTGCTTCATCCAACTGATGAATGGATGAAGAAAATGGGTCTCACACACACACACACACACACACACACACACACAGTGGAATATTATTCAGCCATTTAAAAAAAGAATTAAATCTTGCCATTTTTGACAACATGGATGGACCTTGAGGGCATTATGCTAAGTGAAAAAAGTCAGACAGAAAAAGATAAAGAGCATATGATTTCACTTATATGTGGAATCTAAAAACAAAAATGAGCTCATGGATATAGATAACAGATTGGTGGTGCCTGAAACGGGGGTGGGGGGGTAGGGGTGGGCAAAATGGTTGAAGGGAGTCAAAAAGTACAAATTTCCGTTACAAAATGAATGAGTCATAGGGATGTAATGTACAACATAGTGACTATAGTTTGGTATTGCATATTTGAAATTAGCTAGGAGAACAGATCTTGAAAGTTCTCATCACAAGAAAAAAAAATTGTAACTATGTAAGGTGATGAATGGATTTTTTATGGTGATCATTTTGTAATATATACAAATATCAAATCATTATTTTGTACACCTGAAACTAATGTAATGTCAATTATACCTCAGTAAAGTGTATATCTTGAATAAAACTTACTGAATCTGAGAAAAAAGTGAAGGATGAGATAAAAAGGACTCAAGGAAAAGTATTAGATATAGATGATAGACAAAAAAGATCCAACACATGTATAATAAGAGTTCCTAAAGAAGAAAACCCAAAGAAATACAACAGAATAAATAATTAAAAACTCTTAAAGAAAACTTTCCCGAAATAAAAAATACTTTATGACAATCTCTAGGTCCATCCATGTTGCTGCAAATGGCATTATTTTGTTCTTTTTTATGGCTAAGTAATGTTCCATTGTATATGTATATACCACATCTTCTTTATCCATTCCTCTGCCGATGGACATTTAGGTTGTTTCCATGTCCTGGCTATTGTGAATAGTGCCGCAATGAACAGGACAAATATCATATGATATCGCTTATATGTGGAATCTAAAACAATGGTACAAATGAACTTACAAAACTGAAATAGAATCAGCTGTAGAAAACAAACTTATGCTTAGCAAGGGGCAAAGGGAGGGGGTGTGGAGGAGGGAATAATTGGGAGACTGGGACTGACATATACACACTACTATATATAAAATAGGTAACTAATAAGGACCTACTGTATAGCACAGGGAACTCTTCTCAATACTCTGTAATGACCTATATAGGAAAAGAATCTAAAAAAGAGTGGATGTATGTATATGTGTAACTGATACACTTTGCTGCACAGCAGAAATTAATGCAACATTGTAAATCAACTATACTCTAATGAAAAATTTTTTTAAATACTTTGTACTACAAAATTAAAAGGCATATCACACAGCTGGGAAAATGAGCCACATTGGCTAATATCAAGACATATTCTAATGAAATGCTTGGACTTTAAAGAAAACAAACAGACAAACAAAATCCTTTGGTCATTCACGCAAAAACATTAAGTCCTTATAAAGCAAATAAAATCAGATTGTACTTTTTTATAGCAGCAATTTATTCCAGAACACAATATAGTAATACATTTAAGATACTCAAGAAAAGAAAATGTCAACCAAAGATCTTATATTCAGCCAAAACAACCCATTATTCCCATGAGCCATTCGTAGGAAATCTAAAAGAGAAAGAGATTCAGACAACCAAAATAACTGGAAGACATCTACATGGAGACCAGTGGTGAGCATTATAAATATACCGACCCATAAAACTAAGTAATGAAACCAGTCACAAAAGGACAAATCCTGTAGGATTCTACTCATATGAAGTATCAAAAATAGCCCAAGAGAAAGCAGAAAGGTGGCTGCTGGGACGGGGGTGGGGGATTAGTGTTTAATGGGCACAGAGTTTCAGTTTTGCTAGATAAAAAAGTTCTAGAGACCTGCTGCAAAACAATGTGACTATACTTAACACTAGTGAACTTTATACTTAAAAATATCAATAATTAAGATGGCAAATTTTAAGTTGCTTATTTTTACTACAATAAAAAACTAATAGTTGTAGGGGAGAGAATGACATAACACAGTACAACTATCAAAAAATGTGGAGAAGTGATAAGGGTAGAATAATTACCATGATTGTCTTATAGAAACTGGCTGGAAGTAAAAGGGATATCACTTCAAATCTGACATAGGATACAAAGCACCTAGCTGATCTCCCTGTGCTATGCAGCTGCTTCCCACTAGCTCGGTGCTTTGTGACCACCTAGAGGGGTGGGATAGGGAGGGTGAGAGGGAGGCACAAGAGGGAGGGAATATGGGGATATATATATACATATACTGATTCACTTTGTTATACAGCAGAAACACAACATTGTGAAGCAATTATACTCCAATAAAGATGTTAAAAAAAAAATCTGACACTGGAGAAGAAGGATAAAGAGGAAAATGGGCTAATAGCTAATTCCAGCATGTCTCACAGTAGGGGACCAACAGACTGTGCTCCCCTTTTTCAGGTGCCAAGGGTATTATATAAAGGTACAGATGTAATGTAGACATAAATGTAACTATCAGAATACAAAACTTCCTAAGTATTAAAAGTTTAGATATACACATTAAATAAGGCAGATAACATAGACTCTGTGTGTGCACAATGAAAAATATGACAAATCTGAGGCCAAACATAAATATCATATATCAACAAATATAAATTAATTTATCTCATTTATAAAAAGAAGAAGGTTTGGATTATCTGTCGAAGCAAAATCCAACACTATACTGCATGCAAAATAGACGCATATGCTCTCACTCTCTCAGGGAGGGGGGAAAGGAGGGATGGAGGGAAAGGGAGAAGGGGAGATTTTCAGAAAGGTTAAAAATAAAGGGATAAAAATGTGGACAAATACAAATTAAAAGAAATGAGAGGTCACACTCTTGATATCTGATAAGGCAAAATTCAGACCAAAAGAGAGACAAAGGAGGATACTTTCATACTGCTAGAGGATGCAATTCACAATGAAGACGTAACAGTTATGGAAATTCCAAACAACACAGCAACTGCTTTCATCAGAGAAATTACGAGACATGCTACGAGAGATAAAGAGCAGTGCTCTATCAAAGGAGACTTTAACATACCTATCTTAATGTAAGAAAGATCAAGTGGACAAAAATTTAGGAAAGAGAAGACCAAAATGACCTGATCAGTGAGTTAGATCTTTTAGATCTATAATAAACTCTGAACTCCGATAATGGAGGATATACCTTTTTGTAAGTGCTCACAGAAACATTCAGGAAAACTAGCCATATCTTAGGCTACAAAGAAAACTTCCATAAACCTGTAAATTGGAGAGAGTAGAAATAACATGGAAAATGTGACCTTTCTGGAAGCAATGAGACTTGAATAATAAAATAAAAATTAAAAGGCCTGTCATTTGAAAGCTTAAGAATATAGTATTGAATAATTCTTAGATCAAGTTAAATTGCAAAATTTCATAAAAATAATGAAAATCCAATATATCAATGTCTTTGAGTTAGAGAAAAATGTATAGCATTTAATACATTAAAATATGAAATTCAAAAAATCAGACATAACTTTAAAAGCTTAGGAAACAACAAAAGAAATCCTCCCACTCAAAAAAAAAATGAATGAAAGAATAAAATAAGAGGAGAAATTAATTTCTAGAAATTAAAGCTAGAAAACAAAATCAGTAGAACTTTTAAGTCTAAAATTTGGTCATTTGAAAAAAATCATCATAAACAAATCAGTAGCTAACCTATTATTAATCAATGGGGAAAGGAAGAAAGCACAAATACACAAAATCAGACGTGACAAATAGGGAATAATTATTGAGACAGAGAAAATTTTAAGTATCATAAGAGACTATTTTACATACCTATGCAAATAAATTTGAAGTCTTATTTAGAATGGGTAATTTCTAAGAAAACCACAATTTACCAGACTAACATCAAGTCTTAAATGGCAAGTTACCTTAGAAGAAAACAGAAAAACTAAAGCACTCCCTCCACAACAACACTCCTGGCTCAGGTAATTTAATAGAGAAATTCTACCAAACTTGTAAAACTCAGATTATTCCACTGGCTCTTAAACTTTTTCAGACCATATAAAAAGGAGGAAAATTTCAAAATTCTTGTCATGAGGAAAGTAAACCATTGCTCTTAACCTATCAAAGACTATACCGCAGACCATTCTCACTTACAAATGTCACTGTAACAACTCTTAGATGAAATGTTAGGAAATGGAATCCAATAGCACATTTTAAAAGTTATGACCAGGGCTTCCCTGGTGGCGCAGTGGTTGAGAGTCTGCCTGCCGATGCAGGGGACACGGGTTCCTGCCCTGGTCCGGGAAGATCCCACATGCCGCGGAGCGGCTGGGTCCGTGAGCCATGGCCGCTGGGCCTGCGCGTCCGGAGCCTGTGCTCCGCAACGGGAAAGGCCACAACAGTGAGAGGCCCACGTACCGCAAAAAAATAATAATAATAATAATAAAAGTTATGACCAAGTGTGTTTTATTCCAATTTGCAAAACTGGTTTTATGTTAGGAAATTTATTCATATTCATAGAGCTAAGGAATAAAAACATGATCCCCTCCACAGACACAAAAAAAGCATTTGACAAAATCAGTTCTCCCTAAGTTAACTTACAAATTTAACACTATGCATATAAAAATACCATCAGAATTTTTTCCCCTGAGGTCAACAAATTAATTGTAAAATTCTTTTGTAAAGATAATAAGCAAGAAAAGCCAGGAAAATCCTGCAAGAGAACAATGAGAAGGAGCTGGCCCCACAGACATTGAAACATACTATAAAGACTCTACAGTTAAAAGTATTATATTGATATCCTAACGGAAGAGTAGACAATCCATATGGAGATTTAGTAATATGATAAAAGCAATTCAAATCAGTGAGGAAAAGATGAACTTCAACTTTTTAATAAGTGGAATCTCTATAACTGATGACTATATTAGATATTTTAATGATAAAATTGGATTCACTCCTCACACCACAGTAAATTCCAGAAGGATGAGGGATTTAAATGTAAACTATTTAAGTACTAGAAGAACACATGGGTGAAGTCCAGTATAAGCTGGGAATGGGGGAGACTTTCCTAAAACTGAATGGTAGGCAAAATGGGTCCCCCAAAGATGTCTATATCTGCATCCCTAGAACCTGAATATGCTATGTTATGCTAAAAAGGGACTTTGCAAATATAATTACAGTTGCACGGAGATTATCCAGGTAGGCCCAACCTATTAGATGAGCTAGACAACCTTCTCTGGCTGGAGTCAGAAAGATGTGGCAGTAGGGGAGGTCAGAAAAATGTGAAGTGTGAGGGCTTCCCTGGTGGTGCAGTGGTTAAGAATCTGCCTGCCAATGCAGGGGACACGGGTTCAAGCCCTGGTCTGGGAAGATCCCACATGCCACAGAGCAACTAAGCCCGTGTGCCACAACTACTGAGCCTGTGCTCTAGAGCCTGCGTGCCACGACTACTGAAGCCCGTGTGCCTAGAGCCCATGCTCTACAACAAGAGAAGCCCACGCACCACAACAAAGAGTAGCGCCCGCTCGCTGCAACCAGAGAAAAGCCCATGCGCAGCAACAAGGACCCAACACAGCAAAAAATAAATTTTAAAAAAAGAAAGAAAGGGGCTTCCCTCATGGCACAGTTGTTGAGAATCTGCCTGCCAATGCAGGGGACACGGGTTCGAGCCCTGGTCTGGGAAGATCCCACATGCCGCAGAGCAAGTAGGCCTGTGAGCCACAACTCCTGAGCCTGCGTGTCTGGAGCCTGTGCTCTGCAACAAAAGAGGCCGCGATAGTGAGAGGCCCGCGCACCGCGATGAAGAGTGGCCCCCACTTGCCGCAACTACAGAAAGCCCTCGCACAGAAACGAAGACCCAACACAGCCATATATAAATAAATAAAATTTAAAAAAGAAAGAAAAGTTTGAAGTGTGAGAGAGAACTGATTTTCTTTTGCTGGAGGAGTCTGCATGGAAAGCATGAGAAGGAATACAGGTAACCTCTAGGAGCAAAAATGGCCCTAGATGATAGCCAGTAGGGAAAGGGAGGCCTCAGTGCTATAACCTCAAGGAACTGCATTCAGCCAACAACCTGAATGACCTTGGGAGTAGAATCTTCCCTACGGAACCACCAGACAACAGTCTATCCCAGCCAACAACTTGATTTCAATCTTGTAGGGCCCTGAGCAAGGGGCCCAGCTGAGCTGCACTGTACCTGGACTTCTGACCCGTGGAACAGTGAGATAATAGATGGGTGTTGACTTAAGCCACTCAATTTGGTTATGGCAGCAACAGAAAAATCAGTACATTATGTTTCAAAATCCAGAAGTAAAATGGGCAAAGAATTATAAATGTGATAACCTAAAATTAAAATATCTTAAAGGCAAAAACACAGTAAGCAAAATCTTAAGATATAACTACTAAGGAAAAAAATTGTAATTTACATGAATAAAACTTTGATTATCTAATATATAAAAACTTCTAAAAAATAGAGAAGAAAAAGATCCACAATCCTTAAAAAATGGGCCACAGATATGAACAGAGTTCACAGCAAATTAAAACTACCTTGGGCTTCCATTGTGGTGCAGTGGTTAAGAATCCACCTGCGAATGCAGGGGACACGGGTTTGAGCCCTGGTCTGGGAAGATCCCACATGCCGCGGAGTAACTAAGCCCATGTGCCACAACTACTAAGCCTGCACTCTAGAGCCCACAAGCCACAACTGTTGAGCCCATGTGTAAATATGAGATGTAAATATAGTAACATTGATGAAAAAATCACTATAGATCTGAATTTAAATTGACAATATCAGTATACACTAATGATGTACTTTATATTCTGAAAAATTTTAAAAACCAGTGCCACAACTACTGAAGCCCATGCACCTGGAGCTCATGCTCCGTAACAAGAGAAGCTACCACAATGAGAAGCCCGCGCACCGCAACGAAGACTAGTCCCAAAGAGCAGTCCCCGCTTGCCGCAACTAGAGAAAGCCCGCGCGCAGCAACAAAGATCCAACTCAGCCAATAATTAATTAATTACAACAAATAAGCAAACCTTTATCTTAGCTGTATCACTGAAATGTTCTAGAGACAATAACATTCCTAAATAAAAAGGCACTGCTAGTGCCCAGACTGTTGTCCCTAAATACCATTCTTCCCATTAAAAGGACTGAGAACTTCTTGGCAAAAAAGCCAATTCCTGCTCTGGAGCGGGAAATGTTTAAGATGATCCTGGAACATTTTTTCAGAGCAGAAAGCAGGGAACATATCAATGACTAATGGTAGGGTCATGTCTAAAAGACACTAAAAACTAACTTGAACAGAGTCCACTGGCTAAAAATGGGATATTTTGAACGTCAATAAGGATAATCTCTGCAATGGATCAAAACATATCATATGTTAGAATTCAAATGACAAAATTAGAATATTACCATTTTTCAAACTCAGATGAAGAGAGTACACAATCATAATCCCTGACTACTAACCTTACAAAAAGAGAACTAGAAGTTATGTACTTTTTGATGGAGGCCATAACATTATATATGAAGAATTCTTAATCTCCCTCCCCTCCAAATAAATAAATAACCGAAGTCTAATCAAGTCCCAATATCTAACTACTAATTTACAGGGAAATACAGGGGTCAGAAGGACATGTTAAATCACCCCAAAAAGATTCAATCAACAAAATCCAGATTGTGGGAAACTGTGGGACAAATGACCCAATTTTTTTTAAATGTGCCAGAAGAGGGAATAATTAATCTAAAGATTAAGAGTCCTTCAGAAATTTATAAACCAAACTCAATTTGTGGACCTCGTTTGGCTCTTAATTCAAATACACAAATTTAAATATATATATGACAACTTAGGCGAAATACTGACTGGGTATCTGATGATTTTATTTCTGTAGGGGTGTGATATTGGTATTGTGTTATGTTTAAAAAGGGGAAGCCCTTATCTTTTAAGAAGTATATTATAAAATATTTCAAATAAAATGATCTGTCTGGGATTTGCTTCAAAATAATACAGGGGATAGGGTGTGGAAGTGGATGGGGATGTAGAACGTTGGCCATAAACTGCTAAGTGCTACATGATGGACAGCCAGCTTAGGGGGTCATTATACTGTTCTCTCCGGTTTCAGATGTGTTGAAATTCCATAATAAAATGTGTATTTTTAACAACAAGCTGGCATAAATATTTCTGTAAGTACCTATGACGTTAGTAGTGTTTATACAGGATAAATTTCAAGATATAGAATTTCTAGGCCAGAAAGAGTATGAATATTTTTATAGATACTGCCAAACTTCCCTTTAAAAGGGTTTATTTACCAACAATACACAATCAACAATGTGCAAGATGCCCATTTCTACACACCCTCACCAACAGTCTGAAAAGTTAAGTGACCTGCCCAAGATCAGATGGCATGGCCTAAAAAAAAAACCTCATATAATGATCAATAATTATCATACTGCCTGAGCCAATGGTTTACTAATTGCAACCGTTTTAAAATTTGTATATATAAAACTCTGAATAAAAGTCCATCCTCTACCAGTTATAAAAAAATCTGGGCTTCCCTGGTGGTGCAGTGGTTGAGAGTCCACCGGCCAATGCAGGGGACACGGGTTCATGTCCCGGTCCGGGAAGATCCCACATGCCGCAGAGCGGCTGGCCCCGCGAGCCATGGCCGCTGAGCCTGCGCGTCCGGAGCCTGTGCTCCACAACGGGAGAGGCCACAACAGTGAGAGGCCTGCGTATCGCAGAAAAAAAAAAAAAAAATCTTACCAGTTATAAGTTAATAAAAGTTTAGAGAATACATGAAAATTCCATAAATGAAAATAGGTTTCCATTAGTATTAACAATAAGAGTAAAGAATCCTTGAAATTTAAAGACTATTAGTAAGTCATTTAGTAAATCATAGCTAAATGAGACTTCAACTTTACATATTTTGTAGCCCTCATATTTCACTGTAAGATTACCATACATTTTGAGGAAATGTATAGAAATAGAATAATGATAACTAGTATCTCACCACTAAATTTCAGTTGTAGAAAACCAACTGCTTACCAAGTGAAATACAATAAACAAATTTAGTGATTCTTGATATTCACTAAATTTTCTAACTTGGGACAAACAATGAAAAATGAAATTTGATCTGGTTTAATAAGATTTCTTTACCCACCAAATCACTCTGGAATAGACTGTTTCAAGTACCTCTTTCCCCTGTGATATACTTTGATAACATATATACACTGAAACTCAACACATCCATCAAAACACAGTAATGATTAACTGAAAATAAAATTCTTATAAAGTACTTTAATCTCAATATATTTACATCTCCCCAAAGAATGAGTTATTATTTATTTCAGTTGAGGTACATCAACTTATATCAAAGGTTTTAAAGGATGACACGAGAAAACCCAATGTTAAAATTACAAATTTTTACTCAAAGTTATTATGATAACAATAATATGGTTACTTTTCCTATTTGTGCTTACATATTTTTCTAATGAAAACAGAACTGTTCAACAAAATATATGCTGTATTTCTTACACTGGAGGGCATGACTTTCATAGAGATCATATCAATGCTTTGAAATAGCTGAGAACAGTGTAGAACTTCATAACATTAACCCTAAAGGATAAGTTGCCTATGCTCACCTCTTTTAAACTTTTTGGCTCTTCCTTCCTGCTATTTCTTACTTTTGATACACTGATGATACTTGACCATCCTAACATTTCCCACATTATCATCTTAGGTTCTTGCCTTTTTCCAGTTCTAAAAAATAGAAACATATTATTTCCCTTAAGAACATGGTAAATATTGTACTTGGAGGGACAAGAAAAAAGTAAACTTGAAGGTAGGGGAAAATGTTATCAGAATGTTTTTAAAGGTTTGGAATAATTCCTTAACTTATATATGAATCTTTAATAATGAAATTATGATATGTGGTTTTCTCAAACTACTAATATATCACACATTTAGAAATCACTAACAGAATTTCTGTTCAGTTAATGCTCTTACCAATAAGTAGAAGTCATTAAATAAAATTACCAAGCTCATATCACAGAAGCATGACCAGTGTCATTCTTCCATTTAACTATCAAGATTTTGCCAAAAGCCACCTTCTATTTTTCCCTCCCTTCATAAATAATTTTGGATGGCAAAAAATGGCAGATCACTGCTAATAAAAATTACCAACAGGGCTTCCCTGGTGGCGCAGTGGTTGAGAGTCCTCCTGCCGATGCAGGGGACGCGTGAGCCACGTTTAAAAAACAAACAAAAACAAAAAAAATTACCAACAATGCAGCTATGTAATAATGTTTGCTTTTTAAAAGGGTTCATTTTAAAAAGACAAAATCAGTCATTCAGTTTATATATAAAATGTCAAATTAATAGAGTAAGGTATAAAAATGCAAATGTTCAGTTTTACGTATTTTTGCTTTCTTGGTCTATTTCCTATGACTTGCAATTATTTTTATGAGATTGCTGGCTGAAAGTCTAGTTCAATAGAGATTTCCCAAAAGAGATAGATAAGATAGATAAATAGATAGATAAGATAAAGTATCTTCTAAGAACAAAGCTAATTTAAAAAAGAAACCAAAAACCTAACATTTTTTAAAGGATTATGATGTTTGGGGGCTTCCTAAAAAGTTGCTTTAAAAATTCATATGAAGAATTCTTGTAAACAGCTCTTACTGGGTCTGTGTCCTTTTAACTTAAAAGGCTTCATAGTATAATTGTTCTGTAAATATCAGCATTTTCAATATATTGTGCAGTGTACACAAAGAAACCATCAAATGGCTTATCTTGTACTTATCAACTTGTTTATTTTTATACCTCCAAAAAGCTGTATTTTTTTTTACAAGAACAGCTGCTACTTTGTAAATATTTTAATGGCTTCTGTTAAGTACAGCTGTCAGTTTAACAAACAATATTATAAAAGATTTTCATTCTTCCATGTGATTGCACATCTTGAAATGTGTTTTACCTTGAAAATCCTTTGGAGATTTTAGACTGGAAAGGATAGCTTTTTTAAAGGCACAGGGCCAACAGAAGAATAGATTTAAAGAATAATGTGTAAGATCATCACGGAAATAGTGCCATTTATTTCAGAAGACAAACATATAATAGCAATAAGTTCTCTTAGCTCACTTCTTTTGACTCAGGCGGTTTGCTGAAATGGAACAGCACTGGCTTTGGAGCTAGATATTCCAGGTATGAACCTCCATTCTTTTGCTACTTAAGGGATACTGGTTTAGAGCAAACCAATTAACCTCTCTGACCCTTGGTTTTTGTATCTGCAAATGGGATAATGATACCTACCTTACAGGGTCATTATGAGAATTAGGGGTAATATATGTAAAGGGCCTAACTGAATTAAGGTAGCAATCATTATTCTGTCTTACCTACTTAGCAACCAGGAGACTCCCAATCATATTTTAGTCTCTGTCTTTTACTTTTTTTTTTTTTTTTTGCGGTACGCGGGCCTCTCACTGTTGTGGCCCCTCCCGTTGCGGAGCACAGGCTCCGGACACGCAGGCTCAGCGGCCATGGCTCACGGGCCTAGCCATTCCGCGGCATGTGGGATCTTCCCGGACTGGGGCACAAACCCGTGTCCCCTGCATTGGCAGCCGGACTCTCAATCACTGCGCCACCAGGGAAGCCCTGTCTTTTACATTTTTATTCACCCACCTTTTCACTTCCCTTATTTCCTTTTTTTTCTCCTATTTCAGGGACTTCAAAGTGAAAAAATAGAGATTATCTTATTTAGCATTTTTGTTGAATAAATGAGGAAATATATGCTGAGAGAGATTAAATGACTTGTCCAAGATCACAGA
Source organism: Phocoena phocoena (assembly GCF_963924675.1). Classification (NCBI taxonomy): domain Eukaryota; kingdom Metazoa; phylum Chordata; class Mammalia; order Artiodactyla; family Phocoenidae; genus Phocoena; species Phocoena phocoena. The sequence continues at coordinate 37,323,015 of NC_089232.1, forward strand.
GAGTTAAAGACAGAGATGAGAACCATCGTCTCCTGGGTTTTTCACTGTTTTCCTTCTTGATGTGAAATGGAATTTGATAAGGCAATTTTATCCTGTGTCTGAAGGCACATGTATAAGAGTAAGAAACCAGTACAAGAGACAAGAAAAGGAAAAAAAAATAAAGAAAAAGGAATAAGGACAGATTTTCCCTTTTGTTCTAGAGCAGAGCTAAGCAAACTTCTGTTATAAAGGTTCAGATAGTAAATATTTTAGGCTTTACAGGTCATATGAACTATCCCAACTACTCAACTATGACATCGTAACACAAAAGCAGTCATAGACAATATGTAAACAAATGAGTGTGGCTGTGTTCCAATAAAATTTTTGACTTTTGTATAATATGAATTCCATATAATTTTCACATGCCTCAAAATAATTATTTTTTCAGCCACTTAAAAATATAAAAACCATTCCTACATCATGAGCCATACAAATCCGGATGGAAAGCTTGCTGTACTTGGCCCAAGGGCAGTAGTTTGATGACCCTGTTCTAAAGCAAACTTGAATGCCTGTGAGAGTATAAGCCTGATGATAACCAGAATAGATACCCAGCTTCAGTGTTGAGGAAATAATATGGTATGATGGAGACTGGTATGAACTGGAGTGCGTCTATCCGACTAAAATGGGCAATAGCCATTCTGGTTCAGCAGATTTCTGCTCTTAAGAAATGGAGGGGGCTTCCCTGGTGGTGCAGTGGTTGAAAATCTGCCTGTTAATGCAGGGCACACAGGTTTGAGCCCTGGTCTGGGAGGATCCCACATGCTGCAGAGCAACTAGGCCCGTGAGCCACAACTACTGAGCCTGCGCGTCTGGAGCCTGTGCTCCACAACAAGAGAGGCCGCGATAGTGAGAGGCCCGTGCACCATGATGAAGAGTGGCCCCCGCTTGCCACAACTAGAGAAAGCCCTCGGGGCTTCCCTGGTGGCGCAGTGGTTGAGAGTCCGCCTGCCAATGCAGGGGACACGGGTTCGTGCCCCGGTCCAGGAGGATCCCACATGCCGCGGAGTGGCTGGGCCTGTGAGCCATGGCTGCTAAGCCTGCGCGTCCGGAGCCTGTGCTCCACAATGGGAAAGGCCACAACACTGAGAGGCCCGCGTACCGCAAAAAAACAAAAAACTATGAATTTGAATGTAGAGAAAGCCCTCGCACGAAGAAACGAAGACCCAACACAGCAAAAATAAATAACTTAATAAACTCCTACCCCCAACATCTTCTTAAAAAAAAAAAAGCAATGGAGGTCAAATTTTGCCACATATTCTAATTTTTCAAAAAGAAGCCAGAACTCTGGACTTTTAAAAAAATTTTTATTGAGGTACCATTGATTTATAACATTATATGTCTCGTGTACTTTATATTTCTATTCCTGTATACCCTACAACCTGCTCACCACCAAAAATTTAGTTTCCATCTGTCACCATACACTTAAAACCCCTTTAGCCATTTCACCTTCTCCCCCACTGCCCTCCCCCTCTGGTAACCATAACTCTATTCTCTGTATCTACATGTTTGTTTTTGTTTGGCTTATTCATTTGGGGTTTTTGTTTATTAGTTTTTTTATATTCCATATGTGAGTGAAATCTTATGGTATTTGTCTTTCTCCATCTGACTTACTTCACTTAGCATAATACCCTCAAGGTCCATCCATCTGTTGCAAATGTCAAGATTTCATCATTTTTATGACTAAATAGTATTCCATTGTATCTATATACCACATATTCTTTATCCATTCATCCACTGATAGGCACTTCCATTTTTTCCATATATTGGCTGTTATAAAAATTGCTGCAGTGAACATAGGGGTGCATATATCTTTTTGGATTATTGTTTTGTATTCTTTGAATAAATACTCAGAAGTGGGATGGCTGGATCTTATGGCAGCTGTATTCTTTTTTTTTTTCCATTCATTTTCTTTTTTTTTAACATCTCTTTTGAAGTATAATTGCTTTACAATGGTGTTAGTTTCTCCTTTATAACAATGTGAATCAGCTATACATATACATATATCCCCATATCTCCTCCCTCTTGCGTCTCCCTCCCACCCTCCCTATCCCACCCCTCTAGGTGGTCACAAAGCACTACGCTGATCTCCCTGTGCTATGTGGCTGCTTCCCACTAGCTATCTATTTTACATTTGGTAGTGTATATATGTCCATGCCACTCTCTCACTTCATCCCAGCTTACCCTCCCCTCTCCCCGTGTCCTCAAGTCCATTCTCTACGTCTGCATCTTTATTCCTGTTGGCAGCTGTATTCTTAATTTTCTGAGGACTCTCCAATCTGTCCTCATAGTGGCTGCACAAATTTACATTCCCACAAGAGTGAATGAGGGTTCTGTTTTCTCCACATCCTTGACAACACTTGTTATTTCTTGTCTTATTTCTTTAATAAACATTTTCACAAATGTAAGGTGATATCTCATTGTGGTTTTGATTTACATATCCCTAATAATTAGTGACACTGAACATCTTTTCATATGCCTGTTGGCCATCCTCTATTCAGGTCCTCTGCCTATTTTTCAATAGGGTTTGTTGTTGTTGTTGAGTTGTGTGAGTTCCTTATATATTTTGGGTATCACCCCTTACCAGGGACTTCCCTGGTGGCTCAATGGTTAAGAATCCGCCTGCCAATGCAGGGGACACCGGTTAAATCCCTGGTCTGGGAAGATCCCATATGCCATGGTGCAACTAAGCCCGTGTGCCACAACTACTGAGCCTGCACTCTAGAGCCCACGAGCCACAACTACTGACCCACGCAACAAAAGTACTGAAGCCCACGTGCCTAAAGCTCTGCAACAAGAGAAGCCCCTGCAACGAGAAGCCCATGCACTGCAACAGAGTAGCCCCCGCTCTCCACAACTAGAGAAAGCCCGCACGCAGCAACGAAGACCCAATGCAGCCAGAAATAAAATTTTTAAAACCCTTATCAGATACTTCATCTGCAAATATCTTCTCCCATTCAGTAAGTTGTCTTTTCATTTTATTGATGGTTTCTTTCACAGAAAAAAAAAGCTTCACTTCAGAGAAGCTTTTTAGTTTGATGGACTCCCATTTGTTTATTTTTGTTTTTTCCTTTGCCCAAGGAGATAGATCTAGAAAGATAATGCTAATACCAACATCAAAGAGCATACTGCCTGTTTTCTTCAAGGAGTTTTATGACTTCAGATCTTACATTCAAGTCTTTAACACATTTTAAGTTAGTTTATGTGCATAGTGTGAGATAGTGGCCTCGTTTCATTTTTCTGCATGTTGTCCATTTTCCGCACCATTTATTGAAGAGACTATTCTTTCACCATTATGTAGTCTTTGTTCCTTTGTCATAAATTAATTGTCTTTATATACATAGGTTTATTTCTAGGCTCTCAATTCTGTCCCATTGAGCTATCTGTTTTCATGCCAATACTCTGCTGTTTTGATTATGTGACTTTGTAATACAGTTTCAAATCAAGGAGTGTGATACCTCCAGATTTGTTCTCAGAATTGCTTTGGCAACTCAGGGTCTTTTTGGTTCCATAAAAAATTTTTTTAATTTTTGTTCTATTTCTGTGAAAAATGCCACTGAAGTTTTGGTAGGGGTTGCATTGAATCTGTAGATTGCCTTGGGTAATATGGGCATTTTGACAACATTAATTCTTCCAGGCCAAAAACACAGAATATCTTTCCAGTTATTTGTCAATTTTTTTCTTCTTTAATTTCTTTCAACAATGTGTTATAGTTTTCAAATGTATAGTTCTTTCACCTCCTCAATTAAATTTATTCCTAGGTATTTTATTCTTTTTGTTGTGATTTTTAAATGGGATTGTTTTCTTAATTTCTCTTTCTGCTAGTATATTGTCAGTGTATAGAAATTCAACAGATTTTTGTGTATTGATTTTGTATCCTACAACTTTACTGTATTCATTTATTATTTCTAATAGTTTTTGGTGGAGTCTTTAGGGTTTTCTATATATAAAATCATGTCATCTGGAAGCAGTGACAGTTTGACTACTTCCCTTCCAATTTGCTTGCCTTTTATTTCTTTTTCTTGCCTAACTTCTGTGGCTAGGACTTCTAATACCATGTTGAATAAGAGTGGCAAGAGTGGGCATCCTTGTCTTGTTCCTAATCTTTAAAGGGATAGCTTTTTTTTTTTTTTTTTTAATTATTTTTATTTTTTGGCTGTGTTGGGTCTTTGTTTCTGTGCAAGGGCTTTCTGTAGTTGCGGTGAGCGGGGGGCCACTCTTCATCGCGGTGCGCGGGCCTCTCACTGTCGCGGCCTCTCTTGTTGCGGAGCACAGGCTCCAGACGCGCAGGCTCAGTAGTTGTGGCTCACGGGCCCAATTGCTCCGTGGCATGTGGGATCTTCCCAGACCAGGGCTCGAACCCGTGTCCCCTGCATTGGCAGGCGGATTCTCAACCACTGCGCCACCAGGGAAGCCCCTAAAGGGATAGCTTTAATTTTTCACCATCAAGTATGATGTTAACTGTGAACTTATCATATATGGCCTTTATTATGTTGTGGTTCCCTTCTATACCCATGTTATTGAGAATTTTTATTATAAATGGGTGTTGAATCTTGTCAGTGCTTTTTCTGTATCTATTGAGATGACCATATGGTTTTTATTCTTCAGTTTGTTAATATGGTGTATCACATTGATTGATTTGTGGAGGTTGAACCATCCTTGTATCCCTGGAATAAATCCCACTAGATTATGGTATATGATTCTTTTGATGTACTGTTAAATTTGGATTGCTAATATTTTGTTGAAGGTTTTTGCATCTGTGTTCATCAGAGATCTTGGCCTTCAATTTTCTTTTTGTGTGTTGTCTTTATCTGGTTTTGGTAACAGGATGATGTTGGCCTCATAAAATGAGTTTGGGGGCTTCCCTGGTGGCGCAGTGGTTGAGAGTCCACCTGCCGATGCAGGGGACACGGGTTCATGCCCCAGTCCAGGAAGATCCCACATGCCGCGAAGTGGCTGGGCCCATGAGCCGTGGCCGCTAAGCCTGCGCATCCGGAGCCTGTGCTCCGCAACAGGAGGGGCCACAACAGTGAGAGGCCCGCGTACCACAAGAAAAGAAGTAAAAAAATTAAATAAAATGAGTTTGGAAGTGTTTACTCCTCTTTAAATTTTGGAATAGTTTGAGAAAGATAGGTATTAAGTCTTCTTGAATGTTTAGTAGAACTCACCTGTGAAGCTGTCTGGTCCTGGACTTTTATTTTGGGGGAGTTTTTTGATTACTGTGTGAATCTCTGTACTTTGATGGATCTATTCAGATTTTCAATTTCTTCATGAATCAGTCTAGGAAGCTTGTGTTATTCTAAGAATTAGTCCATTTCTTCTAGGTTGTCCAATTTGCTGGCATAAATCTGTTCATAATATTCTCTTATAATGCTTTCTATTTCTGTAATATCCTTTGTTACTTCTCCTCTTTCATTTCTGATTTTATTTATCAGGGCCTTCTCTGTTTTCTTAGTGAGTCTAGCTATCAAATTGTCAATTTTGTTTATCCTTTCAAAGAAGCTCTTGAGGACTTCCCTGGTGGTCCAGTGGTAAAGAATCTGCCTTTAAAAAAACAACAAAAAAAGAAGAATCTGCCTTAAAATGCAGGGGACACGGGTTCAATCCCTAGTCAGGGAAAAAAGATCCCACATGCTGTGGGGCAACTAAGCCCATGCACCACAACTACTAAGCTCATGCACCTCAACTAGAGAGCCTGTGTGCCACAAACTACAGAGCCCACACACCCTGGAGCCTGCGCACCACAACTAGAGAGAGAAAACACACACACCACAATTAGAGAGAAAACCCGCACGCCGCAACTAAAGAGAAGCCTATGCACTGCAACAAAGAGCCCGCATGCCACAATGAAAGATCTCGCATGCCTCAACGAAGATCCTGCATGCTGCAACTAAGACCCAACACAGCCAAAAATGAATAAAATAAATAATTTTTAAAATCTTTAAAAAAGAATGTTCAAAGAAGCAGCTCTTAGTTTCATTGATCTTTTCTATTGTCTTTTTTGTCTCCATTTCATTTATTTCTGCTCAGATCTTGATTATTTCCTTCCTTCTATTAACTCTGAGCTTCATTTGTTCTTCTTTTTCTAGTTCATTTAAATGTAAGGTT